>NW_023425529.1:45615345-46319887 GCF_014108245.1 Pipistrellus kuhlii
CACGGGATGATGGGGTGAATTTTATTGCCCACCTCCTTTACAGGCGGTGAAACCGAGGTTCAGAGAGGTTGTGTGAGGTGCCCAAGGTAACACAGCGTAAGAAGCAAAGGCTATGTGTTAATTTTTAAAAAGAAAAAGCAGCCGAAACTGGTTTAGCTCAGAGGATAGAGCGTTGTTCTGTGGACAGAAAGGTCCCAGGTCCGATTCTGGTCGAGGGCATGTTTATTGGTTGCCAGCACATCCCCAGTAGGGGGTGTGCAGGAGGCAGCTGGTCAGTGTTTTCTCTCATCATGGATGTTTCTAGCTCTCTATCCCTCTCCCTTCCTCTCTGTAAAAAAAAATCAATAAAATATATTTTAAAAAATAAAAAGCAAATTCAGGATTTTAACTCAGGTATTTGACTCCTGAACTGTTGCTCTTTCCACCACACCACTGGGCAAAGGTCTAATTCTTTTATGCATTTGCCTCAGCTTCCGGCACAAAGTTGGGTGTGTGCACTTGGGGGTGGGGGGTGGCAGGAGGTAGGTACTAAAAAATCTTTGTTGTATGAAATGTCTTTGCAGGTTCCACTCCATCGTGTGGGCCAGAATCCTAGAAAAAGGGAACAGAGCAGCAAAGGAGTTCCGATTTGGGCCAGGAGACTGGAGAGCGGTTTCTTGTGGGTTTCCATGTCTCCCTGGGCCTCTAGAATCAGGAGGACTGGGCTCCTGATCCTTTGTCAGAAGAAAGAAAGACATGAATGTGTGTGTGTGTACACAAGTGTGTCTGATGAGTGCGTAAGTTTGTGGGTATATGCCTGTCTGCAAATGTATGCATTTCTGAGTATGTGTCTTTGTGCTGCCTATGTGTGAGAATGTTTGTGATGTATCGGTGTGTGCATATGTGTGTACTTTGAGCAAATGTACCTGTGTGTATGAGTGTGTGCATCTGTGTGTCTATCTGCATGTGTACAGGTGAATGTGTGCATATGTGCATGTGTGTGCGGTGTCCCAGGGGAGCCTGAAGACCCATAGCTGAAGATACCTTTGACTTGACTTGTCCAAATCTCTAGCAGGCTCCAGGCTGTGGCGTGCAGTGGTGTGTATCTGCGTAGGGTGTGGGGTGAGGTAGCCTGAGCAGTGGGTGCCTCTGGCCTGCCAGGCACAGGGGGGTGGTGTCAACTTCCTGAGTCTGAGGCTAGGGGGAAACTGGGTCCTGAGACCTCCACTCAGGACTTCATGGGCCCTGCTCTGCTTGGAGAGGGCAGTGGGTGGGGAGTGGGCCGGGCTGAGAGGGTGTCACACAGAGGAGGGGCCGTGCCTGTTCTCCTCTCCCCTCCCCCACCCCCAGGGTTTTGGAACAATCTTCTAACCAGGCTGTGATTTCTTATTCTAGGCAAAACTGCTCTGCCCTAGGGTGGTAGAGTCCCCAGAAATTGTTGTGTGCAAACTTCTGACTCTGGGGGACCAAACCCAGAGTGAAAACGGCTCTCTTTATTTATTTATTTTTTTAAATACATTTTATTGACTTTTTTTTTTTTTTTTTTTTTTTTTTTTTTTTTTTTTTTTTTACAGAGAGGAAGGGAGAGGGATAGAAAGTCAGAAATATTGATGAGAGAGAAACATCAATCACATGCCTCCTGCATCATCCCCCCCCCCCCCCAGGGGATGTGCCCGAAACCAAGGTACATGCCCTTGACCGGAATTGAACCCTGGACCCTTCAGTCTGCAGGCAGATGCTCTATCCACTGAGCCAAACCGGTTCTGGTGAAAGCGTCTCTCTTTGGTCAGCGCTCCTAGGTAAGTCCAGGTATTCATTCTCACTGAACTTCACATGAGCCCAAGCTTTCAGACCCTTGTGCTGGGAAGTTCTTCCGGAGTCTCACCTTGAATCCTCTTGTACTTTGTGCTCATAACCCCACACTGAGTTTGTGAAATTGGAACCTCGCACCCTCCCCATGTGGAAATAGAGTCTTCTGGTTAGGGGCGTGGTCTGGAGGGCAGGGACACTGAGAAACTGTGGGGCTAAAGCCTGGTGGGTCCCAGAGGAGCTGGGCCATTTGGGGGAGGTGGCCATGATCCACAGGACAGTTTCAGAGACGGGAGTTCAGAGACACCCCCCTCCCCCCCGTTTTACTGAGGGGAGCCAGAGGCCTCAGAGGGAGAAGATTCCCTAAGTGTCCCCTGCTCTGAGGTGGTTGCCTCTGGAAATCCCAGGCCCCGAATCCTCATCTAGGAGCCCTTCCGTGGCCCCATTTGGAGGACCTTACACTGGGCTCCTATTCGCTGGGCTTTGTGGGGGCGGGGAGAGGGAGGGATACTGCAGCCAGACGGGGGCGCTGTCCCCTTCCTCTTGCCTAAGCCCATAGTGACTTTCAGCTGGCCCCCAAGGCCTCTCAACACCTGTTCCTGTAGCTTCCCCTTCTCCCTCCCCAGGACCCGGGTCTGTGAGATCCTTCTGGGCAGCTATTCAGTATTCGGTCCTCCCTCTCTCTCTCCTGGCCTCAGAGTCTGTCCACTGTCTGAACCTCTTCTCTTTTCCTCTCAGCCATTTCACCCCATACTCTCCTCCTCTGGAAAGTCTTCCTTGATTAATCCTGGCTCTAGATCCCAAGCTTCCTCTTTCTAAGCCGCAGTCCAGGTGTCTGCAGCTCTCTCCTTGCTCTCCTCTCTTCTGCTTCCTAGCTGTGTGTCTTGTCGTTCCTCCCTCTCCACTGTCCCACCCACATGACAAGCACCTCTGGGCAGGCCTGCATTTCCCCTTCCTCCCGGGAGCCCTCTCCTGTGCCAGGTAGGTCAGGACTGCGTTGGAGAACTGACCGAACCCGTCCCTGTGTTCTGTGTTCTGGGCACGGCAGAGATAATGGCATCCAAGTGGGTGTCGTCCTGAGGAGGGAGGTGGTGGTGCATGCATCCTGGTGTTTATTCTGGGTTAGACCGCACCTGCAGCTCCCGGTCCTTCTCCTCCTTGGTCGCCTCTGGCCCAGTTAACAGGCCCCTCTAGTCTACTGCTCTGGGGGCCCTGGGATGTTGGGCCTGGGGTGGGGAGTAGCAGGCAGCCCCACTCTGATTCCCCGCCTTGGCCTTTGCACTGCACTTGACCATTTGCTTCCCCATTGGGTCTGTTCAGACTTTTCTCTCAGGCTTCTCTCCCGCCCTCCCTTTCCCTCCCCCATCCCAATCCTCACTCAGCCCAGAATTACAGAGAATTCTTTCAGAAAGCTGTCTTTCCAGAGACCCTCAGGGCTGATTCCTGTCTGGGGAGGAGGAGCTGGGATGAGTGGAGATCTGGGTGGGGGACCAGGTCCTGGCTCTAACTCTGGATCAATCGATGCATTGGCCGCCACCTTGTGGCAGGTACTGAGAACTGCAGGGTTGGGGCTCCTGGAAAGGGAGAGGGGATGCCTGCAGAATTGGGCCTCAGAAGTCCTCATTGACATGGTAGGCTTCCCCAGGGAGCTTCAGGATGCCCGACTGACAGGGGAATAGAAACTTGGACGGGAAGTCAAGTAGCAAGGGCCCTTCTAGAGAAAAAGAGATAATTGAAGCTCTGTCCTAACGTCTCAAACCTACTACTCAGACTTCCTCCTGAGAGGGAAGCAGGCACCACCGAAGCAGGAGGAGCTGAGGTCTGATCTGACCTAGGTAAGAACTTCCCAATGAACCCCAAAGCGCCTTTGGACACACTGCCTCTGACAGGTGCACAGCTTTTCAAAAGCCCCCTCCCCCAACCCAGTGACTGGCTCCACCCTCAGGCCCCCTGACCTCATCGCGCTTGGCCCAGGTTCCCGGGCCTTTCCCGCCCCAGGCTGTGCTGTGCCTATGACCACGGTGCTAGTCTGGGAAGTCCCTTTCGTGGTCTAACTCCAGCCCTTCCTGCAGCGTGGACACGAGAGGCCACCGTGCAGCCAGCAGAGCCGCGGAAGGGAGGGAAGGTGGCAGAGCGGGCGCTGTGAGGAAGGTTCTGAGGGAGAGCAGTTCTGCCTCAGCATGTCCCCCCGCCCTCCTCTCCGCTGCCCCATTGCATCCTGGACAGAGTGTTCCACTTCACTGGCGAACCCTCTTGGCTTGGAATTCAGGATTCACGGGTATTGGGGGCGAGGTGAACCCCCGAGTTCTAATCATGGCCCTTGTTATTCTCTTCTGCGGAATGGGTCTATGGGAAGGGACCATAGTCCCCAACAGCCTGACTCCTTTGCGTCACACCTAGAGTCCCTCTGAAGCCTCTTGCTTTCTGCACACCCAAACCCCAGTTCCTAGGGAGCGGGAGCCCTCCCAATGACAGCTCCCTCTCTGCCTCCGGAGCCACTCCCTTCCTGGGGGGCTCGGAGCCCCCGCATCCTGCCTGCCACGTTCCCCCTGCTCCCCCTGGCACTGCCGGGAGGTCTTGGCCGGGAGCCCGGGCTCTGCAGGCTCAGGGTGAGGGCTGTGCCCCGCGCCCCCCTCGGAGGTGCCGTTCCTCCGCTGCCTCATTTGCCGCCGCTGACCTTACTGAGCTAAATTAAAGAGCAATGTTCTGTGTGCGGCTCCAGCCCCATGGAGCTTGACTCTGGGAAGACGGAGACAATTACCGGCCCCTCCGTCTCCCTCTCATCTGGCTGCCTTATAATTTTTCCCCCCGCTGCCTGGTATGCAACATTTATGTTTTTAATAACACCAGAATGGCTTTGACCTTGGGAATTCATAGCAGAATGGGCACCGCGAGAGGCCCCAACGTGATTGGCATTTGTCTCAGTCCTTTGCAGGGAGAAGCCTCTGTCTGGTGCCTACTTGATACCGGGAAGGTGTGGGGGGGGGGAAGGGGGGGGGCGCTGGCGGCACCCAGAAGGTCTAGATGGACATTTCAAAAGCCAGAGTGGACGAGGAGGCAGGTGAGGAGAGGGAAAGAAAGGAGGGTTTTGTCTTTGCGGGTTTCCCAGAGAGGATGAAAGTTGGGTAAAGGTGTTTGAGAGACTGAGATGTTTTTCTCCTCTTGTTTTGTAAGGAAGGCATCCTTGATGGGGAATGGCATGGAGTACATGCGTGTGAGCTATTTGGAAGGGGTGTGTGTGGCTCACATGTAGGTACATGCTCAGCCATGAGTCTATGAGTTTGACATGTGCCTCCCATTACTGGCTCCATCCCTCCACAGTCACCCTGACCTCCATCAGCTCCCTAGCTCCAAGGAGAGTGAAAGGAAGAAGGCTAGGCAGAGACTGGGATCAGACTCAAAGTAGAACTTCTCAGCTGAGGGTAAAGCAAACAGGACAGAGCCTTTTGGGGGCTGGCAGTTAGGTTTCTTCCCCCATCTTCCTGCCTCTCCTTCTCTTCTCTGTGCTTGCCTTCCTAGCTGACTCAGCATTTGAGGTTAAGGGAGGCCAGTGGTGGCCAGAAGGATGTGGAGGAAGGAGAGGCCGGCCAGCAGAGGGACAGGGAGAGGCGAAGCGCCGTGAAGAGCCTGGGAGAGAGGATCCTGGGAAGAGAGAGCTGGGGACCTGGGAGGCCTCTTCCCCGTCTGTACAGAATGTGGTAAGAGGAACCAAGGTTAGAACTGGGAACGTGCTTCTCTGTCTGCAGCTTTGAGGAGCTACTGGAAATCAGTGAAAAACACAAATTGTGAGTGAAGAAAAGTTCCGCCTGCAGTTCAGGAGGTAGGGAGAGGAAAGGGCTGTCCTCTGAGGGCAGAGGGGGGCGTGAGCCTAAGGAGGAGGGGTGGTGTCTGTCTCTGGTTAACCGTCCTCTATGCATCAGTTATTTATGTAAACACGGGGGAGGTTGTAGCTTTGATATTAATTCTTTTTTTAAACCAAGAGTTGTGAGCTGGCTTTCTACTGAGGCCTGAACAGTGTGCTTTTTTTTTCTTTTTTTTTTTTTCTGCAGCATCAACCAGCTCAATGGGAAGAACCCTGCATTGAGAACTGAGAAAACTTGGGTTCTAGTTCTGGCTCCAGTATTCATCTGGGATTCTATGAAACGTCATTTATTTTTTGAGCTTGGGTGTCATTACAACCGTGAAGGAAAAATCACAGGGTCCTACTGTGCCAACAGCCCCAGTGCTGAGAGACCAGGGAATGGAAAGGGGCTGGGATGGATGATTGCATTTCAGGGCCCTGAGAGCCCCAGGAAGAATGTCAGTGGAGAGGGTTGCCAGAGATTTCCTGAATTCGGAAATTCACGAGTTCTTGCTGAAGCAAAACTCCCTGAGCTTGGGCAGCACGGCCCCACCCGTCTCAGACCTCAGCCTGGGCGGGGGGGGGGGGGGGGGGGGGCTGGCTCAGCCGGGAGCTGTTCTCTGCTGCCCTCCTGTGGCCGCTGAGCCCTCCGCTCAAGTCCCTCGCCCCCTGGTGGACATTTCGTATATTACAAGAAGGGATCTTTGTACAACCGCATTTAAAAAAATATATTTTTATTGATTTCAGAGAGGACGAGAGAGACAGAAACAGCAATGATGAGAAAGAAACATTGATAGGCTGCCTCCTGCACACCTGTACTGCAACCAAGGCATGTGTCCTGCCAGGGAATCGAACCGTGATTTCCTGGTTCACAGGCCGACCTTCAACCACTGAGCCATACCAGCCCAGCAACCACATCCTTGCACCTCTCTCCCTCCTTTCCTGGTTTCTTGAGGCACTCACAGTAGTCTCTTTAATGCTGGGGAAATATTTCTGAGATTTAACTTTCTGCTATTGCCTGAAGTTTTAAATTCTACTTTTTGGGGATATGTGGAGACCAGGGCTGAAACCAAGATATTGAGTGGAGAGGACAATTTGTCTTCTTCCTCTTTGGATTCCTTCTACAACCCCAGACTCCTAGGGCCGCTGGGGGTTTTCAAAGAGAGACATCAGGGTCTAGTGAGGCTCCTGGAGAAAACAGGTTTGAAGCAGGCCAGGCATCACCCGTCTCCCACAGATCCGCACCTGAGCTCAGTCCGTCAGTGTCAGCAGGGAGACTGATTGGCAGGAGCCAGGAGGCAGGAGACAGGGATGATGGAGGGAGATGGCAGCTATGACAGATGCTGACAGGGCTTTTTATTTGCTGGCTCTGGAATCCCCTCCCACCCACTAGGCTGCCCTTGGCCCTCCCCTTCTAGTGACTGTCTCTAGGGAGAAACCCCGTGGCCTAAGCTGCATTTGGGTGGGTGAGGGAGGGAGGGAGGATGGGTGAGGGAGGAGTGGCGGGAAGGTCTGGGATGTTGAGCTGAGGCCTGATGGGCAAGGGTAAGCTTGGAAGGCTTGGCAGGGGGAATTGTCCTGGGGGTAGACACCACATGGTGGGGGGTGGATGAGTGGGAGGAATATTTAAAGGGATTGAGTTCCACTGATTTAGGCACTAATTATTGGAGAACTGGTGAAATACGAGCCAGTAATTCATTGGGGCTTCCTCTATACAAAGGACGATGGGTGCTCTGAGGGGACAAAAGAGGGGCCGACATATCTCCTGCTCTCCTTCCTGTCCCATTTTCTCTCTGGACTTGTTGCTCCGCGGCTCCCTGTCTGAGGGGTGTAAGGAGCGGCGTGGCAGGCAGTTAGTTCTCCATCCGATGCTGAGCAGAGCTCCAGGCGTATTTCTGTCCTTCGCATGCCTGTCCCCCTCCAGCAAAGCACCCCCCATCGGCCTCCCACATTCCTTTTTTCTTAGAATGCACTACCCATGTGGATACCTGGGTGTGGGAGGGGGTCCTTGCGTGCCCTCCCAGAATGTCCAGTGGCTCCCAATGGAGGGACTGGGGCCGGGGGAGGGGGGAGGCCCAGAGCCCCGGACTGGGAGAGGCAGGGAGGGGCCGGCTCTGAGTGGGAGAAGCTCAGCCAGGAGGAGAATGCTGCAGTCGCAGCCCGCGCTGCATCCTAATCAGCGCCGCGGCGGCTGCGCCACGCAGCCAGCCGTCAATCTTCCACACAAAGGGTCGCCCTACGCATCGCCCACCCCCCGTAACGGCGGGGCAGTGCACGGAGGCAGGGAAGCGGGGGAGACAGACACACAGGCAGGGACCCAAAGACCCAGAAATTCAAGCCGAGACCCACAGAGTGGGAGCAGAAGGCAGAGTCAGGCACAGCGCCCTGGAGATGAAAGAGACCGGGACGCAAGTGAGCAGAGACACCCGGAGTGGGAACGGAGACAAAGAGGCAGAGCCCGAAGCAGGAGAGAGGGGAGACAAAGAGCAAAAAGCTGGAGACAGGCACAAAGGCAGACACCCAGAGGCCAGGAAAGCAGGGCGGGATGGACTCAGAGAGGAGCTGAATCAGGCTGAGGGGAAATGGAAGGCACCATGAGTCCAGAGCCAAAGGCAGAGCAACCTGGGGCCCGGCTGGGAAGATACCTAGAGGAGTGTGCCCAGAGACAGAGGGGGAGGGGGAGAGGCGGCAGGGGAGGGGGAGGCAGCGAGAAGGTGGGTAGAGGGCCAGGAAGAGGTGGCAGAGGGTGGGGTGGAGGCTCTGGGGCAAGGGCCCTGCAGCCTCTCAGGACCTGGGGCTCAGGTGGGAGGACAGGCTGTGTGTGTGTGTGTGTGTGTGTGTGTGTGTGCAATTCCAAGCCCTATCAGAATGCCAGTCATCTGGTGAGCTACACCTCCACACACCCTCCCTCTGCTGTGCCTGCTCCGAGCAATGCAGCGTGTGTGTGTGTGTGTGTGTGTGTGTGTGTGTGTGTGGCGGGGAGGGGGGCGGGGGTGGGTGGGTGGGGGGAGGAAGAACAGAAAAGGGTGGAAGTGAAAGAAAGACTGACATAGGTAAAGAAATGGCCGAGCCCGAACAGAAATCAGAGGGAAAGAAATTGATATTGAAAAAGGGAGGAGAGAAATCAACAGAAGACAGAGAAATACAGAGGTGGAGAAAGAAATATGATGGATGAGTCTGTGGATGTGAAGGCAGGGGGAGGGAGGGACCCTCCATCTGCAGGAGGGAGAGGGGCAGGGAGGGATGTCTGCTGGTGAGACGAAGGGGATCTGGGTGGGGAAGCAGGCAGGCACCCATCTCCCCCCAAGAGGATGGGCTGGGGTAAAACACCCCCGTGGTGACTGGGGAGGTGTCAGTGAGGGGATTTTTAGGGCGATCTTGCCTTTCTTTTAAAATACAAAAACAAAGACACTAGCCCTCAGCATGGCATCTTCCTCACAGCAGAGCTGCTGCCTTTGCCTGACAAGGTCATTCCGGACAGTTCTCTTTGGGGATCACCCATGGGGCCTGCAGTGCGCATCCTCCCCACAGGCCAATTTTTATCCTTTAGGGTGGAGCTAATCCTTGAAAACAGCCAAGTTTTCTCCGGGGAGTGAGGTGAGAACGCAGTCCGTAAGCAGCGTCTCCAGTTAAGAGCAAGGTGAGCACGGTGGAGGGCGTGCCCTCCCCACAAGTGGCTCTGGAAGGTCGTTCCGAAGGAGATACTTGCAGGATGTGACAGAAGGAGACTTTCCTAGCGGCTGCTTGAGGCCCAGTTTCATCTTCCCATCTGTTTGTGAAAACCAGGTAGTAGTAGCTGCCCTCGCTGGTTTGGCTCAGTGGATAGAGCACTGGCCTGCGGACTGAAGGGCCCCAGGTTCGATTCCAGTCCAGGGCGCATGCCCAGGTGGCGGGCTTGATCTCTGGCCCAGATCCCTGGACCTGGTCAGGGCGTGTGCAGGAGGCAACCATTTGGTGTGTCTCTCACATGGATGCTTCTCTTTGTCTCTTCTCTCTAAAAATCAATGGAAAAATATCCCAGGTTAAGGATCGAAAACAAAGCAAAACAAAACTAGGTCGTAGTGCTCCCAGGAGCTCCACAGCCTGGAATTTGACAGAAATACTCTGTCAAGTGGTCCTGCCCTGGGGGAGTTTAGAGCCCTCCTCTCTGCCAGCTTCATATGCAAAGTAACCTGCTGGCTCCACAGCACAGACCAACAAGTGCAAGTGACTAGGGCAAATGCAGGATCAGAGCCAGCTGGTTATCTGGGAAGGCTGCCTGGAGGAGGGGAGTTATGAGTGGGGTGTGGAAGGAGAAAGCCAACAGGACATGGAAGGGAATAGGAGAAGAGGGGTACTCCCCCTGATGGTCTGAGGCAGGACTAGTAAGCTATAACGGAGGCAGAGGCCAGCATTGCTGGATTGGAATAAAGAATTGGACTGGGCCTAGCCAGCTTGGCTCAGTGGATAGAGCATAGGCCTGCGGACTGAAGGGTCTCTGGTTTTATTCTGGTCAAGGGCATATGCCTGGGTTGCTGCTTGAACCCTGGTAGGGGGCATGCAGGAGGCAGCCAATCAATGATTCTCTCCCATCATTGATGTTTCTATCTCTCTCTCCCTCTCCCTTCTCTCTGGAAAAAGAAAAAAAAGAAAAAAAAAGAAGAAGAATTGGATTGGAGAGGGGCAAATTTTGAAGGCCAGCCTGGGGGATCTGAATTTGCTCCCAGAGAATTGGGGCCTACTGGAGGGTACACTGACATGTGCCAGGCAGTGATGTGTGTGCACATTTGTCTGGAAAAGCGTGTACCCAAGTTTGCACCTCTCTCTCTCTCTCTCCCTCTCTCTCTCCATTCAGGTGGCTTTATGCCCCAGGCCCTTGTCTTTTTATCTCTGTGTGTGATTGGCATATCCGTATGAGAGCATTTTTTTCATTTGTGTGTTTCTGTGGTCATGTCTTAATATTATCTCGATCGCTTTTTGTCTATTTTATTAGCCTGCATGCGGAGGCGGGCAGCGTGTGTGTGCTCGCCCGCGTCTGCAGGAGGAGCGGGCCGGCAGGGAGCCCGGGCTGCCCAAGCGTCACCGTCTGTCTCTCTCCCTCCACTGGCTCCGTCTGCCCTGCCCGCACCGAGGTCGTGACAAGGAGGAGGCACACAGCAAAACAGCCAACTGTGGAACCCAGAGAGACCAGGCATTGTGAGCCCCGCTCAGACCCCCGCTGCGGGGAGGAACCTGCGTGCCAGCCAGAGCGACCCTCCACCGGACAGACAGACACAGGCCGCCCCGGGGCGCGCTCTGGGGCAGGTGCACTCAGTGCACACACAGGCTCCGCACACACAGGCCCCCACGGACTGACACACGCCTCGCGCATGACCCCCCTCTCCCCCCCAGCCCTGGGCCGGCACTCCATCACCTCCAAACGCCTGCCAGAGCGTGGGACTCGGGGGATGGGGGCGCTCGCTCTGACCTCCTTGGTGTGTGGTGTGTGTGAGTGAATGTGGTGTGTGTCCCCTCTTTCCCTCCCTCCCTCCGCAGCCCCGCCGCCTCCCGCCTCCCGCCTTCCGCTGGCGCTCGGAGAGAATTCATTAGCGGGGGCGGATGCGCGGCGCGGAACGTTTTAATTAGGCCTGAACAATAAACAAGCTAAACGAGCGGCGCACGGCTCCCCGGCGGCGCAGCCTCCTCCGCGCGCGGGCTCGTTACGGCCGCGGCCAATTCCACGCCCGCGCGGCGTGTGTGTGCGTGTGTGTGTGCGTGTGTGTGTGCCCGGCGCGGGTGTGTGAGTGTGTGTGTGTGTGTGTGTGTGTGTGTGCGTGTGTGTGTGCCCGGCGCGGGGAGGGGGGGGGCGGCGCGATCCGGGCCGCGGGGCGCCGGGCGGGGGTGGCTGGGCCGGTGCCCGCCCCGCCGGCCTCGCTGCGCCCCGGTTCCCACTCTCCATCTGCCTTTCTCCGTGTCCTTGAGATGAAGGTCCCTGCCCGCACACCAGACGACCGGTGGTGCGAGCGTCTGGCTTCCGTTTTCGGGCCGCCGCTCCCCGCTCCCCTCCCCTCCCCGCTCCGCGCGGCGGGTGCCGGCTCCCTCTCCGCGCTCCCCGCGCCCCCTCCGCCGCAGTGCCCGGTCTCCCCGCAGGCTCTGCTCCCGCTGTCACTCCTTCCCTGGACCTTAGCTTTCCTCCTGCCCGCCCGGCCATCGGGGGCGACTCCGCGGGGTTGTCCTTCAGCTCCGTTTATCCCCCCCCCCCGCCCCCTCTCTCCATCTCCGTTGTCCCGTCGGGGTCTTCCTCTGACCGGCCTCTACTCCCAGGTTTCAGGTGCGGTCGCGGGGCTCTGCCCCGGCCTCCAACCACACGGGCGCTTCTGGCCGGAGCCAGAGCTGAGTTTGCCTCCTTTTGTGAAGCCGCGGCCTCGCTCGTTCCTCCCCGCCTCTGCCAGGCCGCCCTGGCTGCGGGTGATGGTCAGCGGAGGGTCCTGGGCTGAGCTTGAATCCCAGCCCGGTCCTCACTCACCACGTAACCTCTGAACCTGGGCTTCCTCGCCCGTAACACGTGGCAAATAATTCCAGGGGCTGCAGCGGGCTTGTGGGGATTAGCGATGTGATTACCACTGTGACATGCTTGGCACATGGTATGTACTCTGTATATTAGCTCATGTTGTCATCCGCCCTTCCTCGGTCTGCCCCCCCAACGCCTTAGCCTGAAATTAAAAAAAAAAAATGTTTCGAGGAGAGAAGAACCAACGGAAGAGCAGGAATTTCATGCATTAAGCTCTGAGCTCAGGAGTTGCCTGAGTGTGGACGAGAAGGGAGGATAGAATCGGACTGATCTACAGAACAGAGCTGTGGGCTAGCGCACTGCTCTGGGCAAACCCAACCCAGCGAGAATGGAGGCGGCCGCGGTGGTCCTGCCGCAGCAGCAGCAGCAGCCCGCGCAGATGGTGTCTGCTGCAAGGCTGCAGGGAGCCTGCGAGTCTGGCTCCCCCATAATCCCTCCCCAGATAGGAACTGGACCCCTAGAGCCTCAGACTGGGCTCCCCCCACGCCCAGGCAGCTCTCCTCCCCCAAAGGGCCCTGGATTCCTAAAGGAATCAATTCCCTCCAGCTGCCTGTCTTCTTGACCCTAAACCTTACAGAGCTGAGTGCAGGATTTTATCCCTCCTTGGGGATTTTTATCTCTCTTAGAGCAGGATGAGTGAGTCCTCTATCCCAGGAGAGCGAGGGAGACCCACGGGAGGGCACAGGCCCCACCGCCCTAGGCGGATGGAAATGAGGGGGAAATGAGGCGGCTAGCCCACAGGTGCATGCTGGGCAGCCCTCAGCAAGTGCTTGTGAGCTGAGTTGGTCAAGAGCAACTGACCAAGCCCCATGGCTCTGATGATGGGAGAGTAGAAAGGACCAAAGGAGGGGAGATGGAGGGAGACATAGAGGAAGTCCAGAAGGCTTCCTAAAGGTAAGGAGGAGTAAAAGTGAGAATGCATTGCCTTGGGGCAGGGAATGACCTTGGAGGTAGGTGAGGAGAAACGTGCAGGTGTGCATGTGTGCGTGCGTGCATTGGGGAGGCAGAGCGATGGAGGAGGCAAGGTTGGGGAGGGCAGTTTGCTGGAGGAGTGGCAGAAAGCTTGGGCTGAGGTAGCCTGGAGGGCCATCCCTCCGGGGGTTGGGGCCTGTGACAGGGAGCAGTGGTGGTGGGGACATGTGCGGGCAGCAATGTGGAATGGTTCATGCTGTAGCTCCAGGACTGGGCTGGGCGGGCACGGTGCTGGGAAGCCAGGCTGATTTCCCTGGCCTTGAGGTGTCCTCACGTGGTATGAAGACGAATGAGCCAGGCTTTCATGGGCAAGTGAGCCATGGCTGGGTGGAGACAGCTGCTCAGGCTGTGAAACGCGGGGAAGAGGCCTCTGGGGGTCAGTAGACAGAGAGAGGGAGGAGCAGGGATGGGGACAAGGAGGGGTGGCGGGGAGACTGAAGGCTTTGAGGCCTTTACCCTGGCTGTCCCCTTTACTCATCCTTTTCATGGATTGAGTTATGCATTTTAAAGCTAATATATATATATATATATATATATATATCTCCAAATAGATGGGTTTAGCCTTCCATTTTCAGAAGCTAAGGTATTAGACAAGGTAAGGAATGAGGCTTAGACAAGTAGACTGATTTGCTAGAGGCCTCCTGTGCTGAAGATGCCGAAAAGGGTACAAGAGTCAGGTCTTTCGCCCTTTGGGGCATAATCTCTCCTAATTAGGCCCCAAGCCTGCATGACTCCCAGCGTAGAACCTGCAGGAGATGGCACCAGAACATAACAATTTGATGATTCCTTGCTCTACCACTTATCAGCTCTGTGACCTAAGGCAAGTTACTTAACCTCTCTGTGCCTTAGTTTCAATATCTATAAAATGACAATATCAATACCTGCTTCTGTGGCTTGTTATTCAGGACAAAATAAGATTTATGTAGAATCTTTACTGCGTACAGAGTAAAGATTTATAAATTTAAATGTATTAGCATATTAAATCACCCTCATCCTTATCTTTGATATTTTCCCAGCTTATTCTCTCCACCTCCCAAGCCCTTTGTTCCCTCTGGCCTCTAGCCCTGGCATTTACCTCCCTCTGATCTTGTTTTATTCTCTCAATCTCTGTTCCTTCTCTCCTCCCCATAGGCCCTCAGCCCGTGCAGGATTGGGCACTATTAACTTAATACACTTTTTTTCTTCTTCTCAGACTGAGTTTCTTGTCTGGTGTATCTCTCTTCTCACATCAGAGAGCAGGCCCCGTCTTCTCCTCTCTTGGGGCCCCTCCCTCCCCCAGGATTGGGTTCACAGGGTGAGTCCAAGGACTGGACACGGACAGGCGCAGAGAGGTGGAGATAAAACAGGAGAGGGAGGTCTCCATATGGGGCTCCACCGACAGGCTGTGTGATCCTGCCCTGAAGCATGTTCGCCATGACCTGGGGAGGGAAACAGACGTCTCGCCTGGATCTGAGGGTTAGAGGGGGATTATTTTCCTCATGTTTAGCGAGGCTGTGTTTTGCCCCGTGATGTGGGAGGCATCGTCTGGAGGTCAATCCCACATGAAAAGAAATAGCAGTCAGGAGAGGGCTTTCCTGTTCCTGTGTGTGCGTGCTTCTGACTGAGGAAATCCTTCCCAAAGTACCGTATTTTTCGGACCATAAGACGCACCGGACCATAAGATGCACCAGTTTTTAGAGAAGGGAAATGAAGAAAAAAAGATTCTGAAACAAATAGTGTCCTAAAATATTTTATGTGCATTAAAACCCAACATCACAGTCATAAACACATGTAATCAACCCTGTAAAGTAAACAGCAGCATTTAGAACCATTTTAGAGCTGGGCAAGCACACAGACCACACAGAGCCGGGCAAGTAAAAAAACTTTTTTTTTAAAGTATATGTGTAGGCTATATTTGGACCATAAGACGCAGGGACTTTCCCCCCCCACTTCTGGGGGGGAAAAAAGTGCGTCTTATGGTCCGAAAAATACGGTATATTCCAAATTCCTTTTGCTGAAATTAAGCCCATCTCTTCAGTGGAGGTATTTTCTAAAGTCCAGAATCTGGAGCTCGTTTTGGCAGCACATATGCTAAAGTCCAGGATCTGCTTCAGTGTCTTTCATAAAAGGTGTGTGTGTGTGTGTGTGTGTGTGTGTGTGTGTGTGTATGTGACAGAGAGAGAGAGAGAGAGAGAGAGAGAGAGGGAGGGAGGGAGGGAGGAATGTAAAGGGTAGCACATGGAGAAGAAATGTAATTACTCAGCTCCTGGCTTTAATTACACATAAGCCCTGTGCATTCTGAATGTTATTAAGCTTCTAAGTGTCCATGGGGGTGGGATGGACCAGGTGGGTTTTCCTCCCGGATCTTCTCCGCAGGGCTTCTCTGGAAGGTTCCCTCAGCACCCTCCCTCCACATCCCGGCCTCCGGCTATATACCATTCCTCAGTGCTACAGGTGGCGCTATAAATCAGCGCTCCCAGAGAGGAGCGATCAATGTCCAGTCCAGGTGTCCACTGGCCCTTTATTCTTTCCGAGGAGCCTCCGGCTCCTTCTCTCCAAACCCAAATGCTCTCCCTGAACATCACTTTTTTCTTTTTTTTTTGGATAACCTATTTGGATGTTTTGGAGGGTGGGGCTCTGCACGGAGCCCCCTCTCCTCCTAAGGGGCTGACTAATTACAAACAGAGAAAGCCTGTCTGTGAAGTTAGCCTGCCTCAGCTCCCTGGCTTGGTGGAGGGAGCCGGGAGCTGGGGGATTTAAAGTGCAATTTCCTGTACCTTTTTCATTTCCTGCTGGGAGTTGTGCAGAGCAATAAGCAAGGTGGGTGGCAAGGGCCCGCAGACGGGGCAGGTGGGGGATGGGCTGGGGAAGCATCTCCATACCCTGTTCTGCCATCTCCCCCCTTTTCAGGTTTCAAGGTGAGTTCCTTGGGGCTGGGGCACTTGATAAGTCTGTTCCTGGCACTCCTTCCGATCCTGCTCTCACCTTCTTGAGGTAAAGAAACCGAGTAGAGAGGGGTTGGGAGAAGATCCAGCTCCAATTAGTAGAATAAGAGATGAAGGGACAGGAAGGAATCTTAGAAATCCCTCGGGTCCCCTCAGGTTACACATAGGGAAGCACACGGAGGCCTTGGAGGGGGCATAACCCGCCCAAGGTCAACAGCTAGTGGTGGGCTGTGGAGCTGTGGTGTCTCTGCCCGTGTGTGCCTGGGTGGGGGTGGCGGGAGGAGATGGGAGGAAGTGGGATAAGGTGTAGGGGCACTTGGGGAAGTATCTGGACAGCTAGGGCTCCAGGTCCTGAAATAGTCACTCTTTGGTGGGGCTTGAAGAAGAGCACAGGGAAGTTCAACCTTGGGAAAGTCTTTGTGAGTTGGTCCAGGAAACAGACATGTAGATAAGAAGGAGGAGAGAGGGAGGCATCGTGGTGGCTCTTGGGAACTATTAGCCCCGCTTCTCTTCTTCCCCTCTCCACAGTCAGAGGTGGGGGGCGAGGTGGGGGAGGGGGCACGGTAGAGGACAAAGGAGCCAATTATTGAGTGAGTGGATTAATTGATTAATTGTCCAGAAGCTTCAAAGCTCCCCCAACAATGGCATCCCCTCCTCCCCCAACCCCAGTCAGGCATGGCCTCGGTTGGCCCGGATTATTAATTAGGGCTTGAAGTCATTTAACGATGATTTCATTATCGACGTGCTGTCTGTCTTGGGCTCTGCCTGGTTGCCAAGGAGATTCTGATCGATTGCCTTCCGGCCTCCTCGGAGTCTGCGGGCTCCTGCCTCTCGGCGAGCACTCCCTAGCGGCCGCCTCTGGTACTGCAGACTTTCCCACTTCTCAGCAGTGCATGGCCCAGCCAAACAATTAGAGCCGCCTGGGAGTTTGGGCTGCCCAGCCTTGCTCCCGGTTCCAGATGTACTGATTTACTTTGCCGTTGCGAGGGCCCTAGGGGATTGGCTCCTCCTTTTCCCTGATTTATGAAGTCCCTCTGATTCTGTCCCTGGTGACCACCAACCCAGACCCCTTTGAGATGGGTATAAGAAGAGGTAAATGGCCTCAGTGGTTGCCAGGCGCCTCCCTCTGAATTTAGCTCTGGGAGGCCCAGATCAGCTGTGATAGGTTCTTCTGGCTTCTAAAGAGATACCTTGAGCTCTAGCGATTACACCTGATCTCTGGGGCCTTCAATGTGGCTGGCAGGGAAGTGGGTGGGGGAACAATTGCCCTTTAGACTATCAATACTTCAGTTAATGTTCTGAGGGTCTTCCCTGGCCCTCAGAGCTGCAGAGGGAGCCAGTCTTGGCAGAGCTCAGCTACTCCTTCAGCCTCGAGAGCCTGCGGCAAAAGGTAGGGTCCAGCTCGCCATGCCATCTTACATCTTCAGAAAGTGGTTACTCCCTTCCCGGTCCCGTAAAACCTAGGTTCACACATGCACACTGGCCTCAGGATCCCTTTATATGCCTGAGTTTCTCTTTTTGTGGATTCCATGCAGTAGAGGCTGGAATCCTCTTTTTGTATGTTTGTGGGGGCCTGTTAGCAGAGAGTTGCTTGAAGCCCATCCCTTTTTTTGTATGTTTGTGGGGGCCTGTTAGCAGAGAGTTGCTTGAACAGTTGGAGCCCATCCAGGTGATTTCACAGGAGGCTGAATCCTCTTTTTGTATGTTTGTGGGGGCCTGTTAGCAGAGAGTTGCTTGAAGGCATTGGTGATGACTTCTCAGAAGGTGCCCAAATGGTTGACCCCGCAGTGATAGATAGACACTAGTATCTGATTTTTGGTATAGTCTGCATGCTGCTTATGTAGCTCTCAAACACAGACATCTTCCCAGTGCTTCTCTCTCCTCACTCTTCTCCACGTGGTCCTAACCAAAGTCCGTCCCCAGCACTTCTCTGGAGCTTGCTTCCCTTGCCTGCCTTCCTCTAACCCTCTTTCTCCTCCTCTCCTCAGCTCCTCCCGCACTGGCTGCGCCAGGCTGCATCAGCTCAGAAACATTTAGGGCTGAGCTTCAGGCCTCTTTTGATTGAAGCATTTTGGGGGACCGAGAAGGGGGTGCAGGCTGGGTTTTTATGTCCGTGTAGGGGGTCTCAGATCCCCCAGGTTGGCAGTGGGAGAGAGCCTGGGGGCAGCTATGGCAGCAGCTTCACCCTATCAGCTTTCTGGGCACATCCACCAGCGAGCAGCACCTGAGAGGGGAACGGGCTCCGCAGCGAGCCGAGTGAGATTGAAGAGGATCATAAAGAAAATATATATCCCCTTCCCCGGCCTCGCTCCCTCCTCCTGCTCCACACTTGCCTCCTTCTCTCTCTTTGTCTTGCTCCCTCCCCCCTCCTCACAGCATCCCTGTTTTCTTTGTTCCTTCTTTGACTCCTTTACCTTCATCTCTGTCTGGCAGACAGGTCTGTCTGTCAGCCTGTCTGTCTGTCTCTCTGACTCCAGATATTTTTTTGGTCTGAGTTTCTCTAGAACGATACCAGCCATCAGTTACTCTCTCTCCCTCCTTCCTTCCCTGCCCCCGTCTCTGAGGGTCTCAGACCATCACGTCTTTATGGATTTCATCAGGTGTGCCTTTTCGTCTCCTCATCCCCGTCTCCTCCCATCTGTCTCCTCTTGCTGCCTTCCCTGTCACTGTCCCCATCGCTCGCTTTCTCTTTCACCTCTCTTCTCTGCCCCTCTTGTCTCTGTCTCTTCCAGCTCTTCCTCTGAGTCCGGCTCTCACTCCTGCCAGTCTCTCCCCATCCCCCCTCCCACCCCTCAAGGTTCAGATGCCTCCTGTGAAATCACCTGGATGGGCTCCAACTGTCAGGTCCCCCCATTCTGCACCGACTCCTCCAAGAGAGATTTATGGCCCCAACCCTGCATCCTCTGCATTCCCCCCAGCCCTGGACCAGCTCTTTTCATTACCTGGTGATTATCTGGGGGCCCTGGCATGTCCCCCAGCCTCCCACCCCCCACACGGCAGGCAGGAGTAGCATAGGCAGAAAGGGGAAGGCATTGCTCTTGGGACCCGGTGCAAGGACACGGAGACCCTCCCCCTACACCTGCCCTTCTTTGCCTCCAGCAGATGCACATCTGGGAAAACCCCAGCTTGAGGCAGGGGAAGACAGCCCAGCACTGCTGGAACAGACATAAATCAAACACCCAGATGCCCCTCCCCTTCTGCCCTGTCATTACAGCCATTGTTCCAATTCCTGCCTGTTTGCTTTGCCTCTAGGAATTTTGGCTCCGTGGTCTTGGCTGGGGCCACTCATCTCCTACCCAGCAAAGTACCTGGGACAAAGGAGGCGCTCCATGAATGCCCCACGCCTCATGGGGATGCACGAGGGCAGGGTCAATGTGATGTTTAGGTTTTCCTTATCGGAGGTTCTTTCTGAGAGCTGGAGCAATGCTTCCGGCTCCAGTTTCAATGTCTTAGTAGAGTTGGTATAGAATCTACCTCTTCCGGGTCCCGCCTCCCCCCCCCCCCCTTTCTCCCTCCCTCCCACCTCCACTCCAGTCGTGTCCACATCTAATGTAGGGTTTAGAGGAATAGGGGCACTGTCACATAAAGGCAGTGATGTCCTTTCCTCCAGACCACTGGCTTCTTGGGCTGATGACTTTCCCATTCAGCCTCCCTCTCTAAGCAGGCGCCACCTTCTCCATCCCGGGCAGCTCACAGCCTGGCCTCCGTCTGGTGGTGAACATTCTGGGATGGAGGAGGCACCTTCCTTTGGTCGCTGTTTCAGGGCCCTGGAAGCTCTGTTTTTTGAACGCCGAGAGCAGGAAGCTCCCTGGGCAGGGACTGTATCTTTTTCATATTTATCTCCTCCAGCACAATGCATATTCAGTTAGAATATGTGATGAACGCGGCGGAAGAACTGCTTCAGGAAACCCCTGGTGGTGAAACTTAAACTGGTTCCCCTTTAGTTTGTATCTCTGGAGTGATGGGAGACGTGGGTGAGGGGGCAGGATGGGTGGTGGCAGAGGAACCTAGCAGGAGTGTTCTGGGCGAGACTAGGAGGCACTTCTATCTTCGTTTCAAGGACTCCAGAGTGGAGATTCTTTAGTTGGATCTGGGACTGACTCCAGGCAGGGCTCCACCCCCTCCCCAGACTCTCCTCCAGCCAGCTGAGAGTCTGGAAAGCGGGTTTACCACCAAATCGATATCCTGCTGCAGGTCTCCAATCCTGCTGCTTTCCAGGCCCTCCTCACCCAGACTGGCTTCCCACTCGGCTTCCAGTGCCCACCTCCAGCTGTCTGTCCTGGGTCTCGCTCACACTTCCCTTCCCATAGCCCCGCCTCCCTGGGGCCCCGCCTCCCCGGGTTCCACCTCCTCAAAGGGGCCCTTCCCGAATCCTGGCGATGCTCAGCCAAGCCCCTTATCTGTCTCTGGGTTTGGCTCTCATTTTTCTTCTTAGGCCTTTCTCCTTTGAGTAGAAAAGACCATGGGTAAGTTATAGACTTGGTAAGAAACAGACCAGAAAGGAAGGCTGGGCCCGCAGTGCTGCTGGCGCTGGAAGCCTGTGGGGTGTGAGCAGAGTATCCCGTGGCGCCAGGGCAAGACTTCAGATGGAAGGGTGCAGGCCTGAGGCAGGATTTGGGATTGAAGGGTGCCGGCCGAAGCTTTGTGAGCTTGGGGGAGGGTGGGTAGGCTTGCTGAGACCAGAGTGTTTGGGAATCCTACATACCATTCTCCTCCAAACCAGGAAATCCTCAGCAGAGCTGGTCCTAGGAAATAAGAGTTAGGGGAGGTTATTCCTGGACCCCTCTCCTCCAGCCCCTTCCATCCTCTCTGCCTGCCCTCCTTCCTGGCCGGTATTTTCTGGCCTCCTGCGGCGCTTGCTTTGTTCCTCTTTGTCTTTGCCACAGGGCCTCGCACAGAGTGTGCTGAGGCCTGTTCTTTGCATGAATGAAGATTCTTCCGCCTGGGTCTGCTGCCTCCTACACGCTTGCCTCCCTTTCTTATGATTCTGAAACTGTCCGTATCTTACCTTCATAGGGAGGGGTTGTTGAGAACTTGGCAGAATATCAGCCTCCGTTTTACAAGGAGGGCCGCAGTAATGAGGGAGGACTTTGAGGGCCTTCTTCCTAGACACGCAGGGAACTCGATTTGCATTTTTACAGCTGCTGGAGGTAGTCTCCCAGCCGTTCTTATCTAATGTAAGAAAGCTGCGGTGGAGATTATGCCCCGGCCAGGCTATAGGAGGAAAGATTATAAGTTCCACTGGGAGTGTGGTCTTTAAAACACTGTATGGAGGCTTGTCTGAGGGCCCACGTATATTGTTAATGAGCCAGTGCTAAATAAACCCTGAAAGTTGGTGGTTCTGTTCTCTCTTGGAATCTATCAATTTTATGAACATGATAGACATATTTATTGATTGATAAAGGCTTGGCTTCCTGGGTCTCTAGGAGGCAATTTGTTTGCAACAAAACATGTTTGCAACTCTTTAATTTCTAAAGCCTGAGGAGTCTTAAATTGTCTCTCCCCACTGCCCCCTCCTCATGCACACACACACACACACACACACACACACTCGGGCAATTACACCCCCATCCCCCAAAACTCAGATGACAGTTATCCCTCCATGAATGCATGACACCTGTTTTGTTGATTATATGTGACAAAGGTCTGGTTTTAGGTTGTCTTTCTCTTGCTGTCCAGCAGCCCTTGGGCAACTATCTTCTCTGTAATCAATTAACATGTGATGTGTGTCTCCATTCATTTTAACCTTAGTTTAGGCAAAAATACTTTCCTTTAAAAAGTATATTTCAAATTAATAAAACAATTTTTGGATTGTATTATTTTGGTTTACCTCTGTTCCTTTTTATCTTTTACTATTGAAGGAATCACAAGGCAGATTGGGGATTAGAAAGAACCAGGGGACAATAAGGAAGAGTGTCTCTTAAAAGTCCTGGTGCCAGAGGCTCTGCGTTGTAGATTATGATGTATGGGCTCAGGGTGAGACAGGTGGGTCTTGGTGAAGTCATATCGATCTATTTTTGGATAAGAACTCAGGACATTGAGATCATATGATGCTGATGATCTGGTGTCATTGTTAAAACAAAGCAAAGCAAAAAATTGCCGAAACCAGTTTGGCTCAGTGGATAGAGCGTTGGTCTACGGACTGAAAGGTCCCAGGTTTGATTCTAGTCAAGGGCATGCACATTGGTTGTGGGCACATCCCCAGCAGGAGATGTACAGGAGGCAGCTGGTCGATGTTTCTCTCTCATCGACGTTTCTAGCTCTCTATCCCTCTTCCTTCCTCTCTGTGGAAAATCAATAAAATATATTAAAACAAAACAAAACAAAAAACAAAATAAAAAATTAATTTTCCAAGGGAGATGGTGGAACAGCTACCTAGGGCTATGTAAGGAACCAAGCAAAGTCTGGTGAGTGAGGAGAGAGCGAGAGTGAGAGCGAGAGCGAGAGCGAGAGCGAGAGGGAGAGAGAGAGAGAGAGAGAGAGAGAGTGCGAGAGCGCGCACGCAAGAGAGAGAGAGAGAGAGAGAGAGAGAGAGAGAGAGAGAGAGCCAACTATCACATGGGGGGACAGAAGGACACATTTAGACACAAAGGGAGTTGTCCAGAGAGGAAGCTGCCATTTCCTAAGCCACCTGAGTGCAGGGCCTTGTCCTGGGTGTTGGGAGGAGGTACATGGAAGAAGGGGCCACGAGGCTCTGACCGCTCACAGCTGCTAGTCTAAAAGGAGAGGCAAGATAGAGTGGTAGAAAGGACCGCTAACTGGATTTCTAGATTCTGTGTTTACCAGGAAAGAAAGGATTTTGGAGTAAAAACCAAACAAATTAGAACCAAAGTGGTTTAGCAAGGCTTTTTGAAAAAAAGAAAAAGAGAAAAAAGAAGTGCTGGTTGCCAGAAGCTATCCTATGCTATAATTGTGGATTGGAAAATAAAGTGGACTTTGGTTAGTTCTGGGGTGAGAGGATGCAGGGTTGAGAAAAGGAATGGACATCACAGGGTCGGGCAGAGGGCGGCTGGGGGAGGGGGAGGGAGGAATTGGCTTTCACTGTTGACATCAGTGTATTACAACACTTTCTAATCCCTTAATTCGATACCTTTCCTGGCTTTCCCCAGCTCTCTTTCTAATTCCTGTTTAGAAAATCTATTTTTGATTCTTCCTGGTGGCCCATCTAGTTTCTAAAGAGCTCTGGAAGCAGAAGCTTCTGCTTTCTGATTTGTCAAGTTAATCATCTTATTTTGGTGTGAGGGAAATGTTAATAATTTCAAAACTGAATTCCGACTGAAATTAACCGTGAATGTGTCAAATGAGGAATGTTGGATTGAGCAGCTACTTGTTTTATAAAAAGTTATCCCAGAGGGACTAAGAAAAGTTGCCTTGTTCACAACTATCCCAGAATGATACTGGATGATACAGAGTATATGTTGCTTTAGAGATGTTTTGGATATCCAATTGTCTACCCAAATCATGGTGTAATGACTCTAGTATACTATTTGCCTGTAACATAGCATAGATTCCATAAATACAGAGGGAGGGAAGCAAAAATGTTTTGGTTCACATCTATATGGATTTTGGTCTACATTTGGGTGGATGAATTTTGTCGACATCGTTTTGGTATGTTTGGCCTGGAGTGTTTTAGTCTGCATGAGACAGGTTTTCGCTAACTTGGAATTTAGCTTCTGCCAGACTGGGATGGGGTTTGAGAGGTGTAGTGCTGGGGTGGTAGGGCAGGTAGATGAGTTGGAGGAGGTGGCTTCTTGGTCAATGAGCAGATAGTTTATGGGCTGCTATAGCTTTCAAGTTCAAGTCTTGGTTTCTCTTAGTGATATTTACCTGCGGAATTATGGTTTCTAGCTTCAGTGAGAGAACATGAAGCAGCTTGTACCCTAAGGTGGTTTTATTTTAGAAGGGGAGACAAAGTATCCTCCCAAGTAATATTTAAATGCAGTACAAAGGAAGATTGCTAGGCGAACGTGATAACCACTACACTACGGAAACTTAGTACAAAGGAAGATTATAAGTGGGGAAGATGCCTGATAAGCGATCCGTTTGGTGAAGTCATTCTAGGAAGATTCCTGGGAGATAAGCTTGAATATTTATTTATTTTTGGTATGAGCTGAATTTGGTTACTTCAGCTTTCTTTCTGACCTTTCAGGGAAGCTATTTGAGCTTCATCTCTTGTTCTCCAGGGGAAAAGTAACATACTTATTACTATTGAAATGGTTTCTGATTCTTTTCCTTTTCTGTATTGATCCAAGGCAGAATTCATATTAGAATTACCAGAGGCCCAGTGCATGAAATTCATGCACAGGTAGGGTTCCTAGGCCTGGCAGGAGATCAAGGCCCATCACAACCTTCCTTTGTCCCACAACACCCCCTGGTGGTCAGCACAGGTCATAATGAGTGATTGAATTCCCGGATGGTAAACTCCTCAAAGGACAATTTGCATATTAGCCTTTTATTATATAGGATATTTTAGTATTTAGATTTGTATTTGTATTGGCAGAAATATTTAAGTGGATCTGTATAGTTGGGAAAACTGGATTTGTGGGTTTGGAATGTGGTGAAATTTGTTTTGTTTTGGTGGGGGACACAAAAGGAAGGCCTAAATGAGGCTCCATTTATAGGATCATAGCCTAACCTTCACTTCCCCCCTCTTCCATGCAGCCTTCTCAGGCTGACCCAAGGTGCACAGAAGACACTGCCTAATCTTGTCAACATTGGAAAATGAAGCCCTGACCACTCTTACCTTCCATCAACAATGAAATCATCTGGGATGTTGACATGCCTTTGTCTCTGACATAAATACCATACTGCTCTTTTCTGATTTGGGAAGCCCCTTTCTAGTCCATGGTTTATATATGCTTTACTTGTTTTGGGAGCCGGGAAGCATTTACAAAATGCTCTTCATTGTGAGCTCCCAGAAAGAGGAATTCTCTGTTGCCTTGCATTGTGTGTAAATGAGTCTGTGGTGATTTGGTGGTCATGTTGGTGTGTGTATGGAGAAATGTTGCTTTTGCTTGCATTCTTTTACACAAAGAATTATTTTGGCACCTGAATTGTCTAATTTGGAATTAGCTTTTGTGTGCATTTACACGTAGCTGAAATCTAATTTTTAATAGTTTGAATCTAGTCTTGCTCACTTGGAATTTTTTCTACTTGAGAAAAGCACCAAAATTTATATGGATTATCCATTTTCTCACTTTACACCTAACCCAAACTAAACAGAATCTGTGTACTTATTGGTAGACAGGATAAATGGTAGTAGATACAGAAAATTCTCTTCTCTGAACGCTTACAATATAAGGGCATTTTGTGGAAATTTCCTCATCTTCCAAAGACAAGTAAAATCCTTTAAAAAATAATATTGAACCATTTGACTATTGGGTCAATCTTCCTTTTTGTAGTCTAAACTTAAACTTAGTTATTGTGGACTATCGTATCATGTTGCCCAATGTCAAAGCATGAGATGACTTATTTTTCAAATTAAATAAAGCAATGAAAGTAAGACTCTGTGTTGTCTGTTCAGTCATTGGAGAGCCAGGGGTTGACAATGGAGTAAGTAATAAATGTCACAGAAAGTATACTTTGTCTCAGTCAATTTGAGTTGCTTCCTTTGTATTTTCACATTGTTTTGGTGAAAGAGACTTGGACCTGAGTTCTTGTTTCAGATTTCTGACATTGCCAAATTGTGCTGTGGATTCTGGAGTGCTTTCTTGGCTGTGCCAGTTCACTCTTTGTACCTCAGGCTCAGCTGGGGGAGGAGGTGGGGAAGCTTCATCAGTCATCAACTCCACTTCACACTTTCCTAAATGGGTATTCCCTCAGCACAAAGTTCTAAGCCAGTGAGTTATACCCCTGGACCTTAGCGGGCAAGAAGAACATACCTGAGAGATCATACTGGCGTGTGGTTAGAGAAGCCTCCTGAAATAGGGTCGTGTTGAACAGAAAAGAGGGTATTCCAGGCAGAGGTGAATGAGAGAAAGATGTTCATGTGTGGGGAATGCTTAGTTCTGGGCAAGCAGAGAGCCACAGAAAAGGCTAATAGTAGGAGTAAGTGGTAGAAGTACAGTGAGAGGAAAGCCCTGGCAGTGTCTTTTGGATTTAATAGAGAGCAAGAAGCTGTAGATCTGATTGAGAGAAGAGGTGTGTGTGTGTGTGTGTGTGTGTGTGTGTGTGTGTGTGTGTTTAAGGCTTGAGGAAAGTGTCATTTTCCAGAAGGAGGGTAGAGGGCACTCACACTTCAGTTATCTGCGGCAATGCGGCAGCCAGGGAAGATGTGATTTAGGGCTGCAGCCTGCTTCAAGAAAGGACAACACTCTCTGATGGCTGAACCAGAGTGGGACCTGAGAGGGTTTCATTGTTTAGAGTTATCTATCCTGTGGACTGGGAGGGTGGACCAAGGAGTATGGCAAGAGGTTGGCCCTGGATATAGAGTATTTGCAATGTGTAGGCACCTACTAGATAAGGTCTAGCTGGGGATATGGTGCTAAGTGACTTCCTGTCAGCTGAATTGAATTGAGGTCTAGTGATTCCCAAATACCTGAAACCAATGATTTCAGTTGGAATTCCTTAGAATTAATCCAAAAATTTATGCAATTTTCCCTGAATAAAGTCAGAATTCTTAGAGGCAGCTTTGTTAGTTTCTTTGCCATTGGACATATCTGGAGCTTCTCTCTCTTGAAACTAAAATGGAAAAGCATCCTTTTCTCTATTGATCTGTGTATACTGATAGCTTGTTCAGAATACCCATCATTTCTTACCTCAAGTCCATATTCTTTAATGATTTTTGTTTTAAAAATAATGAGATCAGGTCTGTGCTGATGCCTGATATCCATTGGTCTTTGCTTCCATAGATGATTAATAAATACTAAGAATGCTCTATATGTGAGCTCAGAGCTGGCCTTAGACACGTGTCACAATGGAGCACATGAATGCCCATTTTGATATTCTAAGTCTCTGGTCATCAATAACGACCAGACCAGAATGACCAACCTGTTGTAGCTGAAGTCTTTCCCCCAGGATCACGATGGGTTTTTAGCTGTGGAACGGGATCAAGTATGCTTTTGAGGGACTGATAAGCTGATATTTTTCTGGGACTGGGTTCTCCTGGGTTAAGGATAAAGATGAGATTGCCATTCTCTGGCAGACATTTCCAGTTTGCTCCTGATTGGCAGCCAAGTCTGGGGAGCAAATGGCCAAGTGAATTAGGGAACTTAAAAGATGTTTTGTTAAACCATCCTCATTAAACTGGCACCGTCTGCCTTCCTACTCTCCTTTGTTCCAGTTGGGGCTGTCTTTTGTGACAGATGTTTTCTAATGGTGTGTGCCGGCAGCATCTGGAAGCCTTGGGTGACAGCTGAGCTTTGGGAAGGCCAAACCTGAAGGTATTTAGGTAGTCAGGGAAATTGCAACCATTTTTCTGCCATTGGACTCTCATCTTCAAAAATGTCTTCTCCCTGCCCAGTTGGTGTTGCTCAGTGGTTGAGTGTTGACCTATGAACCAGGAGGTCATGGTTTGATTCCCCATCAGTGCACATGCCTGGGATGTGGACTTGATCACCCGTGTTGGGTGTGCAGGAGGCAGCAGCTGATCAATGATTCTCTCTCAATTCATCTCTCTCTCCCTCTCCCTTTCTCTCTGAAATCAATAAAAATATATTTCAAAAAATATCTATCCCTTAGATCAGCGTTTTTCAACCGCTGTTCCACGGCACACTAGTGTGCCGCGAGATGTTGCCTGGTGTGCCGTAGGTGCAGACAAGACAAGAATTTTATAATTTTTCACTATTTTGTTTACTTAATATTTCATAATAAAGTAATTATAAAATACTTTCTTTGTGTTTATTTGATTCCTATTCAAGAGAATTACTTTATATATAGTCAATATAGGCACAGAGTTAAATTTTTTAACATTTTCTAATAGTGGTGTGCCTCGTGATTTTTTTCATGAAACAAGTGTGCCTTTGCCCAAAAAAGGTTGAAAAATACTGCCTTAGATTGTGGGTTCAATTTTCAGTCAGAGCACATACCTAGGTTGCAAGTTCAATCCCCAGTCAGGGTGTGTATGTGAGGTAACCCATCGATATTTGTCTCACATTGATGTTTCTCTCTCTCTCTCTCTCTCTCTCTCTCTCTCTCTCTCTCTCTCTCTCTCTCTCTCTTTTCCCCACCCCTTCTTGCTTTAAAAAAATCAATTGAAAACAAACAAAAAAACCATATTCTCAGGTGAGGATTAAAAAAAAAGTTTTGCCTGACTAGGGTGGCTCAGTAATTGAGTGTTGACCTATGAACCAGGAGGTCACTGTTTGTTTTTAATCCTAGGTTGTGGGCTCGATCCCCAGTGTAGGGTTTGCAGGAGGCAGCCGATCAATGATTCTCTCTCATCATTGATGTTTTTCTCTCTCTCCCTTTCTGAAATAAATAAAAATATACTTAAAAAAAAAAAAAAAGCCTTCTCTTCCCACCATCATCTGGCCAACAAGAATCAAACTTTCATTTCCTTCTCCAACACTTCCTAACTTGCTCTGAAGATTTTCTTCTCAAGAATGAGGTAGTGACTAGAAAAGGCTTGGAATAGAATGATGAAAGAAATCTCAGAAGGGTGACATATTTGGCATCTAGAGATCTATTATCCTCTATTTCCACTAAAAATCTAGCAAAGGGAGATGGGTTAAAGTTGTGGGAGTAGGAATTCTAATTAGATGTAAAATCATATTTGGGAATGATTGGAATTGCTGCAGAGATGCTTTGGGATCTACTTTCTTGATGTCTAAAAGGATAATCTAGAGACATTTTGGTTTTAGATTGAATTGGGATTTTTGCAGGACATGGTTAAGATGGAGCCTTCAGATTTAATGATCCCATTACTTCCAGCCCTGGTCCGTCAGTATCTGTTCGGGAGGAAAGGGAAGACATTGACAAAGGGTGACCTGGGCTCAGGGTAAGAACTGGCTCAAATTCTCCTTTAATAACCATGTCCTAGCATCTTTGCTCTGTGTGGAGTCAGGGTAGACAGAACATGGGCTTTGAAGTCACAAAGAACCAAGTTCAAATTTCAACTCTTCTTTTTACTGGCTATGTGATCTTGGGAAAGTTATTTAACCTTTCAATCTGTAACGTGGAATTATAATACTTATTTCATCGGGTTATTATGGAGGTTAAATGAAATAACATATGTGCATTACTTGCAGCTCAACAAATTCTGGTTCTCTTTCACCCCTCTCTCGAGATATTACTAATTCTTGCACATATACCTGGTACCCCTATTTGTCAGATTCTGTTCTTCTCTGCCTGCAGCCTCTGCATGTCTTTCCCAATGCCTCTTAGAGTTCCAGCCTAGGGCCCTGATTTATTAATTTGTGTTAGTCCCACAAAATGACAATAACGGTATGTATTTTATTTATAACCAGACTAACATGAGCCAAGGTTATGTGGTTTCTTTCCAGGCATTTTTACTTGCTGACAATTTGGGTTGTAAATTAAAGACAAAGGAGTTCTGTCTTCCCACCCATCCCTCTATCTAAAGCTCCTGATTTTGGGGCTAGATAATTCGGGGTGGGATTTTGTTTCAATGAAAAGCGATGGGAAACTTGTTTATAAACATCATTTAGGGTAGGAGAACCCATAACTTCTACTATTGGGACATTCTTGTTTCCCTCCCAACTTTTTAGTTTGAAAAATATCAAATCTACAGAGAAGTTGTAAGAATAGTATAATATAATTAACACCCACCTATCTTTTAGCAGGTTTGACCAATTGTTAATATTTTGCCACATTTGCATTGCATGCTTTCTCTTTTTATTTTTTAAAATATATTTTATTGATTTTTTTTGCCCCCCTCCCTCCCTCCCACACATCCCCTCCCTCCCCAGAGTTTTGTGTGCATGCTTTCTCTCTCTCTCATATTTGTAGGTAAGCATCTACCTATCTATGATACAGTCCATATTTAAATTTTTCTAACTGTTTAGTAATATATATTTGTTAACACATTGATATATTTTTTAAGAGAAAGTGGAAGGGAAGAAGGGAGGGGGAGAGAGGGAGAGAGAAACCTTGATGTGAGAGAGAGATCAATTGGTTGCCTCCTGCATGCACTTTGACCAGGGCTAGGAACCGAACCTTCAACCCAGATACCTGCCCTTAACCTGGAATTGAACTCATGACCCTTGGGTAGTGCTTGGGCTGACTCTCTAATCACTGAGCAATCCCAGCCAGGGCTCCCGTAATATTTTTTTATAGTAAAATATTTCTCCCTGATTGAGGTCCAGTTCACGGTTACACATAGCATTTCATTGTCACAGCTCTTTTTTCCTTCTTTAATCTGATATTTCCTCAGCATGTCATCCTGACATTGATAGTTTTAAAGAGTACAAATCAGTTGTTTTATAGAAAGTCAACTTTCTGTAGAATTGTCTTGTAGATTGATTGTTTTCATCATATATTCAGGAATATTATATAAGAACATTCTTAAAAACAGCGCGTGCCATGTAGGCAGGAAACATGTCTTTTCTTCTCTGTTGTGTTGATAGCACCAAGCACAATGGCTGGCATTTGAATGTGCTTAGTATTTATTGAATGACTGAATGAATGACCAAAAATTTTCACTGCCACTTAGATCCATTATGTTTCTACTTGAGGAGAGAAGGAAGAGCAGCCTTCTTCTATACCCTAATCTAATTTTTATTGTAAATGTTTGGAGACTTAAAAAAAAAATGTAACCTAATTACATTTATTATAAGACATCAGAGAAGGGAAATGGGGTAGGGACTGTGATATGAAGCAAGGTGTGGAGTTTATTTACCCTGGTGGGGTGGTACTGATCATACTGTGTTGAGACAAGAGGACAAAGAAGATGGTCCTCAGATGGAAAGAAAAAATAGCGCACAGAGCCTGGGAATCCATGGCCTGTTTTTTGCTGAGAGATATTCGTTATTTAGGGTTCCAGATTTTACCATACTTCCCTCCCTGAATCTCTGTTTGAATCCTAAGGATGCCATAGTGAAAACTGATTTCTGCCCCTCCTTCCCCAGAGGGCACAACCCCATAATTCTTTCCTTCTCTACCACCCCTGTGCACCCCCCCCACACCCACACTCTGCTGTGTATTTTCTAACATTTATAAACAGTGGCTGGGCGGCCATTCTCTCTAGGTTATTTATTGTTGAGAAAATCTATAACTCCTTGGACTTCTCATTTTGATGTAGAAGCTTTCATCCTTGTCGCCTGGGGGAAGCGAGGTTATGAGAGGTACTCTGCCTTTCAAAAATGTGTTTTCCCGCTTCCCTTTGGGGCCCTTTCTCTCCCCAGCTCTGATCATCTCAGACATTTCTGACAATCCTTTCTAAGGCGTCTGGGGCTTGGGACAGAATTCATCTATTTAATTCAGCAAGGTTTCTGAGTGCCCGATTCACACTGTTCCTGCCCCTATTCTGAGAAGGGTCTGTCTACCCTGCCTTTGCAGTCCTTAATTTCACCAGTTTCTGGCAAAAAAGAAAAAAAGAAAAAAAAAGAAAAAAAAGCGCCCTTTATCTCCACGTCAGCTTTTGATCATCCACAATAACAGAGGGGATCGCCTAAGATTGTGAATGGTACCATGATTACTTTTGTTTGATTTTGAAGTGATTGGATCCTGACTAAAGATAATCCCCAAAGTGAACACCTTCTGTGAAAACAATTCATCATGTTCATTTCCCAGAGGAAGGTGTGTGGCGTCTCTTCTTTGGTATCTAGAGAGGGAGGCAGATGGAAGGATGAATGCCTCAGCTTGCTCAGCCCTCATTTTGTTGTCAGAAGTACCAGATATCTACTGAGAGCTCCATAGAACTTGTCTCCATGCTTTGCTTTTAGACTCTGAAAGAGGCCTATTCTTTTTTTTAAAAAAAGTATTTTATTGATTTTATTTTTACAGAGAGGAAGGGAGAGAGATAGAGAGTTAGAAACATTGATGGGGAAGAAAGATCAATCAACTGCCTCCTGCACACTTCCTACTGGGAATGTGCCCACAACCAAGGCACATGCCCCTGACTGGAAGCGAACCTGGGACCCTTGAGTCCGTAGGCTGATGCTCTGTCCACTGAGCCAAACCGGCCAGGAAGAGGCCTATTCTTTAGTTTGTGAACCAAATACTTATCTAAGAGCAGGAAAATCTGTAGATCAGTAGCCAACATATGAAACTATCTCTTTAGGGTTCCCAACATATCTACAGTAAAAGCCAAAGTCCGCATAGTGACCCTACATGATAATCTGGCCTCCTGTTCTCTCTCTGACTCTGTTTCCCTCTCACTCACTCTGCACCAGCCCCACAGGCCTTGTTAGTCTCCTAAAATGGCCAGGTACCCATTAGAATGGGTGTTATTAAAAAATAGAAAATAACACCTTAGCCAGTTTGGTTCAGTGGATAGAACATTGGCCTGTGGACTGAAGGGTCCTGGGTTAGATTCTGGTCAAGGGCATGTATCTCAGTTGCAAATTTGATCCCTGGTCCTTGTCAGAAGTGCTGCATGCAGGAGGTAACCAATTGGTATGTTTCTCTCTGTGTGTCTCTCTTCTTCCCTTTTACTCTCTCTAAAAGTCAATGAAGACCCAGTTGGTGTGGCTTAGTGGTTGAGCATCGACCTATAAACCAGGAGGTCACAGTTTGATTCCCAGTAGGGGTTTAGGCCCAGGTTGTGGGCTCAATCCCCAGTGTGGGGCGTGCAGGAGGCAGCCAATCATTGATTCTCTCTCATCATCGATGCTTCTTTCTCTCTCTTCCTTCGTGTCTGAAATCATCATATATATTAAAAGTCTAATATGCAAATAGTCTGAACAGCAGTATGACCAGTCGCTATGGTGTACACTGACCACAAGGGGGCAGACGCTCAATGCAAGAGCTGCCTCCTAGTGGTCAGTGCACTTCCACAGGGGGAGTACTGCTCAGCCAGAAGCCCTGAGCCGTGCTCACAGCTGGCTAGCACAGCGGATCTGTGGGAGCGCTAAGGATGTCTAACAGTTGGACATCCCTTGAGAAATCCGGGACTGTGCAGGCCGGGCTGAGGGACTGCCCCCCCTCCCCCCAGTGCATGGATTTTGTGCACCGGGCCTCTAGTCAATACAAAAAAGGTTTAAAAAATCAATGGAAAAGTATCCTCAGGTGAAGATTAACAACAAAAAAGAAAATAGTGAGTGTTGATGATGGTGTGGAGAAACTGGAACCCTGTTCACTGTTGGTGGGATTACAAAACTGTGTAGTCAATGTGGAAAATGGTACGGTGATTTCTCAATATATTAAGTATATAATTACCATGTGATTCGGGAATCCAACTTTTGAATATATATCCAAAAGAATTGAATGCAAGAACTTAAAAAGGTATTTGTATACCAGTTTTCAGAGCAACATTATTCACAACAGCCAGAGTGAGCCTGGCCCATATACTCAGTGGCTGAGGGTCAACCTATGAACCAGGAGGTCCTGGTTTAGATCCCTGTCAGGGGACATGCCTGAGTTGTGGGCTTGACCCCAGAGTAAGGGGTATGCAGGAGGCAGCTAATCAATGATTCTCTCTCATCATTGATGTTTCTACGTCTCTCTCCCTCTCCCTTCCTTTCTGAAATCAATAAAAACATTAAAAAAGAGGCAAAACAACCCATATGTCAATCAACAGATGAATGGATTAAAAAATATATGGTCTATATACACAATGGAGTTGAGCCTTAAAAAGGATGGACATTCTGATACATGCTACAACATGATGAACCTTGAAGACATTATGCTAAGTGAAAACAGGCAGTCATTAAAAGATGATATTGTATGATTCCATTTATATGAGGTACCTAGAATAGTCAAATTCACAGTGACAGAAAGTCGAATGGTGGTTACCAGGAGTTGGGCGGGTGGGCAGGGGGAAGAAAGGAGAGTTACTGTGTAACAGGTACAAAGTTTCAGTTGAAGCCAAAGACCTTGTATGCACATATGCATAACATGGACACAGACAGTAGGGTGCTGAAGGATTGGGGTGAGGGGCAGGGGTGGGCTGGAAGGGGTCAAAGGTGGAAAAATGGGGACATATGTAGTACCTTCAGCAATAAAGAATTATTAAAAAACAACAACAAACTACCAAAGTTTCAGTTGAGGAAAATGAAAAGTTTTAGAGATGGATGGTAGTGATGGTTGCACAACAATGTGAATGTACTTAATACCACAGAACTATATGCTTAAAAATGGGATAAAATAGTGAATTTTATGTTATGTATATTTTACTGCAAAAAAAAAAAATGTCATGAAAACATTAGCTATAGTCTCTGTACTTGCTGTTCTCAGAGATCTGTGTTGTGGCTTGTTCCCTCCCTCCTGATGGTGAAATTTAATCTTGTCTGTGAGACCTTCTTGGACCACCCTTTTTAAAATGGCAACTTGCATACCCAGCATATCTTAGCCTTTGCTTGGTTTACTTTTCTCCCCAGTACTGGTCACAATCCAACACAACACAGTATATTCTTTTAAAAAAATATATATTTTATTGATTTTTTTTACAGAGAGGAAGAGAGAGAGAGATAGAGAGTTAGAAACATCGATGAGAGAGAACCATCGATCAGCTGCCTCTTGCACACCCCCTACTGGAAATGTGCCTGCAACCAAGGTACATGCCCTTGACCGGAATCGAACCCGGGACCTTTCAGTCTGCAGGCCGACGCTCTATCCACTGAGCCAAACCGGTTTTGGCCACAGTATATTCTTATTATTTATCATCTGCTTCCTCCTGCAGGAATGTACACAACTCCAGAGCAGGATTTTTGTGTTTCTTCTTTGCTGCATCTTCAGTGTTGAAAAGTTGGGGACCAGTAAATATTTGTTGAATGAATCATTGTGACTAGACACAGACTTCTAGAAAAGGCACACACACAGAGAGAAAATGAGAAAATTCCATCTTTTCTTGGCTTTGTTAACTGATTTCTTCTAGACCGTGGATGTATGACTCAGCCCAGTTTGCATGTTGGCTTTTGCTCTATTTACTTTTTCTTATGTATTCTGAACTGTTTCCAATTTGGGTGTACTCCACAACCACACTTACTGTTTAAAACTCTTACCCTGCCCTCAAAGCCCCTATCTACTCTGTATTTCTCAATAACCCCTACTAGAACTGAAAGGGGGCTTGAGTAAGGACTTTGGAAACTCTGGGGAAGCTCAGATATCCTATCCCTGTTTGTCTAGGAGACATTGGTTTGATTGACGCTAGAGTTTTTCATTCTCTGGAAATTGAGAGAATTTACATAATTTGGGACCGGAAGAGGAGTTGTACTTGCATAAAAGGGATTGGTAGAAGCTCTGGGGAGGTTGCATTTAAATAAAGTCCTTCTCTAAAACTTGGAGAACTGAAAATAATCATTCAACAGCCTCATTTGCCTTCCTCTCTCAGGTCTTTTCCAAACTTTTAGCAAAGCACCTCTCATCCAAACTGTGTGTGAAGCTACTCAGCAGGAGGCGGGAGGCCAGCCTTCCTGATTGGCAGGATTGGTAACCCCCGGCCAAGAAAACCAGTGGGACTTTTTTCCTTGGAAAAGTGTTTACAAAAGGAAAGGTCCAGAGTGAGGGCAGTACCCTTCTTAGAGGCAGAGGAATGAACATAATGACTTCTAGGATGAAGGAGAGTAGGTGGAGTTGGCTGGGAAAGCAAGACAGCCAGCAATTTAGTGGGTGGATTGTTGGATTTGACAGTTCTTGGCTACTTGGGATGGAACTTTTGTTTTGGAGTTTGGAATGAGCTCAGAGATGGAGTGAAACAGGGATGGGCAGGAGGAAGAGAAGGAGGGAGCCAGGAGCATTATGGAATTCATAGAAGCTGGCTTGGCCTCTGTGGGCATTTCTTTAAGTTCCTCCCCGGCACCAAGCTCCTCTGGGAGAGAATATTTCCTAATTAAACTGAGATTCACAGATCCAGGGCCCTCATTAGGAAATGTCCTTAGGAAATGCTCTTGAAATGGATGGTTGTGCGTGTTTGTCTCCTGTTTCCACATTTGTCTGGCCCTTTCTCTCTTTCCAAAAAAATATTTCCTACTTCTAGGAATTTTAAGCTGTAGTAGTCAATAAATACATCTATATGTTAATTTTCTCTGTTCTACAATAAATGCCGTTTTTGATTGCTTAGTACTATGATGAGCAGATCCTTTTCCTGGGTAGTGAGGGTTTTGGGGTGGAGAGAATGGGATTCAGAAGGAGGAAGTACATGGATCCTGGCCCTGCTTTTAGACTCTAAAGGAATTTAAGGGACACACCCAGGACACCACCAGACAGAAGGAGAAAATTAGTGCTGTTTGTGCTGTTGGGAGGGGAGGAAGGTTGGAGATGGGGAATCAGTCAGGATGGCTAAGGAATGGCTTCCTGGCAGTGGGGAAGAGGTTGTAGAATAGGGTTGAGAAGAGCTAGAGAGTCAAGATCAGACCAAAAGGAGTGAGAGGGCATCCCTGCCAGGGCAGGTAACTCACACAGGCCAAAGGCTCATTGCATGAAGGGTAAGTCACGGTCTGATGAGTTAGGAATGTGGTGATGGGTGTGAGGGTAGAGGGAAGTAGAATTAGGGCAGGACTCTGACAGCTGGGCCAGAGCCTGGAATGGACATAAGCTATTGGAATAATTGCAGATTATTGCACAGGGAAAGGGTGTTTCTGCATATTGCATTTAAGGAAAATGTCCCTCTACTCGCCAGGCTGAACTGAAGGGAGGCTCTGTCAGGGTTCCCCATCATGTATTTGCTCTTTCTTCTGTTTGATTGTTTATTTGTGTGTTCTGCTTTGCTTTTATTTGAGCCATGAAATATGATTATTTAATTATCCTGTTTTATTCTTTGTTATTTTCCCCTTCCATCCCTCATCTCTATTCTTATTTCTCCTCCTTCCTGGAGGCATCTGTTTTAGTGTAAATAATAAATGCTCCCCCAGTCCATGCTCTATATGCTTAGATATATTTATCCATTCGACAGCTATTCCGTGCTGTCTGTGTCAGGCACAGTTTTAGATGCTAGGAATTCAGCTGGGAGCAAAACAATAAAACTTTTCTACTTTTGTGGAGCTCACATTCTAGTGCAGTGAGCCAAATCAAGAACAAATAAGTAAAACGATTGAGTGCAGTTGAGATGACTTGTCACCACTCAGTAACTTAAGAGTGATTAAAAAAAAAAAAAAAAAAAAAAAGCAAGATGGGGACAAAGTGTGTTGTGGGTGGATAGGATAGAATTGCAGTTTTATGTGGGGTGATTAAGGAGGCCTTACTAAAAAAGTGCTATATTAATAATTGCATATTAGGCTATGGATGCCTTATCTTAATCCTGGAAGTGGCAGAACTAGGTACTAATGTGGCAGTACCCAGTACCTATATGAATAAGGGAGCAACCATATGAATACCTGGGGTAGGATTATCCAGGTAAAGGGGACAGTAAGTACAAAGCTCTGAGGTGGGATTTTGTCCGGTATGTTAGAGGCGAGAGAAAAATGAGAAGAGAGAGAAACAGAAGGCTGAGAGAGAGAGAGAGAGAGAGAGCTGGGTCAGTGGCAAAGACTGTAGGACTTTGTAGGCCATTGACGTACATACAGACTTTGGCTTATATTCTGCATGAAAAGGAAAACCAGTGGAAGGTTTTGAGCAGAAGAATGCTGTGACATTTTTAACAAATATATGTGTGTCTTTAATTAATATAGAATGTTCTGTGGCTGTTTTAAAAAATATGTTTTTATATTAATTTGTGGGGGGAGGGAGAGAGAGAGAAACATCAATGTGTTGGTTGTCTCTGAGTATGCACCCTGACCGGGGATTGAACCTGCAACCTGAGTATGTGCCTGGACTGGGAATCTTTTGGTGCGTGGGATGCTGCTCAACCGACTGAGCCACACTGATCAGGGCTGGGGCTGTTTTTTAAAATCTACACAGATGGCACTGCCTTATACACCTCATCCTGCTTTTCCTTTTCCCACTTAACATTGTTTCTGAGATCCACCCCTGCTGCTAAGTGTAAATCTACTTCATCATTTCTGACTGTTGTGAACATATAGCACATTTTACTAAATAATCGTCTAGTAATAGATGCTTGGGTAGCCTCCAACTTTTTACTGTCACAAATAGTACTGTGATGAATGACCTCATATGGGTCTCCTTATGGACTCCAGAGAGGATTCCTTGGGGTATATACTTAGCAGTGGGCTTGCTGGGTTGGAGGGTGTATTAGTATAAATACCTAATTCCACTAAGACAGTGTTTCGGAATGGTGCCCCCAGTTACAATCTCACCAGGAGTGCGTGATAGTTTGTATTGTCTCATTTGATTCTTTCATTGATCCAGTAAGGTAAATATTATTATTCCCATTTTATGGATAAGTAAACTGAGGTTTAGAGAGATTAAGTAAATTATTCAAGTGTATATAGTCAAGTGGAAGAGCCAGGCTTAAATCCAAAGTTTTTGACATAACGTTCTTTGCTCTTACCACATTAGTACCTACTACTCCACTTCCAGAATTAAGATGAGGCACCATAGCCAAAGACGCAATTATTAATACTTATGCTATCTTTCTTTTCTAATTATTTCCTCTCTTCAGGGCTGATTGGAAAGAAGACATAATTCCTGAGGCTCAAGGAACCACTAAAGGAGAACTGTGGCCTCCCTGTCAATCTCTGCCCATTATAGGAACTGGGATGTTGAATTTAGCTGTGCACAGTCCCAGCACAGCCATAGGAAGGAGGGCAGTGTGGCAGAGTAGTTCACCTTGAGTTTGAGCCCATTTCCTGGCTTTATCACATACTTACTGTCCCCTTTACCTAGATAATCCTACCTACAGGTTTCTTAACTCATCTACACTTCAGTTTCAATATGTAAAATAGACATAATAATAAGACTTGTCCCTTAGGATTATTATGAGGACATACAGCTAAAATGCTTAACATAGTGCACATAGTAAATGTTCGATAAATTCCAGCTATTTATTATTATTATTATTAATAATGATAATTAATTATATTTTAGCCTTGCATTTTACAATGTCCGGTCTAACTCAGTAAGCCTAGCGTTTAGCACCAGCATGTATGAGAGTGTCTAATTAGAGTCAATGCATTGATGCAAATTATATGGAATAAAACTGTTTTCATTTTCTCACAAGGGCTAGCTAAAAGATTTGAGTTTTAGTAGATGATTTTTGTGGCTAGATGTTTGTAAAGACTAATTGATTTTCAAAGTTTGGGGACTTTGGATCAGGTTTTAATATTAAATATTAGGTAGATTACATTAAATACATATTATTTGCTAGGTACTGAGTTAAGTGCTGTACAAGTATTATTTCACTTAATTCTTACAACAACCCTATGTAATATTGACTTTTACTTCCACTTGACAGTTGTGGAAATGCAAGCACAGAGAGGTTAAAACCCACCTATGAGGTTGAGATGAGGTTTGAACCTAAGCAATCTACCAGCAGAGCCTTTATTCTTAACTACTGCACCCGTGGTCAGCAAACTGTGGCTCCAACGAGCCACATGAGGCTCTTTGGCCCCTTGAGTGTGGCTCTTTCACAAAATACCCTGGCCTGGGCGAGTCTATTTTGAAGAAGTGGTGTTAGAAGAAGTTTAAGTTTAAAAAATTTGAGTCTCAAAAGAAATTTTAATCACTGTACTGTTGATATTTGGCTCTGTTGACTAATGAGTTTGCCGACCACTGTACTAGACTGTGCGGCCTTCAGGTGAAGGAAGCTTTTAGAATCTCTTCCCTTTTAATTTTAGCACAATTCCTTTAGCACAGTTGGGATGATTTAGCACAGTGATAGGAAGGAAGGGGCTAGTTGGAAAAGACTCCAGTGTGTGAGGATATGAAGTGTGCAAATATTCCCAAGGTGTCTTCATGATGCCTCCTTCTGTTCCCCGGTCCCCCGAGTGAGAACCTCTTGTCTAGGGGATGTCCTACCTAGATTTTAGGGCTGAGTATGATACCTTCATAAAAGTAAAGATTGTCTAACTAGGTGTGACTGGTTGGTTGCCTTGTCACCCAAGGCAGCTTCATATTTTTAAAACAAGTATCCTCAACGGCAAACAGTTCTTTATTACCTCCTGTGCCATGAATTATCTGTGGTCAAGGTTTTATCACAGTTGCTTTCCCCTTCACACTTTTCATTTTGATTGCCTTCTACAGGAATGTAATACCATTTATATATTTACCTGAGGCAGATTTATAAATTTGTTGCCTGGCTACAAAGTAGGTATCTCAAAGTCAAGTAGATAGGAGTGCTGGATTATATGCCCTTTCAAGTTTCTCTTCTCTGTTTGTATATTTGTTCAACAAATGTTTATTGAGCACCTAACTCACCGGCTAGTGGAGGAGACAGATGCTGAGCGGGAATTGCAGTGCATCATGTTCAATGGCAGTGGTGTTATGAGAGACAGAGGAAGGGCAGCGTAAGAGTCAGGGAAGGCTTCCTGGGGAATCAGTGTCTGAGCTGGGAATTGAAAGAGAAGTAGGAATTAGCAACCAGTTGTGCTGAGTGAAGGGTGGTCAAGAGCGTTAGAGGCAAAGGAAATGAAGTGAGCCTAGAATTTAGTGGTTGGGGCATGAACTAGGGAAAGAATGGGGCTAGAGGAATATGCATTTGTCAGACTCTGAAGAAAGGATGCCCAGTGCTAAGAAGTTTAGGTTTTATCCCAAGGGCAGTGGGAAACCATTGAAAGATTTTATGCCAGTTGGGAATGGGGGGGGGGGGGAACTCAATCATATTTACAGTGTAGAAAGGTTCCCTGAGTTAAGAATTGACTCTCCTTATCCGTCTCGCTTGCTCGTGAGTAAATCCTAATGTTGAAACTGATGAGTGGCAGATAAGGGAGTCTACATGGACCAGTAGAGGGAAGGCCTGACCTCAGAACCCGAGGGTTCCTTCTGATAATCTATAGAGAAGACTTTTCCATTTTGACTTGATCTTTCTGTTTTTAAGAACCTCTGACAACATTTCCTGAAATTCTCTGAAAACCAAAGCCTGAGTGGGGAGGAGGGTGTGGGCCGTGTGACTTGTTTCCTGTGTTTGCCACTACTCATTTCTGGGGCTCTGCTGTGAATTGCTCACCGGAAGGATGCTTGCTCCCCACGAGGAGGGGACATTTGAATAGCAGCAGGGGAGTCGAGGGAAGGAGGAACCACACGCAGGGCTCGTTCATTAAGGAAATATATTTGGCATATTCAGACAATGGTTTGAGCGAGTTAAAAATAACTCCTCGTGAAAAATTAATAGGGAATTATAAGTGAGTGTTTTAATACAAGCTCACAGAGCAGGGCAGATTCTCTAGGTGGCTGGTGGCTGACATCACATGTGGGGCAAGGTGTTTATAGAGCATGGTGTGGCCAGCGAGGAGAGGAGAGGAGAGTCGAGTCGTCTGCAGAAATGAGCTCACCTTGTCTCCCAGAACCCTGGGGAGACAGGAGACAGAGGGAATTGTTTTTGGTTGTGAGCTCCTGAGCCGGGTGACTTATTTCTCTTCTACCTACCCATCACACTCTCCTAACTCTAGACATAAAAACTGTAGTAAATCTTACCTTACTGCTTGGGTTGAAGTTTACGGAATGTCAGAATTCATAAAAAGTTCTTTCTGGCTCTTCTCCCTTCTTAGTAATGGACCCTTAGTTGTCTGCTGCAGTGTTCCCGTACCCAACAGCCAGTTTATCTCTTGTTCTTTCCGGAAAGGGAGAAAGTTCTTGCCTCTTTCTCCCTCTTCCTCTCTCTTCACAGAGCCCCCATGATCTTAGGTGAGTGAAGTGAAGGGTTGGACTGTACATCCGTTGCCATCAGTACAGCTAAATGGATGAATGCAGAATGAGAAGAAAGTGGGTCAAAGAAACATCTAGATGCATTTTTGGGGCTAAAGAAAGATTTTAAGACTGGGGGACCAATGTTTGTATTTTAAACCCGGATTATATTTTAAAAAATGGTCCTGTAATTGCAACGAGGCCCTCTAGGCCGTGAATTAATGTGTCATAACTCACGCCCAAGCACTGCGCAAACATCCCGCGTGTGAATTATTGCACAATAAATTCATGCCCTGTTGTGTCTTACAGCTTAATTAGTACATGAAGCTACATGAGTTGGACGAACCCAAATGGGATTATGTCATGTGGTGCGTAAAAAAGCAGAATGTTGGAAGGTATTTGGTGCTTTTTCTGGGGGGAAGCAAGGTTCATTTTTCTGTGGTGTCCTTGGTGTCTAGTGTCTGTGATATTGGGCTGCAACAGGTGACATGTAGCTTCTGAGCTTTGGTTGGTTGATTGACTAAGGGGCTTGGTAAGTATTTATTGTGTACCACGTTGTAGGTGTTGTGGAGGGAGAGCCCACAGAAGATGAAATAGGGCCTCTGCCCTTGAGGAGCTTATATTCTAATTCAGCCTTCCTGTAACCCAAGGGACAAAGCGGTAAGTGCCACAAGTCATACACAAATAAAGTGTCCTGCGGATTCAGGGTGGAGGGTGATCATTTTTGGCTGGCACCTTTGTGAGGGTGGATTAGTGAAATCAGAGAAGACTTTGCAGAGGAATGGCATTTGAGTTGCCTTTCCTCAAGGACAGAAAGGATTTCACCACACATGGGGGCAAGGGAGATTCTAGGCAGAGAGAATAGCACCAGGAAGTGCTCAGGGCGCACTGAGCAGGCAGTATAGCTTGAGCCTCTGCTATGTGAAGGGATTGGAGCCAGAGCTTCCCTACGAACAAAAGCCCGTTGGCTCTGAACCCACTATCCATGCTGAAAGTCCCTCAGGTTGGCTCTTCTATCGGCCACATCTGTATTCTCGGACTTTCAAGTTTCTCTACTATTGTCTGGTTTGGTCCACCTGCTCAGAGAGTGCATACCTGAGAGTTAAGTGCCCTGGGTTCTATCCGTGTTTCCATCACTAACAAGCAATGTGACCTTAGGCAAGCTGCTCTGTTCCTTACATGCTTTTTTATCTGAGAGGTGAGAACTGATCATTTCTTAAAGTTCCATTTAGTTACAAACAAGCTCTAGGATTTCCTCTGGATCTTCTGTTCTCTTATTCTCTCAACTAAGTTTCCCTGCTGCAAACACACCGAGCCTGCATCCTGCCCACTTTTCACTATACTCCATTGTTGGAGTTTTAGGGGTACAGTAAATAACACCCTATTTCCCCCTTCCTATGTTTGGAATCAATTGATAATCAAGACACAGAGACAGATGATTACACTGTCAGTTCTACCTGCAGCCTCATCCCTTTGCTAGTATTGCAACACTGAATTACTCCTCCTCCAGAGTAGTGCTGAACCCCTGCCTAGCTCACTACAGGATAGAGCCTGCTTTTAGCAGATTTTCTCAGGTATGAGCAGATTGAAATGCATATGTACCTTGGACAGGCTAGCTCTGGGGAAGAGAAAGAAAACCAACCAAAAAACATGGGCATGCTCAGTGCTGTCTATTCAGCTCACTAATCCAGAGTTCTCAGTGAGAGAAAGCGTGGTGGAGAGAGGCTTTGGAACATTACTCTGCTCAGAGGCTCTCAAATTGCACTGCATATCAGCATCACCTGGAGGGCTTGTTCAAACAGATTGTTGGTCACAGCGTTTGAAATTCATTAAGTCTGGGTGGGGCCCAGAATTTGTATTTCTTTAAAAAAATATATTTATTCATTTTTTTACAGAGGGGAAGGGAAAGGGATAGAGAGCCAAAAACATGGATGAGAGAGAAACATGGACCATCTGCCTCCTGCACACCCCCTACTGGGGGTGTGCCTGCAACCAAGGTACATGCCCTTGACCGGAATTGAACCTGGGACCCTTCAGTCCCTAGGCCAATGCTCTATCCACTGAGCCAAACAGGTTAGGGCCAGAATTTGTATTTCTAACAAATTCCCAGGTGAACTGAAGCCCCTGCACATGCAAAAATGAATGGAGGGAAACAAAGGCTCCCTTCCAGCACTTCACTTACGTTAATAAAACATCTATATGAAGAGGTTACCATAGTTACTCCTTTCACAATGGGGAAATCACAGGGAATCCTTTCACAGTGTATGCATATATCAAATCTCTCGATGTACACTTTATATATCTTACGTTTTACATGTCAATTATACCTCAATGAAGCTGAAATAAAAAACTAAAATACCATAGTTACCTGTGTCTTTATTTTTTTAATATTGTTCCCTGGCTTGTAGGACATAGATAAGGAGTGTGTCTTGTTCACTGACCCACAGTCTTCAGCTTGGTGCCAGGCACATAATGAGCATTTAATAAATACCTGTTTTGTTGACTTGATCCTTATACACTTTTTGTTTTGTTTTGTTTGTACAGAAGGTTCTCCTTCCTTTCAGGCTAGCACTGCCCTGCTCCTTTTAAACTATCTCCCAGGAGACTTCTCTGACAAACAGCATTTCTTCCATCTTTCCAGTATTTAGAACGGTACTCAGTTGCTTCTAATTTAGCCTTTGTTCGGCTACTCCTGAGTCATGGTGACAATCTATTCCATTATAGTGGAATCTTGTTCAGGGCAAGGACTAGATTCTCTCCTCCCTCTAGATCTAACAGTGAGAATAGTGTTCATTCAAAGAGCAACAAGGGATAATACAACCCTGGGGCAGGAGAATGCCTGAAATGACCTCCCTTGGTCCCTCACCATCTTTTCCTATGGAATTTAGGAGGGGCAGGAAGTAGTGAAATTGATAGAAGACCCATCCCACTCTACCTGACTCCAGGGAATACCTGAAGGCTTGACTGGCTCCAGTGTGGGTAGAACAGACATCTTTCTTGAAGCCGTCAGTTTTTATGCTTTGGCATAGAAGGTCCAGTGTTTTTCTATTGTATTTATGTGTGGGACCTGCTCTCGGAGGGAGGAATGGGAAGCTACCCTATTACTCTGGGCTTCCTGATATTTCCAACAGGGAGTAGGCAACACCAGGGAAGCCTGCTAGAGGCAAGATTACCTATATACTGTGATTCCCCGAAAATAAGACATCCTCCGAAAATAAGACCTAGAGCATGGAAAGATAAGACATCCCCTGAAAATAAGACCTAGCGCAACTTTGGGAGAAAAAATTATTATAAGACACTGTCTTATTTTTGGGGACACAGGGTAATTACCAACTTCTTTAGATGCTTTTTTGAGAGGCTGGTGCAAAAATCTTGTGAGAGAATCTAAGATTCTTTGGGGAGGGATAATTCACAACCCAAATAGGGAGGAAGACTAGGACTGAAATAGGAGGAATTAGTAACTAGACAAGGATTGAGACACCATTATTTTGGAAGGGGTAGGTATGAGCAAAAATTGAGAAAGAGATGTTGGTCAAGAGGCATTTCCTGGAGGAGGATGCCTATGGAGCAATTTGGGGAATAAAAGGGATAGGCAAGTTGGAAAATAAATGGGGTAGTAATTTTAGGCTATATGGACCTTTAGAGTTAGGAAAGAATGGGACTCGTGAGGAATGTTTTTTTTTTTTTTTACATTTGAAGTGTAGCCAGGTTTGTATTGTGTATTGTACCATCGGGGGAGATTTCTGAATCAGAAACGTATGAGAAATGATTCTCATCTGAAGAAGAGGTAGATAGATGGAGATGGATAGATGGACTCTTCCTGGGAGACTTTTGTAGAAATCTGCTACAGTCAGTCATCTAGATCTTTACTCTTCAAAGTATGGTCCATGGACCAGTAGCATGCATGTGCAGAATCTTAGGTCCCAACTTAGACACATTGAGCAGAATCTACATTTTTAATAAGCTCCCAAGTTATTTGTATGCTTTTTCAAGTGTGAGAAGCATTGGTCTCAGATGATTTCTGATAGGTGTCTGGCCTTGGATGAGCACTGGGAGAGGATCTGAGAACTTTGGGCTTGGGAACACAATCCAAAGCAGGGCATAGGCCGGGGAAATTGAATTTGGGGAAGAGGGAGAAGTGTGGGCCTGGGCTCACCTTCTTGTCTGTAGGCTTCCCACACCAGTCACTATGCTAGGGTTTGGCACTCTGCCTGCTGTGCCCACGCTGGAGTCGGCCTGGTCCTAAGGGTATCCCCTGGAGCAAGCATTGCGTGGGTTGAGACTGGTGCCAATTTTGCTTCCCCTACTTCAAATGGATGGACTGAAAAGGACTGGGGAGGTCATGTTAGTCATGCCTCTGCCTCAGGGTTGTACTGTCCCTTAATCAAATGAGTAACAATTTGATGGTACTAATTGAGCTACGGGGGCTGGAAAGCTTGAAATGAGTTCTCAACCATCTGTAATGGGAATTAGGATATTTTCATCTTTAAAGCCTTTAAGGAGAGACCGGATGACTGGATAAGAGGCTCTACCCTAGCAGGGACCAAATTAATACTTTTTAAAGGATATTTTGATGATTTTTAATGGGCTAATGAAAATAAACTATATGAGACATAGAATTTCAGAGACCTGGAATTGGCAATGGAAAAGGTTACTTACCAGGTGGGCATTTGAGATCTTTTTCTAAGTTGTAAGGGTTTGTGTACTTCATCCCCAATAGAAGTTGAGTGGCAGAGAGAGGTAAAAAAGAGATTGAAATTAAATATAAGGAAGAATTTCCTGAGGTTAGAGGGATGACTGAGGGAGATGGAAGAAGAAAAACTCTCTGGTCATGCACAAGGGTGTGAGTTTGGTTGGGAAAGTCTGAGAAGGCCCAGCCCTGAAATAGGAAACTGCACAAAATGAACTCTCAAAATCTTTTCTGTCCCAAGTCAGCTACTTCAATAAAAGGTTGGCATGGATCTGTGGAATATGTAAGATGGTAAGGCATGGGGATGATGAATGATAGAATTTTTTTTTTTTTTAAACTACAATTTCATTAGAGTACTGAAATCATTGCTAAAAGTTTCAAAATAGGGCTTGAATTTAGGAGAATATGTTGCATTTTAGGGCTCAAATATGAGTTTTAGATTTCCATGTCTTTTCATGCTCCTTGTGCTTATCTTGTCTCATCAACAAGATTTAAAAAACTCCCAAGGGAACAGAACATCTATTTAATTTATTACTTCTTTATATCTCCAATGCCTAAAAAAATGATAATAATAGCTACCATTTTTTTTTTTAGTACTAAGCCCTATACTTTGTCATAAGCACTTTACATAACCATCTAATTGAATACAACAGTTTTATGAGGTGAGTATTGTTATATTCTTCTACAGAAGTTGAAACTAAGGCTCAGGGAGGTTAAGTAATTTGTGCAAAGTAAGTTGTGAAGCTAGGGTTTGTACCTAGTGTGAGTAACGCTCGTGCTACCATCTGCGCACAGAGTAAGCTGGTCAGGAAGGGATAGATGATCATTGAAACTTGATGGCCTAGTTAGAGGTCATTGAAAGACAGCAGATAAATTCCAAATAGTGAGTAATGAAAAAACAATTTCTATTTGTTTTTTGGAATGTAGTCAGAGACACACTTAGTGACACATGCTAGCTTATACTCAGACATTCCCTCATTCACCTTCACTGTGCCCCACCCTATAGTCAGAGCTTGGGAAGGGGGAGAGACTGGTTATATTATAGTCATAAGGCAACTTATTGAAAATCATGTGTGTATGCATACTATATGGACATATGTGTTTGCATTTGACCGAAAATAGGCACCAAAGAGTGGGGAATGCTTATCTCAGTAGTCTATAAACATGAGTATATTTGTTAGACTTTTGGGGTCTGGTGTATGTGTGTACACAACACCTGAAGGAGTTAAACTAGCTATAGGGAACTGGATGCCTTCCACTCCTGGCCCTGGTTGATGTGTTTGTACCAAACCCTGATATTTATTTTTCATCACCTCTCAAGGGAACCTCAATGAGTTTTCTTTCTGGGAAGTTTATGGCTAAGATGCTGGGCTGCTTTGGGGCCCCTATAAATCTGCTATAATCAGCAGAGGTTTGCAGAGAAAGAGAAACAGCAGCCGCAAGGCAAAACCCTCCCGTCTTTTACTTTCTAGCCTAATACACAGTCACCCTTGTATGGACGCCGCCCATGTAACTACCTCCACTCTCCTAGAACCCCTTGATGGAAGGTATTTCATTTACTTTGTTGCTTCCAAGTGGCATGCTATCCTTTAGCTATTTCAGAAAGAGGAGAATTAAAGATTGTATTGATTAGGAAATGTGGAGTTGAGATTGTGAGAAACTGGTTATTTATGAAACCGATTTCATAAAACTTTCACAGAAGCAAGGGTGGTGTGGAGGAGTTGGAATGCCTCTGGTTACTTCTAAGACAAGGTTGCCTGAGATGCTCCTGGCAGCGGGAGGTGAGATGACCTGGACATTATCAAGAGGCAGGCACAGCATGGGAACTCCCCTCCTCCATCTTCCAGTGCTGATAGTAGGGAGATATTTTTATGAGGGATTTTTATGACAAACTTTACTTTACATTTGACATTTAATAGCATCTCTTGTCCAGGGAAGGAGGGAATATATTTATTGACATATGGTGTTGGAAGATCAAGGAAAATTAGCCATGGAGAAGAAAGGAGGAGGGGTTTTCCCCTTTTCTCCAGGTATTCAAATTACCCAACTTAATTAGCATATGCTTTCTGTGCTTTGTGCTCTTCTCAGTAATGAGATTAAGAAATTGCTTAAAGCCTGCCTGTCTGGTGTGGCTCAGTGGTTGAGCATGGACCCATGAACCAAGAGGTCACTGGTTCAAGATTCAATTCCCAGTCAGGGCACATGCCTGGATTGTAGGTTTGATCCCTAGTAGGGGGTGAGACAGCATATCAATGTTTCTATTTCTATATCCCTCTCCCTTTCTCTCTTTTTCAAAATTAATAAAAACATATTAAAAAAAGAAATTGTGTCCAGCTGGTGTGGCTCAGTGGCTGAGTGTTGACCTATGAACCAGGAAGTCATGGTTTGATTCTGGTCAGCCTGGGTTCTGGGCTTAATCCCCAGTAGGGGGCATACAGGAGGCGCCAATCAATTATTCTCGCTCATCATTGATGTTTCTATCTCTCCCCCTTTCCCTTCCTCTCTGAAATCAATAAACATATATTTTATTTTTATTTTTTATTTTTTAAATATATTTTATTGACTTTTTACAGAGAGGAAGGGAGAGAGATAGAGAGATAGAAATGTCAATGAGAGAGAAACATCAACCAGCTGCCTCCCGCACACCCCCTACCGGGGATGTGCCCGCAACCAATGTACATGCCCCTAACCGGAATTGAACCTGGGACCCTTCAGTCCGCAGACTGACGCTCTACCACTGAGCCAAACCGGTCTCGGCAATAAACATATATTTTAAAAAGTTAAGAAATTCCTTCATTGTTGCCGTAGGCCCTGACTGGTGTGGCTTAGATGTTTGAGCATCATTCCATGCATTGAAGGATCATAAAGTCATTGGTTTGATTCTGATAGATGTTTTTCTCTCTCTCTAAAATAAATAAAAATATATTTAAAAGAAGAAATTACTTCATAGTTAATAAATAACTCAGTGGGGGGAGAGAGGAGATGAGAGACATATAGGTGGAGGCATAATGAGTGTCCTGTTCTATTTGAACCTTATATTCCTTATGTAAGACCAGATATAAGAGAAGTGGAGATAAATTGAATCTGAGCTGGGACCCAGGTCCTGGTCCCTGTCTTCCCTATTTGAATCCTTGAGCTTCTGCAGTTTAATCTTGCATTTCTCTGGTTCTTAAATTTCATTCTCTAATGATGAATAAAAGTGCAACATCAAATGATGCCCAAAGTCCAGAAATCCTCCCAATAAGCTATGTTTTTTCTTTAGAATTCCCTCCTCCCAATTTCTGACTACTTGAAATTCTACACAATCATCATGGTCTGGCTTAAATGCTACCTTCTGCCTGAGCCTTCCTGGATAGCCCCAGCCAGAAGTAATTTATTTCCTTTGAACTCCAATATGCCTTTGACCATGGCTTTGGTCAAAATAGTCTTATTATAGGCTATTTTACTGTATACTGTCTTCAGTTGTAGTTATCATGTATCTTCTCTTTCTCCCTTATTCAACTGTAAGCTTCTGGAGTAGATAGACTGTATATTTTTTATATTATCTCTATAATACTTAACACAAAGCTGAAAAATTGTTAAAGAATTTTAATAAGTAGTATACAGTTGTAGAGAAAGAGATCTTTGGTAGATATGTAGACATAAGGGCATTATGTATACTGATTAAGAATATGATTGTTTTTTTTAATATATTTTATTTTTAAAAAATATTTTTTATTGATTTTTCACAGAGAGGAAGAGAGAGGGTTAGAGAGTTAGAAACATCGATGATAAAGAATCATCGATCAGCTGCCTCTTGCACACCCCCACTGGGGATGTGCCCGCAACCAAGGTACATGCCCTTGCCTGGAATCGAACCTGGGACCTTTCAGTCCGCAGGCCTACGCTCTATTCACTGAGCTAAACCGGTCCCGGCATGTTTTTTTAAAAAAATATTTTATTGATTTTTTTTTTTTTTTTTTTTTTTTACAGAGAGGAATAGAGAGAGGGATAAAGAGTTAGAAATATCGATGAGAGAGAGTCATCGATTAGCTGCCTCTTGTACACCCTCTACTGGGGATATGCCCAAGGTACATGCCCTTGACCGGAACCGAACCTGGGACCCTTCAGTCCGCAGGCTGAAGCTCTATCCACCGAGCCAAACCGGTTTTGGCAAGAATATGATTCTTAATAAAAGTCTAAACATGATTCTTTCAGGTATGGATCACATTATTAGAAAATTTTTATCTCACAAGTAGATTTATTCCCAGATAATTATCTACTTATCATTCATTCTTTCTCTCATTCAAATGTAGAGCTTTTTATTGCTAGTGGGAAATAAACACTAAGCAAGAAAACAAATGCTCAAATCATTACAGATTGTGATAAACCCTGAAGAAAACAAACAGGGGCTTGTAATAAAGAATAACAGGGAGTTTTCTTTAGATAGGAAGGTTAGGAAAGACCTTCTGGCCACTGTAATATATATACCCTACTATTATTCTGAGTTAATTCAATTTATAACCTGAATAATAATAATAAAATCAATAACAGAATAAGAATACAGCCTTTCCACCAGGGGGCGTTTTTGTCAGCCCAACTTTAGATTTAGTTCTTTCCTTGGTCCAACCTATCCAACTTATATCTTGGGAAGAGGGGAAGTCAGGGCCCTCCTCTTGCCTCAGGATGGACCCTGCCCCCTCTTCTCTAGCCTAAGAGTCGACAAGAAAACAGGTGTTAAGAGCTTTGATCTTGCTAGAGACTTGGAGACAGATCAAGGTAGAGGCCTCTGAAATAATGCCCCAGGATGTGAGAAGCTGGGGAAGAGATGGAGAGGAGGTAGACAAAGGGAGAGGCAAATTGCTGTCGCAGAGACTCCCATTTACATCCCACTGCAGTCTCAGTGGATTCTGAGCTCTGTATTTTTTTTGGGAATTGGTCAGAGCCTTTGAACTTTTGGGGAGGGGAAGATGAGCCCTGTGTGACTTTAAAGACCCCCTTGATCATTCCTGGACCCCTGCCTCAAGGTTGAAGACAACTCAGGCTGTGAGGAACATGCAATCTTCCAATGTCACAACAGCTTCAGGTGGTTCTTGCATTATCAGTGTCTCCTCTTCCTGGCACAAGATGGTAACATTAGTTTTTGTTTCTTGTTGTGAACTTGTCACATTAAGAAAGGCTTGGGAGGGCCCTGGCCGGTTTGGCTCAATGAATAGATCATCAGCCTGTGGACTGAAGGGTCTCAGGTTCCATTCCGGCCAAGGGCACATGCCCAAGTTGCGGACGAGATCCTCCCCAGTGGCGGGAGTGCAGGAGGCACTCAATCAATGATTCTTTCTCATCATTGATGTTTCTCTTTCTCATCTCTCTCCCTTTCTCTCTGAAATCAATAAAAATATATTTAAAAAAAAGGCTTGGGAGGGAATAAGAACAATTTAATACTGGTACCTGGAGATTTTATATCAACTAACCATTTCCTGACCCCTGGGAGTGACACATTTCAGTTGTTATCTCAAAACTAATGGTTCGTTCCCCTTCTCACAAAATTCTTGGGCATGCATGCTAAGGGGCACCCCAGACTGTTGAGAAGGACTTATTTAGATTAATGTAAGTTTTTCAGCCTTCTCCTATTTGGACCAGCTTCTCTACAGCTAGTATCCTGCACAAGGATAAAGACTGTGCCCCTCCTTCGAGATGAACCCTACCACTCTTCTGCATAGTTCAGAAATGTACTGAGAAGACTCATATCGGTTTGTTTTGAAGAGATACTTGTTGGATGAAGAACAACTATAATTTCTTTTAGTTGCTAAGGGCATACACAAGACAGACTTCTGATCATCAGAGACAGACAGGCACTTTAGAGTAGTGGTCCCTTGAGGTCAAACAGCCAAGTTCTTGTCCAAGTTGGGTCACTTGTTGTGCCTGAAGCAGGAAGTATGCAGTAGTCACATATATTTCATCTGAACTAGGGCCAGAACCTGAGAAAACCTCTAGTTGGTTTTAGATCTGGTAAGGGACTTTATGCGATGGGTACAGGGTAGATGAGGTAGAACTGAATAACATTGCTTGGAAGAAGAAAAGGAAGAGTAAGGCAAGAAAAACATGGAGCTAGTATACTGAGATTTCTGAACTTAGGGAGCCCAGATTTATATAGAGGACAGAGTTAATAATCTCTGAGATGTACTAATATTCTAGTTCTTAGCTGGAGGTCCTTTCTAGAGTCTATTCCTTAGTGGGCAGCAGCAGCATTGATTCCCTTGGAAGGCAGACAGGATAGGGCATGTAGCTCAGGGCAGGCCAGGGCAGATTCTGGTGCCAGGACTGACATTAATGTGGGTGAATATGGGCAGATTATCCCAAGGAGTTCTGTTTAAAAGATGGTAGAAAGAGGTGGAGAAGATGGGAGAGAGAGGAAGAAAGAGGGTCTCTGGTTTCATTGAATTAGGGGATGAAAAAAAGGGGAGGCTTCAGTCAAAATCATGGTCTCTGCTTTGCTTTCATATTTTATCCTCTTTTAACCACTTACCGATAAAAACAAAAACAAACACAAACAACAACAACAAACCAAACTAAACTGATTGTTAATAAATTCCCTGATCATGTTTATCTTGTCAAGTCTTCTTTGGGAAGATACTCCTATGACCCATCTCAGTCAGGGGAACATCTTGAAATTCCAAGTCCCTTCTAGAAAAATTGTCTGCCTACCTCCTCATTCCTCTTACCTATTCCTCTTTTCTCTCCTTACCAGGTCTATTTCTTTCTATACCACTTAGTGGAGTTGGGGAGAAAGTTCCATACATTTCATTCACTCTACTCTTGATTCTTCAATGTTTTTACTTTCCTTCTGCAACCTCTCCCTTACCTACTTCCCGTCCTCTTAACTCCTTTCAATCCACTGTTTGGTCAGTTCTTCTTACCTTCTTTCTTTCTCTTTCCATTTCTTTTTCTCCTCTCAACTTTCTTCATCTATAATTAATTGCAACTTTGAGGAGATGGAAATATAAAGTTTTAGAGACAGCATCTGTGAGGAAGTGGGCTTTGGGTACAGCAAGAAGCATGGTGGTCAGACTCAGGAAGAACCTAATAGACATTGACATGGCATAAGGGGAAGTTGCCTCCTGGCCAGTCCTCTCTAATAGATGGGGCAGAGGTGCAGGTGACAGAGATTTAAATAAAATGTGGTTGGATTGAAGAGTCAGTGCAAAGGGGACTCATTGGACCTCCAGAGCAATGTTCCTTCAGTCATTGTTTCTTCTCAATGTCTTAATTCAACTTTGTTTTGTGGGCTTATAGTGTAATTGGTGATCCTTAAGAAGAAAGTATGGTCCAACGTTGGAGTCTGGACTCTAACTCTATCCCAGCTTCACTGGAGGTTACCTTCTTTGGTCCATGTTTTTCCTTAGAACAATAGCCTCAGCCTTTTGGCTTCACTTCATTGATAATCAGCTCACATTTGGAAGTTGAGTGGCCACAAAAACATGGGCTTTTTTTTTTTTTTTTTTTTTTTTTTTGCGTGGGCAGTTTCTAGTTTTGACTTGTCCATTTGCCTAATTCTGAGTAGAACAGGGATAAGAATGATGATAGTGGCAGCAACCATTTATTGAACATTTATATCGAGACTGCACATACTTCAGTTCTATAAGAATTCTGTGGAATAGGTGACATTATTTTCATTTTACAGATGAGAAACTGAAGCTTAAAAATGTGAAGTTCCTTGCTCAAGGAATTATGTCTTTCTGACTATACAGTCTGGCTCTTACCCATCACTGTGCCTTATTGTACAACCATCTTTGGGGGATCTTTAGATGAAAAATTTCCTTATCCTTGCTGTTTGCTCTTAAGTAGCATCTGAAAAATGGAAGATGTATTAATTCTCATGAATAGATAACTGGTAGATTCTGAAGGTGACTATGAAATATAGTTTTCTCAGTAATGACAGAAGGACAGCTGAAAGACCCTTTAAAACACACACACACACACACACACACACACACACACACACACACATATATATATATATATATATATATATATATATATATATATATATATTATTGATTTTTTACAGAGAGGAAGAGAGAGGGATAGAGAGTTAGAAACATCAATGAGAGAGAAACATTGATCAGCTGCCTCCTGCATACCCCCTACTGGGGATATGCCTGCAACCAAGGTACATGCCCTTGACCAGAATCGAACCTGGGACCCCTCAGTCCGCAGGCCGACGCTCTATCCACTGAGCCAAACCGGTTTAGGCTGAAAGACCCTTTTGATAAAAAAGAGGGACCCTTTTGGCTACATTGAGAATAATAGCTGTTATATAATAGAAACTGTGCAACTACTGAAAAGAATACCCTTGGTCGATTTTGGAATGGGGATACTTGTGAAAGCCAGAGTAATACCTAACTTCTTCCAAACTAGCCTCAAAGAGATGGTGACTCTGGGTTATCTGGGACAACAGGCAGAAGAATATTTATCTGTTTTCTGGATTACTTGTGTCAGAATTTGAATTCTAGACTTACTTTCTCAGTGACACTCTCTTTGCTCACCCCCTTCAGTCCCCCCCCCCCCGCTATATGCTCCCCTTACTACCTCTGAAAGGATGTGAATTTTTAATATTTATATGAGTCAAATGGAATGAATAAGTTAAGTTTATTATAAAATACTAGAGGCCTCATGCATGGATTCATGCACCAGTGGGGTTCCTTGGCCTGGACTATGCCCTCTCTCAATCTGAGACCCCTTAGAGGATGCTGGAGAGACAGTTTTGGCCCGATCCCCGCAGGCCAGACAGAGGGAACTTACCAGTGCGCGAATTTGTGCACTGGGCCTTTAGTATGCATATAAGATCTTTAGTTAATCTCTTCCTGCCCTCCCCCTCCCCTTCCCTCTGAGATTCATCAGTCTGTTCCATGTTTCCATGCCTGTGGTTTCCACTCCTGCATTGAGTGTCTTCCCTTGGTGGTCAGTGCACATCATAGATATCAGCAGGTTAGCCAGTCAGCTGGCTGGTTGGTTGCTTAGGCTTTTAAATGTATAGATTATGTAGTATTCTCTGGAATCTCTGCATCAATTGAAGGGGTAGTCATAGATAATCTTAATGAGCAGATAATCCAATTTTTAAACACTTCAGATGTCATTCTGGTTCGGAATTGATCCTCATAATAGCAGGATACATCTTTTGTTCTTGGAATTCTCAAAATTTCAAGTCAAATAATGGAACTTCCCTGAGGATGATGGACATATATACTTGGCTCTCATCCTGGCCCTTATGTCCACTCTCTGAACTCAGGTTACTACAAATAACCTACCTGTGCAGACAGGATCTTTCTTTTAGTTAATCTATTAATATAATAATAAAAGTGTAGCTGGGACCGGTTTGGCTCAATGGATAGAGCATCGGCCTGGGGACTGAAGGGCCCCGGGTTCGATTCCGGTCAAGGGCATGTACCTTGGTTGTGGGCATATCCCCAGTATAGGGTGTGCAAGAGGCAGCTGATTGATGACTCTCTCTCATCGATGTTTCTAACTCTCTATATCTCTCCCTTCCTCTCTGTACAAAAATCAATAAAATATATTAAAAAAAAGTATAATATGCTAATTAGATTGGACAGCCGAATGACCCTCCGGACATCATTCTGGATGAAGCTGTGGTGGCAGGGGTTAAGGCAGAGGTGGTTAGGAGTGATCAGGCAGGCATGCAAGTGATTAGGGGTGATGAGGCAGGCAGGCAGAGGTGATTAGGGGTGATCAGACAGGCAAGCGAGTGGTTAGGGGCAATGAGGCAGGCAGGCACTGAGTGGTTAGGGGCAATCAGGAAGACAGGCAGGCAAGCAGTTAGGAGCCAGCAGTCCTGGACTGTGAGAGAGTACAGACTGGGTTGAGGGACTCCCCTTCCCCCTGCATGGATTTTGTGCACTGTGCCTCTAGTTAAGTTATAACTTTTTAGTAATTTGTTTTTAGCTGTGCCATCTGAAAGACAGATGATGACCAGCCTCAGTCTAGGAATTTGAGATTCTCAGTCACTGGGATCTGCAGCCTCCACCTGAAGAGCTGAGGAAGCAGCTCTGCAGCTGGTGAAGGTGACAGAATCAAGCTGCTTTATAGACCCGAGAACTTCAGTGAAGAGAGACTGTGGAAGGGGGGGTAGGTTGGAATAAGCAGGCAACTTGGGATGCTCCTTGGACTGGCTCCTTGGCAACGGTTACTTAGCAACCCTCATTCACCTCTCTTGGCTGCCTTCTCCCTTTACTCCCCTCTTCCTCCCTCCCCCGCCCCCTCCCTCCCCTTAGCTGCTGCAAGGAGCTAGAGAGCTTGGAGTGAATGACAATTTAGAGAAACAGCCGCAGCCTGAAGATCTAAGAGGCTCTAAAGAAGATGGATAAGAAAATCGATGCATAATAAAAACTGCAGGCAAAGCCACCTTGACAGAGGGCGGGTGGCTCTCTCCTCCCACCCTCATTAGTCTCTCTGGGCTCAAGGCTTCCATTTAGCCCAGTATCCTCTCCTTCCTTTTTTCCATCTACCTTTTACTGGTTTAGAGAGGGCTGTTTGCCTTTGGGATGAAAAAAGGGAGCAAGGAAGCCAAAAGAGAAGAAAACAAAGTATATTCTAGGTGTATGTAAGGGTGCTAGGATAAGGGAGAGAGAGAGATAAGGATTTTAAGAGAGAAGCTTTGAATAGAAATGAGTTTAAATTGCATCATAAAGCCCTGACCAGATGGTTCAGTTGATTGGAATGTCATCCTGTATACCAAAAAGTTGTGGGTTTGAATCCCAGTTAGGGCATGTACAGGAGGCAATTGATCAATGTTTCTCTCTCACATCATTGTCTCTCTATCTCTCCCTCTCTCTAAAGATCAATAAAAACAAATCCTCAGGTGAGGATTAACAAAATATAAATCGCACCATAAAGTAATGCCCTTAGTCAAAAGAAAAATCTTAAAAATTAAAATAGGAAGGCCCTATCTGGAATGTGTGAAGTTACCCTCCCTGCAGGATATTAAAGAAAATAAGTATAAGCAATCTTTCTGGAAACTGGGATATAGTTTACATAAATGAAATAATGTAGGCATAAGTACCCACTACTGGTACATAGTAAAGATATATCAAGTAGCACCTTTTTCTTTCTTTCTTAGAAGCTAGGGTTAGAGGAAATGACATGTTTATTATTTATTTATTTATTTTAAATATATTTTATTGATTTCAGAGAAGGGAGAGAGAGAGAGAGAGAGAGAGAGAGAGAGAGAGAGAGAGAGAGAGAGAGAGATCAATGATGAGAGAGAATCATTGATCGGGTGCCTCCTACATGCCCCACTCTGGGAATCCAGTCCACAAACCGGGCATGTGCCCTTGACTGGAATCAAACCTGCGACCCTTCAGTCCGCAGGCTTATGCTCTGTCCACTGAGCCAAACCAGCTGGGGCAAAAATAACATTTTTTTTTTTTTAAAGAATAGTTTTTTTAAAATGGAGGAGAGAGAAAGAAACATCTATGTTAGATCATAACATCAATTAGCTGCTTCCTGCATGCCCCTACCAAGGATTGAGCCCAAGAAGAGAACCAGTGATCTTTTGGTGCATGGGACAACACCCAATCAACTGAGGTATACTGGCCAGGGCAGAAAGACATTTTAGAGATCCTTATTGGCCTAGGAATTTGTGGAACAATTCTATGACTATTGATGGTTTGGCTCTTACTATTCCCCCATCCACAGTTAGAAAGTTCTTTCTGATACCAAACTTCACTCTATTCTATTGAAATTAAAACATTTGATCAGTTAACCAACCCTTTATTCGTTGGTGTTTATTGAGCACTGTGAAATACGTACTTGAAGCATTGGGTCTGTACAGGGTTTAGGTATTATGCACAAAGAGAGGAACAGAAATTCAAATGAGAACAGTTACATGAGAGTGCTTTGAAAATTACAAATTATGCCACAGGTATTTGGGCTGTTGATGAGGAGATGTATTTCAGGATTTGAAGTTCTGCACTCCAGTAGGGAGTGGAAGGGGTATTGGGGGTTGAAACTCATTCAGAGCAGCCAGTCCTGCTGGGAATAGTGCTCTGTTCCAGGGACCGATGTGGGCCTGCGGTTAGAGAGCTGGCTGGTGGAGGACTGAGACTGGAGCAGAACATGTCTCCCACCTGACTCATGTTTATCTGCTATAATCTCCTTCCACTTGTTTGTTTTCTATTTTTTTCTCAAATGGGGATATGTTCTTTTAAAAAAATATTTTATTGATTTTTTTTTTTTTTTTTTTTTACAGAGAGGAAGAGAGAGGGATAGAGAGTTAGTAACATCGATGAGAGAGAATCATCAATCAGCTGCCTCCTGCACACCCCTTCCCCGCACTGGGGATGTGCCCGCAACCAATGTATAATACATGCCCTTGACCCGAATCGAAACCGAAATGAGCCGACACTCTATCCACTGAGCCAAACCGGTTTTGTTCTTTCGCAAGCCATTTTCCCCCAAACATCCAAAGCATTTCAAGGCTGTCTTCTTGGATTAGAGGAGAGCTGGCGACTTCCTTGGTCTTACTGGACTTGGAGACCCCTGCCCCAGCCTTATCCTGTGTCCCTCCCCCATTCCACTTTTCAAATCCCATCTTCCCTTCTCATTTTGCCACATCTTGGTCTCTATTCTCAATTACATTTACTTCTGATTTCTGTGAGCTGTCATTATTTAATATTTTAGCTTATACTCTTCTGATTTTTCTTTTTTGTTTTTGGCTTCACTTGTCCTTTATTTATTATAACACTGTGAATATACATATTATGAGACCGTTACATGCAGGAAGCCCATCTGTGTAATTTCTTCCCGTATAACCCAGCCCAAAATATGTGCAGATGGACAATGAAGAAAGTTTAATGATTATATCCTTATGTCATGCTGCCTCTTATCAATTCTACATCCCACATTTTCCCACATTTGTGATCATCCACCCATCACTGCCTCCTTCCTCCCTCCCCAGGCTGCTCACTCCATTTTTTACAACTCTGTAACTCGGACTCTTTTTATGCCTGGTTCTGAACATAAAGCTCTCAAAAAATTATTGAGGTTGAGAAGGAGCACCAGGCTATCCAAGTTAGGATCTGATAGATACAGACACATGAAATTATAAACTGGCTACCAGATACTAGGAGTACATGGTGTAAAAGAGAGCTTGGAATTGGAGATTAGGCTTACTTAGAGGAGGAAAATATTGAGTAGGTCTTGAAAGAAAGGAAAGGATAGATCTGGGTAAAAGAGAGAAATGGACGTGCCAGACAGAGGTCACTGTGAGGGTTTAGATGCAGTAGAATCAGGTTTACTTTGCTTAAAGCAAAGAGAATTGCAGCTGAAGATTAAGCTGAAAATTCAGTTGAGAATTAATGATTTGAAATTATAAATAATTGTGAGCCACCACTGGTCCCTGAGAAGGGGAAAGGTCAGGATGATGGTAAAAGCTAAGGTTGTTGAGCAGGGAATGACTACATGGAAACCAGAGGCTTAGGAAACTTCTGTAGTCCTGATTTTGACCAGAGGCTTGGTCAGTCACCTGGTTGGGCTGTGGGGAGAGGAGTGAGGTGGAGGGGAAAGGGTGAAGATACAAGGGAGTACATTGTTCCCCAGAGCTTGCATCATAGACTTTTTCCCCTTGAACAAAACCCTCTGTTTTCAGCTCCTGCTGACTCATCCCTCGCTTTCCCTCTTCCCCATTACAGGGGCTTTCACAGCGCTGGCGGAGGCCTGCTACTGCTGCTGGTGGTAGCAATGATGGGAAAGGAGGAGTCCAGTGTCCTAGGACTCCTGGGTTTTATCCTTTTGTGTTTATTTGTCTGTTTTTAGATTCTTACATGAATCTAAAGGAAAATGGAAAGAGCCTTTTAATCACTTCCTCTCCTTCCAATATGGATGACCCTTGACTTATTTCCATGGAGCAGAAAGGGGCTAGGCTTTCCTAAGCCTTCACTGTCCCAAGCATTTTCACAATGTCTGTGAGATGCTAGGAGATGTGGTGGTTGAGATTGATGACGAGAATGGGCTTCATGAAGGAATGTTGGGATATAATAAATGTAATAACAAAAAGTAGTCTGAGTGCTGAGGATTTCAAGAATAAATATGGAGAGAAAACCAGCAGTGATTGAGTAGTTTAGTGCTTTCCTCCTGGTTGTGCTCTCCTGGATCTGCACAGCTGAAGTTGGAAGGCCCCCAGAGGAGGTCTGCCTTCTTAACAGAACCAAACTGAAATGAATATTTATTGAGCACTTATTAGCTTCTAGACACTGGTCTACTCTTTCCATATATTTTCTCATGAAGTTAGATCCTCATAAAGCCCTGTGTACTAGGTTCAGAATTTAAGGTATCAACTAAAAACTGGTGGAGCTGGGAAGCAAACTCATATTTTCTGGCTTTGGAGCTATTGCTTTCTTAAATGACGCTACACTGCATTTCTATTCCAGAAATTTACGTCATCAGTTGAACAGTATGGCACCTCTAAACACTTACATACACAATCACTCTGCTAAATGTTTTAAGGTGACAAAAAAGAAAAGCAGAGTCCCTAGTGTTCAGGTGCTTGAATTTATTTGGAGGAGATTACATATATGTATATAAAATCTCTATAGTGTATACTTCATATACATATAGTAAATATTTAAGTGTAGCATTGGGAACTCTGAGTCAAGACAGTAAAGCGATGTCCAGTGAATGATAGACAATTAAGTGCTATTGCAATTCTGAGAAAAGAGGGAGAATTGTGATGGGGTGGATAGGGAAGGCTTCATGGAAATGGTAGGATTTTAAGAAAAAATTTAAGACTAGACAGAGAGGAGAACATTCTACATGGAATGACACAGAATCATGGAAGCAAGAAAACAAAAGATATATTCTGAGGATACTAAGCTTTCTTTGAGTTTCCTAAGGTCAAGGGTGATATAGATGTACATTTGCTTTCTCAATATGGCAAAGATTTATTAGTTAGATGTTAAATGCACATTTGTTGAATAAATGCATGAATGACCCATTTACCTGGCACAGAGAATTCATGCGGAGACCTTGAAAGAAATATGAGTAAAACTTTAGGCTCTAGTGGAGGGGATGAAATGACATGCAAAAACTGTTTAAATGAGATTATTCTTATTCTTTCTCTTAAAATCCTCACCCACGGATATGTTATGCTTTTATTGATTTTTTTTGAGAGAGAGAGACACCAGTATGAGAGAGAAACATAAATTGGCTGCCTCTTGTATGTGTCCTGACTGGGAATTGAACCACCACCTTTTGTTGTATGGAATGATATTCCAGACTGAGCCACCCAGTCAGGGCTAATGTGATTATTCTTGATACTGTGGGAGGATAAGTTGGAAAGGAGACAGAGGCAGGGAGATCAATTAGGATGCTAGTGTAGAAGTTTAGATGAGAGATGCTAAAATATTAAACTAGGACCAATATCGGAAATGGAAGTATAAAGAGAATGTGGTCAAGTTTGGAAGAACCAATTCAGGCCCTTCCCCACCCCCTCATAGAAATAATAATTGAAGCTGTGAAAATGGATAAGATAATTGAGAAAAAAAGTTCTGTTCATCATGCTTTCACAAAAATAGAGGGAAAACTAGACAGTTGGAGGTATCTTTGGGAAAGAGAGAGGACATTAAGGGCCACCTTTAATGTCATCTGGTGTTACCAGGTGTTTACTTGTCTTGTTCTTGAAGATGAGGTTAAATAATTCTCTGGAAACATAAAAGATCCTATACTCGGCCCTCTGTAAGTCTTCTCTTCTCCACTAAAGTCTGGATCTTGACCAGTACAGTAATAGGCCAGGCTTCATGGAAAATTTTTAGCTCATCTGGCTGAAACAGATGGAGTCTCTCCTAAATAAATGTGTCTGTCTTCTCCATTTCCAGCTCCTTGGAGAAGAATAAGCAAATACGTGGGCAGTTCTGTTCAGGCTAGCTTAAAGTGCCCATGCTTCAATGCAAGCCTGCTTTGCACCCCTTCATGAAAGACTAAGAGCCGCAGTCTGGGAAGTGGGTGGGTGGGGTGGACAGTGATTTGCTCCTGAGCCCCAGATGCTTCACCAAACGTTTTCACAACTCCCCACCCTTTTTACCTTTCATCCAGAGATCTCAAAGCCCTAAATAAGCCTTGATCCTCCCTGACCCCTTGAGTCATCTTCTGCTTCCATTTTCCCAGATGGGAGGGGGAAGTGGGATACCATGCTTGGGGATGGGTGCTTCAGGGTGGGTGGGGTGGGGGTGGGGCGACTGTGGGGATCCAGGTGCGCCTTCCCAGTCGTTGGGCCAAGTGAGGGGCAGGCATCAAGGTGGCTCTATGTAGTTCAGTTTCAGCTCATCATTTTGAGGTTGTTTTATGACTAAACAGACTCAGATAAAGGGTCTGAGCTGGAGAAATTGAAGGACAAACAAAGCTGTAAAAGACTCCGATAAAATTCCTCCTCACTCAGAATAGTCTTGGGAGCCTTTCTCAAGAACCTCAGAGTAATCTGGAAAGGTTAATGAAGTCTCACATCCCCTACTGGGGACTGGAGACTGGACAAGGGCAGGGCCAACTTAGGAGAAGGGAGCATTGAATAGATTTCCCTTCTCTCCCTCTTCTTGTAAGGGGCCCAGGGATTCAAACAACTAACTTGGAGGTTAAATTAAAACTGAGGGGAAAAAGGGATTGGATAATAGGAAATACTGATATTTTATAAAGACACCCCCCCCCCTTTTAAATTACAGAATATTTGAGATCCTGGGTGCAGGATAGGTGATGATGACTCTGAGTTGGAGAACATTAAGAATGTCTGGGAGTGAGAAGCTCTTGGACTGTGAAAATAGTGGTATGTATGGGGGTGGTATGAAGCATGGATCTAGATGGGGTTGAAAGCACTCAGAGGATGGCACTCTGAGGGTGACCAGGTCTGAACTGGGGGGTGATGAAGCTAAAGGATCTGTATTTGGGGACCAACAGAACAGAAGTTCTAGATGGGATGACTCTATGAGAACAGGCAAAAGGGATTCATTAGAGGGATTGGAAACTGGATGGTGAGTGTCAAGAGGAGTCTGTGTGAGGGAAGAGGAGGTGTGATAGGAGGGACCTCAGCTGAGGTGAGTGGTTAGAAAGCCAGGGGTCAGCCCTTTCCCCCCCCAACCCCCCACCAGCTATTTTTCTGTTCTTTGTTCCAAATGAATTAGTGTATTGGCCATAAAGAGAGATTCTATGAACCGATATGACTTAGGAGTGGGAGGAAAAGAGTTGATGGGAGAATGTGTGCGAGGGGGAGCCATAGAGACTGCCTGTTTCCATGGTGATGGCCAGAATCATCATTTCTATTCTCCTGATTTCTGCAGCAGGTCAGGATAAGCTGTCAGGAAGAACTGCTGCCTTTTCATCTCCTCCAAAGAATCCAGATCTGGGTAGAATGGGGCAGATGGTGAAGTTAGGGATCTTTGGCAGGGATAGAGTCTCTAATCCCAAGGTTTAGACATCTGTAGGTACATTTAAGAAGTCTGCAGATGTAAATAAACAGCAGAATCCAGAGTCCCTTCTTACCCGTGGGGTAGTTAGGGGTTTCAGGAAGTACTCTCAAGCAATGACTTCCTAATCTGAGTGTAGACAAATGGACCTTTCCTCTGAAACCGGAGACTAAGTGTAGGTACCCGAAGTCCAATGATCCTTCCTGAAATTTCCCTTGAAGCACTAAGAACCTATTTTCCACCCACAGAGTCTCTCCTGCTCTTCAAGGAGCCTCCACGCAGCTTGACTGCTATGGGCACAGGGGATTGAATCAGGGGAGAAGAGGCTGATGATGGTGAGTGGGGAGGAAAGGCCAGTGAAGAAGCTGTTGCTTCTATTACATTCAAGTGCCAAATGTGTAGGGCCTGGATCTTGTAAAAATCCTGGCTGTATAATTCTATTTACTTTTCCTGTGAGGGCCAGAGAGTTTAAATGACTTATCAAAAGACACCTGTCCCCTAGAGGATTCAAACTTATTCCTATCCTAGAGTACTCTGACTTTTGCCCCAGTCATACCCCCTTTGTAATCACCTGTGGTTTGAGGTGGGTGCCCGGGTGCCCAGGTGCCCAGTATAATGAGATCATGTCTTAGGCACAGTAGCTCCTATGTGCTCCCTGAATTCCTTCCACCTGCCCGACTTGTCTAGTGACTTTGGAGTAAGGCAGCTGCCAAAGCTGGCTCCTCTATTCTCAATTTGCTTTGGAATGTTTGCTGAAAAACTTATTCATCTCCTGCTTGTCTGTGCTCTGCTCAGTTCTTCTTGGCCATCATATCCTTAGCACCTAATATATCCAGACTTACGGGATCCTCGAGAAGGTACCTCCTTTTATAGGAGGCGCCAACTGTGGGGACTACAAGGAAATGCCTCTTGCATAGAAACTTCCCCACACCCTTCTTTTTTCCCTGTGAACCTGACCCCACTCTGGTTCCACTGGTGTCTGGTAGCTCCCACCTTCCTCTCTATATCATAGCTCCTGTGCCTTTCCCTGTGTTCCCGTTCTTATTTCCTTCCTCCAGTTTCCTCGCAGTCTCTCATCTCCAGTTTCTTCTCTTCTCCTGCACAATGTCTCCCAGCCCTGCCTACATCCTTCTCCTTTTTCTCCCTCCCCCTTCCTTTACTAAATATCTATTGAGTCCCTAGGATGCCAGGCCCTCTGATTGGTTCTGTGGGCACACATGCTCTGAGCCATTTGAAGAAACACAAAGTACTCTAGACACAAGTACTTGAGCAACTTTGATATAATGTGACAAGTGAAGTCCCTTGGCCTTCTTCTTCAAAAGTCCTCCTTTAGCTGTGACAAGTTGGATTGATTCACAGCCCTTACTAGAGTGGTCCATTGTTTCACAATTCTTTCAGAGGGTAAGTCCTTCTCAATGCCAACCTTAGTTACTCCGGCAGTTAAGGTCATCTCCTGGGCTTCGGTATACTCACATATATACTTTTAAAAAAATGAGCACCATAATTATAATGCCTACACTCCCCATCTCCTGGGATGTTTGTGAAAATTGGTTGAAATAATGGGTGTAAAGTTCTCTAAAACATTGCAAATGTTATGTAATGACTCCCTCTTAACTTCTCAGTGGGAATGGAGGAGAGCCCTTTTCGCCTACAAATAGAACAGCCTAAAAGATAATTTTAAATAGTTGTGAAGTGCGTCAACTTTTGCTCTTATTTACTCATTATGGCAATTCTTTGATCTTTGTAGCCAGTGAGATTCATGGCCTTAAAAAACCACCAACTTTTCTTGAAGAAAACAAATGCCTTTTCCTGTAGTGACATGGATCGAGGGCAGACTTCAGATGGGAGTCCTTAACCATTTAGGCATGAGACACACATAATAGGAGGACCCCTTTTTCCCCACCACAATACAGCTCCTTTGCATTACCGTTGGAGGAGAATTGCTATGATGATCCAGGAGGAGCCCAAGAATTACATGGGAGAGCGGTAGTGACGCTTGATCCCAGATGATGGATTTCCAAAGAGAAATTAAGAGTTTGACTAGGCTGTTCTGAGTCAGAAAATATTATCAAGCTTTGCTCCTGTTAATGACTTAAGAGCAGCTGCTGGATTCACCCCATTACTTTCAGAGGGTGGAGGCAGAGAGTGGGGGCAGACGCTGCTCAGGGGCAGAGAACTTTCTGGGATGGGAAGCCAGCCTCTTCCCAGGTCATTTGAGTCCTTGCTGTCTGGACTCACCCTGATGGATAGGTGGTAATGGGGTACCCATTCTGGTGCTTCCCTAGTGGACAGGTCAGCGTAACAGGTTTCAGAGCAACTGCCCGAGTTCTCCTAGGGTTTCTTTCCCCTCTACTTGTCTCCACACTGACCCAAAGGAAGGTTTTTGGTTTCTCAAACTGCTTTAGCCCTTATACTCCTGTCAGGAATTTTTCCAGTTGTCTATCGGGAGGCTTGTCCTTTATGAGGTATAGCCTACTTCTTCACAGCCTGTGCCTGGTGGAAATGCTTATACACTACTGGGATTCTCTGTGTGTAGCCCCTTCTCTAGTCCAATAATGCACTTTTTGCTTTTTTTTTTTCTCTTGCCATTTTTAGTATGTATCTTTCATTATGTCTGACTTTAGGCAGAATGGTTTCTTTGCTTTTCTGGCTTCTTAGGGTAGCCACTATTTTTTTCAAGGAAAGTTTTGGTAATTGGTAGGTTGTTTTCAGTCTCTACCAGTTCAGCTCATCCCTTTTCTCTGTAATTTCCTTGTGGAGCCAGAAAACAGCTATGTGTTCCCAAGGACTCTGAGCCCGGGCATTTTAAGAGCTCACCTTTCTTCACCCATCCTTAGCCCGCTTCTTTCATCTGCTGGCTGCTGAGCAAGGGGATCCATGCATGGCACCCGCGGAGCAGCTCCTAATGACTCAAGATGAGAGGCGAAGCTCAAAGGCACAACAGAAACCTATTTGTAATGTGGTTGTTTTTCTTTCAGATCCTTAAGAACATAAGCAGCCTATATTATGATAAAAGAGCAAAGTGGAGGGGGTGGGGTTTGGGGTTGAGGATGGTTCAGATTTTATTTTGACTTCAGGAGGCTCATTTTTGAGTTTCTCCTCTGCCTACAGTGGGCTTAGATCTTAATCATGTTTAGATAGTAGTGCCATCTTTTTATGGCCTCTGCCTCCACTTTTACTTTTTTATTATGGAAAAATATATGTAACATAAAATTAACCTTTTTAATCATTTTTAGGCCTGCAGTTTGGTGGCATTAAGTACATTTACATCTTTGTCAACCGTTGATACCATCCTTCTCCAGAACTTTTTCATCTTCTCAAATGGAAACTCTGTGTCCTCTGAACAATAACTTCCCATTGCCCCCCTGACCCCAGCACCATTCTAACTAAAAAGGTTCTATTTCTTCTGTTAAATCTCAGGTTCTCAGACTGAATTCAAGACCCTTCTCCACTGGTGCCCATAGACTCACTCCAATGAGCTCCTGTCATTTCTCATCTCACGAGTCCCACTCTGAGTGTCAATTCTGAGCCTGTGCCCTTGTGCCAGTGTCACTCTTTCCCACATGATGCTTTGGATGTGTTGCCCCTCCCCATATCCCCTTAGTGCAGTTGGGTCTTACTTTCTTTAAAAAACAAATATTTTATTGATTTTTTTTTTTTTTTTTTTTTTTTTTTTTTTTTTTTTTTTTTTTTACAGAGAGGAAGGAAGAGGATAGAGAGTTAGAAACATTGATGAGAGAGAAACATCAATCAGCTGCCTCCTGCACACCTCCCACTGGGGATGTGCCCGCAACCAAGATACATGCCCTTGACCAGAATCGAACCTAGGGGACCCTTTAGTCCGCAGGCTGAGGCTCTATCCACTGAGCCAAACCAGTTAGGGTTGGGCCTTGCTTTCTTATTCTGTTCCATACTTCTCCTGCTTTAAGACATCCCCCCTGCCCCCGAGGTCCTGCAATGCTCAGTTTCTCTTTCTGATCTTCTTTCCCAAATTCTGTAGTATTCTGCCTGGTTGCTCTTATCCTGTTCTTGCCTCTTTATTTCTGTGTCTTCCTTCCTTCCAAGACTGGAGGCCACCTTAAGGCAGGAGCCTCTCTCTGAAGTCCATTTTGGGTCCATGTACTAGTACTCTGTTCTGATCCTCAATCCTCGCAGTGTGGCCTGGGCTCTAGGGGCATATGCATCGCTCAGGAGCTTGTTAGAAATGCAGGATATTAGGCTCATCTCAGACCTACTAAAACTGAATTTTAAAATCCCCCAGATGATTGACATGCATATTCCAGTGACAGAGGTGATAAACAATTTATATTGCAGGCGTGCATAAATAAAAACTATCTAATAAGTAACAGATCTAGACTAGAATCAAACTATGGATATTTTTAAGGAGAGGGAAGAAAGAAATTTTATGTCTTTTGAATTTATGAGTCCCTATCAGAATTGCCTAGAAAGCTGGGATCTGACTCCAAGGCTGAGAAGGAACAGAAGACAGTTTTCTCCAGGGAAAGGCATGGGAACCTCCTTAGCTGTGTGCCTCACAGTGAGGCAGAACAGGGACAACATTCCATAACATTCAATTTGAGGTCAGCTGATGGTGTTTCCCCAGAATTAGCACTTGTATCCAAGCAGACAATTGTCACCAAAGTTCTGGGAGAAGCAGAACTACAGGTCTCAAAATAACCTTCTGGTTTCTGTCTCCATGGCTGGTGCTGATTCATATTTTGTAGGTTTGACTATAGCTGGGAATGGCTGAGGAGCTGGTGTAATTCTCTCCTTCTTCCTCACCCCACCAGGAGGGAGTGAGGAAAGGCATGAAGAGTGGAGACAGGGTGTGGGAGTCAAACCTGTTCTTCACATAGCAATCGCCTCATCTCACTCTGCTCTCACTCCACTGCTGGGAAAACTAGGAGCCAGTCTCTGAGTCTGTTTGGCTCATATCCAGCCTCCCTCTTTTTTTTTATTCCTTTTCCCTTTGGGAATCAAAGGGAGCAGGCAGCATCTTCCCCTGCTCTCCCACTTCCAGATATAGAAGAATCATGATGTACTGAAGCACAGGCTGGCGGAAGGAGTTTGACTCTCCTTGGTTATCTTCCGAAGAGGATGCCAGGAACCACTGGCCTTGTTGCTGTTTTGGCATAAAGGGGTTATAAATTAACTGAAGGGAAAGGTAGTTTGGGGTAAACTGGGAAGAAGAGGAGGTCTGTTGAATGAGAAAATAATGCAAATGAGAGATTTCTTCCCAGAGTTATGGGAAAAGATTACTCTGAGTCTTTACCATGTTTTCCAGATTCGTGGGCCTTTGAATTTTGCTCTGTTGGTGGAAAAATATGTTTATCAATCTTCTCTTACTGGTGATTCCTATAGCACAGGCATTGTGTACAGACCTTGTCATCTCCAAATGCATTTACCCTTTGAAGCGGTGCTCTTTGAATTTTACCATAGCTATAATGTAATAATTGAGGGTTATTGCATGATTAGAAGTGGCAGGGTGAGGCACTGGGGTCTGGTTGTCAGGACCACAAGGGGGGCTTTTCTCTCATTCAGAGTAAATAATAATACCCATCAAGTCTCTTTTTTCTAGAGGGTGGCATGGGGTTGATCATTTCATCTATTACCAGGCTATTTTACTCTTGTATTTTGTACCAGCTCTGGGCCCTTAAAACCACTGCTCTGGTACTGAGCTCAATATTTTTGTGTCCTAAATTACATGTCCATTTTCTCATCAGACTAAAAGCTCCCTGCAGGCAAGGACCTCCTTTCTCTTGATCCCATTTCATACCAATGTCAGTATAGACTGGCTGGTGAAGAGAGTTTAAGGGAGCCCATCTTTCTACTTCAGAGTATCTAAGATGTTGACTTATTGGCACATAGTTCCTTTATGAGAGAGGTTGTAGGTATTCTTAAAAAAAACTCCTCAACTTCTAGATCAGGTTGTATTGGTTTAGTTGAACAAGACTCTGAGGAGGCTGGAGCTGTCTCAGGCTTCTTTTAGAGCAGTGTTTCCCAAACTTTTGACATATGTATACCCCTTCTATAATTTTCGTAATGCTGAGTACCCCTCATACTCATGAGAACATAGAATTAGGTGCACTTAAGCACGGTGCAGTGCATATCCCCACCAAACTCTTCCCGTACCCCTGGGGGTACACATACCACACTTTGGGAAACACTGTTTTAGAGGATTGTTTTGGGCACTTAGAGCTGAGGAGATATTGGTAATGACTGGGATATGGAGAAACATGGAATTTTAGCCAGGAGAAGCTATCTCAGAAATCTGTAATGAGTATGTGTGTTGTTATTTCTTTTCCAACAGGCTGCATAATTTTTATGACCAATTATTCCATTTGTAATGACGCTGAGATAACAGAGATCTCATCTCATGCTCCATGGCACATGCCAGGCACTCATGGGAGCTATAAGAATTGGATGACTAGAGTATTTCAATCAAGATTCAGTTCTAGCAGGAGAGATAGATGTGAGTGCTAAGGAAAACTTTGTGAACAGGAAGGTAAGGTAAAGTACTGGAAGAGGGCGTGGAGAGAACTGTAGGTTAAAATGAGAGAGATCTATTGGGGATAGAAAAACGGATTATCTTCCACCCTGAGAATTTTGTGATCCAACATAGATTCTGATGGTGTTATTTACAGGTTTCTTTGGCTGTGAAGATAGTGTCATACAAGCCACAAGGAGCCAGTCTTTTCCCATAAAGGATTTGAAGGCTCAATTGGAAATGATTTGCTTTAGGAGGTTTAGGAAAGACTAAGCTGAGACTGGCAGGGAGAATGCTCTTTTTAGGGCTAGTGGTTCTCTTTCTCCTTACAACCAACTTTTGAGTTAGGACAGGACTGATGATCTTGACATATCTGGTAATTGGTCCATCCGGTCTGAAGGCAGGGAGATTAAGAATTAATATCCAGTTGCACCCACCGATTGGTTTGGAACACTTGCCTGCTTCTACCTCCAAAGCTTTCTCTAAGGCATCTACTTGCTCTCTTGCCATTTTTCTGTCTGCTTTTTCTTACCCATTAACTGTTTAGAGCTGGATATTCAAAACCAGCAGTCCTGGGTTTGAATCCTGGCTCTGACACTTACTATTGTATTGTATCTTTGATCTTATTTCCCAACCTATAAAATGGGGATTACAAGACCTACTTCTTAGACTAGTTATAAGGGTTAAACAAAAGAATGTTTGTTAAGTGAGGGCTTGACACTGAGTAAATGCATAGTAAAAGATAGTTAACAGTTTAATTTTAAATTTACTCTCTCTGCTCGCAGGGCACTTTTTGGTAGATAGAATCAGGGAGAAAAAGTGTGCTGGTTAAGGAAGTGGATATAAGATGTTGATTGCAAGAAAATGAAGGGGTAATAAGAGAATCAGACACCTCGGGGACAGAGAAACATAGTGAAAAAGCTACAAAGATAGACAAGGGAGAGAGGAACAGAGGAAGATAAGTGAAATAAAGAAAGGAAGGAAAGACAGACTAGAGTGAAAGCCAGACAAAGGCTGCCGGAGTACAGAGATAGAGAGTTCAATTGTGGAAGGTGGTATAAGATCCCTCCGGCAAGAACTCTCCTGCTTTCTTCTTGCCCCTTGCTATTGTGGGACTTGAGTGCTAAGTCCCTGGTCCCACCTCCCACTGTTCCTCTTCACAGTCCAGTCATCCCACTCCAAACCCAGCCATCATGGATCTGCCTCCACCCTGAAGCTTGGGCAGCCCTGCCCGCTTCTTACTTCATCCCACACCATCTTAGTTACCCAAGTCCTTAGGGATTTTTCATTTCAAACAAAACTGTTGGGAGTGCAAAAGCATCGTGCTGTCAGCCAGTCAATGCAATAACCAGGTGTAGTTTTACAGTCGCTCCCCCCCCCCCCCCACCTCCGACTGTAACAGCACTTTCATATATCTCTGGCTGCGACAGGCAATTTTCTCTCAAAGATTGTTTTTTCTGGAGCCTGTGATTTCTGCTCTCGCCTCCAACCTCTGGGATATTAAAACGGGGTCAGTGGCTCTTGGCAGGCTGGCCGATTTGTGGTCACTCCTCAGCTCCTCTGTTCACTCTCCCTTGTTGCCCCATCTCCTATCGTGGCATCCCTCCCCTATTCCTCTGCACCCCATCTGGTTGGACTAGAGGAAATGGCTTCTGGGGTCCTCTATGCCGAGCAGTTCTGTTACGTGTCTAGCATTAAGAGTTGAGGTGGAGAGGGGTGGGGGTGGGGACCAGGAGAAGATTCATTTTCTAAGCCCTGTTCTCCATGGCTCCCTCTGCCCCCATGTTGTTCTGGGATGGAGCTGTCAGTTCTTTTCCAGGGGGCACATTTTGAAGAAACAGGTGGATATAACTAAGGTGTAACATTAGGAATTCTCTGCTAAACACTGGGAGTGGGATGGGAAAACTAGTATCATCTCTTTTTCTGGAAAATTTGGAGAATAGGAGGAATTCCCACATAAATGAAATGCTGGGTTGGGGGAGAGCTGGCATCTGGGAGGGCATATGGCAACCTTGGGATCCCTGCTCCCCTGAATGGAGATGATTCTGCTCTTGCTGCCAAAAGGCAGTCTCTTCCCACCAGAAAGTCTCCTCCATTGTTTGCTGGTATGGAATTTGCTGGTCAGCAACATCCCTTCCCTGTCTCACTCAGGGAGGGCTCTTTTCTCAGAAGAGATATCTGTATCTGTCTGTGGGGTGACCCAGTTTAGGATTTCTCTATTCCTTTTGCTGGCCCATGGCCTGATGCAAAATCCTTCCTGAAGTCTAACTCCTATTCCTCTTGCTTTGCTATAACAGATCGAATCCTCTTGAAAAACAACATGACACACACATCCCCCCTCCTCACTCATATCATCCGTTGTTTTTATTAAATAAAAGTAAGTGGAGCTATAAGATGTGACTGGCCTGGATCCTGGCTTCATAAAACAAAACTAACACCCTCTTTATCAAGGGGCTGAGGCATCTAGAGAAGATTTCTTAGGCCATTTTGCTGTCACGTAAATGGGAATCAATATTCAATAAGCCCTTGATGCACTACACTAGTGGTTCACTTAATACCGGCTTCCAGTACAGTAAATGGCGTTGATATAGGGAGGGCTTGTTTGTAAAATAACACTGCAGGCCTCACCTTCTTGATATTGGATCTGCCTCCCCTAGGAGAGAAGATTCAAGACTCTGAGCAAGCAGGAGAGTCATTTTGCCAATTCTGCTGCCTCAGGACAGACTCTCCTATAATCTAGCTTGAAAAAAGAGAACAAATTTGATGCTTTTAAAGCCAAGTCGTCTAAGAGCTCCTAGAGGTTAATAGGCCCATATTCCTATTAGGAAATTTCCCGCCGTGCCTGGCCTGATTGCCTCCTCCTTCAATAAATTAGTCAAATTGAAAACCAATTGAAGGGTAGAATTGATTCCACCACTAACATATGAGAGCAGACCCTCTGGAGCCCTCAGTGCCTGCAGCGGTATGTAATAACCTCACTCTCCTCAGCCCCTGTGTGTGCTGTAGGGAAAGACTGCAGGCTGTTGGCCCCCTGGTGGATGCATGGCAGGTCTGGGTTTCTCTGTGTACAGGACTGTGAGAGTTTGGTAGGAATCAGACCGATTAAGTTATGGTCAGTTATTTAGTTTTCATCTTATTTGCAGGGAATTTGTAACCCTAGACTTGCTCCCCTACCCAGAGTTATTAAGGAAAACAAATCTAATGCTGCCCAAATGACATAGATAAACATTGTATAAAAATGTTGCATAATACATTTCAGAGCCACATGGATTCTTAAAAATGTGGCAGACATTTTTGGGTTGTCTGTGACATTGATCTCTATCCCCAATGTTCATAGAGCATAGGAATTCACAATTTGGGGTGAAAGGGGGAACTCAGAGATTTACTCTGCAGTATAGTCTTGTCTATTTCCTATCCCAGTGAGGGGGGTTGGCAGTTTGGAGGAAAGTGGGAGTAAAAGACTTTCCATTCACTACTGTTTGGGGATGCAGTGGAGGAGGTCAGCCCTGCTTTATGCAGGGACTCGAAATTGCCCCTACAGGAGTGATGTTCTGGCTCCCAGAGCCATTTTAGATCAGACCTTTAGAAAGTTCCCATCCCGTCGCAGAGAGCTTTAGTGAGTCCAAAGCAAGAGGCTGGCATTTGGCCTCTCTGCTTGGGCACGGAGAGCAGGAGAGGGCAGTCCTACAGTGTTTGCGTGTATTAAGTTGTTTTTGTGGGTGAGCCCTGCAAGGACATTGAGTGATGGGTGCATATTTTGAAGGAGAGAGGTAAATAAACTCTGGCACAACGTGACCAACTTAGTGTAGAGTCCCTTCCATCCTCCTCCCAGGCCTTGTTATCTGCTGCCCCATGCTGAGGCCAAGGGCCAAGTATGGTTCTGATATCTCTCACCTCATCAATTTCCAGGAGTGCCTGGATGGGAGTTTCTCCTTCCCTCTCCATTTCATTTCATGTACATATTTTTTTAATAATATATTTTATTGATTTTTGTACAGAGAGGAAGGGAGAGAGATAGAGAGTTAGAAACATCAATGAGAGAGTGTCATCGATCAGCTGCCTCTTGCACACCCCCTACTGGGTATATGCCCGCAACCAAGGTACATGCCCTTGACCGGAATCGAACCCTGGGCCCTTCAGTCCCCAAGCTGACGCTCTATCCATTGAGCCAAACCGGTCCCGGCCATTTCATGTACTATTAAAAACCAGCAACACCCAGACAGAAGTGCTTTCTTTGGTTGACAGGAGCAGTCTTCCCAGCTAAGCCTCCGAAGAAGCTCCCTTGTCCTAGTGAAGTCTACACAGAAGATGAGGCCAGACAAAGAAATCTATGAGGAGCACAGAGCAAAGATTCCAGGGAATAGAACTCCTGGGGAAGGGGGGGGGGGGGAAGGTGGGCCCTCAAATTACTTTTCTAGGAAAAGAAGTCATTGGTGAAACTTAAAGCTTTCACCACTCTCTGATATAGTTGGGCTTCCCCCAGCAAAGGGATAAATGGACAAAGTTGTCTTGAAGAGTCTTACCATGCCATTAACTAGTTTGACTTATCCTGGGAATGGACCAGTTTTCATGGAGCAGTAGCATCTCAACACATGGTATCACCAATGACCAAGCCCCTCTTCCCCTCTGGTTAAACTCCCAATCACTTGGTACCTCTGGTGGTTCATTCTTGCCACAACTTGTGTTCTGGCTCACTGTTCCCCCACGCAACAGCTGATGACATCTCTTGGCTTCCCCCATCCATTCAGCAACGCCTCTCCCCCCAACCCGCCTCCTCTGCCTGCTGTCCCAGCCTGTAACCCTGATCTCATTTCCTCCTACCTCTCACACCATCCTAAGACCTCTTGCCTCAGCCTGTGCCTGGGCTCCTTCCTTTGCAGCCCCTCTCACTCCTTTGGAGAGTCCACTCCTTTCTGATGTAGGATCTCCCCTGAACATTTGTACTTTCCCGAAGACTTTCAGGAACCAGAGGACTCCCAGAGAGGAGGGTGGCTCCTATCCCTGAGGTTGCCCCGAGCTCCTCAGTGGGGCGGATTTCATGCCTGGGTTGTGTGTTGTTTGTCTGTCTCAGACTTTGCAGCCCCTGAGGCAGTGGCTCTGTCTTTGCAGGCTCAGGGAAGCCTTGGCAGCCAACTAATAATAAATAATACCCTGGTAACACCACCTGCAACTTGCTAATGAGTGTCTTTCCCCTGCCTCACTCACCTCTTGGAGGTTGGGGGTGGGAACCCCTGAATTCTGGGCAAATGGATGCTTTCTCTTTTTTTTTTTTTGTCTTGGACAGTTGAAGTTGGAGGATGGGGGAAGGTCCTTTTCCGGGGCAGAGGAATACAAAAATGGCCTTGAGGAGCACACTAAATAAAAACAAGAATATATTAATACTTTTTCTGATTACAGAGTTTTGGAGAGATGGAAAGCTTCAGGAGAGGGAGAACAGGTCTAGGACTGCATTTTTTAGGGTCTTCTGGGCTTTGGTTTCTAGAGGCAAACTGGGGAGCTATAACCAGACTCCATCTCTTTCTTCAAGGAATGTCTTTCTAAGTCATTGGTTTTCTAAGTTTGATACTCAGGAAGTCATCTTCCTCCGATTCCACAGGTTAGGCCACTGAGCGACTTGACTGTCTTCTTTTACTTTGAGGAGTATTCGTGTTAGCACACCAAAGGCAGTTTTCAAGTTCTAGCAGTTGCCACCAGGAGAATCAGTGGTGATTTGGCTTTGGGTCACCTAAAGAGCTCAGGATAGGTGTGCAATCTTGTCCATTTATGCATTTTTAAATTGTTACCAAAGGTGCCATTATTTCCTGATGTAGGCTTGACTCTATTACAAAACATATGCTAGCCCTGGCCAGCGTGGCTCAGTTGGTGGAGTGTCGTCCTGTATATTGAAAGGTGGTGGGTTCCATCCCAGATCAGGGTACAAGCGAGAAGCAACCGATCCCTGTTTTGATTTCTCTCTCTCACTCTCTCTCTCTCTCTCTCTCTCTCTCTCTGTCTCTCTCTCTCTCTCTCTCTCTCTCTCTCTCCCACTTTCTAAAATCAGTACGCGTATCCTTGGGTGAGGATTAAGCCCCCCCCAAAACAAAAACAAAAACAAAAACAAAACAAAACAAACAAAAAAAACCCACAAAAAACAAAACACATATGCCATCAGGCAAAAGCACTTTAGGCTTTTGTTATGGTAGTTATAGTAGCAAAAGGGAATGAGAAGAGGATATGATTTTCTGAGATACCTAATGTCCCATCTGAATGGTCTATCTGAATGAGTCTGTGGTCCATTTTTCCCAAAGGCAGGCTTTGTGACCTATAGCAGAAGAGCCATTCAGGATGATTTTGGATTCACTCTAAGGCAGTGACCTCTGTGGCACTGGGGGTGGCAGGCTGGAATGTTTGCATCTACCTGATCTCTGAAGCTCTTGGAGTGCTATTATAGGGGCCTTGAGGGCTCTAAAGTGGGATAGGGCAGCAGGGTGGGTGGTAAATAGAAATCACCCTCTGATCTGTACTCTATGGCTGCAGAGTATAGTGAATGACAACTCTCCGTTCTCAGTCTGAATCTAGGCTTTGTGTAGAGCACATGTGTCAAACACAAGGCCCGCGGGCCAAATCCGTCCCACCAGGCCTTGCAATGTGGCCCGCACCGCGCTGTCATCACTGCACTCCGCTGCGTTTCCATCACAATGACAGTTTATGACTGTTCAGTAAACCATTCGGCCCGCGATTTAGGCTGGATTTTAGATTTTGGCCCCTTCTCTGATTGAGTTCGACACCCCTAGTGTAGAGGCTACTTCTGTAGAAACATTGATTTTGCCTCTTTTGATACCCAGGAAAGTGAAGACCAGCTCATCCTTGCTTTGTTGTTCAGTGTCACTCCTAAGACTTGAGTTTCCCAGAACCACCCTTCGCAGGCCCACTGTTGATTCAGGGAGTGTTTTCTCAGCCATCATCCGTCATCCGTGTCTCTCTAATTTCTGCTTCTCTCTTCCAAAATTACCTTTGCTCATGCCCACTGCCCTATGCCTCCCACCAGTTCTTGGGGGTGTAAACAGTTCTGTCTGGTATTTGGGGCATATGAGCTCTGTGTTGACTTAATTCTACATGACCCTGCTTGTAGACTGCTGGGGGAGGAGCAAACCTCCTTTTCATTCCCTTGGTGTTGGGATCCAGTCTGGGCCAAGGAGGCTCATTTTCCCATGTGTAGGAAGCTGATGGGCCCCCTTCTCTGCAACATTTGGCTCCCTGGGTTCTCTGAGTCACCTCCTGACCCTGATCATCTATAGCAAGAGTGAGACCCATCAAACCAACCTCATCCAAGAGGGCTTAATGAGCACCTGGTGGCTAAGTGCTTTGAGATCTCTCAGATGAAAAGGGCTGTCAGTGGTTCGGAGTTATTATTGTCGGGGTGGTGGCGGCAGCAATTACTAGGTAATCAGGGCACCCAGCTCCCTTTGTGCCTTAAGGGAGTGTCAGGCTCTCAGGAGGAATGGCTGTCTGCTTTACTTTATCTGCCTTGGGTTCCTATGGGGTTCCTTGTACTATTTGCCATCTTTTCTTTGTAGCTGGACAGGCAGTATTGCAGAAGCTCAGGAAACTCTGAAATGCTTGCTCTCTAGCGGGGTGAAGCGGTTGTGAGCGGGTATAGAGCAACACAAACCAGACTCCTTTTTCCAGCTTCTGAATCGCAAGAGGGACTGGATATGGAGGAGCATTCAGAACTTAGGGATGGAGGGTGACCACCTCATTTGACCTCTGTCTCTAGGATGTAAAGAGGTGGGGTGGTTGGTGCAGGGGGACTTGAGGAAACAAATTGTACTGGTTAGCCGTGAGAAGAAAAGGAAGCAGGTTCTGAGTGCAGTTGCTCAGGAGCAATGTGAAGTGTATAGAAGAGAGATGAAATATGTCAAACCAGGGAAGTGACAGAGGCACCTTCTCTGAAGCATTATAAATGAAGGGATTTTTCATCTCTGCCTCGGATGGCTGAAGCGGAAGAGCGTTCCGGGGACAGGATACTGGGATAACTTTCCGGAATGTGCACTCTTAAGTGAATGCATCCACAGGCTACAGCGATGCTCCATGTTTCTGCCTGAAAGGGGTGGGGTTTAGGTTCTGGGCTCTAGTTCCTAGTATTAGTGGATAGTGTGAGAGTATTTTTAGGGTTAACTTCAATAGAGTTGCTGTTCAGTTGCAACCACAGAGAAAACCTTATTTCCCATCTTGCCCTTACCTGCTACACCTTTACTGTGGGAATGAGCACCATTTCAAAAACAATAATATACCAGTCATCTTTCTTGGGTAGGAAGGACAGGCACAGGGTTTCCTTGAAGGGTCATTGTGTTGCATCTTTCTGGGAAGGTATTTTTTACCTCCTGAAAAAAATCTTCTAACTCAGGTAGGGGAGATGCCCTTTTGTGAATAAAAGTCTGGAATGAACATTTCACACACTGGAGCATCTTTAAAACTTTCACCTTAACCACAGATGGTCTTTTTTTTAAAGCCACAAATTGTGAATAGTGCCATCTTCACTGACATCTACGCTGGATCAGTTATTACCCTCCAAGTTTACAGATTCTTGGGATTTGGCCAACATGCTGCATTGTTTGCTGCCAAAAGGGACTGTTGTTTAAATAATATATGTTGCTCACTCTGAATTAAGTGGTAGTTGTTATAGGGGTTCTATAAAATGATTTTTTAAACATCACAGGGCTTTGAAAAAAGGAAATAAATACAGCAGCTGTGATTAATATGGAGAAGAGAAAGGTTGGGAATGGAGGAGAAAGATAAAGTAGGGAGAAGAGAAAATGCTGACCAATGGATTTAAAGTATTGAAACCTCAAGAAAAGAAAAATGCTGGCCTTTTCTGAGGCCAGAGCAGAAACAACTGGGACATTAACTTGAGAGATTAGGGTTAGACTGAAGGAAGCATTGCTATCCTAGGAAGTTGCATAAGGCTGTTTCTGAGCAAGACTGTGGAATCTTCTGTTCTTAAAAATCCTGTGCAAAGGAACAGTGAAAGTGTGGGGGAAGCCAGTGCGGAAGGGGGTGGGGGAGAGAGAGAGAGAGAGAGAGAGAGAGAGAGAGAGAGAGAGAGAGAGAGAGAGAGAGAGAGAGAGAGAGAGAACACTGGTTAAAAGAATTCTTTGCCACCCTCCTCCTGAGCTGTTTTCTGTCTTCCTTATCAGTCAGGATAGTCCAATCCCGCTGACTGAAACAGATTTGATGACTCAACAATGACCAATTAAGCGTTAACACATCTATCTTTGGAGCTATCTAGCCATCTTTATGGAGAACAGGATCTTAAATCTCTGCTCCTCAGGACAGCCAGAGGCTTTGCCTAAACTGCGGAAAGAGCTATAGACATTTTTCATAATTATAATGACTTTTTACAGGGAGAGCCATAACTCCTGCTCCATAACTCCAGTGTGAGAGCAGAGCCCAGTGCAGGCTCTGTGATGCGGGGAATTGAGCCATCTGATGGCTGTCTTCTTCAGCAGTCTGTGCTTTTCTACCACGGACAACTTTGGGGAGCAAAATTCACATATATGGATAAGATGATTTCTATTCTGGGAGCTCTTGAAATAAGAGTCTTGAAATAAGACAGATTCCAATTTTCAAAAGTAAACAGTAAGCGACAAAAGGTGAGGAAGTGGCCTAGCCGGCATGGCTCAGTGGTTGAGCATCTACCTATGAACCAGGAGGTGATGGTTCAATTCTGGTCAGGGCTCATGCCAGGGTTGCGGGCTCGATCCCTGTAGGGGGTGTGCAGGAGGCAGCCAGTCAATGATTCTCTCTCATCACTGAAGTTTCTCTCTCTCTCTCCCTCTCCCTTCCTCTCTGAAATCAATAAAACATATATTTTTTTAAAAATAAGAAAAACAATAGTCCTGTCACCTTAGTTTTCCAGTTGATTCTTTAGTTCATATTCCTATAAATTTCTTCTAGTGATCTCCTACAGTATGCCTCCAGCTTTTATAAGAATTTCATGACACCCTGGAAGCAGGCCTGACATATTCCTATTTTATCACCACTCTCCTTGGCTCACCTTGTTCATTGACTTTTTGGTCTAATTCTCCTATAAGATATATGTAAGAATATGAACATATTTCTTCATATTGCACTTCAGGCCTTGATTTCCCTCAAACTACTAAATAGTCTTTTACTTACCCGTCTAGCAGTCTGGCTTTCCTCTCTACACTTAAGAAGCTCTCCTGGGACAATGAGAGGACAGCTTGTCAAAATGTGAAGGATCTGCCCAGCCAGTGTGGCTCAGTGGTTGAGCATTGACCCAGGAACCAAGGTGGCGCTGGTTCAATTCCCAGTCAGGGCACATACTAGGGTTGTGGGCTTGGTCCCCAGTGGGGGGCATGCAGGAGGCAGCCAATCATGATGTTCCTCTCTCATTGATGTTTCTTTCTCTCTATTCCTCTCCCTCCCCACCCCCTCTAAAAATAAATAAAAATAAATAAAAATAAATAAAAATAAATAAAAATAAATAAAAATAAAATAAAAATAAATAAAAATAAATAAATAAAAAACATTTACCCCCCAGGGCTTTACCTTGTCTGATGCCTTTCTTTGGCTAACTGTATGGCATTAATGGTCTTCAGCTTATGTTCATTCTCACTGGTGTGTTTCAGTCTGGGCATCCTTGACAGCAGAGCCTGTGTTTACATTTTTTGCTTTATTCCCCGCTCCTCACAGTGCAATTTAGAGCCTGACTTCATAATATTCCAAAGTGCTAGAGGTGAATAGTTACCTAGATAATTTGATCTGTATAGACAACTTTTGTTTTTCTTGAAGCATGTTTAGAAAATTAAAATATTTTTTTGTGACTGCTTTTACAATCCTCTTCTTTGATCAAGTAGACACGTTGTTATGGGTGTATCTTTTATCATAGAGAATGACCTTTGACATTCTCCTAAAGGATGCTTTCTTTGATCATTACACTAAAAAGATAAGCTACTGTGCTTCTTTGATTCAATCAGCAAATTGCCTTGTTTGTGATAGCTATTGCTCTGGACAAAGGATGCAAAATGAGTAAAACATACCCTCTACCTTTTAGGTGCTTTCTTGTTGGTGGGATGGACAGTAAGCCAGCATTTATAATAGAGAGTGATCAGACCTGCGATAGAGGTGTGCATAGGGGGTATCATTTACTGGCCCACTTGGCAAACAGGGGTGAGTGGTTATGGAAACATAAGACTAAGGCTAGACATGAGAAAGTCTTTCTCAATTAGGTTATAATAAAGCCTGCACACCTCTACGGCACACCTCTGTCACAGGTCTGACCATGTTCTATTGACTATGACAGGTCTTATTTAAAGATGAATCTGATTAATCTGTGCCATCAAGGAGCTTCCAATCTAGAGAGGAGGACAGCAGAATAAATGTTTAAAATATGATATGATGAGGCCTGAGGTGAAAGGAAACATGGGAAAAGTGACACTTCCTTAGAGAGAGCCAGAGGAAATGTTATGCTGCTTAGAATGCTCAGAAAGGATATAAAGAGGATAATTTCAATGACTTACCCTCTTGCTCCTTTCAAGGCTCTGAATAGGTTGATTCAAATTCCACTGTGCAGTTTATTTATCATCTGGAATTTCAGCAGTTTAAAGATCCAGTATATATCAAGCTTCCTAGGTCTTTTTCTGGACACCCTTCCTAGTTCAGGAAGCAATTAGTCTGAGAGAGAACAGAAGTGAGAGTGTAGGAGCAGAATATATATCCTTTTACAATAATTTAGTAACAACCCTAGGTAAGTGACCAATAATTTATAGAGTCTATTCTTTTTATAGAGAGATTTCCTTGCTGCTCAACCAGCAAGCTTGCTGGGTTTAGAGGATTAATCTTTGACGTAGTAAATATGCTCAAGTTGTAATTCAGTTGCAGGGGTAAAGGGAACTTACACTTATCTTGTATAAAGGAGAAACATTAAGTGGATTTAAGGAACTGCCACGGTAGTCCTGATTGTCTCTTGTATCTTAGTGCTGGGACTTAAAACTGCAAGGGACCCAGTAGGCCCTCTAATCCAATGCCCTTTTCTTACCGATGAGAAGATGGTAGCAGATTCAGGACTGGAGCCCATGTCCCTTGACTCACTCTTTTAATACTATATTAAGACTTTTAATACTACTAACCTACTTACTACATGTCATATTCAAACCCTAGCTTTACTTTCAAAACTCTTACTGCCTTCCTTCCCCTTGGTTCTTGTCTGTCCCTCCCTATTGTCTACTTTAGCCTCCTATCCATTCTACACAGGTTTTGGTTTTGTTTTTTGTTTTTTGCTTCTAAAAGCTGGGATCCCTTAAGCACGTCCCCTTCCCAGGCTGGAAGACCTTCACTTTTCTGTTCCTTCTGCCCCTTTATTCTTCTCCAACCCAGCTTCATACTCCCTCTTCTAGGAAGCCTTTCCTAAGTAACCTCTTCTGTTTTTTAATGCTTCTTAGCCCGTCATCTTTTTGGCCCAGGTGTTGATTTGCATTTGCTGGTGGGTTGCGTAAAAGCATTTTAAAGCCAGTTTGTAGATATTTAGGGTATATCAATTCACTTAGATTAGGAGCGTCCTAACAGCAAGGCCTGGAATGCACAGGGGGTATCTTGTGTTGTTGCCTGGCCACAGCCGGGATTGGATAGTCCAAGAAAGTTAAAATTGCTTCTGCAATTGGGTAAGGAAAGACAAAAAGAAGACTGACTTGGAGGTGATGACGCTTAGGGGTATTTGAAATAATTTTGTAAGGTTCTTTTTAGTCCTGGGATTCTGTAATCTTGTGAACCAATTTGGATATGCCATAGCCTTAACCTGATGCTTACCAGTTTGTGGCCTGTGTTAAGTAATAAGACAACCTGCAACTAGTAGGTGGGAGATTGGTGTGTCTACTGCATGTTATGAGGACAGAAAACAGCGTGGTGAGAGGAACTTTTTATGTGGAACGCATTGTTAGGTGGAGCGCCTGGCTGCCCAGGGGATGACCTCAGTTGCCGCCTGGAGGTCTCTACCTCAGGGAAGGGAGGCCCTGAGAGCCATTTTGACCCGAGTTCAAATTCTGTAGAACAAACAAGCTGATCTCTTGCTCCAAGGCCCAGTCTAAGAGGCTCCAGTGTGTTTATTAACTCTTGCATGTCCTTGCCCTGGAGAACAAACAAACAGCTCAGCCTGACTCATTCACTCCACCAACTGTGCTTAATTTTATTGCTGAGGTTTGCCAGGAAAAATTCCTCAGACCCTGTGGAAATAAGAGAACCAGTGGTTATAGGTCTTATACATATTCCTACTCCTTTCCTCCATATAACACTCATTCTCCTTGAAGGTGCAGAAAACTAGAAGTAACTTCGAATTCACTTGGCTTGGACTCTCTTGTTGCTTGAGGTAAATCAGCTGGCTCCACTGATCTATTCATTCAACAAATATTTACTGAATCCCTACTATGTGTGAAGCTCTCTATACTCTCATGATTGGGGTTTGCCAACTATCTCTATCTCTCTCTTTTAAAGTATTTATTAGCTTTTTAAAAATATAATTTATTTAATAAAAGTTTATATAATTTAAAAATATATATATTTTATTGATTTTACACAGAGAGGAATTGAGAGGGACAGAGAGTTAGAAACGTCGACTAGCTGCCTCCTGCACACCCCCAACTGGGGATGTGCCCGCAACCAAGGTACATACCCCTGACCGGAATCGAACCCGGGACCTTTCAGTTCGCAGGCTGACGCTCTATCTACTGAGCCAAACCGGTCCCAGCAAAAGTTTATATAATTTAATTTTAAATAATGGTTGTGTTTAATAACCAGTTTCAAAAATTCTTGAACATTTTACAGTCAGCACTCAGGAGTGTATGAACCAGTTGCAGCACACCGCTGGTTTGATGCGAGTTGAACCAGTACCCACTGTCAGACAAAATTTCCAAGAAAGGCTATGCCCATGTTTCAGACCGACCCACTCCACCCCACCAGAGTCGCTGTCTCTCCCAATGCTTAATCAAATGCTGCTCATATTCTCCTCCACAGGAAGAAGGCAGTCTTATGCTCATGTTTGTACTCAATTCCTTCCCTCTCTGTTTTAGAAGAAACCCAACTCAGACCCTCCACATTGCTGTGATGGGTTGCCTAAACTGTGTAATCCTCAAAACACTCATGTTCATATGATGTTAATAGGAGTGTCTTTAAAAAGTATTACATGATCAGGTCAGTTTCTGAAACATTGGACTTGACAAAACTAAAATTGTAAATGCAGGACTTTTCAGAACTTTTAACATATTAATAGTCATTTTGGATCTCCAAGAGAGGACATAATGTGCAATGTTATTAGACCACAGAACCTCTTTTAAAGAAAAACTTCATCAATTTTTGGGAAATTAGTAAAATTCAGCTTGGGAAATGTTGATATAGTGGAAGGTGTATTGGCCTAAGAGACAGGAACCTGGAACTGTCCCCCTTTCTGCCATTCATTTTTCTAGGTGACTCTGGGAAGGTCACTTCACTTTTCTGAATCTTAATTCCTTTATTTTGAAAAATGAGGAGGCTGGATTAAATCATTCCACAATCCTCTTCTAGTTCTGACTTTATAGACTTTTTCCTTATTATTCTGCTTCTTTCTTTATGTTTGTTTCTACCATCACTCTGAGAATCCTAAGATGCTATTATATTTCTTTTACTCTGTGTATCTTCCTGAAATACCTAAGACAGGGTCCATCCAAATATTGAGTGGGGATAGAATAAAAATACCCAAGTGTTGGCCACTGTACAAAGGCATCCATAGACAGACCCAATCCCCTAAGAATCAGAAACATAAAATCTAAGATAGATATCTTGACATACCCATAAAAGACATATAAAAATGGAACAAAACATTAAATCTGTGCAATGTGATTAAAGAGGGCTGGAATAAATGCACTTTAAACATTACAGGAAAGAAAAAACATTTATGGAGAAAATGTTTTACATGCAGCTTAATGTCTTAAGGGAAAGATCTGAGAAGGCTCCTTGGAAGAGAGGAGCACCAATACCAAGAGAGATATTCTCTGCTAATGCGGTGGTGAGGATAGGGGAGCATCCCTGGTTTGTGGGACAATTTACTTGGCTGAAAATTCAAAGAGAATGGAAGTGTGTTCACTGGGGGAATATGATAGACCACATACTGGGAGTCAGTGAGGGTGAAGCAGAGATTTACCTGGGAAAGTAGGTCAACAAGATTTCATCCTCAGTGATCTGGGGTGAGTTTGAGATCCCAGGGTACTTGGACAAGACACGTACATGTATGGATGGCCTTGGAGACAGATTCCCTAGCAGTGGTTCTCAATGTTTCTAATGCTGCTACCCTTTAATACAGTCCCTCATGTTGTGGTGACCCCCAACCATAAAATTATTTTTGTTGCTACTTCATAACTGTAATTTTGCTACTGTTAATGAATCATAATTCAAATATCTGTGTTTTCCGATGGTCTTAGACTCTACAGCAGCGGTTCTCAACCTGTGGGTCACCTAAGACCATCAAAAACACAGATATTTATATTATGATTCTTTAGCAGTAGAAAATTATAGTTATGAAGTAGCAACGAAAATAATTTCATGGTTGGGGGTCACCACAATTTGAGGAACTGTATTAAAGGGTCACGGCATTAGGAAGTTCAGAGCCACTGCCCTAGTGGGTGGTCCATATCTTTTGCCTTGTCTTTCATTGGGTGTGATGGGCGAGAGCCCTAGATTAAGTCATGCCTCTGGGCACTGTCACTTAGAGAAGATAAGAGTGATGAGCAGAGACACTTATCTTTACAGCTGTTCTTATTTTATTTGCTGTGTGTGTGTGTGTGTGTGTGTGTGTGTGTGTAGTCTGTATGCACTTGTCTATGTGTATGAATGTGTATTTATATATTAGTATGTACTCACACACAAATATGGCAATGTGGCCCTGTTAGCAAAGTGCTTATATGTCCATTTATGACTGTGGCAATTGTAAAAGGGTGAGGTTTAATTTTATGTGTATGTGTGTAAAATGATGTGTGTACTACATGTGAATAGTGGTCTGTTTTATATACCTGAGACAGGTATTCATATAATATATTTTTATGTACAAATGTTTATATGTATTTAATGTCTGTCTCTTAGGCTGTATCAGAGTTACTTATTTTTATATTTCTTTGACTTTAGGGGTGGATTTGTTTCATTAATTCACCAAACATTTTTTTTTGAGAGCATACTAAGTATGAGGTACATTCTATGTATGTACATGGGGTGAGTCTGTGTTTGTATACATGAATGAAAAGTGCATATGTCAACAAGCTTATGAAATGTCCATGTGTATTCTAATTTTCTCATCTAATTTTTAAATCTTGCTCTACATGTTACTGTAAGCTCTCCTAAATATTTTTGTTAAAAGCAGGAGATTAAGTAGATTTCATATAAGCATCTAATGTGGGTATGTCCATGTGGAGTAAAATGGCCTGCTCATTATCCATTTGCAATTTCCTCCTAGGCCTCTGTACCATCTCACGCTACAGCTTCTTGCTCCCAAAGAGCTTGGAAAATGACCTAAAAGACTCGTGTGCCACTGTGTAGGTGAATGGCCTGTTTCCCTTCCTTGTGTGTGCAACCAGGAAGGAAGGCTGGGAGATGGTCAACAATGGATATTAAGCTCTAGCTGTTTGAGAAGTGTTTTCCTTTCTTTTCACTTTTTCTGGCCTCATCTTTTCTACCCTCAACAAGTTTTCCTACTGCCTCGAACGAAAGGCACACTTTTTTTTTTTTTTTTTTTTTCTGCCCCAGAGAAACCAGGAAGAGAGCAAAAGAGTTTTTGCTCCAAGGGAATCTGCTCCCATTTTATGGGGTTTGTCAATAATGTTCCTTCATTAAGATAGCATCTCAGCAGAATGAAAGAAGCTCTGCTCTTTGCGAAAAAGAGTTGTTTTTCCTTGGGGAGTGTGTGTGAGGGGGGCATTAAATAAACCTGTTTTTTTTAAAAAGTACCTCTGCTGCAAGGAAATGTGTTATTATTGTAATTGTCTGATGCTAATTATACTTATTACTATAATAACCATTTTGTTGTAACAAATGATGTAATCTTCTTTATTTCTGTCGCTGCCAGAGGTGAGTGGTATGTCTACAGCAAGAGGGGATTGGGGAGTGTTCGTGGTGGGAGGTGCAATCTACCCAGCTACAGGGAGGAAGCTTGCTTGTATGGCAGAAGATATCCAGATTGTTTTATTCCCAATGTTTCTTCTCTCTGGTGTTTTGAATTTTAGGCCTTTTTCCCCCTGAAAGTATTTAATTGTTCAGTTAGATCTTCGTTTATCCATTCAATAAATATTTATTTTGTACCTGCTAGGTTCCATGTTAAAGTCTGCCCTAGTGATAAGAAGTAAGATAGGATCTTTACTGCTGAGAAGCCCACCGGGTAGAGATGAAGCCTAATCTGTAAAGCCTGATTATTTTCTTTTATTTGTTTTTTGCTAATCCTCACCTGAGGATATTTTTTTCTACTGATTTTTAGGGAGAGTGGAAGGGAGGTGTGGGGAGAGAGAGAGAGAAACATCAATGTGAGAGAGCACGTTGATTGGTTGCCTCCCACATGCACCCTGACCAGTGTGCACCTTGATACCAATGGAGTATCAAGCCTGCAATCCAGGTATGCCCTTGACCAGAATCAAACCCTTTACCCTTCAGTCCGAGAGCTGAGGCTCAAACCACTGAACAAACTGGCCAGGACTGTAAACATTATTTTCTTTTTTAAAATAGATCTTTATTGTTCAGATTATAACAGATGTTCCTCCCCCCGCGCCCCCCCCCCACCAATAGCTCCCTCCATATGGTTCCCCTCCCATTCTCCCCCCTCTGCCACTGTAAACATTATTTTCAATGAACTAGGACAAGTGCTATGAAAACATGTAGGCAGAGATGAGTTATTCTGTATAGGGATGCCAGAAAAGCTGGTTTTGTTTTTTTTTGGAGGAACACTAGGAGTTTGTGGCACAGAGGAGGGCAGTGGGTCATTTCAGAGAGAGGAAACTGTTAAAGGTATGAAGGCACAATAAAACTTGTTTGTGTTATAATATTAATATCAGTAATAATAGCTAATACTACTTCACATCAGGCAGTTCTTGGAACTTGCATGTGTTAATTCACTTGCTCTTCAGCACAATGCTGTGAGGCAGGATTGTTGGAAAGATTAAGTGAGTCAATGGATGAAAAATGCTTAGAACAGTGCTTGATATGGAGTAATAATAGCTATTTTTATTAATCGTTATCTCTATTTAACAGATGCAAAAACTGGGGCTTAGGTTGAATAACTTGCCTAGTTTCACATATACAGTAAGCAACAATGTTTGGATTTAAAACCCACTTCTGAATAGGCCCAGTTTGTGACCACTCTTGTAATTAAGGTGTACAGTGCATGCTAGGGAAGGGTAATAATTTGTAATGAGACTGTCAGATAGTTTAAGGTTGTAGTGTCAATGGCTTTGTGTGCCATTAGAGGTTTCTAAACAAGGGAAGTAGCAAGATCCGATCTGTGTTTTAGTTACACAGTTCCAGAGAACTTGGACCACGTGGACAACTGGTCCTTAAGGTGGCTAGTCTGACTCAACGTGTTTAGCTCAGCAGCCAACGCAGCCACAGGAAGCTGCATCACTGCCTCAGCTGGCTGGCTGTGAGACATGGAAGAAAGAAAAGTTGGGGAAAATATCATGTTAATAGGATGTTGGGAGAGAACTAAACCCAATTTCTCAGGCCCCAGAATTGGGTTGTCTAAATGCATAATATAATGTTGATAGGTCTTCTCTTCTCTCCGTGCAAGCAGACACTTCAGAATTTCCCTAATTTGGGGGCTGGGCCTTGTCTGTCTTGTTCACCTCTGTCTCCAGTACCCATTAAAGGGTCTGGCTATATATATATATATATATATATATATATATATATATATATATATTAATAAAATCATCATATGAATGGCCATTCACTAGTCCCAGAGCTCTGGGTATTCCAAACTTGGCCTAATGCCTGCACAATTGAATTTTTCATTACAATCAAAAAGTTATTCCTCTTGCTGTCAATGCTCTTCTCTCCATCCCACCATATATATACACACATATATCCCCCTGCTTCCTCCCCTCCTGTCCCCTTAAGTTCAGCCAGTTCCTCTTGGTGGGATTTACAGAGTGCATTAAAGAGAACATTAATAATGGCTAACATTTTTGCATACTTACTAGGTACCAGGTACTTTATATGTTACCTAATGTCTCATAACAACTTAATGAAGAGATACTATTATTATCCCAAATTCACAGATGAGGAAACTGAGCTATGAAGAAGAAGTCAATAACTTGCCCAAGGTCACACAGCTGTTAAGTGGCAGAACCTCGTCCAACATACCAGTGCCTCTTAAACCTTAGTGAGCATGCAGAGTGCCTGGAGTCTGGTTAAAATCATATCCTAATTCATTGAATCTATGGTGGGGTTCCAATTTCTGCACTTTTCAGGAATGCTGATGCTGTTTGGTCCACAGACCATGCATTGAGCAGTGAGGTTCTACACCTTGTTTACGACTTCACCATATCAACCATCTTTCTGGCTCACCTTTGTCACCAGCTGTCAGAGTTAGTTCCTGAATAGACAGGACATTTATTCAAAATAGTTCTATGAATCATAGGAGCCAGCTTCTTCCTGGAAGGAAAAAAAAGATGTTGTACTGACACATGTTTGGGATCCTGATGTGAGGAACTGAACCTAAGCAAAGGGAGGGTGGCTCTAGACTTACTGGGTGAGGCTCTGCTTACTGTCAGCTCTGAGCACATCTTGGTTTGCTGGCTACCAGTGGAGGCACCTCCACCCGATTGCATTGCAGTCATTAGTTGAATTAGACCTAGGTATTCAGGGTGAAAGTGTCCCAGCCTCAGGCTTTGCTGTAGTCTGTTGGGGACTTCCAGAGGAAGTTATCTAGAATTCCCTGTTGGCTCCTTCCAAATGCCCAAGTAATGAGAGAAGGCAAGAAGGTATAGGAGAACAAAGCTTCATGAAGAGCAGATCAATAAGTTTATTAATGAGTATCATTGAGGTCTTGATATTAAAAAAAACAATGATTTTATCTCTCCCTTCTCTGCCAGGCCTCAGATTAGCTGCAGGAATAGTGTTGTCTACGCTCATCCAATATCTTTTCTTAATTGAGGTTGCTGTCTCTTTTATGTCCCAGCAAGACATAATTCCTAAGATAATTCTGAAGGCACAGATACATTTTGGAAGATTAAAAAAATACTACATTAAGAAGCCCAAAAATTTGCTCTTAACCCCACATCCAACCCCACTTCCAATTGAACTGAACTCCAGTTCCGGGCTCATTGGGGGAGAGCCTAGACTGTTTGGTAGCAGGAGAAACTCGAGGGCACCTTTCTCTCAGAGGTGCTTGCAACGAGTACTGAAGGACCCTGAGGAATACTGAGACTCAGGAGCCTCATAGGGCGTGGCTGACTGAAGCCAAGGCTATAGGCTCCACCCTGAAACTCCGCCCCATCCAAGCTGAACACAGAGACTTTTAAGGCTTCCAACTCAGGGAAGCTGCGAAAATGCCGAGACAAGGAAACAGATCACAAACGAAAGAAATGGAGGACAAAAAGCGACTGGATATAGAGTTCAAAACCACGCTTATAAGGTTTTTCAAGAAATTTCCTAGAAAAGGTTGATAAGACCTATGAAGATATGAAAAGGGATCAACTAGAAATAATAAGGGATCAACAAGAAATAATAAGGGATCAACAAGAAATAAAGAATACATTGTCTGAAATAAAAAAAATATTATACAGGGTCCTAAAAACAGAATGGAAGATAGCAAGAATCAAGTCAAAGATTTGGAACATAAAGAGCCAGAAGATGCTCCTTCGCAGAAGCAAGAAGACAAGAGAATTCAGAAAGTTGAAGATAATGTAAGAAACCTCTGAGACAACTTCAAGCGAACCAACATCAGAATTATGGGGGCTCCAGAAGAAGAGAGAGAGCAAGATACTGAAAACATACTGAAAGAAATAGTGACAGGAAACTTCCTTCACCTGGTGAAAGAATTAGACCTACAAGTCCAGGAAGCGCACAGAACCCCAAACAAAAGGAATCCAAAGAGGACCACACCAAGGCACATCATAATTAAAATTCCAAGAGCAAAAGACAAAGAGGGAATATTAAAAGCATCAAGAGAGAAACAGGTAGTTACCTATAAAGGAGCACCCATATGATTGTCAGCTGATTTCTCAACAGAAACCATGCAGGCCAGATGGGAATGGCAAGAAATATTCAAGGTGATGAATAGCAAGAACCTACAGCCAAAAATACTCTACCCAGCAAAGCTATCACTCAGAATTGAAGGCCAGATAAAGAGCTTCACTGATAAAAAAAAAAAAAAAAAAAAAAAGCTAAAGGAGTTCATCACCACCAAACCAGAATTATATGAATTGCTAAAGGGGGTTCTTTCTGAAGAGAAAGAAAATAAAGATAAAAATTATGAACAACAAATACATAACTATCAACAAGTGAATCTAAAAACCAAGGGAATTAAAAAACCTGATGAATAATATTAACTGTTGAATATAATAGAATCAGAGGTATGGAAGGGGAGTGGACTGATGATTCTCAGGGAAAAGAGGAGTGGGGGTGCGGGAAGATCCTGAATATAAACTGTGCACCTATAGATGAGGACAGTGGGGGGTGGGGAAAGGGCAGAGGGTGGGGTAGGAACCTGGTGGAGGGGAAAAATGAGGAACTTTTGTAATAATATGAACAATAAAGGTTTATTAAAAAATATATATATATATATTTTAAATGTCCAAAATTTTTAATTTACCTTTTCTACAGACTTGGTGAGAACAGTGTCACAGCTTTCCTGCTTTGGTCCAGATAGTTAGGAACTGACTATAGACATCTAGGTGAGAGCTGAACCTTTAAGGTTCCTTCTAACTTTAAGATTCTCTGAATTCATTTCATTTCATGCGTGGAGACCTCTGCCACTCAAGTGAGTCAATTAAGACCCCACTTGGGGTCTCAGACAGCTTGGGTTTCCTCTTGGAAAAACCTTCAGCAGATCAATTCTTAGGGATGGAGCTCCCAGTGGGGGAAGCAGAGACCTTGGTGTTTTGGGTTTCTTTCATCCTTTCCATTTCTTCTTATCTCTCCCCACCACCTCCCCCAGACTGTCCTTACAGTGCAGAACAGCACCAGCCGTTGGATTGCACGTTCAGCTTTCAGACCCTTCTTCACTTTTCCTATTTAAACAAAACTTAAAACTAGGTTATTGATGCATTCAACAAACATTTTAAAGTGCTTTTTATGAATAACACATTGGGTTAGTTGCTATGGAATATGAAAAATGCTAATTAATCATTGTCTTCTAGAATAGCTAGTAGAATAATAAGTTGTGAACTGGAGTTTGTACAATAAGAGAGGTACATGTAAAGTCCTATGGGGGTCCAAAGGAGAGAGAACAAATGAAGTGATGTGTATGGAAGGAATTTTAAAACTGTAAATACTCCATACATCTTTGTTTTTAACTTCTTAAAGCAAAGAAAAGAGAACAAGATTGGGAGTGAAGAGACCTGGCCCTACAGTTTGGCAAACTATGACCCAGTGCCTGCTTTGTTCAACCTGCAAGCTAAAAATGTGTTTGGGTGGTGTTTTTTAAAAATGATTTTAATGGTTTGTATTTTTTTTTTAAAGGAGAAGAATAGACCACATGTAGCTTTTAAAACTTAAAATAATTATTTTTGGATCCTTTACTGAAAGAAAAGTTTGCCGACCTTCTGATTGGGACCATATTTGCCATAACTGTATGACCATGGGCAATCTTGTAAGCAATGTGGAGCTACTCATTAAGTGAATAAGATAACTAGATTTGGAGGATGAATTGGAATGGGAGTCATAAGTAGAGAAGTCTAGGAGGCAATTTAAAATTCCAGGGGGAGATGTAGATTGGGGGTCATCAGCATACATACAGGAATTGAAAATAGAATGGATGAAATCACCCAAGGAGAAGACCAAGGGTGGAAACTTGGGAATAACTACTTAAGGGGCATATGGAGGAACAAGAAAGAAGTGAAGGAGACAGAAAAAGTGATCCAAGAAGTAAGAGGAGAACAAGAGATGAACCATTTCACAATTAGAGTAGGTTGTCAACAATGTTAAATGGAAAAGTGGAATGAAGAATGAAAGAACCCACTGGATATGTCACTGGTGACTTTGTGAGAACAGTTTCAGAGTGGTGGAGTTGGGTGTGGAAGGCAGTGTAGTGTCTCTCTGGATGTTAGTGGTAGAGGGAAGGATGGAGACCAGTTGGTAGGTTGAGGCGGATTTAGGGTGGGTTACAAGGATCAAATTAAATAATATATGTGAAAGTGCTTTGAAAAGTTTAAAATACTATGCAAATAGAAGGTATCCTATATAATAAAAGGCTAATATGCAAATAGACCAAACAGCGGAACCACTAGTTGCTATGATGTGCACTGACCACCAGGGGGCAGACACTCAATGCAGAAGCTGCCCCCTGATGGTCAGTGTGCTCCCTCAGTAGGAGAGCGGCTCAGCCAGAAGCTGGGCTCATGGCTGGTGAGTGCAGTGGTGGTGGCAGGAGCCTCTCCCACCTCTGCAGCAGCATTAAGGATGTCCCACTGCTGGCTTAGGCCCGCTACCCAGGTCCTAAGCTGTCAACCAGACATCCCCCAAGCACTCCTGGACTGTGATAGGGTGCAGGCCAGGCTAAGGGATGCTCCCCCCACCAAGTGCACAAATTTTATGCACTGGGCCTCTAGTTATATTATAAACTAAAATACCTTCCAATTCTAAATTCTATGAAACTATTTTTGCCCTTTCCTTGAAGTTTACAACTTCGAACTAAAGACTTTCTATTTCCTATTCTCAAGTCTAAACTTTCCATTCTTCAAAAAATTCTGGCAGCTGACTATGACTATCATCGTCCCAGTTTTTTACTTTCTGGTATGGAACTACCTGCACCAACTCAGCAAACCTATTTCTCATCCTCCCTGAAAACCTTGCTTTTCTTCACTTGGGAGACTTACTCAGGCAATGTGCCATGACTTAAGGTTGAAGAGTTGCTTGCTTTAAAGGTTGACACGATGCCAATGAAGTTTGAACTTCAGATAAACACAGAATAATTTTTAGTGTATGCCTCACACAATATTTGGGCCTGGGCATCCTGTATTTCATTTGGCAACCCCACCTCTCTTGTTCTCTTTGTTTATCGGTATGTGTCTCTTCTTTTAGAACTCAACTCAAAGCTATCTCTGCTCCTTGGCATGATCACTTAATAAAAAGGATAAAACCTTTTGTAGAAAAATAGCGATGGTTTCAAACCCGGGCCCTCTCACATGCTGAGTAACCTTGATTAAATCTCTTCATTTCTCTGAATCTGTAAATTGCCTTTCAAGGCTCTGGTAAGGATTAAAGGAAATAATGTTTGGTGTGCTTGCTTAGAACTTAGATATTTATATAAACCTTCCCTATCTCACAGATCATTTCTTTGCTCTGCACGCCTTCTCTGCTTAGATACTCAACTTGTACTTTCTTCATTTGTACTGCTGCTTAAGTTTTCAGTCTGAGTCAGAGTCCTGGAGAGGGGGGTCTTATCTTTCCCGTCAACCAGGGGATGGTCTATCTGGATCATTGCTTGTAGCACCTAAGACAGGGATTTACCCACAGGGGGCCTCAGGATAGGGAGAGACTTATTGGCTCCCATGATGCACTTTCTTTTTTCTCTGAATCATTTGGAAAAAAACTCAAGGTCAAGTCTTTAGGGAGCTCAAGAGTGAGTCTTCCAGCCCACGTTCTCTTGCTACTGCTATGGTTTTCTGAGTGGGTTGATGGTGAAGAAGGGTGTGGTAAGTTCTTTGGTGTAAGAGGTGGGAAATGGGGGCGGTGGAGGGGAGCCAGAGTAATCATTATTATTAATGTTCTTCTCTGTGACTCAGATTAATTATAAATACTCATAATTCTCTCATAAGAGAGAATCGTAATGATGGCTTATAGATAGAAAGGCAAAGGTCTTCAATAAATTTTCTTTTTGCCCCCAACTTCAGCCAGAGGACATGACTTCTTTGGCCCTGATGCCCTTCTCTGCCAGTCCCCAGTCCCCCTAAATGGGAGGTGGTAGGTAGAATATGATGCTCCTATTTCCTCTTGCCTGAAGCATACTTGCAACCACCTCTATTGTAATACCTACCCACTTCCTCTCCCCCTAGCTGCTGGGGATATGGGTAAGCAGCCAGGTTATCTAGATCTCCCAGCTTTGATTTTTATCTCAAGACCAGGGGGGTGGGAAATCCTACACCTGACCAAACTCAGTAATACAAAGTGGTTTTTCACCACCCCCTCTCAGGTCCCCTGGAGCTTATTTCACTGGAAGGGAACTGCAGGCTGATGTATTTTTAAATGGCTTTGATTTTATCACCTTGCTTAATGATTTGGCACATTATTTATTAGATGGGGAGCTTCCCAGAGGGGCCTAGCCCATTAACGTATAAATAATGTGGCAAATAGTTCAATAGAGCTATAAAAAAAAAAGTGATTTAGAAATAAATTGACCTCTGTTTGTTACATGTAAACGAAGGCCCAGGGTCATAATGTATTTCTTGCCCTTAAACTGGGATGGTGGGGTTGGGGTAGAAAGGGATAAGGAGGGGGCTTGTGCAGACACTAGGTTTTTCTATCACAAAAGATTTTGGTCATAGTTCTTTTTTCTCTGCCATGGTTCAGCTGCACATGGTGTGGCATACATGTGTAGCTGCATCAGGTGTGCGTAGCAGGGTGAATAGATAGATACCTGTGACCTGGGGCAGCCATGTAATCGGTAAGGGTAGGAGGGTGGTTTCAAGTAGAGGTTTTTTCTGGATGCAAATCCCTGTTTGTGATTTTGTCATTGCTGAGAAGTTAACATTGAAACCAGGTATGTGGAAGGAGAAGGTGATGGTTTGGGAAGCAGGGGCTTATCTGTCTTGGTGCATTCAGGTCACTCCAGTGAGCACCTTAGGTGGAGACACTGTCTGGTACATCTCTCCCTAGTATAGTGCATAGCACATAGTAGGCAGTCAGTAAATGTTTATTAATACATATACACAGTTACCATGATTGATGGAGGGAAAGAATGGTACAGGTAATTTCTAAACTAGAGATGGATAAATAATGGGTATAACAGCTAACATTTATTGAGAAGTTAGTATCCACTAGGTATTTTATTAACCACTTTGCAAATGTAAACTAATTAAATCTTTTTATTGTTTCAATTGTGAAATATGACACATTAACTAGAGTATATAAAGGATATATGTGCATTTTAAAAACATATTTTTAAATTGATTCCAGAGAGGAAGGGAGTAGGAGAGAGAAATATCAATGATAAGAAAGAATCATTGATTGGCTGCCTCCTGCATACCCCCCACTGGGGATTGAGCCTACAACCTGGGCATGTGCCTTGACCAGGAATCAAACTATGACCTCCTGGTTCATAGGCTGACACCCAACCACTGAGCAACACTGGCCAGGCTATACGTGCATTTTAATGAATAATGTGGCATATAGAAACATCCAATGAAACCACCACTTGTAAACAAAAAACACTGTTAGCACCCAGAAGCCCCCTTTCTTATCACAATCACTTCTTTTCCCCAAAGGTAACAACCCTGTTATTTGTAATGAGAATTTTCTGGTTTTTCATCATGGTTTAAGTACCAAGATATGCATCTTTAAATAATATGATTTTGTCTTGAAATTTTTATTTAAATACACTCAAATTGTATTCTTCTGTGCCTTGCACATTTTACTCAGCATTTTATTTGGGAGACGCATCCACGTTGTTGCTGGTAGCTGTATTTTGTTCATTTTCATTGCTGCACATACTTCAGTGTATGAATATATCCTAACCCTCTCATCTATTCTACTGTTGATGGGCATCTTATATCCTTTCAAATTTTTATCAATTGAAGACAATGCTGCGTTGAATATATTTAAACATGTATTCTAGTACTCACATTTTAAAATATATATAATTTACTGATTTCAGAGAGGAAGGAAGAGTGAGATAGAAATATCCATGATGAGAGAGAATCATGGATCGGCTGCCTCCTGCAAGTCCCCCACTGGAGATCAAGTCCACAACCGGGGCATGTGTGCCCTTGACCAGAACCACTCCTGGGACCTTTCAGTTCACAGGCCAATGGTCTATCCACTGAACCAAACTAGGGCATTCTAGTACTCACATTTTGTAGGGTCTATACCTAGTAGTGAAATTTCTAGGGTATAGGGTATGTAAACATTCAAACTTACTGGGTAATACCAAATTGTTTTCCAAAGTATTTGTACCAATTTTTACTCTAACCAGTGTATCTGAGAGTTCCTGTTGTCCTACCATCCTTGCCAATTCTTAGTAGCCTCAAAATTTTCCAATTTGACCTTTACAATATCATTTGAAGTTGGAATTATTCTTATTCCCATTTTACAGATGATTAAACTGAGGTTCAGGGTGTTGAAGCAACTTTCCCAAAGTAGTAGAAATGGTAAATGGTAGAGCCAGTATTTGAACTTAAGCCTGACTCCATGCCCCGCTTTGTAATCTTGATATTTATACTTTGTCCTGATAATGAATATTTGATAGATTTTGAATAATTATATAGCAAAACTTTCCCGCACCTTTAACATTGTTAAACAATTTACAAATGTGTTATGTATTAAATGGACTCTCCCTCTTTATGCTTACTACCAACTTGGGGAAGGGAGTGGAGAAGGGAGTTTGTTTCATATTTGGGTGCGGGGAACCATTGAAGTTTGAATATTTAATCTTCAGTATCAAATATCTGCCAGAGAGTATCTAACATGGAGTTGACCGTAGGATGTCCAGAAGAAGCTTTTAGAGATGATCCAGACCACCCCTCTCTATAGGTAGTGAAAGGTCTGTAAATAACTCCAGGCAAGGGAGTCCACCCAGGAGCCAGAAAGTCCTAGGGTTTTCATGCTACTTTAATTCTTGCTGCTGTTTTAATTCATTCCCTCTAGTTCATTCTTCCAAAGACAGCCCTTCATATATGATCAAAGGCCCCTTTTCTGGTTTCAGGGTATCTTGTTGGCTGGGCATAGTTTCCAATAGAGTCGTCAGGGCTTTAGGGTGTCTTTCATCCCAAGAGCTCAAAGCCTCCCACGGACATTAACCCATTAATCACCAAGTTACTCTGTGAAGTTGAGAACTAGTCAGTGGGAGCCTCCCCCGCTTCCCAGGTAGAGAAACTGAGTCCATGACTTGTCCAGAACTGCCCGGGAGTCAGAGTGGAGCCAGGAAAGGAACCTGGATGTCCAGGGAGACCATATCCTCTACTGCTAGTGACTCAGAGCTCCAATTTTCTGTACATTCAGCAGAAAAAAGAACACACTAGAAAACAGTGAAAATTGTGTCTAGCATTACAGGATTCTAGAATCTTTTTCGGATTGCTGGAAAGACAGCCTTGCCCAAGGAGATGTGCATTCTTCAAGACCAAGGCGAGGGTCATCCATTTTTGTGTCTTTAGTTGTGCCTGGTTAACTTTGCTTGGTACATAGAAGACCCTATAACTGTTTGCTGAATGAATGTGTGAACAAGGGAATGGTGGAATGCCTAAATTTGTCTCATTGCTCTGGGCTTCCTCTTCACTCCCAATATAAATATAAATATCTTTGAAAAGGGCATAGACATGAGGAACTGAACTTTGAGTCAAACTTCTCTAGATGAAATGTGATCCTGGGTGCAGCAGTGAGGAGAAGCTTCTTAGGTTGATAGGCTGGGAATGGGGGAGGTGATAGTCTTCCTGAGACTCACTCTTACTTTGCCTAAGAAGATCTATAAAGGAAATAAGATTTTAAGCTTATTTCAGGAATTCTCTGAGTTCCTGCCCTTCACTGGTCTGAGTATTCATGTGGGACAGGCACCTTGATTGGTTAGTTATAGCCTTCATTTATTTTGCTGCAGAGAGCAGAGCTCTGGGCCACATGACTAGATATGAATGTGCATTTCATTCCCTCCAGGTACCTATCATTTTGGTGACATTCTCAATGGTTTCTTGTTTAGGGGAAGCAGTGAACATATGTCACTTTAAAGTGCTCTCGGTGTGTTCAGAGATCACAAAATCAAAGACTCTTTTAATGCTAGAAGAAATCCCCAAGGTCATGATAGACCTTTGTTTCAGTAGATGTCTAATTCAGTTACGGGGTGATTGGAGGAAAGTTATATTGTTGAGAATGTTTGTGTATGTGAGAGAGCTTATGTATATCTCTACATATGAATATGTGTATACATGCAAATCAATTTAACTGTTAGGTGTGAGAATATCTATGAGTGAATGTGTCAGGAGCAGGGAGGATCACATTTGTGTAGGCTGCTTTGCTTCCTTTGTTAGCATCTTTTCCTTAAGACTTAGTATAACTTTACCTTCAGATCTTCCTTCTCCTCACCCATCACTTGATGCTGGTTGGAAAACCCTGAGAAACCTTGAGGTGGGGGTTGAGGATACTCACTCTCAGTTCTCCTGGCATGATTTTTATCAGCCACCATCTGATCCCGTCCTCATCCTTAGGCAGGCTCCCTGCTGCCTCCATTTATCTCCCCTTTTTATGATGTCATTTAATTAGCTCACACATGGTGGTTTTATGGGGCAAACATGGCCTTGTTTGCCTTATAACTGGATTTCATGTCTTTGTGGGGATGGGTCTGGAAATCTCAGTCCTACAGTGTTTGGAGTTCAGGAATGCTGGATCTTCAGGAACCTAGAAATTTTGGGAATGGTTTGACTTGGAACTCTGTCTCTGTCAACTAGAAAGCAGTCACTTTTTTATTATCTAGTTCCCTGTCCCATAGCATATGAATAATCCTGTTGGGGAAGTGACAACCATGAGAGTGTGTCCTGAATCTGTTGCTCATTTGTCTGTCATACTACCTTTGGCCCATAGACAGAGTGGTCACATATAGAATAGTTATAAGGCTCCTGAGCAATAATTCTAGTGGAATAAGATATTGATCATAGGAGAGACACTAACATAGGGCTATGAGCTTGAAGTCCCCAAGTGGGAACAATGAAGAGAATTTTATTCCTTTGACAGGGGATGTTGAACCAAACTGTGTTCATCCAGTCATCCAGGTGCTACTAGAAAATTGGAGGTCACTGTTTATGCAAGTTTATATTACATGTACTTTTTATTGGTTGGTTTTTGTTTCATTAGTTGGGTAGGTCAGGAAGGTCTAGAAAGATGTCAGAATGAACTATCCAGAATCAGTCTAGAAAGATGAGTTGCATCTGATTTTCCCACGTCTCTAATGAAGGACGCCCTGCTCTCTGCTGCCACGTGTGACAAACTTGTCGAAACACCTTTCCTTCCCTTGCCAGAAAAGTCACCAGTATATCTTCACATGCACATCTTGGAAATGTCCATAGGCAAGTTCCTGATAAATACACTATTCTTTTCTCAGCTGTAGACAACACATTTCTCCAGTGTGGTGTTGGTGAATAACTAAGTATGTGTGTGTGAAATCTGCACAGAGGCCAAGAAATAGGCTAGAGGAGCCACGAGAAATCTCTGCTTCTTTTATTCTCCCTCTGCTCCCCTCGACTCCTCTGCCCTTAGGGATGAGAGTCACCCTCAGGCCCTCACTGCTGTCCTCTCCCTCCTTACTCTGGCTTCCTTCCATCTTTTATGTCTCCCTCCTTGGGCTGTCCCAGATACAACAGCCTTTTGGAGTCCTCCTTCCGAAGCCCATCAGTCTGCTTTCTCCAACACACTGGCAGAAAGATGGGAATGAAAAGTAGCCTGGAAACAGGCCAAGTGCTTCTAGGGAAAGGGAAGCTGAGGCTGGTGTTAGTCTGGGTTTGGGAAGAATGTTAGGAGAGAATAGCAGTTGGGGGAGGAGCACCCCAAGCTGTAACTATGGCTAAGAAGGAATAATGTAATCCTAATGAATTTAAAATTGGATTTTTTAAACATCACACTCCCCACCCCTTCTGGAATAGTCTGGATTACATTCTGTCTAGAGGCTGAGGGTTAGACCAACTGATTCCCAAACTCTCAGAGGAAGGACTCAATCTTTTTGGGGCCTCTGTTTCTAGAATCTACTTTGTTAGGATGTCTTCAAAAAATGTAGCCTCAATCACTCCTGCTGCTGCTTGCGGCATTGTATGAATCTGGTGATGCATCCAATTCATCTTGAGTGTCCCCTCCTACCTGAGAGCTTGTGACAGCACATCTCACCTGAAAAACCATTAGGCTCTGAAAGTGTTGGGACTGGCCCCAGCATGCCTTTGCCCTTCTGTGTGTCCTATCTCCGGAGGACTTCAGAGAAGGTGAGGGTGGTGTGGTGTTCAATGGATGCTCCAGCCTTTCCCTCCTCTTTCCTCCGAATCGCCAATATATTTCCTCTGACAGTTTGCACAGATAGTTAAGATACCGTGTAATTAGCACTGCTTTTGAAAGCCAAACATGATTTATATCTGACAAGCTCAGTCATCTTTGAGATGAGTTGTGTATGTATGTGTATGTATTTATGTTGGTTATGTCTTTTTGTGAGAGCAGAGGAGGTGGTTTGGCCCTCTGTCTCTCTTCCACTCAGTTACCTTCCTTGACTGAATCAAGAAACGAGTATACAGAGCATTGGACAGAGACAGTTCCTATTTTCAGGAGACTCTCAGTGTGGAGGGAACTGTGTGATACTCAGGATACCAACAAACACAGAGACCTAATGAGATAGGGGTAGAGATTTGGGTAGTGATGGAGGATGGAGAGATATGACTGGAAACAAGATGGGTGACATTGGCAGAAGACTTCCTTCAGAAGGGGTTGTGGGGAGTGTTCAGAAGAGGTGAATTAGGATCAAAGAGAAAGGAAATGAGAGTGTCTCTGATGAGAGAAAAGAATGACCTTTAAGGCCAAAGGGAGAGAAATTTTTATCAAATGAAACAGTTTTGCCTAGCTGAAAGGAAGTGTCTGAATGAAGGAGTCATAAGACAGTGGAGGGGGGAGAGGGGTGTTCCAAAGGGCAGAGCAGTCAAAGTGCTTGGTGGAGTTTCATCAAACTGCTGTTGGGAGGCATTTAGGTAGTGCCTTTGAAACGCTAGGCCCAAGGTGGGGAGAGGGAGGGGTGTTTCCTGTAGTGAGAGATCGAGCTTGAAAAGAGCAAGGACTCACAGCAATGACGAGATGAGGGCAGCTAAGAAAGCAGGGGTGAACAATGAGAAAACACCGCCAGAGCCTTTCTGAATATTGCTTCTGAGCTTGTGACAGGGGAAAGGGTGATTGGTCCCCCCCACCTCCCCCCCCCACTTTCCTTCGAATACCAGTAGGAGAGTTTAAGGTTGGACAATAAAAAGGATTATATAATTTCCCAAAGCAAAATGCGCCACTGCATTGTCTCTGGCCTATCTATAATGGATTTGGGTTGTGAGGAGAGTGCCTGGCTTTGAGGCAGAAAGATGAGCATGGATAAGGGCTCATCTGCAGCCCCTGGGTATAATGGGAGAGGGGGTAGTTGGTGTTCTTAAGTTTTGCTCTTGGCGTCTCTGGCTCAGGCTTCTGTCAGTACAGACCTGCATCCTGGACCCGCCCCAACTGCTGATTATACCCCTTGGGATGCATCATTGCTAGGAAAGCAGATGTGCCAGATGTGACATGTTTGAAAGAAAAAAAAAATTCCCTTGCCACTGAGCCTTGGGGAGAGTTGCTAATCACAGTCTTGGTGCTGCTCGTGGGGCGGGCAGGGCTGAGGCGGGCTTTGTGCCAGCTCCTAGCACCTCTGCAGGAGGACCTCCAAGCACCTATGGAGGCAGATGTGGGAGAAGGAGAGTCAGAGAGAAGGAAGAGGGTCTGAAGCCCATATCAAATGGAGGAGTTTTGGGTTGCACAAAAGTGGGTGGGCTGCCAGCTTGTTCACCTTTCCAGGTTGAACAGCTTATGTAAGGAGGTGCTGGTGTGTGTGTGTGTGTGTGTGTGTGTGTGTGTGTGTGTGTGTGTGTGTGTGCATGTCTCAGAACGGGTTTCTAGGAATTCAGCCCATTACTTTTACCTACCAACTTCTCCTGGAGGACCCCCATGACTTCCTGTGAAGCCACCTGCTCCATATCCCTCCCCACCCCGGGCTGTCCACAATTGTTTCTAGTTTCATTTTCTTCCTGTCCTCAGAAATGGAGCTCAGAACTTGCTGTGTGTCTTGTCCTTTGCCTGAGGGGAGCCTCCTGAGTCTTGCTGACTGATGTCTCAGTCAGGGAAGCCCCAGCATGCTTTGCTCAGTGCCTCTCCACCAGGACGGCGCCCCAAATACCCAAATGGCAGGGCCCTAAACTTCAACTGCTCCCCCAGCCATTCCCCAGTGCTGGCGGGCTAGAGGAATACTTCCTTTGGTAAAACCAGGACAGGGTTTGGAGAAGAAAGCCAAGACTCTTGGCTCCACTAAAAAGTTCTAGGTCTGAGGTCAAGGTGAAGTAAAAAAAAAACAAAACAAAAACACATTGCACAATGCCTGGGGAGTGGATATAATGGCTTTACGGTATCTACAATCCTTAGGAATGTAGTTGATTAACCCCCCCCCACCCCCCCCCACACACACAAACCCACCCTGTGCTCAGATTCCTAGGAGGTGATTCTTGATTACATCTTTGTTCAGTATTGACATTTTCCATTTTCTAAAGCAGATTCTAACTCTTCTAATTTGACACCCCCCCCCCCCCCCCAAAGTGGATCTATCACCAAGGCATCTAACCCTGGCTAACCCTAGGACTTTAACGGTGTAACTTAGTAGAGTTCTGTTGTCTCTGCTAGCTAAAAGTCCACTGGCTGATCAAATCCAAAAGTAGCTCTATCCCTAGTCTGATCCTTAATCCTGATCCTAAAATTAACCTTAACTCAAAACCCAATTCTAACCATTCTTGTCTCCCTCCACTTCTTTGGGGATAATTTGAGGGGAGGAGGGGCTTGGGAAAAGAGGGCTGGATGAGGAATGCCTTTGGGGAAAAGGAGGAGGAGGAGATCCAGCCAGAGCGACCTGGAGGAGCCAGTGTGGTATCTGAGAGCCTGGGGCATGATCCCAGTACTTGCCAAGCTGTGAGTCACAACATCATTCTCCGTGGCATTTTGTTGGGGGTGTGTCTGGGCTGGCAGCTGGTAAACAAGCTTGCTTAGAATGAAGTGCTACCCCTCTGCCCCCCTCTCTACTCTGGGAGAGAAGGGAGATGTCTTCTGTCCTGAGGGTCTTTCTCTCCTCTTTTCTTTTAGATTTTACAATACTAAAGTAAAGCAAGAGGAAAGGCTTGGCACTTTGTCATTGGAGATCATGGAGAGACGAAGTCACTGAGAATGCAGAGTCTTGAAGCTTCCAAACAAGAAGTGACCTAATCCAGCCCCCTGAGTGTCATCCCCTCAGGGAGGCTGAGTTGCTCCATTCTGCCTGGTGCCTTCTTATGACAGGGCCCACATTCTACTCCACCTCCCTCCCACTGCAGTCATTGCCAAAATCCAGATAAGCATCCTTTGTGGCTGGATAGAGATCTTTATAGGGGTAAACCTGTGCCTGTGGATGAAATAACAGCTGGAAACACCTGGGACTTTTTCCTGAACCTGCTACCTGTTCCTGGCTAACTTCGGTCATGATGCCTCAGTTTTCTATCTACAAGATAAGACCAGCTATGACTCTTTCTCTTGGGGGGTGTAGAAGGGGGGAAGAAAAGGAGCAGGACACTAATGATTGTTTTCTGATGTTGAGGGATGATTAGGACTATTATTATTTATTCCTTGGGGAAGCCAGACCATTAACCTGACTCCAAACACATGTAGTTCAACACAGTTGCTGTCCTTAGGGCTTATGGAAGCCCTAATCCTTCCCTCTTTATCTTTATCCCACATCATTCTGTAACTATTGTAGATAGGATTTGGAGGAGGGATGGTGCCTGATTGCTTGATGTGTTCCCTAAGGTATCATTTTCATGGCTTGGAGCAGAATTTGCACTCCCCTCGCATGGAAGGTTTAGCTCCTTTCCCAGCCTCCTCCATGGGTTTAAGAGGCTAAAAGTTCTTCAAAACCAACTGGGAAGTGACCGGAGCAGGACTAACCTGCAGTGTGTTAGGAAAGGCCTCTAAGGCTCCATCTTTTGGAGGACACACAGACTCCAACAAAGCTTACCAAGCTTCCAGGGGCTACTACTTGGTGAGGATTTAAAAATGCATTTTGATTTAGAATGTTATTGGGGAGGAGAGTGGAAGAAGGTAGAGGAGGGTATGGGGGATAAATGATGATGGGCGGACACTTGACTCAGGGTGGTGAACACATAATACAGCATACAAATGATGTGTTGCAGAATTGTGCATCTGAAACTTGTATAATTTTGTTAATAGTGTCACCCCCATAAATAAAATAAAAGGAAGGAAAATGTTAAAATGTTTAGGTCAAAAGAGGGTTGGGATCAAAGTTCCTGGCAGATGCCTCCTTTTTCTCTCTTATAGTGCTGAAATATTTTTTATACATTTCTTACTTTTAAAAATATTTTTATTCAAAACAATTTTTTTTTTAAGAGAGAGAAAGGACTAGAGAAACAGAAACATCGATGAGAGAGAAACATCGTTGATCATCAGCTGCTTCCTGCTGGGAATGGAGCCCACAACCTGAGCATGTGCCCTGACTAGGAGTTGAATCAGTGACTTCTTGGTTCCTGGGTCAATGCTCAACCTCTGAACTGTACTAGCTGGGCATAGTGCTGAAATCTTATAGTAATAATAACTAATGTTTAAGCGGCATTTTAAAGTTCTAAGTAGTTTTTATTTATAAATATACCATAATTGTGTGTGCTTGAAATTCTTACCCTCATTTTACAGAAGAGGAAACTGAGGCACAGAAAGTACCTGTGTGGAAACTGAGGCACAGAAAGTACCTGTGTGGAAACTGAGGCACAGAAAGTACCTGTGTGATTTCCTTAAGGTTGTAGAACTAGTGTGTAGCAGAGTTTGTATTTGATCAAAGTCTAGTGACTGTTACAAAGAATCTGAAGATCTGTTTAGTGTCCAGCTATGAAGGGAAGAGTTGGGGAGCCCTTTTTGAATAGTTTCTGGGGTGGGGGGTACAGAGTCTCTAACAAAGTCACCTATTATATGTGCTCCTAATTCAGAGGGTCAGGATAACATGGTCTTGGCCTGGGGCCCAAAAGAAATGAGGCATAAAAAAACAAATCTAATTCTAAGGTCAAGAAAATATTAAGAAAACTGGGAAATAATGCCACATCTGCAAGCTGATAATATTTTATTGATGAAATTGTGGATGTCCCAAGTAGTCCCAAGAATGAATCTCCAGAGGCTACTCTGTCCAGGTTCCCAGCTCTAGGCCATACCATCGATGTGTGGTTGGAAATCCAGTTCTTAAAGACACCAGGGGAACAGGAGCCCATTATAGTATTTGATCTATCTTCCTATTATTAATTTTATCTTAGGCCTAAACAATACATATCTCTTTTGCTACTATTACATGAGTTCTGTGTTAGTGGAAGTTTGGGGTGGGGAATATTTGTATGTATCTAAATATCTATATCTATATCTATATCTATATCTATATATCTATCTATAAAGAGGTATTTGGAAAGCTATCTAAAAGCTTCTAATGTAATATCCACCTGTGAATTTATAAAAAGAATTCATACTTTTCAGGCTTTTTTAGCCTAAATCACTCTAATTCCCTTGGCCTTTTCTTCTCACATCTATCTTTTAAATAATACTGGTTGTTCCAGATCTCTCTGGGAGGTCAAGGCTCCAAGAATATGAAGAGATGTTATTTCCTTCCATCTGATTCAGGCTATTCTTGCCTTTTGCTCCATTTGTTGGAAAGCCTTCTTAACAGGATTCCTCTCCTTTAATTCTCTTCCTTATAACCATCCTAAACTCTGCTGTAAGGTTTGTCTTCCTAAAAGATGGCCCCAGACATGCCACTTTTCTGCTGGTTCCCATAGCTACTTTGTTGAGTGCTTACTATGTGTCAGGCATTATACTAAGTGCTCTATATGCATCATCTAAATTAATCACTACATCAACCCTGTCTAGTAGGGACTTTTGTTCTCTCTGTTCAAGGATAAGGAAATAGAGCCGCGGAGTAATTACAGAAATTGTTCCATGTCTCATGACTTGAAAGAGACAGAGCATAGATTTGAACCTGGGTACTTGCAACCCAGAGCCCACACTCTCCCAGTTTTATGTATATTTTTAAATGTACGTATCATGTCTCCTGATGGCAGTACCTGTGATATCTGTCATATCAAGCACCAAGTACAGCACCCTATTTAGTTATGTTCAATAAATGCTTGTTGATGATTATGACAACAGAGAAAGAAGCAGGTCTATGATGAACATGATTGGGAGGAAGGGAAAGTTTTAATGGTGATTATCCATTTTGCTTAGGAGAACATGGACTTCTGATTCATGTGGGCTTTGCTGACTCCATTTCAAGAGCCCCAACTGTGTACAGAGCTCTCCATTCAGTGAGGGAATCTTCTAGGGACAAGACTGGATTTAAGTCCTTGGGAAGCTCCCAGGTTAATGGAGGTGGCTCCACTCAGATCTAAGACACAGGCATTTGTATTGAATGTGCATGGCTGTTGCAGGTTTGGAGGCTCTGGTTGCTTTGCCAGTAGAAGGAGATGGTGATGGCAAGACCATGCGTACCCGTTGGTGTCTCCAGCTGTCCTTTAAGATGCATAGTCTAGTTGTGGCACAGGGACTTGGGCTGGGCTGTGTAGGTTGTGTTCACTGTGTGGTCTTCAGTGAGACACTCAGCAAGAACTAAAACTACAACTAAGGTCTCAAATGAACCCATCTGTATGTCTTGGCATCACTGGGTGGGGGTGGAGAGGTGGCACCATTTCTATGTCAGAATAGCTCCAATCACTGGGTTGCACTCTCCCCTTGCCCCCGCCACCCAAACTTTGCTTAAGTGCCCTGCCCTAAAGCAAGAGCTGAGATCTCAGTTTTTGGGGAAAGTGAGATGCAGCGTTGCCTGACAAATGGGTGGGTCTCCACCCACCCCCTCCCCACCACCCCGCCCAGTTTACGAGCCCAGGGTGGTTCCCTCCTAACACCCTCCCTCTCTTTATGGCCCTGCGCAATCTTTGATGTCTTCTTCTTGTGAAGGGATGATGGGGAGAAAGAAGCTAACCTCAGCCAAAGAGGTTCTGCCCACGATAGTTCTCAGGCAAGGGAAAAGGTTCCAGGGAGGAAGGCAGGGATTTGGTATAAGGAGCAGTAGTTTGGACAAACTGACACGGCATCCTTTCAGATCCGTATCTCTTTGGGAAATGTCAACATTATATTTGGCCTCTGTCATTATTAGAAAGAATGTGCATGGGCTTTGAAGTAAGATAGACCTGGGTTGAAATCCTAGATCCTCAACTTTCTGGCTTTTTTACCTTGGGCAAGTTGCTTAACCCTTTGAGCTTTGGTTTCCAAATACAAATTGAGTAATAAACTATTCATCTCACAGGACGTTATGAGAACAGAGTAAAACACCTACATAAAGTGCCAGAGTGTCTTAGAGCCAAACTTGCTCCCTTAATTAAAAGGTAAGTTCCTTGAGGGTGGGAATCTCATCCCCTTCACATTCCTCCACCTTCTTCAGCCTCGTGGCCTCATCTCTGCTTGGGTAGAGAGGCATTTGTACTCAAGCATCCCCCCCTTTCCCTCACAAATCCTATGATCTGTGCCATTTTTTTTCTATGATCTGTAGGCCCCTATCTCAAAAGCCACTTACTCCAGAGAATCCTATAAGCAATTCTCTCTTCACACTTGGCAGTTTTCCTCTTCTCTGCCATATTCCCTCTCTCCTCCATTAAAATGATTTATTTGCTTTGCTCCTATTCTTATCCATCTATAATTTTTATTTTATAGCTACTCCATAATGGTGTAGAGCCATCCCTATTGAATCACCAACTGCTCTTACTTTAGGATTTAATTTGGTTTTATTAAACTTACCAAAATTCTCCCTGGGCAGGTGTAGACCTGGCCAGGGCAAAGCTCTCTAGGCTGTTGACTGTGAGGCCCCTCCCCCCACTGGTAGATTTCCAGGCTCTTCAGTTTTTCATTCAGCCACAGCGGGAATGTTCCTGGTACGGGTAGTGTGTGTGTGTGTGTGTGTGTGTGTGTGTGTGTGTGTGTGTGTGTGTCTGTCTTACTTTGCCTTATGAAATCTCAGAAAATAGGTTTCCATTCTCACTACCTTTACTCATCCCCTTTTTGGGAGGAGAAAATGCTCACCTACCTTCCTTTTGCCTTTCTAAATCCATAAATGGGAATTTAGAGTATTCCCAATGTATCTGGTTTAAGTACAGCTGGGACCACTGAAGGTACCTCAGATGACAGGCATATTTGGAAGAAGCATGTGCGCACACAGGTGCTTGTCTAAATGTAGCTTGAAGTGTAGATGATTCCTATTTAGCTGTGAGAATATTAGGTAGGTTTATACTGCTCGGGGAAAGAGATGTAATGCTTTTTATTAAAGTCCATTTAAAAATATTTTTGTTGATTTTTTTAGAGAGAGAAGAAGGGGGGGAGAGAGAGAGAGAGAAAAAGAGAGAGAGAGAGAGAGAGAGAGAGAGAGATAGAGAGAGAGAGAGAGAGAGAGAAAGAAACATTGATTGGTTGATTTCAATACACACCCCAACTGGAAACTAAACCCTCAACCTGGCATGTACCCTGACCAGGTACCAAATGGGTGACTTTTCGGTGCATGGGATGATACTCAACCAACTGAGCCACACCGGCCAGGGCTGTAATGTCCTTTAAGTGGCTAAAGAAGCTGACTGTACTTGCACTTGGAAGTATAGACACAGTCTATCAGATAATATTGTATTTGGTGTGAAATCAATGACAGCAATATGTTTTAGCTGCTTTATATCTTTACTTTTTCTGATAAGGGAAATGGGGTAGGAAAAGCTTGGGGGAAAATAGAATTTCATTTAGATTTTCCAATATATTACTTATGTCTTTGAATAAAGATATCTCCAATTGGAAGCAGAAATTTTAGCACTATGGTTGTCCAACCCAAAAGTGGTAAAAGAGGAAATAGGATTCAAAGAAAATGAAAATAACAAAATTAAAAAGAAACCTGAGTTGGATGTCTCCTAATCACACACAGAAACCACTGAGAGGTAGAACTCAGGCTTAAACCTCTCCTCCCTCTAGTTCCATGGACATCTTTGTTTTGTTCACCTGTCTGAAGGGAGACATTTTCAGTTAATCAGAGCATGAACTTCCCTCTGCCTTCCCTTCTCCATTGTCCTCACACCCAGGAGAGTATTTCCTGCTTCTGTCTGTACATGCACATCCCAAATATCTCCTAAGGAATTTGGGAAGAATTCTACAGGGGAAACATCAACAGTGCACTTTTTTTTTTTTACTAAAGAATCCTACAGAGTTAGGTCAGATTGCTGTTGGGCTAAGTGTCTCTGTGTTGGTGCCTCAGCGTCTGTTTCCTTCCCACAGGTTGGCGTGACTGGAATCAGTGGACACTGTGTCTACCTGTTGCTTTTAGGAGATGTGGCAATAGAGCTGGAGTGAAAAAGAGATAGCTTCCTACTGGGAATAATGCAGGGAGTCCAGTTTTCTCTTCAGGATGGAATTTTGAATCTAGAGGGTTGAATGAGAAACGAGGCCATTTGAGGTAACACTGGGCATTTGAAAATTGACATTTTTCTCAGCATCTTTCCTTTCCTTTTAAAAAAATAATGTAACTTGGAAGAATATGATCATCCTAAAACATTTTCTTTTTTAATTAAAGAGGGTTCATTATGCTACCCGTCTCATCTCGTCCCAGAGGAGGGAAGCCCTGTGTTCAGCAAGTTTGCTAAGAAATAATTATAGGTTCAGATCTTCCCCAGGCCCCGAAATTCAATTAAAATTTTTTTGTTTTAAGTTACTTGCAGTCACTTGGTATGTATGTGTGCATGTGTGTGGCTGCATTCGTGTGTGCATTTGTGTGCTCCAGTTTTCCTTGTAACTACTCTGGGAATGGGTTCTTAAATGTGAGGCTTCTAAAAGACAATCATCTTCACATTCCCAGCCCCATTTCTCTGGCTGTGTCTCTATAAACAGATATTAACACGGTGAAATATGCTTCTGTGAAAGGCACCTTGCTTTGTTTTTGTTTTTAGCTAGAATCACCCGGACTGCCTATCAGTCCCCAACTCCTGGGATCTTTCTCTGGCTTCTATTGAGTCAAGTCAGTATAAACAAGTGACTCTTAACCCTCACTGGGGAGCAGAATCAGGAGCTTTCATTTTATTTTTATTTATTTATTTTTTCTAGCAGTGATTTTTTAAAAAAAATAAATCTTTATTGTTCTTTGTTCCTCTCCTCCTGACCCCTACCCATAGCTTCTCTCCACCCGGTTCCCACCCCACCCTCTGTCCTTAGCCCCCACCAGTGTCCTCATCCATAGGTGTACAATTTTTGTCTAGTCTCTTCCTGTATCCCCCACACTTCCTTCCCCCCGAGAATTGTCAGTCTACTACCTTTTTATGCCCAGAATCAGGAACTTTTAAACATTAGAGACACCTACTCTCAGATGTGCTGATTTAGCTGGTGTGGAGTGGGGCCAGGCTTCAGTACTTTTTAATAACATGTAGCCAGGGATAAAAAAAACCACTGGAGTGCCTAGTAGATTTGGCTCAGTGGCTGAGCGTCAATCTATGAACCAGGAGGTCACTGTTCAATTCCCAGTCAGGGCATATGCCTCGGTTGCAGGCTTTTAATCCCGTGTGGGGCGTGTAGGGGGCAGCCAATCAACGATTCTCTCTCATCATTGATGTTTCTATCTCTCTCTCTCTCTTCCTCTCTGATATCAATACAAATATTAAAAAACAAACAAACAACAAAACACCGGAGTGGTGGAACCTGTTTCTGGCATAGATGATGTGGGGATTTTGTGATTATTAAAGATACCAAACAGGGTCATGAAGCCCAAATTTGACTGCCTGCATTGTTTAGCTCATTTTACAGTTATATGAAACTAGAGGCCTAATGCATGAAATTTGTGCAAGGGGCTCAGCCCTCGAAGCCAGGCTGCCTCGAGGCCCCGCCCCCCCACCCACTGGTCATTCTGGAAGGTTGTTCCACTGTCCAGACTAATTAGCATATTAGCTCTTTATTATATAAGATAGTGTTAGCATACAGCAAACTCTGAGTTATATTCACTATAAAATTTAAGATATATAAACTGTACATTGTGAAATTTGATATACGTATACACTGTGAAAGGATTTCCTGTGATTTCCCCATTCTGAAAGGAGTAACTATGGTAACCTCTTCATATAGATGTTTTATTAACTGAAGTGAAGTGCTAGAAGGGAGCCTTTGTTTCCCTCCGTTCATTTTTGCATGTGCAGGGGCTTCAGTTGTAGCTTTGGTTTTCAAAGTGTGGTCCCTGGGCCAGCCTCACCTGGGAATTTGTTAGAAATACAAAACTCTGGCCCTAACCTGCTTGGCTCAGTGGATAGAGCATTGGCCTAGGAACTGAAGGGTTCCAGGTTTGATTCCGGTCAAGGGCATGTACCTTGGTTGTGTGCACATCCCCTGTGGGGGTTGTGTAGGAGGCAGCTGATTGGTGTTTCTCTCTCATCGATGTTTCTAACTCTCTATCTCTCTCCCTTTCTCTCTGTAAAAAATCAATAAAATCTGTATATTTTTAAAAGAAATACAAATTCTGGGCCCCACTTACAAAATCTGCCATTATTAACCGGTACACCTAGTAAACCCAGATGAGTACAGGAATCCATGGATGGCCACCTCTCCTATTCCCTCATCCTCAGAGAGGAGCCAGTTCTATTATAGAACTGTCCCTGATTACTTAACAAAGATTATCTATAGGGAGGGTAGTTATAGGTGACAGACTCTAGATAAGCATTCCAGAAGATGGAATGGTATGTTTGGATTCATTTAAGCCATGATTGACCTTTTCCCCAGTTTGAAGAAAGTAGCTAAAGGTCCCCAGGGTTCAGGGCACAAGCCTTCCTGTCAGCCAGGAATATGGAAAGAGGGAGGCAGGGCTCTGTGAGGCCAGAGTCTCACCAGATAGTAAACCAAAATAGACATGTCTTATAGAAATCTAATAAATAAATTAATAAAATACATAACGTAAATGAACCCCCATATAGCTCAGCATATAGACATATATAACTTTATATGTATTAGTGACTTACATAAAATATATGTGTATGTGTAGATTGAAATAGAGCGGTATAATAAAAGTATTTATATGACTATACCAGCCTTATGAGGCATAGAGGTAATTATACAGATATCTCAGTCATCTTTTTTGAAAACTACCCATTTTCATATTTTGACTGAAAATGTATCCAGTATTGTGATGCTTCCAAGTATGTAGACTTACAAATTATGCATATATTTTCTATTTGTATATAAATGTTGGTTGTTTCTATGTTAGCTTTTTTTTAAGGAAAGATACTAAATTCTGTGTAGATAGCCAAAGTGGACAATTAAGAATCAAATAATCTGTGTTGGGGTTTAGATAACTGCATTTACTACACTTATGGGAATCTGGTTCTAGAACCTTTACTTATTTGGTGCTACATAGATGATGACCCTTTAAACTTTGAACCAGTTGAGTGTATTTCCTTTTGCCTTTGAGGATACAGGTGTAGGTGAATAGCTAGTAGGACTTGTTGGGTCTACTTTTAGTTATCTGCATTCTTGAAGGGAGGAAGAGTGGAAAACTATCCAAGAAATAGCTGAGAGAAAGAATTTCAGTTTGGCTTTGTGATGAAATCAGAATCGAATCTCTCACTCTTTATCCTCCTCTCTCACACACAGGCACACTTGCACACACAAATGCAGGTACATGCTTGCATAAATATGCACACTCACCTTTTGTCAAACTGACTCTCATTTCTTTCTGGGCAGAACTGACATCAGCTTGATGCTCCATAGCAGTCTCCAGAGGCAAGAACAGAGCAGCACACTCTAGCCACACAGTGGATACATGCTAACTTATGTAGAGACATGCTTTTGTCCCAAAAGGGCTTGGTGAAGAAATTGTTTACAAACAACTACAAAATCTTACCTAACTTCTCTGTCATTTCTACCTATCTCCCAGTGTGGTGATGTATCTGAAAATGGAACAGTTATTGGAACTGTGTCTCCCCAAACTGCTTCAAAGAGCTGGGGCTCAGACTCACATGGTGGACAATAGGGAGTGGGAGGGAAACCATCCACTGTCATCTACCTATCCCGGGTGGATAGTTCAGACTACAGAGACTCCCAAGACTCCACTTTAGAGCCCATTTATGATGATTTTTTGTTTTTTAATGAAGAATAATATAGGTGAGTGTTATTCAGATTTCTCTCTGCCTGGGTTGGCTCAGCGACAATTTAGCTGTAAACATGCATCTCATTCTCCTGATGGCTTCCTTTAACTTGTTGGCAAAACCCAAAGGAGGCATATCAGGAGAAAACAATCTGGCCGTGGAAAGAGACAACCCTGTCTGAACCCAAGATCGGCTACTTATGGATGAAATAAATAAAAGGGAATTTTGCCCTAGCCAGTTTGACTCTGGTTAGAGTGTCAGCCCACAGACATAAGGATCAGGGTTCAATTTTGGACAAGGGCACACACCTCGGTTGCAGGCTTTATCCCTGGCCCTGGTTGAGGCACCTGAAGGAAGCAGTCAATCTATCTGTCTCTCTCACATCAGTGCTTCTCTCTCTCTGTGTCTTTCACCTTCCCTCCTACTTGCTCTGAAAACCAATGGTGGGGGGGGGGGGGGGAATCGTCAGGTGAGGATTAACCAAATAAAATAAAATAAAATAAAATAAAATAAAATAAAATACAAGGGGTTTTCTGAACTGGTCAGTTGTCTCAAACATTCCACTTTATTAAATGCATCCAATGCAAAACCAATTTTCGTTGTTTTATTTGAATACAGATCTATACTTTGGCATGTGTATGTAGGAAGAAGGAGTGGAATTGCTGTGTTAGTTTCATGGATGCTGTGATGGTTCATCCACTACTGGTGGTGCCATTCCTCCTAGTTTAGACATATCAGTTTTTCAGTTTTCACCTGGGAGGTATGTGACCACGTACTACCAAAGTTTGTGCCAGCAGAATGAAGTGGGACTAGAAGGACTGGACCAGCTACTGGTTTACTCATTCAACAAAGATTTATGGAACCCTACTATGAGCCAGGCACTGCGCAAGGTAGCAGAGAATAAGATCTCATCTACAAGGTACTCACAGTATTAGTGGAAGAAACAGATATATTAACAAATAAGCACAATACAATGGTAAGATGTAGTGAAAGAACCAATGCACCAAGTATCATGAAAGCACAAAGAACCGTATCTAACCCACTCTGGGTGGGAGTGTGAGGTGGAGCATGTAACGAGGAGGAGCAGGTGATGAGAGCCAGAACTTATTTTATTCATCCTTGCATCTCCTAGTCCTAACTATTATGTTATGCTTGTTGTATGAATTGATCAAGGATTCATTAAGTCTCCAGAAATGCAGCGGTAAAGCACTGTAGTAAGAGTCAGGAGGTCTGGGTTCTGGTTTAGGCTCCTCGATTACAGTTCATGAGCTGGCCCTGTCACTGCTTGTCAAGATGAAATTAGGGGGAAATCCTGGACAAGTTCCAGACTTCCATTTCTCTGGTTAAATAAAATATACTTTCCTTCCTTCCAATATATGTATAATACATAAGAAATAAAACCGAAGTCTTCTTTCTATAATCCATTCATAAAATAGTTGTCAGCTTGTTATAACCATGTCCTTTCCCAATTTTCTGTGAACCTTTTATTTATTTTTTAATTGAATTTATTGGGGATGACATTGGGTAATAAAATTATATAAGATTTCAGGGATATAATTCTTTAATACATCATCTATATATTGTATTGTGTGTTTACCTCTCCAAGTCAAGTCTCCTTCCATCACCATTTATCCCCTTTGTCCTCTTCTACCTCTACCCACCCCCCTTCCCTCTGGCAAGCACCATACTATTGTTTCTGTCCATAGTCTTCCTTTTTTTTTTTTTTTTTCTTTGCTTAATCCCTTCATCCTTCTCACCCATTACCCAACTCACTTCCCTCTGACAGCTGCCAATCTGTTCTTTATTCATGAGTCTGTCTTCACTTTAATTAATTTTGTTCATTAGATTTCACATATAAATGAAATCATATGGTATTTGTCTTTCTCCGACTGGTTTATTTCACTTAGCATAATACTCTTAAGTTAAAGCTGAATGTGTACTTCTCATAAAATTATGACTCTTGGCCTCTAGAACACTTAAATTTTTACTAACCTCAGTTTTCTCTTATACAAAATGGGTATGGTGATCCTGCCCTGCTTACTATTCAATGTGCTTTTATTTTATGGCATTTATCACAATTTTTAATTTTTATGTGATTAATACTTGGCAGCAATAGTCATGAAGACAGGAAGTGTGTTTGTTTTTTTTCCTTTTAATTCCCAGCATCTAATTGAAAAAATAAATGAATGGTATTGTCAGAATCAAATAAGATGAAGTATTTGAAATACCTTAGAAAAATGTACAGGTAAAACATGTATAAAGCGTTTTTTTTCCAGTTAACGAGGTTGTATATTCTTTGAGTTTAGGAACCAAGTTTTATACTCTTTATTTGACATTCAACCTTAGCTGAGCACTAGTCACTGAGTTGGTGCTTTGGAAATAACTATGTTTATCACTGTTGTACTTAAAAGAAAAATATAATACCTGTATTAAATAATCCAAAAGTGGATTTAAGAAAAAAATAATTCCATTTATAATAGCATAAAAAATAATAAGATACTTAGGAATAAATTTTAACAAGAAAAGTATATTTGTACTCTGAAGATTACAAAACACTGTTCAAACAGAATTAAAAATTACTAAATAAATGTGAAAAATCCCATGTTCACAGCAATACTTCCCAAATTGATTTAACACAATACCTAGCAGAATCTCATCTAGCTTCTTTGCAAAAACTGACAAGCTGATCTCAGAATTCATATAGAAACTCAAGGGTCCCAAAATATCCAAAACAATCTTGAAAAAGAACAAGGTTGGAGGATTAACATTTCCTAATTTTAAAACTTACAAGCTACGGTAATCAAGAGAATATGATGCTGGTATACAGAAAGACATGTAGATCAATGGAACAGAATGAGAGTCCAAGAATAAACCCTCACATTTACAGGGAACTGATTTTTTACATGAGTGCCAATACAATTCAATGGGGACTGGGGGGTGAAAATAGTCTCTTCAAGTGGTGCTTAGACAATTGGATAGCCTCATGCAAAAAAATTAAGTTGGATCCCTACCTCACACTATATACAAAAATTAACTCAAAAAGAATCAAAGACACAAATGTAAGAACTAAAACTATAATACTCCTATAGGAAAACATAGGTGTAAATCTCATGACCTTGGATTAGGTAATGGTTTCTTAGATAAAGGCACAATAAGAAAAAAAAATTAGATAAATTGGGTTTCATAAAACTTAAAAAAAAAAAGATTAAAAGATTTTTCAGAGAGGAAGGCAGAAGGAGAAAGAGAAACATCGATGTGATAGTGAAACATCAATCAACTGCCTCCTCCACAGTTCCTACAGAGGACCGAGCCCCAAACCAGGTGTGTGCCCTGACCAAGAATCAAACCACCAGCCTTTCAGTGCACAGGATGATGGCTAACCAAGAGAGCCACACTGGCCAGGGTTATAAAACTTTTTGCTTCAAAGAATACCATCAAGAAAGTTAAAAGACAACCTTCAGAATAGGAAAAATATGTGCAAATCATATATACTATAAGAGACTTTTATCTAGACTATTTAAAGAATTCTTATAACAATAATAAAAAGACAAATAGCCCAACTAAAAATGGGCAAAGAACTGAATAGACATTTCTCTAAAGAAGATATATCCTATACTAGAGGCCTGGTGCATGAAAATTCATGCACTGGAAGGGGGCCTGCCCCCTCTCACAGTCCAGGAGCCCTCAGGGACAGGAGGTGACCCAGCAATCAGGGGAAGGCGTCCCCATCACATCTCTGCTGCTGCCACTACAGGCAGCACAAGCCTTGGCCGGCCCTGGTTACCTGAGCCTCGGGCAGCCCTGGATAGTTGGGCAGCCAACACCCGAGGCTTGCCTGTGCCTCAGGCTGTCCCTGGATGGCTGGAGGGCTGAGGGGACTTGGGGACTTCAGTGCAGGTGCACTGCCTGGGGGCGGGCCTGGCCATGCCATGTGCCTGCTGCCCTGAGGGGCTGAGGGGACTGGGCGCCACCATCTTGTGGCTGTGGGTGCCGCCATCTTTGAGGGCATGGCAGTCAATTAGCATATTCCCTCCTTATTGACTGTGGGTGTACCATCTTTGTGAAGGCATGATGGTCAACTAGCATATTTCCTCTTTATTAGATAGGATAATAAAAGCCTAATATGCAAATTGTTTGGGAGTTCAACCGGTATTTTGACTGCTTGCTATGATGTACACTGACCACCAAGGGGCTGTGTGGAACATCAGTGATGTGGTGCTGGTAGTGGATGGCAGGGGAGGTGCTACTGGTCCTAATGGGCCCCAAGGAGAGTGAGACAGCGGCGAGATGGTGGAGCAGGTGAACGGGCAGTGCCAGGCCAAGGTGGATGCAAAGGGGGGCCCAATGGCCCTGTCGATTTTCCCACAGACAGTGACCAGCAACAGCGGGGGAGGGGGGTGTGGGTCTGTTTCCCGGCTCCTGGTGACTATCGACCAGCAGACCCTGATTGCCCAATTGGGCTGGGATAGGGAACTGGGGGTTGGTGGTGGCAACCAACTTCCCGCATCGCCTGGGTTGGGTGGGGGAGGGGCTGTGTTTACCTGGGGATGGGGTGATGGGAGTTTGGTGAGAATGCAGGGTGTCCACCAAGTTTGCTCTCACTTTCCCTGCTACCCTCCCCCAGGGATGCCAGGACTTAGGTGCTGTGACTCAGGCAGAAGGTCGGTGTGAGGGAGTCTGGGGGCCTAGGTGCTGCTCAGGGCTCAGAGATCAGATGAGACCTGCCTTTCCATGCCAGATGCTCGAGCTTCAATCCCCAGCCAGGCCTAGGGACCACACCCATGCATGAATTTCATGCACTGGGCCTCTGGTAAATACAATAAGCATATGAAAAGTATGTTCAATGTCAACTATCAAGGAAATGAAGAACAAAAGCACTAGGATGGCTATAATCATCATAACAATAATACAATATTATAATAAGTGTGGGTGAGGAATGGAAAAACTGTAGTCCTCATACATTGCTCGTGGGAATACAAATGATACATCTTCTTTGGAAAACTGTCTGGCAGATACTCAAAATGTTAAACCTAGAGTTACCATATTATCCAGCAGTTCCACTCTTAAATATATACCCAAGAGAAATGAAAACAAATTGTCCACATAAAAACTGTATATAAATTTCATAGCAGTATTATTCATAATAACTGAAAAGTGGAAACAACCCAAATATCCATCCGCTGGATAAAGGACATGTGGAATAGTCATATAATGGAACATTATTTGGCAATAAAAAAGCAATGAAGTACTGATACATGCTACAACATGGCTAAATCTTGAAAACATTAAGCTAACAAAAAGAAGTCAATCACAAAAACCACATATCACATGATTCCATTTATATGAAGTGTTCAAAGTAGGTAATTCTAAAGTGAAAAAAATATATTAGTGATTCACTAGAACTGGGAGAGTTATGGGTGGGGGTAGAAAATGGGTAGCTAATAGATACAGAAATTATTAGGGTGATGAAAATATTCTAAAATTGATTGTGATGTTGGTTGCCCAACCCTGTGAATATATTAAAAACCATTAAATTTTACATTTTAAATAGTATGTGAATTATATCTCAATAAAGGTTTTATTTAAAAGAAGAGATAACATTATAATGCAGTGCCTGCCCTTACAGAACCTACAAGCTAGTTGAAAACAATTTTTTGTTTTGTTTTTTTAATCTTTAAAATCCTGGCTAATTCATTATGAAAGTTTATTTTTTAATTTATTTTCTATCAACTACTGCAGCTTAGTGTTTCAAAGTTTAGGGTAAAGTTGCAGAAAAGACATTAGAGGAGGGGGAAAAAGGCAGAGAACAGGGGCAAAAGGAAACCCAAGGAGCTAAGTGTTTTTGGAAGAATCCTGGGAAATCTAGCTAATCTATTAATGATTAGGTAAGACCTGTGTCTTCAGAACTCTAAATATCAACATATTTTATTGAGATTTCTAATTTTGGTTATGGTGTTTGGAACTGAGTTGGTCCAGCCACCTTCTTTGGGTCCGAAGACACTAAAAACATTGCCCATCCACAGGGGCTCCATGGTGAGCATTGACCTATGAACCAGGAGGTCAATGGTTTGATTCTTGGTCAGGGCACATGCCCAGGTGTGGGCTGGATTCCTAGTGGGACATATGCAAAAGGCAGTTGATCAATGATTCTCTCTCATCATTGATGTTGCTCTCTCTCTCCCTCTCCCTTACTCTCTGAAATCAATTTAAAAAAATTTTTTAAAGAAGCATTGACATTATATCCTTCTCTAGTCTCCCACATCTGTCTCAAGATCTGGAAAATTGGTAGCTGTGGAAAGAAAGCCATGGAGAACTTGCATCCTTCTGGAGAGTGGAAAGATGAGAAGGAGCTAGGGAATGACTCAAGAAGCCTAAGAATAAATGCTATGAAAACCTCCCTAAATATATAATGAGAAGGAATGTGGATAACTTGATGACTGAATTGACTCCTATCATGCTGTAATTTTAACTCTAGTCTTGGTTTCCTTCTTTTCTCCAGAATCCAGAATTTAGTGACCTGAGTACCTGTCACATCCATTTGTTCTGAACAGCCCCTTTGAATAGAGCCTGTCTGAAAAGAGAGGAGTACAGTTAGGTGTGGGAAACAGAGACTTAGAGGGAAAAAAGTTAGCTCTGGTCTTTAGGAAACTCTCTGATGGGAAAAACAATACTCAGCTCTTGAATCTAAGAAATAATCAACAAATAGACTTTGCTTATTTGAAAAAAAAATAGTTATGTGCACGAGAAAACGTTGAGCTAGTTTTTAAAGGAAGTTCAGATGTGGATTGAGGAAACATTCCCTTCCATGACACTGGGCCCCAAGCACAGGAACAGCTGTGCCCAGAACTGGTTAACTGTGGCCCTTTACCTGTATATCCTGAGTGGTGTGATGTGATTAGCTGAAGTCCATTTCAGGGTGGACTGAAGGGGCAAGGTAGGAGATGCTTAAGAAGTAGTGTTTTGGTTTAAGTCTTGAGTGGAGATTTCAGAGTGTTTGTAGTTGCCTTTAAGGGGAGTAGAATAAAAGGGTTAGGAGCTCTTGCTGTCATGTGGATTACCTACACCAAAACAGACTTGTGTTCTGCTCTCTGACCAGCCCTATTCTCTGCTCTTCTTATCCCAACTTGCCTAATTGATACCTTGGTCGATGGTGTCATTAACAATGCTTGAATAATAGCCTGACCGGTTGATTTCAAAATGGGAGAGATGATTAATATGTTGGAAATCCAGCTGGGGGGAACAGGGTAGGGGGTGTTCCAAGAAATAAAAATGGGGGATGGGTCCATCTGTGACCCCCATGGCTCATACACTGTCTCCTACTGAAGGGAAGAACTTGGGGATTTGAGTCTGATTTCCATTTCCTTTTTGGTTTGCTGAGCCCTCAACATTTCCCCTCCCCTACTTCCCCCAACAGCACACGTTCTGACACCTACAAGCTCGTTACATGATGATGACCTATATTTTTATCTTTTTTATGAGCATCAAACACACATCGTCTTGCAAGCACATGTGTTTTTTTCTCTCTTGACGTGTGAGTACCTTTGATGGTAATTTATTGTAGGGTTGAGCAGCCAGGTCTTAATTGTACCCTAAAATTGCTTACCATTTTGATGCCTCCAAACCATCCCAAAATGTACCTTTTTCCTACAGAAGGGTGTGGGGCAACCCCCTTTTTACTGTTTTCTGTGGTAGAATGTGGAGCTCAGAGAGAATATGAGAGATTCTCCAGCTGGGTTTCAGGGATGCCTTGGTTCCCAGTTAATAAATGCTTTACACGGTTGGTCTGTATGAAAGTCTTGCTCTACTCAGCGAAATTGAACCCAGTTTTTCCTTCAAGGTTTAGGGTCCACATGGCTTCACTGGTTGCTCAGAATGGTCAGTAAGCAGTTTATACTCTGACATTTAGACTTTTCAGGAAATTTTCATTGTGGCCACTTGTGAATTCAGATGGGATTAGAAATAAGAATGTTGTGCTCTTAGCCTAGGCAGCTAACCCAAAGCATAGTAATCCTTCTAAATTCATCCTATAATAGCCTCTACTTCCACATCTGACCACTCCCTTACCTGGCTTAGGTAGAATTCAGCATCCTACAGGATGTCCAGGAGAAACAGAGGAAGAAGAGAATGAGGAATGGAATTCTAAGAATATAAGTTTAGCCCAAGCAGAATCTTTAACACCTCATTTGAATTTGAGCCCCATAGCCTTCTCTGGCTTGGCCTCACTTTACCTCTCAGTACAATACAGAGCATCATAGGATACTCAGATTCATTACAGGAGGATGAGTCAAAGTCCAGAACAAATAGGAATGTAATCTATGTCTCATGAGCTTGTAAGGGGACAATGGACACTGAAGTTGCTTCTTATTTCTGGAGAGGCCAGGAGTAGCATCCGACCAGTTGACCCAGGCTGTTGTGCTGAAAACTGGGCTACCTGTGTACTGAGCCCTTGTTAGCTCTTGTTACAGACTGTCCATTCCAGCTGAGTTCATTTGTTCTCTGTCTCCCACACATGACACTAACCACATATGCATGCTGGTACTTGCCTTCAAACATTTATTTAGGACAGTTCCCTCCTCCCCCAAACTTATGTACTGTTTTTCTGTCCTCCTTGTTCAACTCTGTCCCTTTCCTCTTTGTATACTTGGTACTAAAGTCTTTTCCACCAGAAAGTGGTCTTACCTGGTTCCTAGGACTCCGTTATTCTACAGTTTTCAATGTATTATTTGCATGTATCTCTCTGTCCTATTGTTTAAGTCTATCAATGGTCTTCTTGTGGTCACCTGAATGAGTCTTCTGATTTTTAAAATTTTTTTAAATAAATTTTTGTTGTTCAGATTATTACAGTTGTTCCTCTCTTTTCCCCCACATAGCTCCCCTGTCTGGATTCTACCCCACCCTCTGCCCTTACCCGCCCCTGACCACCACTATCCTCATCCATATGTGTACAATTTTTGTCCAGTCTCTTCCCACAACTCCCACACCTCCTTTCCCCCCTGCCCCCGAGAATTGTCAGTCCACTCCCTTTCTATGCTCCTGATTCTATTATATTCAACAGTTTATTCTATTCATCAGATTTTTATTCACTTGATTTTTAGATTCACTTGTTCATAGATATGTATTTGTTGTTCATAATTTTTATCTTTACCCTTCTCTTCTTTTTCCTCTTCTTAAAGAATACCCTTCAGCATTTTATATAATCCTGGTTTGATGTTGATGAACTCCTTTAGCTTTTTCTTATCTGTGAAGCTCTTTATCTGACCTTCAATTCTGAATGATAGCTTTGATGGGTAAAGTAATCTTGATTGTAGGTTTTGCTATTCATCATTTTGAATATTTCTTGCCACTCCCTTCTAGCCTGCATAGTTTCTGTTGAGAAATCAGCTGACATTCATAGGGGTACTTCCTTGTAGGTAACTAACTGTTTTTCTCTTGCTGCTTTTAATATTCTCTCTTTGTCTTTTGCCCTTGGCATTTTAATTATGGTGTGTCTTAATGTGGTCCTCTTTGGATTCCTTTTGTTTGGGGTTCTCTGCGCTTCCTGGACTTGTAAGTCTATTTCTTTCACCAGGTAAGGCAAGTTTTCTATCATTATTTCTTCAAATATGTTTTCAATATCTTGCTTTCCCTCTTCTTCTGGGACCCCCATAATTCGGATGTTGGTATGCTTGAAGTTGTCCCAAAGGGTTCTTATACTATCTTCATATTTTAGGATTTTTTTTTCTTTTCCAGTTGGGTGTTTTTTGTTTCTTCTTATTTCAAATCTTTGACTTGATTCTTGCAATCCTCTAATCCGCTGTTGGATTCCTGTATATTATTCTTTATTTCAGTCAGTGCATGCTTAATTTCTAGTTGGTCCTTTTTCATATCCTCAAGGGACTCACTAAATTTATCCACAGTTTCTAGAAAATTCTTGAAAAACCTTATAACCATGGTTTTGAACTCTATATCCAGTAGTTTACTTTCCTCCATTTCTGTCATTTGTGACCTGTTTCTTTGTCTCCACAGTTTGGCTGCTTTTCTATGTTGATAGAGGGGCCTTGTGTGCTAGGTGTCCAATAGGGCCCAGTGGCTCAGCCTCCCCAATTATCTGAGGTGGACTCTTGGTGCACCCCTTTGTGGGCTGTGTGCACAGTCTTGTTGTAGTTAAGCCTTGACTGTTCTTGGTATCCCTGGGAGGAATTGATCTCCAGGCCAATTGGAGATCAATTGTCTATGATGGGAGAACTTCTGTGCTGGAGACACCCTTAAGGGGCAGGACTATCTTCAGTGGGGCTTTGTTGCTCACTGAGTCTGCCCCCTGAGTGTGTCCCTTATGGATCTGAGGAGTTGTAATGTGGATGGTTCCACTCTGATTACTAAGTAAACTGGCTCTTGGATATCCAAGAAAGTGCAAATTTAGCTCTGCCTGAGGTGACCCAGCAAGAGCTATGGAGAGATCTGAAGACTCCTCTTCTTTGTTAGGGGTTTGGAGATGACCATATGAGGCTCAGCTGTGAAGCAATGCAAGCTGCTATGGAGCTTTGGAAGTTCTGGGGCTCTCTGACTCAGCTGCAGTTTGTTAGGTAATTTTAGATGCAAAGGGTCAGGCCATTCATATGCAAAAACCTCTGCGCACAGCTGGGGGGGTTGTAAATTGGGTGGGGCGGGATCTCAGGGAATCAACAGGATAGAGCAAATAGCAATGGCTGATCCTCAGTCCTTCCCTAAGACGCCCCCAGGACTCAGTGTCCCTCTATAATCTCTGCAAGCACCTCTGAGAAAAAGCTGCCCTCATGTTCCTGCCCGATGCCAGACAGTCCAGTTTCCCCCCGTATAAATCTGGGTCCCCAGAGTCTCACCCAGAACTGGAGTTCAGAGCAGTCGAGAGCTTGTGTCTCCCTCCTGATTGAAAAAGACAACCGTGTATTCAGTTGCCAGCCCTTTCCGAGTGTGGCTCTATACCTCCACACTTTACTTCTGCACCTCCTCTTAGTCTCAGTGTGCTTTTCTCTTCCCTTCTAGTTGTAGAATTTCCACTCAGCTAGCCTTCCTATGGTTTTGGATGATGTCAGTTTTGTCTTTTAGTTGTAGTTTTGAAGTGGTTGTGTGAGGCAGCAAGTTCAGGTGTTTACCTATGCTGCCATCTTGGTTTCTCCTCGAGCCTTCTGATTTAAAGCAAAACTATTATCACCAATCTTCTTAAGTAAATGAAAATCTCTTTTCTGTTAAAGCCTTAAAAAAAAAAAAAGACTTCATACTCTTCCTTTGCCTCCCATTTTTATGTCCAGTGAAATTGTATGGATGTGGGTGAACTTGATTAGGATAGCAGCTCCCATAGTGGAATCCACGTGAAATGCCATTTTCCTTATGATAACTTGAAGATTGTTTATTCTAAAACTTCAGAAATTTCAAAGGAATGTGAGGCATCTATCATAATTACTTGATTCTTCATTATATACCAAATAAAGTCCAAACTGTGTTGCTTGGTCTTCATAGCCCTCCATAGTGACCCTGCCTATATGTACATCTCCATCCCTTCATATCACCTACACTACAATTTCATGGGTCTATGTGAGGTTCTTGAACTTGTTCTTTCCTTTTTGCCTCAAGGTCTTTTTACATATTGTTCTTTCTTTCTGGAATGACATTCTTTTTCTCATCCACCTATCAAGGTCCTATCCTTTATTTAAAACCAAGCTTAACATTTTGTCCTCCAATAAATACTTCCTAGATCTCTCTAGAGACTATTATTTGTCTCTCCCCCAATTATGCTGTCATATTATTTGAGCTTCTATAATAGCACTGCTTTGAACTGGATTAATTTATATATGTAGTTGTCTCTTTTCCTAGATTATAAGCCTTGGTAAGGTGAAGATTACCGTATATATATTTTTAATTTTATGTTATTTTCTGTGCTTAGCATAATGCTTTGCACACTAGGTGCTCAGTAATATCAATTAATTGGATAATAAGGTCATGTTTTATGTTTCTTTTGTTCTTCATTAACCATGTCACCTTTTATCATTGTCCAAATCAGTCTTTGGGTATTCTCCACCTCTATCTATGGTAAGAGCAGAGCATCTAAAATAATTGTTAGACTGCAGGTGGAACTGACAGGTTTGAGCAGACCCTGTAAACAGATTCATCTTTGGAAAGTTTCTGGACTGATTTGAGATGAGCTTTTCTTCTTGGCAAAGGATAATTTGAAGGAATGTCTATGCAGAGCCACTCAGAGAGAAACTGGATCAAGGGAGAGGCAACTGAAGATAAGAGGAAACTGATTTCTGAGAACAAGATTAAGTTTATGGATTTTGTATGTCAGAAAAAAAAGCAGTATATTTGCTTAGAGATATTTATTTCACTTTTGGCATCAAGCTTTTTCCTTCAGCTAAAATAATGTCAATAACAGCACTTTCCTGTCAGGTGCCAAAAGAGGGGCTAATGGTTCTGATCCCATTTGCTTATAGGTAGAATATGAAAAATGGGCTGTTTTATGACTGCTAATATTCCATATACTTAAGAAAAGACACTTCTAAACCTCCAGAGTCTCTTACCAATTCCTTCTATCAACTACTCACACCCCACCATCTCATCTCTCGTGACTTTCAACAAGGCATTTTCATCCTAAGATAAACCATTAAATTGTTTTCCTGTTATTTTCTTTCATTTCTGATGGCCCATGTGAGTAATTTCTTAAGTCCTACCCCTCAGTGCTCAGTTCTGTGGCTTCCTTCTTGCCAAAGAAGTAAACTAGAGAAACATAGCCTCCAGTGCCTGCACTCAGAGAAGTCATTGACTGGCTTCCTCTTGCCTAGAAAACCAACAGCATTAACAGGTAACAATAAAGAGAATAGAAGCTGTTGACTTTCTTGATCCCTTTCTAATTCTTTCCACATTTTCTTTATCCCCCAAATGCTGGCTGAGGATCTGCTGTGTACTAGGCACTGCTTATTTTACAGTGCTTTCCCACTGTGAGCTTATAATTAATGCTCTTTGTGAGTGGGAGTTTATACGTTGGTCTGATATGAGAAATTACTTATCAAATATTCCCAAACAAGTGTGGAAGTTCCTGATAGAGTACACTATTAAGATTTCTTTTGTTGTTGTTAATCATTCTTCCCTTTCTTGGTATTGCTATTCAACATTGATCCATCTCTCAGAACTTTACACAGAAAAGTTGTTCTATGTCTCACTCTGTGATCAGCAGTTAGTCTGTCTGAAACATAATTTTAACATTTCCTGAAGAACTCTAAGGAATGGGGTGGGAGGCTAGATATTAAAAAAAAAAAAAAATAGAAACCATAGCCCTTGCCCTTAAGGTATAACAAACGAGACAAAAATCATAATTTCCCCCAATATTCTATAAAACACATACACACATGCAATAAAATATTATTGAAACTAAATAGGTGAAATTGGAGCAAAGAACTCATCTCAATTAGTTATAGTTAATAAAGACACTTTAGAGGAAAGGGTTGTGAGCTGGGTTTCGAGTAGAGGCCATGAAGACAACGTTCTAGCAGATAGGAGGCAATGTTCAAGCACTGCTTAGCTGTGGGAATAACTGGGAGAGTGGGGTTGGTAAATGGGTTGTTGAAACACAAGGTCTAACAAGGAAAAATCAATAGAAATGGGTTTGGTGAGAGATTAGGGTATAATTGGTGGAGGACCTAGATGAACAACAGGATAATGTGTCTTCCTAACTGGAATCAGGGGAATAAATAAAATAACTTTAGGAGAACTAAAAAATTTATTATTTCCATTAGCTTTTGAGAAAAGTGGATTAAGGTTTTTGGAACTCTGACTACTCTATGACTAAGGTGGTGTGCTAACATGAAGTAAAGATTAAAGACCAATAACAATAAACCCCAGGTCTAGTTTGTTCTAAAATTCGGCTTAGAATTTTAGCAGTAATTGTTCATCCAAATGGACTCTGGACTTCATTTTGATTGGTTCTATTTTGGAGTCATGAAATGACTCTACGTGAAAAGTTATCCAGTCACATGCTCTTGTATCCTTCAGTCTACTCATTTTGTCTGTGTATCAAAATTTTGTGATAAAACAAAGAAACATTCACATGTGGTGTCTATCCACTGACCTTTACCTTTCTGGATTGACCATGCTTGAGAGGAGGAATATACACCAAGAAACTGCCTCAGGATTTTCTGTCTAGAGAAAGATTTCCCAAATCTGGGTTATGCTAACTGACTACAGGAGAGGAGAGTCCCAGACTTTTATGCTATTTCCACCTTGGATCTCTGCTGAGATTTCCTCTGCTATAGAAGGAAGAGGGGCTCCTTTTCATATAATGCTTAAATGCTTATGAATGAGGCAGGGTGGGGGAGAGATATTGTAATGTGTCTACATATTCCCTTTGGTATAGTTAGGTTTATTAAAAAATTCCAAGTAGAGAAAGAAAGACTAGAATTATCACAGAAAGAATTTCCTAACAGAGTAGATTATTGAAATAAATTGTGTACTCCCTTTATCTGAGGAGCTAGAGGAATTGAGTCAATTACCAATTGTCTGCCTGATTTTGGAGGCAACAGAATGAATGAGAAGACCTCCAAAGTTCTGTTTTCAGGCCTAAGCTCAGTGATTTCAGAATAGGACACAGAAAAAGAAACTAGAGCAACTGGAACCCATCTTTTCAGGCCTCTCTTTCCTGTGGCTGCATGATCCTCTGGTTCCCCCCAAAATATTTTTTGCCCTTCAGAGATGGAAGACTTTGAGGAAGTGAGGATAAAGTTTATTCAATTGAGATGTGCAAATGGGATTTTGTGACCAATTTTGATATTATTTTCATATCCAGATAAATAGCCAAGGTTGATTTTCATACTGACATCTTTATTTAGGATTTTTAGATTATCCACTTTTTTTTTTTTCAGACTCCATACTGCACTGGGTTTGGCAGAAACACTGTGTCAGAAAAAGCATCAGAGATGGACATAGATGGTGTGTGTGTGTGTGTGTGTGTGTGTGTGTGTGTATGTGAGTGACTTTGTGTAGGTAAAATAATGTAAATTTATTTAACTTTCCTATAGTACTAATTTATTTTGAGCTGATATATTTATTTGTAAATCTGTTTAATGATAGCCTCTACCATGAGACAGTAAACTGCATACAAGATTTATTTCTATTTTGTGCACCCTTGTACAGTTACCACTTAGCATAAGACTTGGCACATGGTAGGCACTCAACAAATGAAAAATTATATGTGTGCCTCCGTTCTCATCCACTGAGTTGGACAATGAGAAGTGCCTATGTCTCAGGGGCTGGGAGATTCTATACTATGGCAAGTAGATGAGCCACAGAGACTGTGATCAGATCTCCCCAGTGAGGCTGCCAGCTCTAGGGTAGAACCTTGTCCTCTGCCTATCACTGGCTGCATCTTATCATAATACCTGAGGCACAGGCCAGGGAGTGATCCAGGGCTGGGGACGGGAGGAGGTAAGTCCCAGCTATCAGAACAGACATCTTATTCTACCTGCAGTTGTTCCAGATGTGGCAGGGCTCCCAGCCCACTGACCTGCAGGGCACAGTGGGGGGTTGGTGGCATGAGTCAGAGAGGAATGTGGAGCTGGTTGTTTGGGAGTTTCACTCTGTGAGGAGAAGCCGGTTCCCCATGCCTGTCGGTTCTCTAATGGCGTCTCCAGAGGCAGAGCCCAGAAACAATTAGTTGGAGAAGACAGACTGAGCACCCACATATTTTTGAATCCCCCAAGATGTTGGCAGAATGATAATTTAAATGGATTTTAACAGGAAGAGGACAATTCATAGATAGCAAAGTATGAATTGTCTATAGAATATTTCAACTGAAAGGAAATTTGAGAGATCAGCTTATTCGTACTTCTGTGTTCATTTTAGATAAATAAAAACCTCTGCCCTGGGATATTTTCTGACCTATAACATGAAGGTCATACTAGGGCGGTGGAAGCTCAGTGGAAGTTCTCCATGCTCCCATATCCTCATTTCCCTGGTGGGAGTGAGTGGACACACCAGACAGATCCTCACTTCGGCATCATTCAGTGCTCTACTTCTTTGTACAGTGCACAGCAATGGGCCACGGCTGCAGGTGAGAGAGGCCCTCATTCTTGGGTCTTACTGAAGAGGGGACCTATGAATCTTGTAAATGTGATGACATCGGCAATGACAGACTCTTTAGCGCCTGGTAGTCTGTAATTGAAGCCAGGAATTTAGCACACGTTCTGACACACCCAGCCTTCACAGTGGGTTCCCAGAAGCGGGTTCTCGCATAGCCACTAGGCTGGGAGGACCCTCACTTAATCAACTTCCTGACAAGCTCCAAGTCCTCAAAGCCAAATCCTAAATGCCCAAACCAAGCAATAATTTTATCCCTCTCTGTTTTCATTCCCAGTGGTGCTTAAATTGTGCTTGCTAATTATTCCCAGTTGCAAACTCTCAGTAAGTGAGATCCAAGCGCCATGAAAGTATTATGGGATGTTCTTTTTTTTTTGTTTAACTGAAATCTTTTTTTGTTATAATCAGAGCCTAAAATTGATCAAACCAAAAGTTTCTATACTGCTTTGAAGCCCCAGGCAAATAGGTAGGGGATTTTTCTTGCTGTTCTCCACCTCTCTCCATAATGAGATGCTTTGTTTTCATGAATCCAGACTTCTAGACTCTGTGACAGGACATTTCAGCCCTCCCTCTCCCTCCAGGCAGGACAGAACTTAACTCATCCCAGACTGAAGTGTGTATCCTCTAGTCTGTTTCAAGATTTCCTGAATCTTCAGCATCATTTGGTTAAATGTGCACAACTTTTTGCCCTTGTTGTCTAATCTTAATTTCCCATGGCAATTCCAGCCCATTAGTTCTCATTGTGGAAAGGAAGATCCGTGTTCCTCTTATATCTTCTCAAATGTTAGTTTAGCCTCATTTCTTCCTTATGCCAAAAGAGTAAAGTTAGTGTTATTTGAAATTCACCTCATAGTTGACTTCAGCTAGTGTTATACTGTATATTTCAGTCAGTATTGTTATTGTGCCCCAAACCCAACATATCTCATCCTTTCTTTAGACTGAGACTCAAATATCAGTATTCTCCACCTGAGATGCCTTTCCCTCTCATCAGTCCAACCTTCCATTCCTTCTGAATACTGAATCCTGTTCCATTTCTCAATCTAGATGCCTCTCTCTCTCTCTCTCTCTCTCTCTCTCTCTCTCTCTCTCTCTCTCTCTCTCTCTCTCTCTCTCTTCATCCTCTCCATTCTCTCTGTATCCTCAATCATTCCAATTCCCCTAGCAATGTAAAGAACCTCACTCATGTGGTGTGAAGTTCTGCTCTTGCCTCACTGACTCCAAATATGAAGTCCTGATTAAGAAAAAGCCTGAGGGACGTACAGGGAGCCAGCAGCTAGACAGGTGTGTAATAACATGGAGTCAAGAGCCCCAGGGTTCTAGTGTGGGTCTGTAACTTTGGACGATTCATAACATCTCTGGCCTTTAGTTTAATTATTTGGACAAGAAAGCATGAAATCAAGGCCTCTCTAAGAATTCTTCAAACTTGAAAAATGTTATGAATTTGTATTTTCCTCTCTTTCTTGGTCTTCTTCAAAATCATGGACAGAACTCTACAAGCAAGGGAATCACAGAATAGGAGAGGAAGAATGAATTAAAAGACATTATAAGAACTCATAGAGGAAGGACCGTGTGAAGACACAGGGAGAAGCTGGCCACCTACAAGCTAAGGAGAGGGGCCTCAGAAGAAACCAAACATTCCAACACCTTCATCTTGGACTTCTAGCCTCCAAAACTGTGAGAGATAACTTTCTGCTCATGCCACAAAAAGGACATAAATGATAGAGAAAAAGGCATTTTAATGTATAGGTGTTACTGGTAGTAGCGATTGGTAATTTATAGTGAATAGGAGAGGAGGGGTAAAGTCTCCTGCACCTCTTACCCTTTTATGATCTTACAGAAATGTCTGTAATACATGTCAGAGGGTAGGAAAACGGCTATGGTTATGTCTTACATCGCCTGCACAGTGGCCTAATATCCTAGACATATGCTTACTCTGCTGTGGAACGCCAGGCCACCATCACTAAAGTCACCAAAGAAAGACACTATGTTAAGTTCTGACTCGTTTATTTCTTAGAAATTCCCAAATACTTCGTGGAATAAAAAAGAAAACAATTTCTATCTGGAACCAAAAGAATCTTTATTTTCTAAATGGAACTCGAGTTTCTTCTATGATATATTGGTCATTATGCTTCATAACAATCCTTGTAAAATAAAAGGCCATAAAACCCTGTAATTTATAAGGTTATGTGGCTGAGAGAGTGAGAACAATTCATGTGATTATTACTATGGATTAGAAGAGAGTTAGAGAAATGTCATGCTGGCCATGCCACTTACCCTAAGCAGGGACAGACTCACATTAGTTTACTAGTAAACAACTAGACTAATTACCGTATTTTTCGGACCATAAGATGCTCCGGACCATAAGATGCACCAGTTTTTAGAGAAGGGAAATGAAGAAAAAAAGATTCTGAAACAAATAGTGTCCTAAAATATTTTATGTGCATTAAAACCCAACATCACAGTCATAAACACATGTAATCAACCCTGTAAAGTAAACAGCAGCATTTAGAACCATTTTAGAGCCGGGCAAGCACACAGAGACCACACAGAGCCGGGCAAGTAAAAAAACTTTTTTTTTAAAGTATATGTGTAGGCTATATTTGGACCATAAGACACAGGGACTTTTTCCCCCCACTTCTGGGGGGAAAAAAGTGCGTCTTATGGTCCGAAAAATACGGTAGATTTTTTGAGAATCCAAGATGGCTGCTCGGGTAAGCAACTAGCCGCAGCCACACACAACAATTTCAACAAAATACAACTAAAATATAAAATGGACATTACCCAGAACTACAGGAAAGTCGACTGACTGGAAATTCTACAACAAGAAGCAAGGAGAAAACCAGAAGGAAGCGCAGAGGAGCTGTAAAAGCCCAAGGTACGGAGACACGTGGCGCGCACGGAGAGGACAGAGCCGGAGAGGAGGGAGGCCGAGTGCCTGGCTGGTGGTCCCAAGCGGGAAGGAGAGAAAAGCTCCGACTGTGCTGGGCCCAGCTCCAACTGCTCTGAACCCCAATTCTAGGCCAGACCACGGGGACCCAGGCTCATCCATAGGGAGCCGGGCTGTAAGGCGGGACTCCGGGGAAGCGGCGAAAGGAGGTCCCGGAGGCGCGCACACTGCGCGCAGAGAAGGGCCGGCCGGCTGTGCAGCGGGATTGCCCTGACGGGAAGGAGACAGGGGCTCCAGACTGCTCTGAACGCCACCTCCAATCGCACTACCAACTGAACTGAACCCCAATACCGGACTCATTGAGGGAGAGCATAGACAGTTTGGCAGCAGGCGAAAATCGAGGGCACCTTTCTCTCAGAGGCGCTCGCAACAAGTACTGAAGGACCCTGAGTCTCAGGAGTCGCATAGGGCAGGGCTGACGGAAGCCAAGGCTGTAGGCTCCACCCTGAAACCCCGCCCCATCAGGAAAGCTGCCTGCAAAAATGCCTAAACCAAATAGATCACAAACGAAAGAAATGGAGGACAAAAAGCGACTGGATATAGAGTTCAAAACCACACTTATAAGGTTGTTCAAGAATCTCCTAGAAAAGGCCGATAAAATAAACAAAACCTATGAGGATATGAAAAGGGATCAACTAGAAATAATAAGGGATCAACAAGAAATAAAGAATACATTGTCTGAAATAAAAAATATTTTATGGAGTCCTAAAAACAGAATGGAAGATCGCAAGAATCAAGTCAAAGATTTGGAACATAAAGAGCCAGAAGACACTCCTCTGCAGACACAAGAAGGCCAGGGAATCCAGAAAGTTGAAGATAATGTAAGAAACCTCTGGGACAACTTCAAGCGAACCAACATCAGAATTATGGGGGTCCCAGAAGATGAGAGAGAGCAAGATATCGAAAACATACTGAAAGAAATAGTGACAGAAAACTTTCCCCACCTGGTGAAAGAATTAGACTTACAAGTCCGGGAAGTGCACAGAACTCCAAACAAAAGGAATCCAAAGAGGACCACACCAAGACAAATCATAATTAAGATTCCAAGAGCAAAAGACAAAGAGAGAATATTAAAAGAAGCAAGAGCAAAGAAGGTAGTTACCTATAAAGGAGCACCTATACGACTGTCAGCTGATTTCTCAACAGAAACCATGCAGGCCAGACGGGAATGGCAAGAAATATTCAAGGTGATGAATAGCAAGAACCTACAGCCAAAGATAATCTATCCAGCAAAGCTATCACTCAGATTCGAAGGCCAGATAAAGAGCTTCACTAATAAAAAAAAGCTAAAGGAGTTCATCACCACCAAACCAGAATTATATGAATTGCTGAAGGGGGTTCTTTCAGAAGAGAAAGTAAATAAAGATAAAAATTATGAACAACAAATACGTAACTATTAACAAGTGAATCTAAAAACCAAGGAAACTAAAAAAAAAAAAAATCTGAGGAACAATATTAACTGTTGAATATAATAGAATCAGAGGTATGGAAGGGGAGTGAACTGTTTATTCTTGGGGAAAAGGGGAGAGGGGGATGTGGGAAGAGACTGAACATAAACTGTGCACCTATGGATGAGGACAATGGGGGGGTGGGGAAAGGGCAGAGGGTGGGGTGAGAAGGGGGGGAAAGGAACATTTGTAATAATATGAACAATAAAAATTTATTTAAAAAAAATAAAAATAATAAAACACATAACTCTATTACACTCTCAACTTAAAAAAAAATACGGTAGATTTTTTTTTTTTAAGGAGTCTCTGAGAAGACTATCAGAGAAAGAGGTGGAAAAGGCTAATATTTATTAAATACCTACCAGAGAAAGAGGTGGAAAAGGCTAATATTTATTAAATACCTACCCTATGCTAGATATTGTGAGACTCTTTATATGCCATACTAGAGGGCCAGTGCACAAAATTCATGTGGCGGAGGGGGTCCCCTCGGCCCAGCCTGCACCCTCTCCAATCTGGGACCCCTTGAGGGATGTCCAACTGCCCATTTAGGCCTGATCCCACAGGGGATTGGGATCAGACCTAAACTGGTAGTTGGACATCCCTCTCACCATCTGGAACTGCTGGCACCCAACCGCTCACCTGCCTGCCTGCCTGAATGCCCCTAACTTCTTCCTCCTGGCCAGCCTGATCACCCCCTAACCACTCCCCCGCCAGCCTGATTGAGACCTAACTGCTCCCCTGCCGGCCATCTTGTGGAGGCCATCTTGTGACCACATGGGGGGCGGTTATCTTGTGCGAGGGTATGATGGTCAATTTGCATATTACCTCTTTATTATAAAGGATGTTTGTTCTCAATCACTTAACTTTTAAAAATTAGGGGTTTTTTTGGGGGGGAAGATACATTAGCCAGCAAAAGCAACAAACCAACTAACAAATAACCCCCACCCACAAAAGCAAACAAACAAACAAAAAACCAATGCTAGTTTGTATTGTTTATAGAGACTATTTTATTGAATCTGTTTTTGTTTTGTTTTTTAGACACTAAAAACTAAAATCACTTCAGTTTCTGGGAACATGACAGGCTAGGTTATTTTAATCAACTTCCTGCTATTTAAATGTACAACTAAAAATGCTATTTAAAATATTTAAAGCATCAAAGAGCTGACAAGATAGTAAGGGAATACTAGGTCAAATCTAATGAAAACTGAAAGCTCAAAGTGTAAGTGGAACAGAGAGGCCCCTTTAGACAAGAAGGTATTTACTGATAAAGGCAGGCTTGAAATTTGGTTTTGAGGGATGGTCTCAGAAATTAAAGCTCAGGGCTGGCTCAAAATGGGGAGTCTAATAGAAGATCCTCTCTGCATTAAACTGGAGTCTCAAAGGGTTATACCCTTAGGGTATGGGTAAAACAGAGGTACACCTAACCCTTTTGCCACCTTCTTAAGTGTTCTTCAAGATTGCAAGAGACTTTCCTTTGTGCTAAGCAGAGCCAGGGAAAAATTATAAGCCAGGCTGATTTGTTGCCCAAAGTTACATTACCTAGGCAATAAGGGGAAACCTCAAACCTTAAATTTAGTTTAAAACTATTCCAGCCATAGCTGCTTTGGCTCTATGGATAGAGCATTGACCTGTGGACTAAAGGGTCCTTGGTTTGATTCCAGTCCAGGGTATATGCCCAGGTTGTGGGCTCAATCCCCAGTAGGGGTCATGCAGAAGGTACCAATCAATTATTCTCTCTCATCATTGATGTTACTATCTCTCTCTCCCTTTCCATTCTTCTCTGAAATCAATAAAAAAAATTTTAAATGAATAAAATAAAATAATTCCAGACACGTATTTCTTCTAGGCACCTAGAAAAGGCAAATACAAATTCTCCCTCATTGAAGGCTTTAAAAATCCTCTCAAATAATTCTTTTGATGCAGTGAATTAACAAGCACACATAGAGAGAAGGTGCCATAAATGAGAATCAGGAGAGAGAGAGAGAGAGAGAGAGAGAGAGAGAGGAGAAACAGACTCACAGTGACTTTGGACATCAAACTTATCAGGTATATATTATATAACAAGCTTGAAATGGTTCCAGGGAACAAGAATATATGAAAAGTGACCTAGTGGATTTGAAATAGAATGAATCTAACAGCAGACTGGATTTAGTTGAAGAGGGAATTAATAAACTAGAAGGCAGTCAGAAGAATTACGGAAGACAGCAGAGAGACAAAAAGTAAAAATATGCGAGAGGTTTGGGAGATAGGAAAGACATCAAGAAGACCTATCATACATTAATTAAAGTTTAAAAACAAAAGGAGAGAAGAAATAAGGCAGAGACAGTATTTGAAAAGATAATGACACAATTGTTTAAAACTGACTAAATTTACTAAGAAGCCTAGTAAATCCCAAGAAAGATAAAAAGAAGTTCACACCTAATATGTGTTAATGAAACCACAGAACATGAAAAGTGAAAAAAGAAAAAAAAAAGAAAAGAAAATAAGGAGCCAAGTAAAAGATTTGCTTCTGAACACAAAGAAGTAACTAATATGGAATATCCTCTTACTGTGAAGAACTAGAAAATATATGTGAAAAACGGTTTTGAGACATTGGAATAAGAAGCAATGCAGCCATTTTTGCTCAGTGGGTAGAGCACCAGCCTGCAGACTGAAGGGTCCTAGGTTTGATTCCAATCAAGGGCACATACCTGGGTTACAGGCTTGATCCCTAGTTGGGAACATGTAGGAGGCAGCCAATCAATGATTCTCTCTCATCATTAATGATTCTATCTTTATCTCCCTCTCCCTTCCTTTCTAAAATCAATAAAAGAAAGAAAAGAAAGAAAAGAAAGAAAGAAAGAAAGAAAGAAAGGAAGAAAGGAAGAAAGAAAGAAAGGAAGAAAGGAAGAAAGAAAGAAAAGAAAGAAGAAAAAGCAATGCAGACCATGATCCCTGAGAGATAGGAAACAAACAAGGTTAAACCCATAGTCACTCTGGGTTCCAACCTGGGGGCATTTTTCAAACAGTGGCAGTAGAGATTGGGGGCATCAAGCAGAGTATGATGGTTATCCTACAGTGAGAAGATAGAAATAGGAGTTCAGGGAAGCTGAAATAGCTAGAACTGGTGGGTTAGAATACTTGAGATGAGTGAGAAAGAGTTTTGGAAGTCACATAGAGTCTCTTGAAATCTTTGGCTGAACACTAATGTGTGCATGAGTAGGGTGAAATTTCATGATGCTGAGAAAAGAACAATAACAGGTAAGTGTAAGTTGAACAGTTCTTAGAGTTTAGGCAGGGCTGAGAAATATTCAAATTCCATCCATCCAGAGTAGTGATATCATTTATAATAATAACATCTAGATAACCAGTTGAGACTTCAGAAGAATGATGCCTTAGAAGGTTAAAGTAACCCATACTCAAATTACTAGATACACCATAAGGCAGCAAACTTTGATCCATAAATAGAAGGAAAATCAGTCATAGAAACAGACATAAAAAAAGACAAAGATAATGTAATTAGTATACAAAGACCTTAAGATAGCAATTAAAGTATGCACACGGATTTAAAAGAAGACATGATCCTAAAGAAGACAGAAGTAAAAGATACTTTTAAAAGTGTGATTTCTCTAAGTGAAAAATGGGATAACATTAATGGAAATTTTACTGGATGAACTTAAAAGCAATTAGATACTGCAGAAGAAAGAATCAGTAAGCTTAAAAGCATGGAAATATATAAACCAAAGCACACAGAGAAAAATATACTGAAAAACAAAAAAATGAATCTCAGTGACCTATGGGGCAATATCAAGTAGTTTAAAATCCATGCAATGACACTGAAAAAAATACTTGATGATATAGTGGCCAGTTTCTCCCTAATTTGATAGAAACTATAAACCTACAAATTCAAGAAGCTCAGTGAACTTCAAAAAGACAACTGCATCGCCGAAACCAGTTTGGCCTAGTGGATAGAGCATAAGTACCAGGTTAAATTCCAGACAAGGGCATGTACCTTGGTTGCGGACACATCCCTAGTAGGGTGTGCAGGAGGCAGTTGATCGATGCCTCTCTCTCATCGATGTTTCTAGCTCTCTACCATTCTTCCTTCCTCTCTGTAAAAAACCAATAAAATATATATATATTTTAAAAAGACAACCTCATCAAAGCACATCAGAATCAAATTGATAAAAATTTAAAAGTAGTCAGATATCCTATATAATAAATATGCAAATTGACCGTCATGCCCTCGCACAACATAGCCACCCCCATGTGGTCACAAGATGGCTGCCACAAGATGGCCAGCAGGGGAGGGCAGTTGTGGATGACTAGGCCTGCAGGGGAGGGCAGTTGGGGGGACCAGGCCTGCAGGAGAGGGCAGTTAGGGGCAACCAGGCTGACAGGGGAGGGAAGTTGGGGGCAACTGAGCCAGCAGGGAAGGGCAGTTGGGGGTGACTGGGTCAGCAGAAGAGGGCAGATGAGGGCAATTGGGCTGGCAGGGGAGGGCAGTTGGGGCAATCAGGCTGGCAGGGGAGAAGTTAGGTATCGATCAGGCTGACAGGGGAGTGGTTAGTGGGTGATCAGGCTGGCAGGCAGATGTGGTGAAGGTCAACCAGGCAGGCAGGTGAGCAGCTGGGAGTCAGCAGTCCCGAACTGTGAGAGGGATGTCCAAGATTGGAGAGGGTACAGGCTGGGCTGAGGGATACCCCTATACTAATTTTGTGCACCAGGCCTCTAGACTATAATAATAAAAGCATAATATGTAAATCGACTGAATGACTGAACAGCAGAACAACTGGACAACCACACTATTTCATCCACTGGCACCAGGCCAGCCAAGGCAGGGCAATTGGGTGGCTCCATGATAGCCCCCAAAGAGGGAGGCCCAGGTCACCAACCAGTGGGCCGCGGTGGGTGGGTGGGATCTCACTCTGCAGGGGCGATCCATCACAGAGCCCCGGCTGGGTGGGCATGGACTATTTCTTTGGGCCTATCGATTGCAGGGCTCCCAGACTGAGAGGGCACGGGCTGGGCTGAGGGACCCCTCTCCCCCCAAGTGCATGAATTTCATGCTCTGGGCCTCTAGTCCTAGCTAGTAAAGAGGGAATATGCTAATTGACCATCAAACCCTCACAAAGATGACAATGCCCACAGCCAATAAGGAGGTAATATGCTAATTAACTGCCATGCCTTCAAAGATGGCAGTGCCACAGTCACAAGATGGCAGCACCCAATCCCCTCAGCCCCGCTGGGGAGGCAAGTGTGTGGCATGGCTGCTCCATGTGCCTGCCTCCAGAGTCTCCCAGTTCCCTCAACCCCCCAACTGCCCAAGGCCAACCCAAGGTACAGGCAAGCCTTGGATGGCAGCTGCCCAGCTGTTTAGGGCCACCCGAGGCTCCAGTAACCAGGGCTGGCGAGGCTTGTCCTGCCAGCAGTGGCAGCAGCAGAGGTGTGATGGTGGAATCGCTTTCCCCTGATTACTGGGTTGCCTCCTGCTCTTGAGGGCTCCCAGACTGTGAGAGGTGGCAGGCCAGGCTGAGGGACCCCTCCTCCAGTGCATGAATTTTCATGCACCGGGCTTCTAGTATTAAAATAAGGAGAAAACATAATAAGACACATATTAAAATAAGGAAGCAAAGGTAAGTATTATTAAAAATGTTTTGCCAGAAACAATGCAAGCCAGGAGACATTTTTAAAATATTAAAAGTATGTAACAACATAGAATTCTATATCTATTTTAAAAATGTTTTTCAATTATAGCAAAAGAAACCATCAACAAAACAAGAAAGCCCACTGTATGGGAAAACATATTTGCAAATGTTATCACTGATAAAGGTTTAATCTCCAACATCTACAGACAACTTATACAACTAAATAAAAGGAAAATGAATGCTCCATTTAAAAAATGAGCAATGGACCTAAATAGAATATTTTCAAAAGAAGACAGAAGGAAGGCCAAGAGGCACATGAAAACATGCTCAAAGTCACTAATTATCCAAGAGATGCAAATCAAAACAACAATGAGGTACCATCTCACACCTGTCAGAATGGCCAACATCAACAAATCAACAAACGACAAGTGTTGGCGAGGTTGCAGAGAAAAAGGAACCCTCGTGCACTGCTGGTGGGAATGCAGACTGGTGCAACCACTGTGGAGAACAGTATGGAGTTTCCTCAAAAAACTGAAAATGGAACTCCCATTTGACCCAGTAATCCCACTCCTAGGATTATATCCTAAGAAACTAGAAACACCAATCAGAAAAGATATATGCACCCCTATGTTCATAGCAGCACAATCTACAATAGCGAGGATTTGGAAACAGCCTAGGTGTCCATCAGCAGATGATTGGATCCAAAAACTATGGTATATCTACACAATGGAATACTATGCTGCCATAAAAAAGAAGAAATTCTCATCATTTGCAACAACCTGGATGGAATTGGAGAACATCATGCTGAGTGAAATAAGCCAGTCAATGAAAGAGAAACACCACATGACCTCACTCATTTATGGATAATAAAGAACATTATAAACTGATGAACCAAAAGATAGATACAGAGACAGTAAAGCAACAAGCAGACTGTCAAATTACAGCGGGAGGGTAGGGAGATCTGGGGGAGATAAAAGATCAACCGAAGGACTTGTATACATGCATATAAGTACAATCAATGGACACAAAACTCTGGGGAGAGTGGATATGTAAGGGGGGGGAGACAATGGTAAAATATGTACACAGATAATAATTTAATAAAAATAAAAATAAAAATAAATGTTTTTGAAAATGAAGGTGTAATGAAACTTTTTTTTTTTTTTTAGACAAACAGTGAATTCTGAGTGTTAAAGGAAATTTGTCAGGCTGATGGAAAATAGTAGCTGATGGAAAGGTTTATATAAATCTAAGAAATGGCAAATATGTACGTAAATATTAAAAGACTTTTTTGTTTTAAATTTTTCTTTAAAACATGACTGGCTGGCCTGGCCAGCATGGCTCAGTGGTTGAGCATTGACCTGTGAACCAGGAGGTCAGGGTTCGATTCCCTGTCAGGGCACATGCTGAGTTGCAAGCTCAGGCCCCGGTGAGAGGCAGGCAGAAGGCAGCCCATCCATGATTCTCTCTCATCGTTGATGTTTCTATCACTTTCTCTCTCTTCCTCTGTGAAATCAATAAAAATAAGTATTAAAAAAAGATAACTGGCTGTTTAAACAAAAATAATAACAATGTATTGTGGGGCTTATAACAGACATAGAAGTAAAATGTATAAAACAATAGCACAAAGTTAATGGAAGTAAACTGTTGTAAAGTTCTTACATTATATATAAAATGGTGTAATATTATTTGAATATAAATTTTGATAGTTAAAGATGAATATTGTAAAAATCCTTGAGCAACCAATAAAATAATAAAATGGAAAGGCATAACTATTAAGCCAACAGTGAAGATAAAAATGGAATCCTAAAACTTAATTAATTTAAAAGAGAAAACAAAAACAGACGGGAAGAATAGGCTTAATCTTGATTATATTGATAATTACATTAACTATAATGGCCTAAATATCCTAATTAAAAGGTTGCAGTTAGAATGAAAAAAATCATGACAAAACAATATGTCTTCTATTAGAAATGCATTTTAAGTATAGAAACACAGATAGATTGAAGTAAAAGGCTGAGCCTTAATCAGTTTGGCTCAGTGGATAAAGAGTAGGCCTGCGGACTGAAAGGTCTCAGGTTCGATTCCGGTCAAGGGCATGTACCTTGGTTGCGGGCACATCCCCAGTGGGAGGTGTGTAGGAGATGGTTGATTGATGTTTCTCTCTCATCAATGTTTCTAACTCTCTATCTCTCTCCCTTCCTCTCTGTAAAAAAAAAAAAAAAAAAAAAAAAAAATCAATAAAATATATATTTAAAAAATAAATAAAAAGCTGAGAAAAGATGTAGCATGTAAATACATGGCAAGAAGACTGAAGGTACTATATTAATTTCAAAGTAGACTTAAGTACAAGTCCAGAGATAAAGAGGGATATTTCATAGTAATAGAAGGTTCAGATCATTAAGAGGCCATAATAATAATAAATAAGAAGTTGGCAAATTATAGAGCATCAAAATATATGAAGCAAAACCACCATAACAATAAGGAAAAATAGACAAATCTTCAATTACAACGGAAGATTTTAACTATTGTCTCTCAAGAACTGATAGAACAAATGGTCAGACTATTGGTAAGGAGATAGAAAGCTTGAATAACATTACTAACTGCACCTCTTACCTAATTTGACCTAGTTTTCCTTTATAGAATATTGCCACCAGTGACTGCAGAATATATATTATTTTCAAATACACATGGAATATTCATCAAGATAGACCATTTGCTGGGTCATACGACAAATCTTACTAAATTTAAAAGGACTGAATTCATACAGCATATGCTCTCTGACCACTACAGCCAACACCAAAGAATTAGATTAAAAACCTAACAGAAAGGGAGTTTTACATGGAGTTTAGAAAAACCAAAGTTTAACTCATTAGCCAGGTAGTATTGGGCAAAATGCCTAATCTTTCTAAATACCAGTTAACTCTTTTATAAAATGTAAATAATAATAATGCCTGCCATAAGATTTTTTAAATGTTAATAGAGATGAGATGTGCAAAAAGTTCAGTGCAATGCCTGGCACATAATAAATATTCAAGCAATCTTAACTATAGTTATTTTTAAAGGAGAGGAATTTGAGTTACTGGAGAGAAGGCAAACATTTTTTTATATGAAGGGTTGAAGCTTTGCATGAGTATGTCATGTATGGAAGAGAAGAAGCAGAGAACTTGAACCAGAGAAGAGATTCCATTTAGAAAGCCATTAGCTGGAGGGGAGTTTGAGAGGGAGGGGGAAGCAGCACAAGAGGTTAGTTAAGGCCAAACTGAGGAGCTTTGATTCGATATGATGAACAGCAGTATCTATTGCATAACATGTGGACTCCATGAAAACAGCTTTTATGAATTGTTGATTTATCAGTGACTACTTGCTTTAAAGAAGAGAAAGACTTGCCGAAACTGGTTTGGCTCAGTGGATAGAGTGTCGGCTTGCGGACTGAAAGGTCCCGGGTTCAATTCTGGTCAAGGGCATGTAACTTGGTTGCGGACACATCCCCAGTGTTGGGTGTGTGGGAGGTGGCTGATCAATGTTTCTTTCTCATTGATGTTTCTAGCTTTCTATCCCTCTTCCTTCCTCTCGGTAAAATAAAAAAAAAACATTAAAAAAAATTTTTTTAAAGAAGGGAAAGACTAGATGCATGAAAGCTGAATATCTGTCTGTTGAGATGACCCAGACATAACCAATTTGCTTCTAGACCAGGTTAGGACTATACAAATGGTGAGAAAGTATGCCAGAGCCATGTCTTGCCCTGCCTTCTGGCTGAAGTCCAGGAGATTGATTACAGCTAAACAAGGTCCCTCTTGTCGCTTGTGGGCACACACAGACTGGCCTCATCTCACACTTATTATACATTGTCCATCTTTTGTCTCTCACCTTGGGGTTTATCTGTGCCATTGATACTTAAGAAGGTTCTGCACAGCAGTATGCACAGGAGACCTGGAAGTGTAGGATAGTTAACACCTCAAGGGACAAAACTTGAATAATGGCAGCCAGTAGTTAAATCGTCCCCTTCCTTCCCCTGTACTGATAGTTTGGGGATGCAGTGCTTCACCTGGCCCCTCTGGAAATATCCTTCCATGTTTCATGTGAAGCAACCAACTTTTCCAGAAGCAGTGACTAGCTATGCAGCACATTCCTTCTTATTTGCTTTCTTTTTCCTTGCTTTGCTCTTCCCTATCCTTCAGTCTTGCTTCTCGGGGATTGCATTCTTCAATAAAGTATTAGCACATGAACATCTGCTTCAGGCTCTGATTTCTACAACAAAGAAGAGAAAAGAGTAATAAGACAGAGGAATGAGAAGGCTTTGGTAATGGCTTGACTGTATATGCCAAAGATTTGGGCAAATTTAGAAGTTAGCTGCAAGTTAGTGAACCTGGAGATGGAGGTGGGTAAAGGTGCTCTTCCTGCAGCGAGAAAATAGGGGACTAAACGCCCACTCTAGAGCTCCTTAAGGCATGAGGGCTCAAATGTCTGCATCACAAATACATGATTAGAAAGTCTCTGGTTTCCTGGGCCACAGTCCTCTCCCTGTGTACTCTTACCCCTATTTTGGTATGAATGCATTTTCAGTGGGGTTGGATCAAGCTAGGTCTGGCTTTTAATCCATTTTATGGCATACATTTTAGTAAAAAGGAATACAATCATGATGACAGATTTATGAAATCATCTTCCCTACCTTCAGTTTAACATACAGTTGAACAACTTAAAAACCTAACGAGTAGACTCATTTCTGCCCCACACAAGGCTGCACTGCATGAAACACAGGTTTTTCCTGAAAACCATCTTGGAAGAGCTCACTTTCCTGCAGACACACCAGTACCATTTTTAAAAAGGAAAGCGGGTGGGGGGGGGGGGGGAAAGAGCACACTGAAGCAATAGTCTTTTGTCAAAACTGGGCTGTGCTGGGTCCAAAGAAACATCAGACAAATAAGGATTAGTGTTGCGAGGTAGGAGGTTTCTCTGGAAGGGCATTCAAATATCTTTTTTTACAGGTATTAGCCCCATAGGAGGCATCAAAAGGGGAATAAATATTAGACCTTGGACTTATCCTCTCAGGACATGAAATGTGGTAGGAGGTACAGACCTCCTACATGGGAATGAAACAGTAAACCAGGACACATCCACAGAGCCAGCAAGTCTAATGCAATGTGCTCTAAAGCACAATTTACCTACTGCCTCTACACCTGCTTTCTTTTGTAGTTCCCCGTTTCAGATGGGGAGACTCAGCTGCCTGTGCCAGAAACTTGGCCATCACTCTTGACTTCGTCTTCTCCTTTCACCTCCCTCTCCACTATTACTTAAATGACCAAATGCTGTTGGTTTTAACTCTTAAGTATTTCTCAAGTCTATCTCTAGGGGAGGCAGCCTGCATTGACAGGAATCTAAGCTAACAGTTTTCTAGCTTGGAGATCCCCATGGTGAGGAGTCCTTTCAGACTCACATTCCTTCTCTAGGTGAGTGACATACAATAATTTTCAAATTTAACAAAACTGGGAGCTTGTCAACACTCCTCTATCTACAGGAAACTTTCATTGGCTCTTAAAGATGGCTGTGTATGCCAAACCAAATGGCAGAGTGAAAAGGCGGTTGAGGGATGCAGGGGACCCTCCGTGATACCCACGCGGCCACATTGTATTGCGAATTAAGTTCTCCAGGACTTGGTGCTGCATGTGCCCATCGCAAGATGGTCAGCTGCCAGGGTTTAGGGAAGCACAGCATTGGATAGATGAGTTTGATTATTCAAATAAAGTGCCTTGACCCTTAAATTACCTGAATAATTGCCACCTTGTGGTCTAGGGCAGCGATTTTCAAGCGGTGTGCCTCAAGAATTTTTCAAGCATACAATGCCTGACTATTGAGTCAGGAGCACTGACTTATTTTCCCTTACATTGGCAAGTTTAAAAAAAAAAATGGCAGCCGCCAACACAACAATAACCATCTGGTGTACATGAATAAAAATTTTACCTATTTTTTTTGTCAGATCAGCAAAAAATTTAACAGATTTTTTTGAGTACTGCAGAATTTTAGTAATTAGCTTTTGTGTGCCTTGAGATGAAAAAGGTTGGAAGTTGCTGGTGTAGGGCGACCAGAGCCCCATACTGCTGGAGTCACAGGAGCTAGGAGAGTCATAATTGTCTGTGAGCAACTGAATGGGCCATCTGAGGTGGTGTCTACAGCATAGGAAATGAACAGACTGTTCAAAGTGGCAAATGAGTAATGTGTTCATTGTGGCAGGCAAAATATCAAACCGTGTTGGGAGTGAGTCAGGGGACAAATTTGGCTGATCTCTGGCAATTTTCTTCTTCTATCTTTTTTAACGTGGGTTGATTCATTCCCAAGTAATTCTATTTAACATACACTTACCCCAGCATTTCCAATAATTAAATCTCCATCCTTCAGGAAGCAATCCCTGGTTCTCCTCACCCAATATTGGTTTCTTGTTTATTCATAGCACCAAGGGACTCAGTCAGTACTATATTTGCTTGCATTTATTTATATGTTGCTTTGTGTTTTTAAGCTATTTTTCTGTGTGTATGCTGTGTTCCCTTAAAGTGGATTTATGTTCCTTCAAGAAAGTCTCTTTAGTAGCCATTTTCCCTTTTCCTTTCACTTGCATTTTATAATTCTGCTCATTTGGTATTATCTCATCAAACTCTCCATGTAATTTCTTATAACTTTATCTACACGTTACTCTTTCTGCTATTGACTAGAAGTCTGAAAGCAATGCTACATTTGCAGTTAGGATATAGCACATGGGCTAGTAGGTTTTGCTTTACAGATGATCTGCTTTGAGACAACAGCTTTAGGAAATCTTTGCATCTTAAAGCCTGGGTTCCTGTGCATCCTCTGAGTCACTGCCAATAAGCTGAGCCCTTTCCTGTTCCCTCAAAGCATCGTGGCCTTTGCCCTACTCTGCTTGGAAAATCCTTTCCTCTTCTGCACATGGTGAGGAAGAGCTCACACTTTAGAACCTAGCTCGAATAATTCAAAACCTACTATCTCCTCCCCACCACATCTGCCCCCACAGTACTTTTTACAAACTGTCACTAAGGCCCATGCCCATGTTATTCTAGTTGTCTGTTTTCACATTGTTTCTCACCAAAGCACAAACCTCAAGGCCACTGCTTGTTCATCTTTATAACCACACCACCAAATACTGAATCCTCCACACAGTGGGCACTTATAAAATAAAGAAAAAGTATTCAGTGGATAAGTTCTTGCATAGAATGTTTAAAATCCTCTACTCTACCTTCCCATCCCTCCGAGGAACCTGCCTATATTAATTCTTCCAGATGCGTTTTAAGTATCAGTATCCATCTGGTTCTAGTTTGTCTTTGGCATCATCCCAACTCTTACTTGGCAGGGTCAGAATGAGCCCAAGGGTGGTTTAAAATAATTTTACACTTATGTTTATTCTAATATTTATTTCAAATTTATCTCACATCTACTGTGTGCTGGGTACTCTTTGTTCTAGGTGCTGAGGATATATCAGTTGACAAGACAGTCAAAATCCCTGCCCCCATGAACCTTGTATTTTAGTGGTTTACTCTGAAGATTAGACTGCAAAACTGATTGAGAATGAAAAACTGATATTTTTGTCCATGTTGTATGATAAATTCAATTCATATATATATGTCTTTGTTTTTCCACTTTAATTTAGTAACCGAATTCCAACTGCATGTAGCTTTCTGTCATCATATTTCCCAGTGACAGACACCAACATATACAATATACACACCTATCCCTAGCATCCATGCCATGCTAAATATACCCTGGCACCTATACATTACACTTCCAAAGCTGTCCAATGTATAAACTCACTAATCATACGTATTTCCAATTATCAAACCTTCCAAGATGATAATTATACTGCCTTCCCCTTCCCAAATACATACCCGTTCATATGCTCTCTGTCCAATCTCCATTCTTTCTCTAGCAAGGATTGTCAGGAGCAGAATTTCTTTGAAAACTATCATGTATTTATATTAGACCAATTTTAGAAATGAACTTAGCAAGCCCTGGATGAAAGTACCTTATTTTCTTTTTAATCCTCAGTCAAGGATATTGTTATTGATTTTCAAGAGAGGGGAAGGGAGAAAGAGAGAAACATCAATGTGAGAGAGAGCATTGATTGGTTGCCTTCCATATGCATCACAACCAGGAATCAAACCAGCAACCTAGGTACCCTGACTAGGAATTCAACCCACAACCTTTTAGTATATGGGACATGCTCCAACCAACTGAGCCACACTGGCCAGGGCAAAAGTACTTTTTTTTTTTTTTTTTTAATAGCCAGTACTTATTCTCCATTCTTCTGGGCAAAGCAGGCCTAAAAGGCTAATTTGAGGCTGGAGACCATTTAACAGCATTCCTAGGGAGAAAGGGTGAGGGATCTCTATTGGGGAAGGACATGGAAAGAGAAGAACAGATTAGGGAAAAGACAGCCATTCTGTGCAAGGTGCAGCAGTCCTCTTTTAGGTGCTCTTTGTCATGTTCCCTGCCCTTCAGATATTGCTGCAAATCCTAAATTTTTAAAGATCAATGTGTTTACTCTTTTGTCTCCAAGCAGAACCCTGATCTGTAATGGGATGCAATGTATGTCGTGTGAAGGGAGAGGAGAAAGAGAACTATACTCCAAAGACCATCCTCAATAGGCCAGTCTTTTTATTTTATTAAAACTTTAAAATAATCCAAATGGTAGCCTGGCTGGCATTGACTCAGTGGTTGAGCACAAACCTATCAACCAGGAGGTCACGGTTTGATTCCTGGTCAGGGCACATGCCTGGGGTGTGGTCTTGATCACCAGAGTGGGGCTTACAGGAGACAGCCACTCAATGATTCTCTCTCACCATGGATGTTTCTGTCTCTCTCTCCCTTCCCCTTCCTCTCTGAAATAATTTGAACAAATATATTAAGAAAGCAAATTTATTTTTTAAAAATCCAAATGGTAGATAGTACTTACCTCCATTTTGTAAATATGGAAATCAAGGTTCAAAGGTATTAATAGTGGTGTTGTGATTTAAACTCAGGCTTGACTGACTTCTAGCTTATGCTCTTTCTTCTCACGTAAGACTGACCCACCATCAGGGGTTGGGGGATGGGTTTAGCAGTGAAGGGGTATTCTGCATGCGTGGCAAGGGTTATGGAGATAACCCTTCATGAAACAAAGACATTGATCTAGAATAAAAGGGGTCTGTACATACTGGCAGTTGGTAAAACACTTTCATAGAGATTCTAATGATAACATATAATTCTAAATGTTTACAATTTCTAAGCGTTTTCCATTCCTTTGATCTCCATACAAAGTGCTCTGAAGGATGTAGTCAATGCCCATTTTGCATTTAAGGAAACTGAGAGGGAGCCAAAAGAGGATTAATATTTACTGAAAAAATTATTTCTCTCTCTCTCTACTGGGGGCCTCTCATGGGGCTATGCATTTTCTCACATATCATCTTTGTGAAACATTATAATTTTATTTGAACCATATGATAAAACATTACATTTTGCAGTTGTTGTTTTTTTTGTTTTTTTTTTATAACAAGCTCAATGAATTGACATCTCAGTCATCTTGATGGGTGAGCATAGTAAAGACCTTAAAGGCTGCCAGACAGGGGAATTGGTTCACTCAGGAATATCTCCTCTGTCTGATGATCCCTTCTTCTGCAGCCTCATTCTATTTCCCTGTGGTTTTTATTTCTTTAGAAAGAATGAAGAATAGCGATGGGTGGTCCGGTGAATAATAAGTCTTCGGATATTTGAAGTTCACTATGTGTGGAAGATGGTTATCTCCCAGTCCCCATCATTTCATATTAGAGTGGACTTTGCACTAAGTGTTCCTCAGTAGAGGCTCAGAGTCATAATGTGAGTCACTCTTTTTCTTTCTTTTTAAAAAAAATATATTTTATTGATTTTCTACGGAGAGGAAGGAAGAGGGATAGAGAGCTAGAAACGTCGATGAGAGAGAAACATCGACCAGCTGCCTCCTGCACACCCCCCACCGGGGATGTGCCCACAACCAATGTACATGCCCTTGACCAGAATCGAACTTGGGACCCTTCAGTCCGCAGACCGATGCTCTACCCACTGAGCCAAACCGGTTTTGGCGAGTCACTCTTTTTCATTCTCTGGCCCTGAAGACATATTTCAAATGGGTCAAAGAGCCTTGCATAAAGCTGCTGGCCTGCCCATCCCTGTTGGATGTGAATTTGGATAGAGAGCCAGGGAAAATAGAAGGCTTGTGACCTAGTTTTTACCATCCTTACATCACTCCTTTCTGCCTTTCATCTCCTAGGCTTCTTCCCCAGACTTAGGGCCCTTTCCTTCATTCTCTCTACTGATCTAAGTTCACTCGTATTTCAACACCCTTTCCTGCTGCTCCTTGCAAAACATACACACCGAGGCACACACAGGAATCTCATGCATATGACTTCACTTTAATCCTTTATTCCTTGACTTAGTTTCTCTCTAGTTTATTCATATCTTTTTAGCTCTTCCCTCTGGAGTTTACTAAAGGACCTTCTATTTTATCCTTGTATGTATGTGCTTTGGTCCCTGTGTCATGGGCTCTATCCCATATTTTCCACAAGACTGGACTTTCCCTATGGGAAGGGACTTCATCTTCTGTCTCTGGAGTTTCCCTCTACTCCCCGAATGTAAGATAATCATCTCAGAAGTGATTGACCTACACATCATTTGATAATTCTCCAAGTCAGTGGATTATTTCTTAAGTTTCTATTTAAAGTCTTGTTTTAATTTTGGATATGAATCCAGTTTGTCAAGAACAAATTTTTCTTGCTTATGACATTAATTCAGGGTGACAGGAGAAGTGTGAGAGAAAGGAAACAAATGATTTGAGAGATGAACAAGATTTCTTAAGCCAATTAATTGAGACAGTTCACATGTTTATTATGTTTAAACTATTGGGTAATTAATTTAGGGAGTTTTATAGACAGTTTAATACTTTAGCAGATTAAGGAATAAGCCAGTTTATATGAAAGAAGAAAGAACCCTGGTATATATCTACATCTGATATTAAATATAACAAATGAAAGATGAGACATTAGAAAATTGTTCATAAACTTTATGGTTCAGAATATGGGTATAAATAGTCAATGCTTAAGTATTGGCATGTAAATTATCTTTAGGAAATTTAAAATCCTAACTTGACTCTTCCTTGCTCATCAGCATTCATCTTGGGTGCCCTACCCCAATCATCTCCAAATTGGTATTATATACCTTTTTCAATGAATGCTTATCATCATATATAATAAAAGGCTAATATGCAAATTGTCCTCTCTGGAGTTTGACTAGGAGACCAGGAGTTGATCGCTTGCTAAGACATGCGCTGACCACCAGGGGGTGGCAGGGAACATGGTGGGTGACCAGTAGCAGTGGCTGGGCACTGAAGGAGGGAGGGGAGAAGGAGAAGGGAAGGCCAGGAGGTGGGGAACCTGTTCCGCCCTTATGCTGGCCAGGCCTAGGGACCCACCCATGCATGAATTCCATGCACTAGGCCTCTAGCGTAAATCATAATTGCAAAGATATAACTCCTTGGGTAAAATCAAATTTAAAAATTAGTCTGAGCGTTTGTTGGGTGGCTCAGTTGGTTGGAGCATCATCACATATACCAAAAGGTTGCAGGTTCGATTCCTGGTCAGGGCACATACCTAGGTTGAGAGTTCGATTCCCAGTTAGGGCATGTATGGAAGACAACTGATCTATATTTCTCTCTCTCTCTCTCTCTCTCTCTCTCTCTCTCTCTCTCTCTCTCTCTCTCTCCCTTTTCCCCTTTCTCTCAAATCAATAAACAGAGCTACAGGTGAGGATAAAAGAAATCACTCTAATAATTTCTAATAGCTCATGGTTCACTTCATTTTATTACCACAGTTGACAAGAGTTGCCTGAGATAAAAATCAAGACTATTTATTGGGTGCCTGGAATAGGTATGGGAGGGGTGACAAGGTAAAGTCAGTTCAAGGCCACAAAAGAACTAAATCATGTTACTTGAAGTAGATGTGGCCCTACAAACCAGCCCCAAATCCTCTCTGCCTACTGCCTGAAATGCCCATTCTGTCCCATACCTTTTTCTCTGACATATATCTTGGTTTAGTTGTTGTATGTTTTTTTTTAAATTTCACCTGCCTATTTTCTGCTCTCCTGACCTGACCTTTTCAGGATGGCTATATATACATACTCACATAGAAAAAAGCTTCCTCCTTCTTTGTTCCTCTCTTTTGATCACTAAATGCATGTCTATAATGCTAAAAGTACTTTTGGTATTATCAACTCTGTCATGCAATTGGTGATTTTAATGGGGAAAAGTGCTTTTCTGAAAGGGCCACTTGATTTAAGAAGCCCAACATAGATAGACCATCAGCTTGCTCTCTATATTTGCCTTTGCCCCTATTATTTTGTCTCTCTATAATCTTTTATTTAATAAAAAAAAAAAAAACACCACACACCTATTAAGTGTTTACTATATGCCATGGATTATACTATACTTGTGGTTCAGTAGTGACACAATATTGCTGTTTCTCTCTAACTCCAAGATATTTAAAAAGCTTAATGAAGAAAGTGATGTTTAAAAAAACAGCTGTAAGAGGAAGTTGATTTTTTTCCCCCTTATCCTTGGAGGTTTTATTATTTGGGAAGAAATTGGTGGTGAGAGGGCCAGTATTGCTGGTCAGAGATTTCTTCTTCACCTTAGTTCCTGCCCTGTATAGCAGGGGGAGGGGGCACGCTAGTACCCCCATACCTTCTCATCCTTATTTTCTTGCCTCAGGGCCTCCCCTCAACAAAAAGGGAGTCTGTCACTGTAATTAAGCAGTCTGTAATCAACAAAGTCTCATTAAGAAATAATGAGGCCAGTAATGCAATGGGTGCTATTGATGGGGGATTAGTGAAACTCCAGTGGTTTCCTACAACTCCCCCACTTTCTGAGGAAGTGGGGGTGGAGAAACTGTTAACTCCATTTAGCATTAATGAAGTCTTAGCATTAATCCCTTAATCCCCGTGCTCCCCTCACACACTCCCCCCCACACCCACACACACACTCCAGAATTAAACTCCTTACTGAAGATGGATGTGTAAGATGGGGCATAGCTCCCCACCATGTATGTGAGCACCTTGTTGACAGGGTCATATTACAATCATCTATATATTCCCAGTCTTGTACCTTATAAGTGCCCAGTAAATGTTCCATGAATTCTGGGAGAGGATGGACTAGAAATACAAATTGAGCATTAAGAGTCAAGTGCCCTGCATTTTTGCTCAAGACTTTGTCAAATAAATCGTGGTTCCATTAGCATCTAGAAATATCACTGACTGAAGAGGCTGTTGGTACTAAGGACCACAAGCTCTTTTTATACTTCTCCCATGTTGAGTCCTAGTTTTTATTATAAGTACCTGTAAATAAGGGCATAAGTTCTTGGAGGACAATGACCATTTTTACACAATTTTATGTTCCCCAGAGGGTATGTAAAGTGCCCATGTTTACCTTGCAGCAGCATATGGGAAAACTGCCATTGCAGGAAATCAGTGAAGATCCCAAGAATATCCCTTTCTCTTCATTTTACTGAGTCCACTGAAACAATGTAAGGACTAAATAACTGAAGACTAAAAATCTAGAGGTTCACCCTACCTGGTTTGGCTCAGTGGATAGAGTGTCGGCCTTCAAACTGAAAGGTCCCTTCGATTTCAGTCAAGGGCACCTGCCCAGGTTGTGGGCTCTATCCCCAGGGGGGGGGGGACTTGCAGGAGGCAGCCAATCCATTATTCTCTTATCATGAATGTTTCTATCTCCCTCTTCCTTCCCCTCTGAAATCAATAAAAATATATTTAGAAATAAAAAATAAATAAAAATCTAGAGGTTCATGAAATGCTTTATGTGATTTTCTATGTCAAGGGAGCTTGCTCTGTATTAAGATGTAGTTTATCCGCTTGCCTAAAATGAACCTCCTGGAGTCCAAAGAAGCTTCTATATAGAATCAGGAGGAGGATTTCCAACAGTGCCTTACAACCAAAGGCTCCTAGAAGCTTGAGCAACCTTAGTATCTCTTGAACGTATAGTTTTTTGTTTTTGTTTTTAAGAGTTGGGTGGCCATGCCCTGCCATTGTGGCTCAGATAGTTGATCATCGTCCTATGTACTAAAAGGTCGCCAGTTTGATTTTCAGTCAGGATACATGGGAGGCAACCAATCGATGTTTCTCTCACATCTATGTTTCTCTCCCTCTCCCTTTCTCTCTCTAAAATCAATAAAAATATAGTTTTTTAAAAAAAGAACTGGGTGGTCCAAACAGACAACTGAAAGATACAAGTTCATATAATTCATTCTTCTACATTGACAACACTGCCTCTAAGTTGTATATCCTCTTCATAAACAAAGAAAGAGTTTATAACTTCTTTCAAGGTAGAAAGTTCTTCTAAAGAAAAAGTTAATATAGGGTGGAGGTTAAAGGCACAAGTTTTGAGTTACATAGATCTGGTTTTCAGTCCCGAAGAGTTTCAGTTCACTCTCTTGCTTATTAAGGCAAGTTAGTTAATCTTATCTTTGTGGTAAGAATACTGACCACAAAGGTTTGTCAGGGTTGAAAGAAAAAAGAATGTAAAGTACCTCTGGGTACTTTACTGTTGGTGAGTGCTCAAAAATGGCAGTTGAAAAGAATAAAGCTAAATCTAGCTTCAGTCCCTCCTCTGGGGGGATTTTGCCTGGACTTACTAGTATGTAAGCTTTGTGATTCTTCTCATTGTCTTTGTGTTTTGTTTCCCCACTTCGACTGTAAGCGCCTCTGGAGCTGGTATTCTTTGACATTATTCTTTGATATTACTGAATTCCATAGAAGGTTTTAGGGAAAGATCCTTGCCCATATATCAAATTATTATTATTGGCCCATTTGCCATTTCAAGTTTATGGAATGTATTACTTGATCTTCCATATCAGAGGAGCTTGCTCTGAATTAAGACATAGTTCATACTTTCCTTAAGTGCATCCAGTGGAGTCCAAAAAGCCTCACATGTGTTTTAAAGAAAAAAGGTCAGGAACGTAGTAAGTACACACTTCAAATTGTAGAGAAGAAGAGACAGCCTGTAGAGTAGAATAGGGCTGGATGAGAAAATTGGGCTTCTTAGATTTGGCTGAGCCACACATTGAATAGAACCTCTCTTCCAGGGCTGCGGGCATGAGCTTTGCAAGTTTGAAAACACAACCACTGGCCTGAAACCTCAGCTGCGGAGTGATCTGGTGATAGAGTTCCTTTCCATAATCGTCTTCCCTTCCCCAAACTAGGGAGTTCCCTTTCCTCCTCTTTCTTCTTCTGATGAAGATACAATCCTGTTGATTATCTCCTACTTATTGTCATTATCTTTGTGTTATCCATTTTTGTAATATTTGCAGTAAATGCTTTGTCCTGGTCTAGCTTGTTCCTGTCACCCTGCATCCTTGGGTGTGGCCATCTCCTTGCTCTATCATTTGCTGAAGGCTAGAATGAAACAATCTCCTCATGATAGCCACTCCTCCTAGGGAAACCCTTCATGCTAGATCAGACCCCTCAGAGAACATCTTCCCACAGTGCATCAGAAATCTTTTATTTTGGCTATCAGTGTCAGTTTGCTACCAGAAGTATGGACACCTGGGACTACAGAGAACCCTTCCTAAGAGGGTTAAAGGCCTTGGAAGCCTTTGGTTAAATGACCTGAAACTCAATTCCTAAGAACTTATGAGGTATAAATGCCTCTCCTAACCCTCGTCCTCCTTGCTCCACGATGTCAGTATTTTACTTATTAAAGAATATTTAGCAATACTGCTCACCTTCACCTAGCAGCACATTGGCTGGTACTATAACATGTCTCCCAAGGGGATAGTTTCATTTGGACAGTAGAAAGCCTTTGCTATTCAGGATATGGGAATGGGGGAAATGGAGCCAGAGGAGGTTATATAGGACAATGAGAGAAGGAAGGGAGAAACACCCAAAGTAAAACTGACCTGCTATAAGCCGGATATAAGACCCTCCAAACTGAGGCTTTTGTAACATGAATGATGAACATTAAAGCCGAAAGGCCCTTACTTTCAAAAAGGGATATTCCTAAACCTACCAAGCAAAGGAGAATCCGTAATATCTATTGTAGCAGAAAGTTCCTCTGAAGTTTAACCTTATCTGCCCAGTGCCTTTTATTTGCCTACATTAATGTGTTGCTTTGTAATTGTTCTTAGGTTGCTTTTATTGTGTATCTTTTGCCTTCACAGGTTGATTCCTCCTGGGAAGGACTTGACTCTTTAGAGCAACTTTTTAATCTCCTCAGAGGAGCTTGCTCTGTATTAAGGCCCTGCTAGAGCTCAAGAGCAATGATCAGTCAAACACAGTTGAAGTCCAGAAAACATACTAATCAGCACCCTGCATCTGAAGACTTTGCTCTAGACTACGATATAATCCAACCATTTTTAAATGTGTTTTTTTTTTTTATTGATTTCAGAAAGGAAGTGAGAGGGAGGAGAGATAGAAACATTAATGATGAGAGAGAATCATCAATTGGCTGCCTCCTGCATGCCCTCCACATTGGAGCTCAAACCTGCAACCCAAGCATATGCCCTGACTGGAAATCAAACTGTGACCTCCTGGTTCATAGGTCAATGCTCAACTACTGAGCAACAATAGCCAGGCCCAACCATTTTCTTTTCAGAAGACAAATGTTCTCTGAAGGAGTCTGTGTGATTTTAAAGAGAAAGGATAGATAGAGCTGTAGAACTCAGGTATCACTTTGCCTTTTATCTGAGCCTGTGAAAGGAGAAAAGAAGGGAATGCTTCTCTGAGGTGGCTGAGCAAACAGTAGAGAAAGAGCTTTAAGATTCATGGTGGAAAGGGCTATGCTTATCAGAGCTTTCCTTAGAGCAACTCGCCTATCCTCGTTTTAATATATTCCCTTTCCTTGCCATTCCCACCTATAATTCCATCTTGGCAAGAACCTCACACTGAATGTTCTCAAAATACTTTATAAACTTTAATTAGTTCTGTGGGAAGAAAGGCCAAAAGAGATGATGGTGGTGGGGGAGAAGGGAAGGTAAGGAGAAGATAGGCAACCAGAGCAGATATGCAGCTTACTAAAGGCCTTTCGGTACAGGAGGAACGCCTGAGTCCTGAGTTTTGGTAAAAATTCCTTAGCCCTCCAGATTCCTAAACAGGTAGTGGGCTCATCCTACTAACCTACTTTGCTAGGGTGTTGTTGATGAATGCTTATAAACCCTAACCTAGATGATAGGTTTGGAAGATTGTTAAGGAAAGCATGTCATTAAGTCCCTACTCACCCCCTCCTCGACAAATAGCCCTGGAGGGAAGTGGGTGTTAGCCAGGACTGGAGGGTCACCACTTCAATGGATGAATTAAGATTCAACAACTGGAGGCATTTTCCAAGAGTGAGGGAACTCAAGGGCATATGTTGGAGGTGATGGGTGGGCATGGGTGGAAAGGCCTAACATAGGTAAGGTAGTCTAGAAAAGATCATCAAGAAATCATTTGTGGATGACTGTTTTCCTAAAATTCAGGACACAATTTTGGTGGTAGTTTCTTTTCCTGCCATTCTAAGATCAGAAAACCTCTTTAAGTCCTGTCATGAGAGAAATGGGTATTCAGACATTAGAGACATGGTTTGAGCCTGGGATTGATCTATGCTTCGCTAAGAGAAGTAGCTAGTAATTAAGCTCTGAAGTCAGAGACCTAGGTCTGAATTCTTCCTTGCCACTTCCATCACTTTGAACTTCATTAAGTTACTTAACTTCTCTAAGCCTTGATTTCCTCATCTATAAAATGGGCCTAATAATAATAATACTTAATTCAAAGGTTGTGAGAACTAAGTACAGCAATTCAGGTGAAGTCTTAGCTTAGAGCCTAACATGTAGTAAGCACCTAATTCATTTTAGCTACCATTATTACCTTTTTCCTCCACACATGTTATCCACTTTGGAGTTTATACATGGTCATTTCTTTGGTCAGTTCCTGATCTTCTCTGGTCTCTTGGCTATCTTCTTTCAACCTTAATGAGAAGTCAAGGAACACTAATATCAAATTCTTTTTCATGTCAGTTAGGACAATGCAGAATTAGGAAGGTCAACCTGCAGCTGTAAAAAAGATTACATAGGTTAACACAGCTCTACACACTAGATATGTTCTCATAAAGGCTGTTAAGTGGCCTTTTTTTGTTGTTGGATAATATCTAGATAACTTTCTTTATGATTCTAAAGTAATATTCTCATAAAAACAAGAATCACAGTTAAGGGAAAAGGAGCTAATATTTGAATGTGAGACACTTTCCATATCCAAGTCTAATTGAATCCTCCCAGTCACCCAATAAATAGGTCCTTATTATTCCCATTTTATGGATTAAATAACTGAAACTCAGAGAGGTTAAGTGAGTTATTCAACATCACTCTTCTACGAATGGTAAAACCTAAATGTGAATATAGTTCTGGCTCCTAAACTTGTCTATTTTCTACTATATCCCAATCAAAGGAGTATTCTGGTTTTTGTTTTTTTTCCAATGGTCAATCTGTATGCATTTAAATCTCATAATAAAATTACAGAAGAACTTGATCCATCAAGCCATAAGATCTTGAGTATTATTTAAAAATCTTTTCCCTTATGACTTAAAAAATATATTTTAATATTCCTTTAATATGGTGTGTCAAAGCTGAAAATTGCTAGATAATAATAATAATAAAAATAAAAATAATATATGGTGCCATTTACATAAAACTCTATAAAATGCAAGCTACCAGTACTCCATAGTGGCAAAGTCAGGTCAATGGTTTCCTGGACAAGACTAAGGATTGGAGGAGGAGATGGCAAAGAAGCAAGAAGGAACTTCTGGGGGTGATGGATATATTTATTATCTTGACTGTGATGCTGCTTTTATAAATGTGCTAGAGGCCTGGTACATAAAATCCTGCACAGGTGGGATATCTCAGCCTGGCCGGTGATCGGGGACAATTAGGGCTGATCTGGGCCTTCTCACCCAGTCCCGATTGGGGCTGATTCCCAGGGGGAGGGACCACAGGAAGTTGGCTGGCAGCCAGAGGGAGGGTGCAGGAGGTTTGCTGGCCATGGAAGATTGGCTGTGGAATGTACTGACCACCAGGGAGCAGCTCCTGCATTGAGCATTTGCCCCCTAATGGTCAATGTGCATCATAGCAACTGGTGGACTGGTCATTAGGTCGAACGGTCATAATAGTTGCTTAGGCATATATATATATATATATATATATATATATATATATATATAAAATCAATATTTATAAATAAATAAAAATATGACTATATTAATCATCTACATACAGAAGTAATGATGCATTAAAAGTAAAAACAGGCTTCATATATAATACTTTCAATAATAAAGATTTTTTTAAAAGTAAAAACAGAGTACCAGTTTCCCTAAATCTCATTGTATATAAAAACATCTACACACCAGAGCGAAGCTGCCCCAAGGCCCAAGGAAAAAGGCTGTGTCTTACAAGTCCCTTTCCCCTAGCTTCTAGTGCAGCACCTGGGACATAAATTCTCAAAATATGATCAATGGAACTGGGATTTTTTGGGGGAAATTTGCACTAATTCCAAAAAATTCAAATGTTTAAGCAGTTTGCTAAATATTCATCAGATTGGCTGAACTGGAAGAGTCATGTCAAGAAGTCTTTGCAGATGTTTGAGTTCTCAGTGGTTCCAATTTTACACTTAACCATAAACACAGAAAGGAATTACACTGATCTGCTAACTGAACTTGTTATGATATCAACCAGCTTTGTGTATGTCCATGTCTAATTGGAAGAAAGAGGTTATAAGGTAACTGAGATGATAAGACTATAAGAGTAGCAAGCATTTAAGCTATAAATTGTAACTGGAGCTTACAATCGCAATATCTTTAATATTATACAGATAGGAAAGTACACGTAATAGCATTTTTAAACATCTCACATCTTCTATTCATCCTCACCAAATAAACCTCCTTCTACTCTCTTCTCCCAATTAAAAACATCTAATGCTAACTTCCACTTCACCCCATCCCCTTGCCTTTAAACTTTATTATAACCACATAGTCTTTCCTCCAAGTATTTTATATTAATCAGAGGAATATATGACCTTACTATTTTTGGATTGTCCTCTCTACTTCTGTTCTCACTCAGTCTCCTTCCTCTTTCACCTGTCCTTGACCTATGTTCTCATTTTTCTCACCCAAAATGAACCTTTCCTTGAATCTCTTTTCCCTAAAACTTTTCCAATTCCCTTTAACCCATCATGTTTCCAAAGCCTCTTTCTCCTGTGTTCCCTATCTCAGTTTATGGAGTCACTATCCACACAGTCTCTCAAGCCAAAAACTGCAATTATCCTTAAGTCTTTTTATTTTTTCCATATCAAGTTGATCACCAAGGCTGTGACCAATTGAATTGCATATCTGAACTCTCTCTTGATTACATTTCTGCTCTCTGCCCTGTTTTGATTCAAACTCTGATTATCATTACACTGAACAATTGCAACAATCTTCCATTCTCTAGGCAACTTCCACACCACCACCACCACAAGAATTATTATAGGAAGGAGGTAGAGGCAGAGTTCATCCAAAATAGTAGTTAATCTGAAACATCACTTAATCCAAATAAAAAATCCTATCTAATAAAAGAGTAATATGCAAATTAACCACACTCTGCTACACCCACACGCCACGTCCACCAGCCAATCAGGAGTGAGTATGCAAATTAATCCAACCAAGATAGCTGTAGCCAGGGAGAGTGCAGGAGGCTTGGATTTCCCTGGCAATGGAGAAAGCCAAGGTTTCCACACACCCTGGTGGGCCCAGGCCTCCACTCAAGGGTACAAAGTTTCAATTATAGAAGATAAATAAATCCCAACAAAAATGGCTGTGAGCACAGAGAAAGCAGGAGGCTTGGCTTTGCTCAAGGCTACAAAATTTCAATTATAGAAGATAAATAAATCCCAGATATCAGGGCCTCCACTTGGGTCACTGGGGGGCGTGGCCAGCCTGCAAACCACCACAGACTCCTTGCCCAGGCCACCCCACACCCCAAGGGAACCCTCACCCTGATCTGGGACACCCTTTAGGGCAAACCAGCTGGTCCCCACCCATGCACCAGGCCTCTATACTATCTAATTAAAAAGTAATATGCAAATTGACCATAACTCCAACATACAAGATGGCTTCCCTAATGTGGTCAAAGATGGCTGCCCTCATGTAGACACAAGATGGCCACCACCAGATGGTCAGCAGGGGAGGGCAGTTGGGAAGGACCAGGCCTGCAAGGGAGGGTAGTTGTGGGTGATCAAACCTGCAGGAGAAGTCAGTTAGGGGTGACTAGGCTGGCAGAGGAGGGAAATGGGGGGCAACCAGGCCTGCAGAGAAGGGCAGTGTGTGTGTGGGGGGGGACCAGGCCTGCAGGGGAGGGCAGTTAGGGATGACCAGGCCTGCAGGGGAGGGAAGTTAGGGGTGACCAGGCCTGCAGGGGCAAACAGGCTGGCAGGGGAGCAGTTAGGCATCAATCAGGCTAGTAGGGGAGTGGTTAGGGGGTGATCAGGCTGGCAGGCAGAAGTGGTTAGGGGCAATCAGGAAGGCAGGCAGGTGAGCAGTTGGGAGCCAACAGTCCTGGATTGTGAGAGGGATGTCCCAGATTGGAGAGGGTGCAGGCTAGGCTGAGGGACAACCCCTCCCCCCCTGCACAAATTTCATGCATTGGGCCTCTTGTAAGTGCATAAAACTCTTCCTGCTTCTGCTTCATAAGTATCCCTTACCCTTCACCAGGAACTTTCTATCTAACAGAAATAAAAAAAAATCTCAAGAGAATGTGGCCGAAACCACAATGGAAAGGATAAAAGGTAAAACATTGAAAATTAGAAATATTCTGCTTGTGATCCCACAGAAATGAGGACACACCTTCCCTAGAACCTTGGGAAGTTGGACTAAAATGGCTTTGAGTGGAGGAAGGAGGAAACCTCTGGAGCTGCTTGGATCTCTGGGGAGGACTTTTTTTTTTTTTTTTTTTTTTTTTTTTTTGTCTTATGATTAGATCAGCTGAAAACTCCTTCTTGTTCTACTTACAGCAGGGTGGTTGCTCCAAAGAGGAGGACATTTTAGGAGCCAGAGGTTAAGGTTTGAGGAAGAAGAAGAGACAGAAAGCTTGTCCTCTAGAGCAGAGCAGAAGAAGTGGAGTGATAGGAAAAGCTCTAGAAAGACGGACTGAGAGACTGGGGATGGATGACACTCCTGGCTCCTCCAAAGGCACATCACTATCAATCTTTAACTTTTCATCCTAGGCAAGTGAAGGGGAGCAAGCGAGTAAGGACAATGTAGTGTAAATTATTACACAGCCCTTGGCTTTCAGAGTATTGCCAGTAAAAGAGATTTATGGAGTGAAACTTCGAGCATAGGTTTTTAGAAAATGCTCACACCACCTTCAGGCACACGTATCAACTACATTTGTGCACTCATGCATGCACAGCCCCCCTCTCTTACCATATGCATACACATACATTCATGCCCATAAAAACAGCATATATGCAATGGTGTGCAACATAATTCATTATACTTTACAGAATTAACCCTGTCCACGCTTCTGTTTCCACACAGACTCCAGGCTAGATCCAACCACTGACATGGATTTTGTTCAGGTTGACATGGTGTGAGAGGGCCAACCATGAAAGTAACAAGGGGTTGCAGAAATCTGCTCTAAGGATTTTGAATATATTCTGGTAAATGATTGTTCTTGAAGAAGGATATGAGGAAAGCAGTGTTTCTTACAGGTATTCTGTCAACCACTGTCTATAAGAAGGAGTGAAGTTTGATCACTACAGACAGGAAGACTGAAAAGGAGTCTACTAGTATGCTTGGGCAGATGCAGGAGGCAAGTTTTGGAAACTTCAGCTAAAAAATGAGGACTGTAACTGCCAAAACCAGACTGACTGAACCTGGGGTAATCTGTATCTGTCTCCCATCTCCTTCTTTCTGCTTCCAGTTTCCTGGGCGTTCGGATCTGCAGAAGAGGAGCCTTTGATCTTACTCCCTTGCGTGCTCTAATGAGGAAGCCTGCCATCCTGTCTGGAGTTCTTAGCAGTCTGCTCAGGGGCTTGCAAACAAGGACTTCTAAGCCAAACCCATGGCTAAGTGTTGGCTGATTTGAAGCTGTTTCTTCAACAAACTGAGAAAGGCAAAGGGGAAGGCAGACTTGGTTGTTTAGAGGACAACTCAACCGTCCTCCCACCCATGATTGGCTCTTAACACCACCCAGCACTGGTCAAGAGTTTTCCTAAAAGGCTTGCTTTCTTCACTTGATTTCAATGCTAATGGTTGGGAAGTTGCTTCTGGCATTTATCTTTCCTTATGCTTCAAGGACTAACAGCATCTAGAGCATAAAAGCAAAATACACGTTTAAAAGCAACTGCAGAGTCATCATAGAGCCTTGTGATATTATAAAGTCAGTTGTATTTGATATTTTTATTTGACATTTATTAGGTTGAACCACATGCAATTGCTAGATATTTGACCATTTTGGCTTATAAAAATGGTAATCTCATAAATTTCAGCTGAATATTAAGAACCTACTGTGTGCTTAATAAGACTGTGAGGCAATTTGGTGCAATGATTAAAAACACAGAGCTCCATCAGGCAGTCTTGAATAGGTTCTGTAACTTTTATGTGTATCTGTTTTGTCATCCTTAGAGTGGAGCTAATAATAGTACTTACCTCAGAGGGTTGCTGTGAGAATTTAAATGAGCTGTCATATATAACACATTTAGAACAATAAGTAGGATCATGCTCTATATAAATATTAACTATTGTTACATGCTAAACACTGTTATCTCATTTAATTTTATTATTAAACATTTCAGACATTTGAAAGCGTATAGATAATAAGGAAATTAACATTTATATACCCACTTTGCACAGATGTAATGTATCCCTTTCACATTACTGTCCCTCTGTTCTTAAAGGTAGTCTCTGTTCTGAATTTGGTGCTTACCATGGACATTTTTATACTTTTGCTATATATGTATGTAACATAAGCCATATATAGTATTGTTCATATGTGGTTTTTTTTACTTTTTATAAGTGGTGCCATACCATACTTACCCTTCAATTTGCTTTATTGTTCAGTATTCCATTTTTTATATTCATCTACGTGAATACACGAAACTCTAATTTATTCATTTTAACTGCTGTATAATATGCCAATGTAAAAAAATGTGCTACAGTTTATTTAGCCATTCTACTTTGGAAGAACATTGAGGTTTCTTCCAAGTCTTTACTATTACAAACTTATTTAGTCAACCAATTTTTATTGAGTACCTAATATTTTTGGGTACTCTTTTAGGTGAACAAAAGACAACACACACACACACACACACACACACACAACAAAAAACACCAAACACACCCAAAACCAAAACCACAAAAAATACAAGTGCCCTCAGGGAACTTACAGAGTAGTGGAAGAAAAGTGGTTAATAAACATAATGAACATATTTTTTATTGTTGCTAATCCTCACCCAAGGATATTTTTAAATATATTTTTATTGATTTTTTTTTTTAACAGAGAGGAAGGGAGAGAGATAGAATGTTAGAAACATCGATGAGAGAGAAACATCGATCAGCTGCCTCTTGCACACTCCCCACCGGAGATGTGCCCACAACCAAGGCACGTGCCCTTGACCGGAATCGAACTCGGGACCTTTCAGTCCGCAGGCTGACACTCTATCCACTGAGCCAAACCGGTTTCTGCCCAAGGATATTTTTTACCTTGATTTTTAGAGAGAGTAGAAGGGAGGAAGAAAGGGAGGGGTAGAGAGAGATAGAGAGACAGAGATAGAGACAGAGAAACACCAATGTGAGGGAGACACATCAATTGGTTGCCTCCCACACGCACTCTAACCAAAGCTGAGGATGGAACTTGCAACCCAGGTACATGCCCTTTTCCAGGAATAGAACCCATGACTATTTTGTGTGTTTGGATCAATGCTCTACCCATTGAACCACACTGACCAGGGCCATAATGAACATATTAAAGACTATATAATATATCAAAAGTGCTATGAGGGGAAAAAAAAGATAAAGGAGCTGGGGAGGGGGGCTAAGGCCGTCTGTGATTTAAACAGAGTGGTCAAGGAGGCCCTTACTGAGATGGTGACATCTGAACCAAGACCTGAGGGAAATCAGGGAGTGAGCCATGCAGATATCTAGGGGAAGTATCAGGCAGAAAGAATGGTGGGTGAAGGGTCCAGGGTTGGAGAAATACTACAATGAATAGTCTAGTACATTGCTGCCTTTTCCCATTTGGGAGTGGAATTGCTGGGTTGTAGAGTTTATGTATCTTCAACAATACTTGATATTTCCCTGATATGCAATTGGTTAGAGTGACGTCTCTATAAGCCAAGGTTGTGGGTTTAATCCCTAGTCAGGGTACATACAAGAAGCAACAGCAACCAGTGAATGCATAAATAAATGGAACAACAAATCAATGTTTCACTCTGTCTCTCTCTAAAATAACTAAATAAATTTTAAAAGAAAAGATAAATTTATTTTTAAAATACTTGGTATTACCAAATTGCTCTCCAATTTGTGCTATTACCAGAAGTATGAAGTTCCAATTGTTTCATACCTTTGTCAATACTTGGTGTCATCAAACTCATACATTTTGCCAGTGCAGTGGTGTAAAATGATTTCTCATTGTGGTTTTAATATGTTTTTCTCACAATTAGAGAGTTGAATATCTTTCAGATTTTTGTTGACCATTTAGGGTTTCTTTTTTGTTGCTTTCCTGTTCTTTATCTTTTTATAAGTGGTGCCATTTTTTAAATAGAGTTTTTGTCTCTTTTTTTCTTGCATAATAAGTTTCAAATACAAAACATCCCAAACAGAGGAAAGTGATCTGTAATACCTACATTATATATTCAACTAAATAAGGAAAATACTGTCATATTCTGTTTTTGTTGTTGTTGTTTGTGTTTTGTTTTTGTTTGTTTTTTATAATCAGTATAAAAGCCAGAAGAATCAAGACCAATTCTTTTCCAACAAGAGCAGAATTAAGTCTGCTGGGTCAGTAAACTATTTGCCAAATTTTGGCTTTCATTTTGTTTAGCTAAAGTCATAGGAACAACTCTAATTTATTGTAGAACTTCCTAATTATCAAAATCAGAAAAACGAAAGGCATGAGTGGTAGCCCCATCTGGTAAAGTGTCTGATTTTCAGCAAGTGAAATATTTTCTGCTATTTATCCAGAAGTGGGACTTGTCTCTTTCTTATTGACTTTTAAGAGTCCTTTATTCAGGATGGGGCAAAGATAGGTTTACAGTTGGGAGTACATGAAACACAGATTTTATTCCTGTATCATTATTTGATTATTGTATTATTTTCCATATGAACAATTGTAAACCTACTTTTGTCCCACCTTGTATATCTCAAATATTAATTCTTTGTCCAATCTCTGCATAGAAAATATCTCCTAGCATTAAATTTGTATATCCATTATATTTATAATGTTTTAAATGACATAAAAATAATATTATTTTAATGCTGTTTTGAAGTGACTCAACACAGTGTTTAATCTTAATTTCATCAAATTTCTCAAACTTTTTCTTATAGTTTGTGTTTTTCATATCTTGATTAGAAAATTCTTTCTTATCCTGAGGTCATAAAGAATTCTTGTTCACTCACTCATCTATTTGACAAATGAATGTCTACTATGTGCTAGGAACTGTTTTAGACTCAGGGAATACAACTCTGATTAAGATAGACAACCTTGTGGACTTAGATTCTAGTCTGGGAGAGAGACTGTAAACAAAGATAAATATAAAATAAACCATAAAGAAAAATAAAGCAGGATGGGGAGATAAAGAGAAATCAATAGGCTCCTTGCTACTTAAATTGAATGGTCAGGGAGGGCCTGAGAGGGTGACATTCAGCAGAGAACTGAAGATGGTGAGGAAGCAACAAGTGATAATATCCAAGGAGAATCTCATTCCAGACAGAGGAAAAAACAAGTGCAAAGGCCCTAAGATATTAACCTGCTTGGTGGGTTAACCAATGTTTGAGAAAATGGTCAGTGTAGCCAAGACCCATGAGTAAGGGGAAGAGTGTTAAGTGGTTACTTTGGAGAAGTAGCCAAGGATTTTATTCTTTGATGGGAAATCATTGATGTTGAGCAGAGGAGTGATTTGGGGGGAAAATTATATATAATTTTATTGATTTCGGAGAGAAAGAGAGAGATAGAAACATCAATGATAAGAGAGAATCATTGGTTGGCTGCCTCCTGCATGCACCCTACTGGGGATTGAGTCCGCAAATGAGGCATGTGCCCTGATCAGAAATCAAACCACGACCTCCTGGTTCATAGGTCAGCCCTCAAGCACTGAGCCACACCTGCCAGGCTGATTTGATTTTTAAAGATCTTTATGACTACTATCATAATATAGTAGGAGGTAAAAATAGATGCAAGAAGATTGGTTAGGAGTTTGTTGTTGTAGTCTAAGTGAGAGGTAATACTGACTTAGGCCAGGGTAGTAGCAAAGAGAATCATGAGAATATTACATTCAGAATTTATTTTGAAGTTAGACCTAATAAGATTTTACAATGGATTTGATGAGGATTGTCTGAAAGAGAACTCAAATAACTAAGTTATTTTGCCTGAGCAAATGGATGAGTGATGGTGTTATTTCCTTAAATGAAGAACATTGCAATAGGAGAAAGATTTGGGGGGAAATGAATATTTTGTATTTGAGGATGTTAATTTTGAGGTGTATAATAGATATCTAAGAGGAAGTTGTGAGTTAGAAGAAGTGGTGTTTAGGGGATAGGTATAAGCTAGAGATATAAATGTAAAGGTTATTAGCATAATAATGTTTCTTGCTTTAAATTCTCATATATTTTCCTCTAAAAAGTGTTTACTTTTGCTCTGGCTGGTGTGGCTCAGTTGGTTGGGTGTGGTCCTGTGCACTGAAAGGTTTTTGGTTCAATGCTGCTCAGGGCACATGCCCTGTTTGCGGGCTATATCGCCAAGGTAAGGGCCATGCAGGAGGCAGTGATCGATGTCTCTCTCCCTCTCACTTCCTCTCTCTCTAAAAATCACTTATTTAATAAAAGATAATGCAGATGTTCACATTCTTTTAAAAGTGTTTACTTTTGCTTTTCACATTTATATATTTAATTCAGTAGGAATTATTTTTTTATATACATAATGAGAGAAAATGATTTAATCCTGCCCCCGCCCCCGCCCCCCAACCCTGTCCCATGGTCCCCAGCAAACCTGTATTATAAAGTCCACTCTTTTCTTCACTGGTTTGAAAAGTCAGGTATCAGATTTAATTAGCACAGGTCTGTTTCTGGGTTCTCTAATCCTTTACATTGGTCAATTTGACTATCCCTATGCAAATTCCACACTATCTTAATCATTATGTGATTCAGTCAGGCCTCAGTGCAAGAATAGAAATAGCTCTAGATATTCCAAACAGAAAGGAATTTACTACAGGAAGTTCAATGCTTACAAAATTATTGGAAGGGCTGAAAGAACAGGAGTCCAAAGGTACCATTAAACTTGTTAGTTGAAGAACATACCATGGTGGTTGTAATCAAGAGGACAGGAAGCTGCTGCTCTCACCATCATAGCTGCCAGCACCTCCTATGCATGCCACAAAGCTTCTGAGAATAAGGCCATAGTTGCTATTTATAACAACTTAGTCAACTACCCATTCCATGTTCTTTTTGTCCTTAGCACCAATCTGGTTCAGGTTCCCAGTGGAGAAACCCAAACCTTTAGTGCAGAAGGAGCTGGTCTTTCATGGTCCCGCATGTATTAGAATGTTCTAATCTTCCAATAGCTTTACATAAGTCAAGGAGGTGCTGTGGTACCCAGGGGTGCCCCTGGGTTTTTAAGCGCACTTCTCCCTGTTCTCATTGCAAGGCAACCACTCTTTCACTCCACCTTTGCCTGTTGGCTCAGTGGCATGAAAAATACAAAATGGCCAGGAGTCTGTTAATTCTGAGGAATTAGCACATTTGAACCATTGGAATCCAAAGTTAAAGGAATGAGAGGCAAGAGAAATGTTTAAGTAGGCCATATGTGTGACAGTCAGAGAAGTCAGCCTTGTATACTTCTTAGTGCCTAGGTCCAAAGATTCTGGCTAGAAAAGAAATATCTCCAAATACGGTTCAAGTCGGTCTTATAAGATAGCACCACAACTTCACAAGGTGTTGTCTCCCATCTGGCTCTGTAGTAGATTCTTCATTAGGCCATTCTGCCATTCCAGAAAGTTAGCCACTTGTTGTTGGTGGAGTGCATGGTAAGACTACTGAGTCCTGTGAGGATGAGCCCACTGCCTTCTTTTGCTGTAAACTTGGATGGGAAAGATGGAGTGTGGGAAATGATGATGATGAAGAGGGCATTTGGTAAGATCATTATGATGGTATGCTGACATACACATGGCGGGCAGAAAAGGAAAATCATTATCCAGAAAATGTATCCCAGTGAGGATAAAGCACTACCTCTTCCATGATGAAAAGGACTCACTATCACCAACCTGCCTTACCCAGTCCCCTCGGGTACATACTATATGTCTCATTATTGGTCTGTGCTGTTGTCAGATTATCCTTAGGATGTACATAGTAGCCAGCTCTGCTTTGGTGAGAGAAAATCTGTTTTGTTGCATAATTTCCAACCTTGTTCTCATAGCTACTGTATTAATTAGCCCTTCTAGCAAGCCCTGGGTGGCTCAATAAATATATTTTATATGTATTTATTGATTCCAGAGAGAGGAAGGGAGAGGAAGAAAGATATAAGCATCAATGATGAGAGAAAGTAATTGGCTGGCTGCCCTCAGCAGGCCCCATACTGACAGGGAATCAAACCATGACCTCCTGGTTCATATGTCAATGCTCAATCACTGAGCCATGCACAATTTGTACTTCTTTTTTTTTTAAATATATTTTATTGATTTTATACAGAGAGGAAGGGAGAGAGATAGTTAGAAACATGGATGAGAGAGAGTCATCGATCAGCTGCCTCATGCACACCCCCTACTGGGGATATGCCCGCAACCAAGGCACATGCCCCTGACCGGAATCGAACCCGGGACCTTTCAGTCCCCAAGCCGACGCTCCATCCATTGAGCCAAACCAGTCCCGGCCAATTTGTACTTCTTAATCTCTTCACCCTTTTCACCCATTCCTCCATCCCCCTCCCTTTTGGCAATCATCAATTTGTTTGATGTTTTCTATGAGTTTGTTTCTGTTTTGTTTATTTTGTTTTTAGATTCCACATATAAAAGAAATATGGTATTTGTCTTTGTCTGCCTTGCCCTCCTTTTTCACTAGTAAACAGATATTCTTTTACTACTCTTCCTTCTTATTTGGGTCAAATTTTGATTCTTATTCCTATATGACTATTAAAACATTGGGGGGGGGGAAAGTGGGTGTTGACTGGAGTTGGGTGTTGACTGGAGAAATTGAACCACAGTTGTTTTCAATCTGATGATGTTTTGGTAATCATCTTCATATTTTCAGATAACTGAATGATTGCATTCTTATTTATCACAACTGAGGATTTGAATTAATTTGCACTTCACTAAAATACCTTGATGAAAATTTTAATATTCTATTTTTTTTTAATAGACTTCTGGGTTTGCCTCCAGACAGAATGACCCTCCAACCATTACTTATAGTCTTTGCTAAATGATAATTTCCCCGGGATCTAAGGTGCTATAGAAGACAAACTATACATTTTTTTAGTCTAACTCTTAAGCTTAGCCAGTCTCACTGGTGGGGTTTTCCTTTGTTTTGTTTTTTTAGCTCATTCTCTCCTTCTGTACCTTCAGTCACTCCTGTTCACCAGGGAGAGACAAAAAAGCTTTCTTTGTCCTCTTTGAACAGCATCTTTGCCCTTTCTCCATTACTGAGTAACCACAAGCCCTCACGGAATCACTCGGATCCTTTAAGATTTCCCTTCTTTCTTTTTGGTCATGATTTTTTTTTCTCAGCTGTAACTCCTGGTGAGCTATCTCCCATTAATGATGCTGACATATAGGACCTAGATAAAGTGCTATATAAATGCTAAGTAATCATAACCAGCTTGGCTTTGTGATTTGGGTTATCTCAGGCTAGTGTGATATGGGATCAACCTCCTGCTGACATTCAGGGTGAAGTCTGCCAGCTGCAGACTTTTTTTTTGGGGGGGGGGCAGTAGAATATTATAACAAGTGCCAATACTATACTAGGAGACTTTGAAAGAAAGGGTGCTATTATCTGATGGTATGCCTGTTCTTCAATATGTAATGTGTATGAAAAAGTATTCTGGTATACTAATAAGTTTTCATAACGTGGCTACTCTGGGAACCCTGAGCAAATCCTCTGTGCTAGACATTGGTGGTGAAGGGTAGAGAGAACTCCAGAGAGAAGAAGACCCAAGCACTAATTCTGGTGGAGACTGGCACACACTCATAAATCAAAGACTAGATCTGTTTAAAATGTTCTTAAAGAGTAACTTTTGACTACTCAGCACCAAATAACCAATGTAACTGATTTTCTTTCATGACTTGGTTAAGTCATCCCATTATTTTGAAACTGTAATTATAGTCATAATCAAAGGACCCATTTCCAACATTTGTGTAGAACAGGTGACTGTAGACCTATTCATTCTCAGGTTCATTGTCTATATAACACCAACTCAGCTCTTGAAAAATGAAAATTTCAGTTCTTAACCCCCTCGTCCTCACAATATAAAAAAATATTTAGAATTTTTTCCATTACAAAACAGAACTGAAAATTTGTTTGGACATTTTTGTTGATAACTATGGTCATCTAATTTTCTTTTCTACCAAAAACTTCTGGGCAATTGGGCACTTGGATTAATATGTATGTCTTAAGACTGTAGCTAGCAGCAGCCATTGATTTTATAAACAGCTTTCACTTTTACTAGATAAAGAAACAGTCAGAAGTGGCTCTGAGGGAGCTTGGGGCTTAGTGTCGTCTTTGTTAGCTTCCACCATGGCGTACCGCGGCCAGGGCCAGAAGGTACAGAAGGTAATGGTGCAGCCCATCAACCTCATCTTCAGATACTTGCAAAATAGATCTCAGATTCAGGTGTGGCTTTATGAGCAAGTGAATATGCAGATAGAAGGCTGTATCATTGGTTTTGATGAGTATATAAACCTGGTATTAGATGATGCAGAAGAGATTCATTCTAAAACAAAGTCAAGAAAACAACTAGGTCGGATCATGCTGAAAGGAGATAATATTACTCTGCTCCAAAGTGTCTCCACCTAGAAATGACTTAAATGTTAAGTGAGGAATTACTGAGAAGCAATACAGTTTGTGTTTTATGTTGTCCTTTGTTGGAATACTATGTCTTATCCATTTATTCATATTGGCTTACAATACCCTTAAGTTACTACCAGATGACAATAAATGATGTTGAATTGTTTTTGTTTAAAAAAAAAAAAGAGTCAGAAATAAAATTACTTACCAAAGGATACTCTATTAGGTGGTAGATGTGGGTTAATAATCCACATGTTTGACTCCTACAGGACTTAGTGCACTTTCTCCTACAATATACATTAGTGGAGGTGAGAGATTGATTAATTTCTTAGAGTCCTTTCAGACAAAAAGGCATTATGTTGCTTGAAGTAGTGGGTTAGCTGATGTTCTTTCTTATAGACAAAAGAATAGATAAGATAATTTAAACACCATTTTAAATCTACATTCTCTTGGTCTTTTCTATAGTATACCTGTAAAAGGGACTGCAGTTACTTGATAGCACTTGAGTTTTATTCATATCTGAAGTGTTGTGTCTTTGTTTCTGTGCATTTCTAATATATACACAAATGTTATTCAATGTCTGCATGTGTGTGTGCATGTTTGTGTGGTGTAGAGGTATTAGTATTATGTTTTCCTCCATGAGATGCATATCACCCAGACTTTATCACCAGTCTGCCTTCTAATTTAATGTCTGATGTCTATTTTTAGTACATCTATTGCATACTTTTCTAAGGTGTTCAAGAAGAAACACCCTCAGAATATATAAAGACATGCATACAACCTTAAACACGCACATGTACACACACAGTCAGAGACATATAGCCAGCACAAGCTCCCACACAGTCCCTGGCTCTTCCCTGGACACTCCTCTTATAGCTGGCAGGTATTATTGCTGCTTCTGATGGAAACCAGTGAAATACCCTGCTTTTTCTGTATTTGCCCTCTTTTGCTGACCAAGGATGATTGCATCAGCCTCGTTTGCTTAGATTTTACTGTTTTCTAAAAGGTAGCCTGAGCAAAAGCTTCTTCCCTGGTCAGCATTTTTGTCACAAACACTTTTACTCAGAAATTCATGTTTGGTTCACCTCATCCTGCCAACTTTATAATTCATCAGCTTCTGAGTCTCTTCTCCCATGATTCCCTGATGCAGAATCCTACACTCTCTCCAGCACACCTTGTCCTCTTCAGTCTCTAAACTGCATGAGCCATTGCCTGACCAGGGACACAAGGCCTTTCCCACATTTGTCCTCAATTCCATCTCAGCTCTCCTTCCCAATTCTAAATGATCCCTTCTTTGGGGATCACTCCTTTGATTCCTCTAGTCACTCTGCAGCTTCTGCCCCTGCATTGATGTCCTCCTAATCTCTCTTGTCTCTCAGTCTTCTCATCTTTCTTTCTGGGTCCTGAGTATATGCTCCATTTCCCTGTACAGATGGGGTGAGGCTCCCCACATACAGAGATTGGCCTAATCTCTTGTTTTGTGGTGTCCCTTCTCCAAGCCCTGGCCATACCTTGTTCCTGATAGAGTATTGATTAGCAAACTGGCTGGAATGGAAGCTCAGCCTAATAATAGCTCTTCTATCTCTTTTCTTAATTAATTTGATGTGTTTGGCACCAGCTCTGTTGCTAGAGGGGTATTTTCCAGGAGGCAGAGGAGTGTCAGAGGCCTTGCTCCCGTTCTTTCCCTTTCCAAATAGACTAGTATTTCAACCTGACAGCTCCCAGCCAGTCCTCTGGCTATGGAACATTGAGTGTTTATTTTCCTGATGTTTTTATTCTGAAGTCTTTGCCAGGGTCATGTTGTTGAAGTCTGCCAAGTGACAGCAGCCCCTGACCCTGCTACTGAATCTGACACATTTTACAGGTACAGCTGTTGTCAGAAAATTATAGAAGCCAAAGGCAAAAATAAAAGAGGTCTTCAGAGGTCATCTTGGACATGCCCCTGTCTCCAGGCTAGTAACCATCCATTTCTGCTCAGGTAAATTAGAAAAGTCTAGTATTCAAAGTGCTACATGAGAGAAATGGATGTCACACTCTTTAATTCCTATTCCATTATCTAACAGCTCTCCCTGCCAGAATAATATACTTCATTATATGGACCCACAACTTTTCCTTTTCTTTCCTTCTTTTTTAAATCCTCACTGGAAGATATGTTTTTACTGATTTTTAGAGAGAGGGGAGGGAGAGAGAGAAACATCAATGTGAAAAAGGAACATTCATTGGTTGCCTCCCATATGCATCCTTACCAGGGATCAAACCCACAACCTAGGTATGTGCCCTGAATCGAACTGGTAACCATTCAATGCATGGGGTGATACTCTAACCAACTAAGCCACACCAGCCAGGGGTTTCATTTTTAATGCCAGGCCCTTTTCACTTCAATGGTTTTCTCCAAAAGTGGGTGATGGTTAATATAACATAGTATTGAATTGAAAATGTAAATTAGCAGATTGGACATAATCCAGAGAAAGTGGACTATGATGTATAATTCAATATTTAACCCAATCTACATTCTTTCCAAAGACCAGAGTAATTTCCAGACTGATTCAGCTGCTTACCATAGATATCCAAAATCCTTGCAGGCTAACAATGATAAGCAGGTTTCTAAGTCTAGATTAGTCTCATTCACAGATTTAAATGCTTCTTGTCTACCCACAGCCACACTACAGCTCTTCCCCCAGCTCAGTCTTAGAAAATGCTGGTGCCACTCAAAAGCATGCACATTTAATAAGGGTCTAGGTAATGCCAAGCAACTGGTCATAAGCAGGAGAAAAAATGTCATCTGGTTAATCCATCCCTGGCTGCCACATATCTGGATATTTGGGAATAATCCAATAAAGGATTGAAGTTTTATTTTGTCAGCATGCAGCCCTAAAATCTTGTAGCTGAGTAGTGTCCATGGATGAAGTTAACCGCCTCATTAACACTTCATTTGTCCATTTGGCATGGGATGGCTGGACAGGCTTCCTTCCCACCTGATGACCCCAAAGCTGGTCTAGTGGCTTGGCACTGATTATAAAGAGAGATGCCAGTGTCTCAAAAGTGCCAGAGGGTCTGGCAGGCATCCTGACTATTAGACAGCTGCTATATTTCCATTACAGAAGAAGCAGAATGCAAAACAGAATTGCAGGAATGAGATGGCCCCCTTCTAGTGTTGGAAAAGACAAAAAGATAGGAACTCATTTCCTGAGAGTGACTCTAGTCTATATATTCAGGGAAGGGGGTGGGTGGGGAGAAATGTGGGGGAACCAATTGAAAGCAACGTGTCCTCATCACCTTTGGAGAATAAGCTTTCATACCAGCTACCTTTTCAAGGAATTGATTGGGCTGTTTTACACAACCTAGAGAAATACACAGTGATTCTTTACTTACATATAGAAATGTGTCAAACCGAATAATTCAAAAATTCTACTTAAATTCTTAAACTGTCCAGATTTACAGTCTTTTGTCTACATGTCAAAATAAGTAACTAATTGCCAAAGTTCCGCTTCATGTGGTGATATGTAGTTATAGCCCTAATGTAGTTGGTTTATCTCCACAAAATTCACTAAAACATTGTTCAAGCCAATCCTTGACTCTCTCAATCTCTTCTTGAATCACTAGCAAGCGTTGAGGATAGGGGGAGGAAGAGAAACACAAGATTAAGAAATAGAGAACCCCACATTACCCCCTTCTTTTCCTCTACAGGCATCTAAGATGAAGCCATCTTAGAGTCAGAGAAGGAAGGTTTCACATTAAATCAAACTCAGAGTCTTGAAGATACATTGGACTGGACATTTTAACTACAGATTTGAAATTGTGTATATGACTTAAAGATGTTATATGACTTGAAGCTGTTATAGGACTGTCTGTTACCTAAAAGTGGGTAGAAGAGTCTTGGGGCCTTCTGCAGTTTTAAACCCCAGAACAAGAAGGATTACCTAACATTCATTGACATTTTAGGGAGTGATAGAAAACAAAAATTAAGTTGCATTTTGTCTTGTAGAGAGAGAGTATCAGTAAGGATGGACTGGATGACAATAATAAACCCTAAAATGTGCAGAGGCTCAGACGTATAGGATGTTACTTCTCTCTCAAGTAAAGTGCTGGGCAAATGATTCTTATCAATGAACAGCTCTCCTGTATATGCAATTCTGGGATCCAGGCTCTTCCCATTTGTGTCTTCACTGTCAAATGAAGACAACAACAACAAAACCATCACTCTCGAAAGAGACTTTTCCCCAGATGGTGTGTGTTGATGAATGGATGAATGGGGAAGAAAGAAGAGGACTCCAGTGAAAGAACAGGAATAGAAGTGACAACAGTCAGGTGGCCATAAAGATGAACAAGTCTCCTGTAACTTGACTGCTCAGAACTTCCACTTGCAGGACCCCGATTCCCCCACCCTCCACCTCTCAGCCTCCTTCTGTACAATGAAGATGTGCCTGAAACCCCTAGGTCTTGGGAAGCCTGGAAGCGGATGCAGTCCTAAAAAGCAAACAAACAACACCTTTTTGCTACTGAAAGAATCCAGTAAGATTTGCCACAGGACACGGAAGTCAGTAAAATCCAGGAAGGCAGAGGAATTGCCTGGCCCTTCAACCCTAAACAAAATCATAGTTACATTAGATGAATTCCCAAATTGGATTTATTTTTTTTAAGTGCCTCATTTTGGACCAGAAGACACATATGGTAGCCATGAGATCATTCCAGTAAGAATTTGCATGTTTACACACACACACACACACACACACACACACACACACCATTCTGTCTGGGGAGTTTCACCCTTGGCCGACCAAACAGCTTCGCAGGACCGGTGGCTGAAAGCAGTCTCCGGCCACTCAGTCCCCTCTGTTACCTATAGCATGGGCCTCAGGGCTCGCTAGTAGACGGGGGTCTCCATTCTCCCCCAGAGGTTCCGTTCTGCAGGGACAGTCACTACCTTCTTCATGCATGCGTGCAGGAGCACTCTCTTTTCTCCTCGCTTCGCAGGAGCTTTAGGTTAAGCATCCTCTCCTGCCTGCTTTCTTGAGGTGCTGGAACTCACGCTGGAAAAACCAAAGCCGTAGGGGAGGGGGGGGGGGGCAAGGAGGAGAAGGTCTGTCAAACCTCCAAGCTAAGAGCAAATAAGGCTTCCCAAGTAAATAAATAAAAAGTACTTTGGGGGAAAAAATCATCCGTTTGTGTAGACACTGGGCTTTGAGATGACTCCCCTGTCCCTCCAAAGCCATGATCTGGAAGGACCCAGCCTGCCTGCCCCTATTGGCATGAGCAGCTCTGAGGGTCACAAAGCTGCAGGCGGAGGTTTGGGAGACCTGGAAAGTGGGGAATCCCTCTCTTCACTCCCGCCTCCTCCCCGCCCACCCCCGCGTGTGGGCGCCAGGGGCGCGACAGCTTCGAAGGTCTGGGGACCAGGCGGCGGCCTGGGCGTTAGGACCGCGTCCCCTGGCCACCGCCCGCCGCTCCGACGCTGCCTGGAGAGGGGCGGCCCCTCCGGTAAAAACGGCTTTTGGGGGGACGGGTCACAGCCACGCGAGGGCGAAGGAGGGAAAGTGCGCGGCCCCTCCGGTGGAGACGGCGCGGGGACCCAGCGCCCGCCCGGGAGCGGCGGGATGCGGGGCTGATGCCCAGCCCCAGTGCCAATCCACACAAATTCCACCCGGAATGTTTGCAAATTCATATTTTTCCCCATTTGCCTTCCCCACCCCCTTTAAATCAACCTATTCACACACACACACACACACACACACACACACACACACACACACACACACGTAAAACGCAAAGACGGGATGAGCGGGCGCCGCGGGGTCTGGGTCCTGAGGTCCTGCGGGCACAGGTTCCGTTTGGTTCCGGCTGGGAAAATGAGGGTGAGCCCTGGTTCAGGTTGAGAAAATGAGGGTGACCCGGGCCCAGGCAGGAGCGGGGAGCTCGGCTTCTGAACTGTCTGTAAACAGTCTGGGGCCCTGGAGGAGCGCTCTCCCCCGCTGCCCACAGGAGGCTCTGCGGGGCCGCACCCGCACCGCTGCACCCCGATCACCGATCACCGCGGGGGCGACCAGAGAAAAAGCTCTGAACACAGGACCCCGCACCCCTCGAAGTCTCAGGCCTGAAAGCGCAGGTTGAACGCACGGGGAAGGAGGCCAGTCCTCAGCTCCGGGCGCAGTCGCCCCTCCGCCCCATTTGGGCTGCAGGAGGCCGTTTCGAGGGCAGAATAGGAAGCCGCTGGGGAGTTAGCTAGAAAGGCAGTATTCCTGGGCTCTTTGAACAGCTCCAGGGAGAAAACTGAATAATGCGAGATGATGGCCCCACTCTCTTCCCATGAAGACCCCTTCCCCCCACCCCACCCCACCATGAGCCTATGCGTTGAGCTGGCTCTATCCCCAGGGCCACTAAAGGGTATCTTTTGGGCCTTGAGAAAGGGGCCCTTGAAACGGAAGCTACCAAGTAAAGGCTGAAGAAACGGTGGAGAGAGAGGTGCCTAGGGCGGTTTCTTCAATGTCCTAGGGGTTTGTAACCAAGGAAGATTTGAAGTTATCACAGATATGCTCCCTGTTCCCATAGCATGGACTTCATGCTCCAGGCCTCTGTGCAGGGTGAGTCCCAGCTGCCAGGCCCCCCATGGAAGTGGGGGGACAGTACTACAGCGTTCTGAAGAAAAGCATCATCACAGCAAAATCGTCTTTAAACATCAGACTACTTTTCCTCTCGCTTACCTTTGATGGTTTGAGTGATTTAGGAAAAGCTGAATTCTGATTGCTTGTGGGGACTCATGGCTGGAAAGGAAAAAGACACACCCCACCCCCCCCACCCCCAAAAAAAAGAAAGAAAGAAAAACGGAAGGAAAATCTAATGGAGACCGGTGCAGTGTGCTCTGCAGGCTGGTGGGTGGGGTCCTCCGTGCATTTTTTCCTGGTGGTACAAGGACAGGGCCTTTCTGGGGTGTCTGGAAGGATATTGTTTCTGTTATGATAAAAGGCATGAAGCTAGATAGTTATCGAAGTTCAGAGGGAAGGAAAGGGAGCTCAAGCACTGATTTTCTACTTACCTTGATGGAAAAATATATATCTTGGCAGGAATAATATTTGGGTTATAGCTTTTCCCAGGATGTTCGAGGCTGGGTGGGACCAGTCCCCTCCACATAACCTTTAGGCTGAATATGCCATTGCAGCGTGAGTTTGGGCGTCACCCCCACTTGACATGAACTGACAGATGCAGATCCATATTCCAAGCTGCGCAGAGCATCTGAGAAATCCCTCTGCTTCAGACCCTGAGGAGTGAGCCCTGAGAGGCTGGGATGGAAACGGAAGGGGTCTCCCTGGATCTAGCTAGGAGCACTCCTCTAACGGCTGCACCCAGAGGCCCAGACCCTGATCCAGCGAGCAGTCATCTTGCAGGGAGATGGGTCTGGATTGGGCTTTTTTCTTCCCAAAATCAATCACATTTGGAAAACCCTTTTTTACAAGGGCTGGTCTAAGATTTGAAAGGTAATGAGAGGGAATTTCTTACTGGCAATGTTTGAAAAGAGAACTCCACCACTGCTTATGATCCTATTCCTACTATTTAAAGGATAAAATATCCTAAAGAAAAGATTTAATACAAGGTGGGGCAAAAGTAGGCTTACAGTTGTGAGTAGGTGAAACAGTTGATTCTTGTATTATCATTTATCAATTGTTGTATTATTTTCCACAGGAACCACTGTAAACCTGCTCTTGCCCCACCCTATACAGGAAATCTGTAGATCCACAGGGCACCAAGTTTAGAAGTACATAGGAAACATGTCTAATTATATAGGGATATTGTCATTGAAAGTTTCTATATAAAACATGACCATGCCACTTTATATGTATTACATGCAGCAAATGGCAACAAATAAATAGCCAAGCAAAAATTAGCACTGAGATCCCTATCGTCTGAATAATTTGCTTTCCCCTTTCACCCTCTGCCAAGCAGAGTTCCCCAGCTTTGCAGCAGTCTGTTCTGGTGGCTTTTCTGCCTCTGGCCCCCAGCCCTTTCCACCCACCCATTCACTTACTCGCCCATTTTTTATTTTTTGAAACCAGGGATTCTCTCAATCTTTTTTTGAAAAACATTTGTAGGTGTATGAGTTTTCTTTTATCACTTCCATATTTCAAGACTGGACTTTTTTATTTTTAAAGAAAATAAGATGTCTTTCTCCCTCTTTTCCCCTTTGGGAGGTGTCTTTTCCACAGGAATAGGCAGAGAGAAGGAAGAGAAAGTTAGCTGTTTCTTGCTTCTGGCGGAGATGATTGTTAATAGAAATTTGCAACCAGGAAGTGTCAGGAGCCCCGACCCACAGGGACCTAACTCCCCAAATCTCCAAATCTGTTCACACCAGCACGCTCATGAATGCCCAGCTGGGGTAAGCCCGCGCCTCCCCCACACACCGAGCTCCCAGGGATCTCACAGGAGTCTGCCCACCCCACAGATAAAGATGCCCGCCTGTGTGCTCAGCCATAGCTGCCCACAGAGCGTGCACAGCGCACCCACCGGGATTGCGAGCGTGACTGCCCGGCTGGCTGGGTCCCTCCGGCGCCGCCGCAGGGAGTGTGCGGGCGCTTCCCAAAGCGGGTACTGAACCCGCTGTCCTCCGCCTCGGCCATTTATGAAGGCGGCTTTCACCACGCTTGATCTTGATAGGAGTTATTGAAATCAAATACTAAGTAATCACTACACACTAAAAAATTAAAATTAAAAAAAGGCCAGCCTATGAAAATAAATAACGAACTCTCGAAATATTGAGAGCGACCCAGACAGAACAGAGAAAGGCGTTGGTTGGTGGCACCCCATTCCTCCCAGCGCAAAGCCGCGGTGCTGCTCCCTCTTCATGGACTTTGGATCCTAACGGAGAAGAGACTGAGGGGATTCGCCAATCAGGCTCCGGGAGTGACCCAAATCTTTTTAAATCCTTGTGGGGGAAATTGTGCTGGAAGAACAGACTCAAAGCGAGGATTCTGCCCGTGTGAGCAGAGCAGCAACTTGGTTTGGGGCGGGCATCTATTTCCCTAAGGGGGCTGAGGAAAGGAAGGGCTCTGAGAATCATGTATTGCAAAGTTGTTCCTGGATATCCTCAGACCTGGTGTCTTTATTCTCTCTTTAAAATAACATTTTTAAAAAAGTATTTTTGCCTTACATATGCCTGAATACCATTTCCATGTAATTGCTAACCGCGTCAGAGAAAACACTAAAGGAGGTGGATTTAAGAATGTCTGTGCCAACATATATCCTTTCTGTAGGTCTGTCAGACCCCCTTCATACATCTTAGCATCAGCATAAAGACAATTAAATACTTAAAAACTTTTTAAAGTAAGCATGACTATGTTGTTATATTCAAGGGGAATATTTTAAAATTGTTACAGAGATTACCTAATCATATGGACATGGGTATCCATGGACCTATAGCATATATTAATTTTTATCTAAAGTTCCCTTAACAAAGCACATGTTCTATACTTGTTTGTCTAGAGATGATAGGTCTATAATAGATTAAAGAAAAGTACATCTCTATTACTTCTTCGAGAGAAATTCATTAATAAGCCAAGCACAGAGGGGGGGGGAAAGAGTTATGTAGAAGTGCTTTAAATCACAAACACAGATTCTATCAGAAAAGGATTATCCTAAGGCCTCAGAGTAGGAAAGGGATTGCACAAGGTTCCCTTCCTCCCGTGCCTTAAGAATTGCGGATGCTCTTTTCTCCCATCCATTTGCTTATAGAGCAGCCTGGCCAAAGGAGAGAAGGCCACCTCTAGAGAGCTGGTGGGTCCATGGGGGTCTTGTTCAAGTTCACTTCTACCCTATCAGCCTGCCCCAACAGCACCGCTGTCACCATTGACCTGAACATGTCTCCGTGCTATACAAGCACGAGGCACATGAATCGCAACACATGTTCCTCAGCATGTTTGATACTCAGGAATGTCCAAAAACCCAACTCAACAACCATTCTGCCCAGAAATGCTGAAGGTCATCAAGTGCCTGAAAACTTGGGTGGTCTGTATTCCTTGAGAGATATTTCTTCTTATATGAGTTAATTTTTCTCTGACTTGGCAAGTAAATGCAGTCATTTTGGGGAAGAGAGAAAATGAATGTCCCCATCCTTCTTTCTACTTCTTTAGGTTTCATTGACTTTGCTGCATGAACAAGACAACACCACAACAAAGAGAAAAAAGTTCTTTTAAATCTTCCATGGAGAAAGGGAAGTTTGGGTGAAGAAGAGAAGGCAGTAAGAGAGGGAGCCTGACCGCCCTCTCCCCAAGGATATCATAGGGATAGTTTCCCTTCAGTCACTAATATATATGTGTGTGTGTGTGTGTGTGTGTGTGTGTGTATGTATATAACTATATATATATATATATATATATATATATATATATATATAATTTTTTTTAGGAAGTTTAATCACCACTAGCAGGACTCTTGTGCCAAGTACCCACCTGCCTTTAGCTCCATGGATCCCAAGCAAGGGTGGTTTTCTTTTCAAAGAGGGGTTTCTTTTCTTGGTTTAGTGGAGTCTTGGGTGTTCACCTCCCCCACCCCTTTTTTTCAAGATGGTGAAATTAAATTTTCTTTGTTTTGATAAGGCATCTTTTGAAGGTTGATTAATTTTGGGGGGTTCTGCTCAATGAGTGATCAGAGTATGTCTTCTGCTATGATTTCCGAGGGTGTCACGAGGAGAGCTAGGCTGTGATCCACTTAGGGTACAGCTTTCTCTCTCCCCCATGCTGAAATGTATATGCATCCTCTACCATCTGCCTTTTAGGGCCGCACCAAACTCCAGTTCACAGCATTATGGGGGCATTAACGGGGTCTCTCACCTAATTAGAGTTGAAATGTCCAGCCCTCAGCTCTGCCTTTTACATTTAGTCTTTCTCTGGCAGAGGTTAAACAATCCACTTTAACCAGAAGAATGCTATTTTGGAATCCACAGCCCCTTCTTGCCCTGATGGGGAAAATATTGTTTTCCATATTCTCTTTTAAAATAACTGGAAATGAGAGAGAGGTGGGAGAAAGAGAGAGGGGCGCGGCAGGGTGGGGGAGGACACCCATGAACCTGAGAGGTGGCATTTGTGTGCATGCCTACTTCCTCTCTAGGAGCCCCAAATCTAAACTTTAAAAGATGGAGGAAATGATAGAAAGTGATAAATACCTTCTCCGAGCTTTTGGTTTGTTGGCTTTCTGACCAAAAGGGGCCTTTGTTAGATCTCTGCAAGGAAGCCAAATCCAGCCCCCAGCCATCACGCCTCCACCTCTGGCCCCTCCCGCCTCAGCTCTCCTGTCTAACTTGAAAATGAACTTGGACTTCCCTCCCAGACAGGCCCTAAAACCAGGAGAGATTTTATTTGTCTGTTTCTGAAGGGCCTCCTACAGGGGGAGGTGTCTGGGGGAGAAAGGGAAGGGACAGAGGGCTCTCTCTCCCACAGCAGCGGATGGGGTGGGGGTAGGAGCTCTGGGGAGGCATGAGGGGGAGGAGATACTTTGTTAATTTCTTAACTTTGTGTCTGTCCCCTGACCTTCTTTTATCCTTTGGGGGTGGGGGAGGGCAAGTGACTGGCTGAGATGCAGAAAAAAAAGGGGGGGGGAGCAGGCGAGTGAGGGTTAGAAAGAGGTGGCCTGGGAAGGAGGGAATGGGAGGGTGGGGAAGGAGCTCTGTGATGAGCTTGGCAGGGGCTGGGAAGCAGTGGAAGAAAGAGGGTTGGGTAGGAACCCTGGCAGCCACTGGAGGTTCCTGAGAGTTCTCCATGGAAGGGGTCACCTGATCGCCCTGCCCAAACCCAGTGTACCACCAGGCAGGGTCTACCATTAGGGGCAGGCCGGAGGAGAATCCAAGAAAAGACTGGTGATAAGAGCCTAAAGCAGGACTCCTATGTAGGTGCCTGCAGAACCAAAAAGGACAGTTTGGTGGGGCTCCCCAGACTGTAAACCCTAAGTGGGCAGCAGGAGGGATGGATTTCTTTAATGTCTGAAAGAGGGGAGGAATAGGCCTGGAGGAAGGCAAGTTTGGGTTTGAGAGCAGAAAACACTGAAACGAGGAGAAAAGTGGTGCCTCAGCCATCCTTGCCCCATTTTCCCTCGGACTGGGGGCCCCAGGAGGGAAAACAATAAATGTGGAAGACAACAGGATGGCCACTAGTCAGGAGGCCAGACCCCAGATGGGGAGGCGAGTCCTGGGTGGCTCTTCTCTGAGGCCAGGCTGTGGGCGTGGAGACAGTAAAGTAGAGCAGGTTCCAGGCGGACCTAGGACCTGGGAGGTGGCATCTGTGTCTGCAAGCTCCATGGGCGGCTGCAACCTCCTGGAGCCCGCAGAGGTGGAGGGAAAGAGGCCAGGAGAAGGCTTGGCAGGGCCAGGGAGCCCCGGCCAGGATCCACCACTTTTTTCCCTTCCCCAACAACACCACCCTTTGCAACTCACCAGGAATTTTCTCCGAGTGTGTGGAAGGCTCCTCCTAACTCAGACATACTCTCTTCTCGGGGTGCTTTCCCTGGACCCCTAACCCATTCCTATAAGTGGCCTCTCCACCTTAAAAATTCCTTTCTTTCCTGGATAGTTCAAGCCTGATGGCCCTTCTCCTCCATAAGTTTCCTCTTCTATCATGCAGCCTGAACCCTGGGCAGGAAAGGAACCCTCCAAATCCTTGCCCACCCACCAAAGTCCCAAGTCCAGGGCCCAGAATCCAGACCCCATGGTGGTGAGCTCTTTGTTTTCCTGCAGCCTCAACCCACTCCCTCTTTTTATAACGGGACTTTTTCTCCCATAAAAAGGTGGGGGGAGAGGGGGCCAGGAGCTTCAGCGCTTGGAGCTCTTTTTTTTTTTTTTTCCTTCCCTCTGGAATATGGAGGGAACAAAAGAAGGAAGAAATCAATTAATGCTTAATTTTCAGAGAAGACAATCTGGGTGTTGAATAAGGGGGCACACCACACTCATTTCTCTCATCCTTCTCCCCAGCCTGTCTGGCACGCAAGTTACACCCCAGTGTACGCCTCAGTCCTGCACCCTCTTGCTGCCAATGCCACGAACTGCCACCTCCGGCTCTGCCTTTAACACAGTGAGCCAGGTATTCCACCCACTTCAGAAAGACACGGGCATCTGCCTCCTCGTTTGCCTAGTATGTTCCTTTGGGATGCCTAAGTAGAAGATGAGCGTGTAAATTAAGTGCGAACACGGAGATGAATAGATGCGCAGAGATCTTTATTCGAAGTAGAAGGTTTCAGCAGAGGGCTTTATAAGCACATCTGGGCTGTGCCTCCAAGGGCATGTGCCAGAGCATGCATGCACCCTGCACAGTCCCCAAGGTCCCTTGAGGAGGCACGAAGGATATCGCCTCTGAGAAAAAGAATTTCAGAGTTGAGCCGAGCCGGGGCCTCAGTCCGCAGAAGCAGCTGAGGGCAGAGTGGCTCCGGAGCCTCGCCCTTGCAAATGTCCCTTTGTAAAAAGAGCCCAGAGCGGAGCTCGGCTTTCCGACCAGCCCGGGCTGCAGGGCCGTTTTCCATCTTTCTTTAGTGCGATGCAGCACGTCTAGAGACCGGGCAGCCACACTCCTTTCCATTCGTCTGGACGTGCTGCAAACTTCGTCCCTCTCCCAGGCTGTGCACCCCGGCGGCGGGGCGGGTGTGGACGAGTCGGGGGAGGCGCGGTGAGCGCGGAGCCGAGCGCTCGGCACCGGCTTTCTAGGGCGGGATCGCCGCCTCAGAGATGTAATTACTACGTTTCCAGTGGTGCATATTCTCCCGGAGTGTTTAATTTGGTTTTATTTGTGTCTCAGCGAGATCCACATTTTTTTCGGGGGAGGAGGGAGAAGCGACCCCAGGCTTAAAGTTAATTAACCAACAACGCTTTGCTCTCCGCCGCCCGCCCCGGGCTCTGGCATCGCCGCCGCCCGCCGCCCGCTCGGCGTGCCCCAGCCGCGGAGCCGCAGTTTCAGGCGGACGGTGTTGGGGAACCGAAAGAAGGAGCAGGAGGACACCCCACCGGCCACTTTTAACTCCCTCAGCCCTGAACTTTCCCCTCCAGCCTTCTCGCTTCCCCTAGTCTCCGGGGGACCTGCATCTCAGACTGGTCTTCCTGACGGAGGGGACAGGGGACGTGGGTTCCAGCTTTTTCCTCTTGTCGCTACATTTTGGCCGCACATTGCCTCTAATAAATGGAATAGTAAAGTGGCCGGGTTAATTAAATCTATATCTCACTGCAATAGGAATAGTTAATGTCCTTATATAAACCTGGAAAAGAACATACTATTAATTTTATTTATTGCTGGGCAGCCCTGCACTCAGATCTTTCCCGCGGTCCTGCCCCCTACTCCCAGAAGCTGGGGGACATCTCTGGGGTCTGGCCCCATGAATACGCCCCTAGCACTGGGCTAAAGCACTCGTGTACCCGGGAGGGAGCCCCAGGATTGGAGTGGGCATGTCGGGCCCTTTGTTTGTCCTCGTGGCCCCACAGAGCCCAGTCCTTGTCGCCTGGGTTCTCCCCTCCTCACAGATCCCGCACATCACGGGAGGGGAAGCCTCTCCCCTCTTGGCTGGAAACTCACCCAAAACCTCCCCACTCATCTACCCCCACCAGCCAGGCCACAGGCAGACAGGGGGCTAAGGTCACAAGAGCCAGTCTAGACTGGCCAGGCCAAGTTTACGCTCCTCATTTCACCTTGACCTTGGACTCCCTCCTGAGGCAAGGAAGCCAGTTTCCCAGCCAGGAGCTGGCTCCCAGAAAGACCCACCTTCACTTTGGCTCATCTGTCCTTCTACCATCATCACCGCTCCTGCTAGCCCGCTGCTGTTGTATGTCCTTCCTACTGCCAGCCCGGCCTGATTGCCAAAACCTAAGGATGTTGATCACACGGACAAAGCTTAGTTTCTTATCCTAACTCAGCCTGCCAGGACGATGTCCATGCTCTCCATCTTCAACACCACCTTCCCCCTACAGGGAGAAGGGAGACTGCGTGGGCTGGATCTCCGGATAGACCTGGCCATTTGCTCCTGGGGCTGGCGGGGTCCAGCGGGTCTGGCTTAGCCTGGGGTGACTGTGGGCTGCCTGGACAGGAGTACCCGCTTGTAAACGGTGTCCAGGGGCAGAAAAGAGGGAGATGCTTCAGCCCCTCTCTCCTCTTACCCCCCCCCCCTTCTTTATGATCTGTCCTCAGGAAGGCCCTGTGCTGATAGGGAAGTTGGCTCAATCCCACGGAAATGGGCCCTGGAAAGAGTTGACTCTGTGAAGGCATCGCATCGGGCATAGGAAGGCACATAAGTGGGGAGATTGGGAGGGAAGAAGGGGGGGCTTTACCGTAAGTTGGAGTTAATTTGTCCTTTGAAATATGAGATAATTTTAAGGCATGAAAGCAATTCACACTCTAAGGGAATGACCCCCAGAAAGCCCTGGGAGCTAAAACTGCTCTGATCCCGGCTCTGCTTGGCCCACTGGCCCTCACCAGCCTAACGGCCCAGGGCTGGCCACCCGGCTGAGGTCCGTCCTCCTGGGCCTTCTCTCCCTCATTTCAAGTTTTCTTTTGTCCACAGATATGAGAACAGGAGTGTTCTTATTCACATCTAGGGCTTCTTTAGCTTTCCTAGACCTAATCCTTGCTCCCCTCCACTCCCTTTTCTTTGAAATATCTCACTATGAAGCTTTTTTATTTCTATTGTATATTGAAATATCAGCCTATTCTATTGCCCCAATTTCCCATGTCCCTCCTTTTATTCTCTCTCCATATTTCACTGAGAGCACTGTGTGCGGTGATCTGTGTGCAGGGGCGGGAGGGGGGGGCATCACATCCTTCCAGCACTGTTGGCTCCGCTTGAGAAAGACTTAGGGACCAGGAGTCCCTCTCAGAAAGCTGGGGCTTTAGGGTAAGTGGCTGAAAGCTGGAAATGGAAACGCCATCTGGTCATCAAAGTCTCTCTTCCTGCCCGGTTTCGGGACCTAGTGAGTTTCAGGGGTGTCAGCCTGGGCCACAGCCGGACTCCCCACACTCTGCCCCCCTCCCCCAGCCACCACCCCCGCGCCCTGACGCCTGCTTTCTAGATTCTTCATTTATTAAGAAAACAAAAATCCGTTTTCTCCCTCACCCCTAGCTCCCAAGTTCCAATCCACTCACAGCGATCTTTTGGGGGGTGGGATTTGTCTCCCCCACATCCATCCTATGCCTAGCAGGAGACGCCCAGGAATAGACCTCGTCTCTCCAGACCCCTTTGCGTCGGCCAAATTCAGCCTCCCTGCCCCCCTCCTCATTCTCCCTCCCCTGGGCCTGCCAGGGGCGTTGCCCTGTCCCTTTAAATCTCCCAGCTCCCTCCTCTTTGCCCCTCCTGCCAGCCAATCCACGTAGAGCCTTTCCACCTTGCCCCGCCCCTTCTGGAGGGGTGGGAACTCCTAGACTCCGGGCCCGGCTCGCTAGGCGCCGGCTGAGTCACGTGGGCGCCGGAGGGGTGTGGAGGGGAGGCGGGCGGCAGCCGGCGGATTTCTTAATGAAGCGTCCCCGCATGCGTAGAAGGAACCAGGGGGGGAGGGAGGTGGCAACGCCGGGAGGAGGAGGAGGAGAGGGGTGGGGAGGGACGGGAGGAGGGATGGGGGAGGGGAAAAGAGAGTGAGGTGTCTCCCCAGCTCGCTGCCTCTGGCAAGTGGAGTTTTTAAAAAGCTCGAGCAGATCATGTCATGACGACTTCGCTGCTCCTGCATCCGCGCTGGCCGGAGAGCCTTATGTACGTCTATGAGGACAGCGCGGCGGAGAGCGGCGGCGGCGGCGGCGGGGGCGGCGGCGGCGCGGGCGCAGCGGGGGGCGGCTGCAGCGGAGCGAGCCCCGGCAAAACCCCGAGCATGGACGGGCTGGGCAGCAGCTGCCCGGCCAGCCACTGCCGCGACCTGCTCCCGCACCCCGTGCTGGGCCGCCCGCCGGCTCCCCTGGGGGCCCCTCAGGGTGCGGTCTACACGGACATCCCGGCCCCGGAGGCGGCGCGGCAGTGCGCCCCGCCGCCCGCGCCCCCCACCTCGTCCAGCGCTACCCTGGGCTACGGCTACCCGTTCGGCGGCAGCTACTACGGCTGCCGCCTGTCGCACAACGTGAACCTGCAGCAAAAGCCCTGCTCCTACCACCCGGGCGACAAGTACCCGGAGCCGTCGGGCGCCCTGCCCGCCGACGACCTGTCCTCCAGGGCCAAGGAGTTCGCCTTCTATCCCAGTTTCGCCAGCTCCTACCAGGCGATGCCCGGCTACCTGGACGTGTCGGTGGTGCCCGGGATCAGCGGGCACCCGGAGCCGCGTCACGATGCGCTCATCCCTGTCGAAGGCTACCAGCACTGGGCGCTCTCCAACGGCTGGGACAGTCAGGTGTACTGTTCCAAAGAGCAGTCGCAGTCCGCCCACCTCTGGAAGTCTCCCTTCCCAGGTAAGGATGGGGCCCGATGGCCGCGGCTGCCGCCAGGGACCCTCCCTGCCCCGCCTGCCCCCGGGCTCCGCGCCCCAGCCACCCCCGCCGTCTGGCCCCGGCGCGCCGGCTGCGCTGGGCTGCCGATGGAGCTGGCCCGGCGAGCCGCGCTGAGGAATGCTCCGGGGAAGAAATCTGCTCCGACACGTTCCCCGAAGCTGCCTGGCTGAGAGTGAAGCAATCACAGGCGCCCGTGCGCCGGGCGGCCGGCTGCGCTCCAGTCGGTAGCTCGCCGCCTCCTCCTCCCCCAGCCGGCTCCAGGCTCACGCGTGGCTCGGTGCCGGCGAAGCCCTCTTCCGGCTAAGAATGGGGGTGGGGTGGGCCTAGAGTACCCAGGAATCCACAATCCAGCTCCAAACCCTCAACCCACCCAATAACTGGGGCGGGGAGGGGGGATAGGAACCCCCATTTTCTTTGCCAGAATTTCCAAGATCGTCCAGGAACTAGCAGTGTGTGTGTGTATGTGTGTGTGTGTGAGTGTGTGTGTGTGTTTTAAATGGGTCCAATTTGTCACTGTCTACAGAAATGTAGGATACTACATTTCCCCCCGTTTTTATGTATTAAAAAAAATTGTCTATGAATTTCCCGATTGTTAAAGGACCAGAGCTAAAATCTCTCTTGAGAAGGTGTAAAGAGAAGGAAGTTTGAGTCCCTCTCCTTAGATATAAATTTTATTTTCCTCTCTGGGTATACTGAGGTCAAATAATGTGGGTGTTTCCAAGGTTAACTCCAAGTGTATTCCATGCCTCAAACACAGAAAGAAGGTGGTGAGGGTGAGAGGTATAGAGGAGGAAGACCTGTTCTGGAGGGATCTGGGCCCAGGCTGAGAACCCTCAGTTTTGTCTGGCTATGTGTGGGGTATGAACGGTGGAATTCATCGTTGCCCTATTCCTCGCATTGCCCTATTCCTTTCCCTAAACAGGAGGGGCTTTTGCAACCTACCCAAGCAGGGAAAGAACAGTCTCGGATTCCTGAAAACTGTCTGGGAATTCAGCACTGCACTGAGAAATCGGGATTTGGGGTCTGACAAATCCAGAGCTTCAGTCTGCTCGGGCTATAAGCTCAGGGAGAGAGGGCTGACTGGCTCCCTTCTGATGCCCACAAGGGTCCAGTGGGGCCCAGAGCAGCCACATATGTCTCCCCATCCTGCCCAGAGGTCCCCCAGTTCTGCATATGGGCCTAGGGACATTTTCATTGGAAAATATAGACTGAAGATCTCTTCAGAGGGGGCCTGAAATTCCTCTTTATCCAGGACTGGGGAAAGGGCAGGTGGTGAAAATATCACTGAATTATGTTAGAAAGTGTAGCAAATAACATTCTTGTAAATATTATGAGAATATTCAGTATAACATACAACCGAATACCCGGTGGAACCCACCCTAGGCACCCCATTGCTGGTTGCAAGAAGATTTGAGGTTGATAGAATTTTAGTACATGGTATCATGCATTACCTATTTGGCATTGGCTATAATATTTTTACATAATAACATTTGTGTTATTAACCACCTCATATGAAACATACACTAATATATTTCTAGAATAGAGGCAATTCACATGAATCAATCCCCCAATTCTCCCAAATGGAAAGGTCCTTAGAAACTGGGTATCTAGCAGGAATTCTTGGAGCAGGTGGAGCCAATAGGCCATACTGAAGGGCCAAAGGCAGGGGGACATGTGCCCACCAGGCCCACTCCGGGCAGAAGTGCAGGTCTGGAGCAGTAGGTGATGGGTTTCACGTGAAGATGTGAAGAGGCGTTTCTCTGGCTTCCTCGTGTATGCTTGTGGAGTGGAGTGGGGGTGAAGGATTGAAGAGAAGCTCAGAAATATCTTTGAATAAAAAATACATTCAAAAGATTCCCAGAGGGGAAAAATATGCTAGAAATAAACACTTCGTGATCACAGCCTCCTAGAGAAAAATAGCTTTGAAATAAAAAAGATATAGCCCAACTGAGATTTAATACACTTGCAAATTATGGCATGCAAATTACAGTATGGAAATGGATATAAAACCCAGTGTGTCTCAGCAGCTATGTGCTCAAACACTCCCTGTGTGGAAATAGAATCAGGCTGGTGTATCAAGTGAGTGCAGAGGTCCAGGCAAGAGGCAGATGAAAAAGAAATGCTCTTCAGACACCTTCCATCTTTCTGCCCACACAGAGATCCTTTAGAAGCAGTGAGATTTCCAGATAACTCTGTCTATGCAATTGTGGTTTGTTCCACAGCATCTAGGCATAAACACTACTGTCTCTCTTCAGTGCCTCTGGCTCTGAGAAACCTCAACTATGGCAGGCTGAGCTGGTGTGGGAGATGGAGCAATTGTTCAGAAAGATCCAAATAATTAGGGCCAAGATGTGTTGTGGCTTCTTCCTTTTCCCCAATTATATAGACCCTTGCTTCATTATTCTCTCTCTCTGTCTCTCTCTCTCTCTCTGTCTCTCTCTCCTTCCAATGGTGAGTGTAGACTCCTTTTTTTTTTTTCTTTTTTTTTTTTTTTCAGAGAGAGGCAGAAATTCTGAGGGAGAATCAGCAAAGAAAAGATGGGAAGAGACAGATAGGCAGGAGTAGGGGAGAGAGAGAAAGAGAAAAACATTCTGTGGTTCTTTGGGCCATGCTGGAGTACCTACTGACAAGCCTTTGGATTTTGGTTAAGAAGAGCAGCTAGGATTTCCGGCTGGGCAAGGCATCCTCTGCAAAGCCCTGTTGTGGCAGTGAGTGGGCAATAGCGAGGGAGCAATAGAAAACCTGTACAAGGAGCTCCAAGAGAAAGCTATGATTGAGCATTGATCTGATTTTTATTCGCTCCTCAAAGGTGTCCATTGGATTCCCAGGTATGAAGTGGTTTGGGTGCGTGTATGCTCTGGAGAGAGACTAGGAAAGGGTTGGTTGTAATATTAATTAGCCATCTCCCCTACTTACTTTAGGCAGTATTCCAGGTGTAAGCCCCAGATGTTCCCACATCTGTAGATCCCACTTCCTTTTCAGACAAGACAACAGACAATGAAGGGGGGCTTCTGTGGGTACTCAAAATGGAAAGTATTTCCCCAGGAGGCCTTAAAAAAAAAAGCCCCAGCAGTTTAGTCTGACCCATGCAAAACTTAGCTAAATCAATCCTGGTAGTCTACAGAGAAAAATAGGTAGTTTAGATTCGTGGTCGGCAAACTGCGGCTCATGAGCCACATGCAGCTCTTTGGCCCCTTGAGTGTGGCTCTTCCACAAAATACCATGGCCTGGGCGAATCTATTTTGAAGAAGTGGCCTTAGAAGAAGTTTAAGTATAAAAAATTTGGCTCTCAAAAGGAATTTCAATCATTGTACTGTTGATATTTGGCTCTGTTCAACAACAGCAAGTTCATCTGTTGACTAAAGAGTTTGCTGACTACTGGTTTAGATCAATTAGTTGTTGTTTTTTTTTCAAACTGATTTTTAGGGTTGCATTGATTAAACCTCACTGGAAAATTAGAGTTGGGGTTAGGGGACCCAAAACTGGGTAGGTAGTTGTGAGCATTTAGAAAGTGAGGGGATAAACAACAACAAGAAGACAATTATTTGGTTACTTCAGGAATCAAATACCACTTTTATTCCATTTTTCTCCCCAGGGAAAAGAAGGTATTTTATTTTATTATTTTATTTTTGAAAAGGAGATTTTTTTTTTTAAGCTGAATTGTACCAGGTGGCTTATTTCCATTTGAGAACTCACTGTGTCATTATGTTGAGTCCAAAAATCTGGGTTTAAAATCTGGCTCTGCCACAAGTTATTTTACCCAGTCGAGAGCCTCAAATTCTCATCCTGTAACTTAGTTTAATAAAATAATCCTGGAGAAAAATGTCCTGGGGATTAAAACAAACAAAAGGAAAACCTCAGGATGTCCTCATGATATTATTACTTACCTTCTCTGTATTATTCTTGTCCCGGAATTATCAATTCCTTGAATCATAGTTATATTTCTAAGAGTAAAAAACAACTTGAAAACTGAGAAGTTTTTTTTTTTAAATGATCTTGTACAAAAAATCACTTTTAACCTAAAGTATCTTCTCTGTTAAAGTTAAGTTGTTTTGTTTTTCAGATTTTTATAAAACCTTGGCCTATTCATACATAGGCAGAGACAAGTGACAAATCCAACAATTTTCCTGAGAAATTGTCATCACGAAGACAGCCAAACCAGGCCATTGGAACCCCCCTCTCCCATATTCTTCCTGAGCACTTTTCCTCAGGAGACATCTCTCCCCAGCCTCTATAGACAAGGGTCCCTGGGAGGGCGCAGACCCCATGGGAATGGGTAGAGGGCAGTTGTATGAGGGTGGGTGAGAACAGCATTTCAGGAAGAGCCTTGTGTTTTCATTCCTGACTGTTTCTACACTTTTAAAGGGTAGAGAATGAAGGAGAAACCCCCAGTAGTCTGGCTTCTTACTAGCTTCTTCCTGAAGAAGTCTAATAATTACATTTTAAAAATTAGAGAGCTATTTATTTAGATAATCTCCCTACTTTCCCACTTCCCCTTGAAAGTATGGCTGTGATCTTTTTATTGACAGAGATGAGGGTGGAGTGGAAGGGGGGATATGCGACTTTTTTTTTTCCAGTGAAATTTTCAGAGAGACTAGGGAAGGGTATAAAGAAACTGAACTACTAGTGGTTAGCATGACAAGGTATTTAGGATTTAGGCGTAAGATTCCTGCATCGGATGAAGAGATTATTTCCCGGGCTTTGGAAGAATGGAGAGGAGGGGATTGGAACAGAGCAGAATTTGCTGTTTTGGTGGGACAGGGGGACACTGGGTTCTTTTTATAGACTTAAGTGAATAGCTGATTTTTACCCCAATAAGGGCTCTCCTGGTGCCTTCTCTGGTGGACAGACCCTGGGGCGTGGACCCTTTACTTCCAAGGACTGATTCTCTACATCTCAGGACCAGGGCCTCCTACCTTGGATGTTGCTAAGTGGCTCACAAAATTGAACTCCTACACTGAAAGGCTCCCACGCGGGCTGGTGTCACCTGGACTGTTCTATCTAGTGGTGCAGGCATCCGACTCCTAGTGCACAGCCAGGGACCAGAGCCGTGAGCAGCCACTTAGTGGTCTGTGCCGAGGGAAGCTATCTCCCTACCCGCCATGTCCTTCCTCATACCTACAATAGAACACCTTCCTCTCATCCTGGAGCAGAGGATGAGCTGACGGCTGCCCAAATGATTTAACTGCAGGAAGGCCTGCAGACCAGAGTGAAATTTGAAGGAACCCCTCTAAAGGCACAGAGTCTAGGGACACAGACTTCCGTGACACAGAGATTGCTGTGCCGAGCCATAATGAAGCCTCAGACAAAAGGGAAATCAGTAATACTGTTTTTATTTAAAACAGTTTATTTAAAAAATTGGTATTTTGTTCATCATGAATATTTTACACTCATTTTGATATTTTGAAAGCATTATATTCAAGCATTATTTATCTTGATTACTGAGTATTTTGTGCCCCATCCTTTAAAGTTTGAACCAGAGAAAAATACCACAGTCGTGGCCTTGCTGATAGAAACGCAAAAGATTGATTTGGGGGCAGTTCGCTGGCCCCTTTGAGTCCCTGCCAGAACTTTGCGCCCAGTTTGCGGTGCGGTCTCCGATGCCCGCAGCCCAGTCCAGGGTCCAGCCACGAGACTCACTAGCTGCCCGCCTGCCTTCTCTCCTCCCTTAGACGTGGTTCCCCTGCAGCCTGAGGTGAGCAGCTACCGGCGGGGGCGCAAGAAGCGAGTGCCCTACACCAAGGTGCAGCTGAAGGAGTTAGAGAAGGAATACGCGGCCAGCAAGTTCATCACCAAAGAGAAGCGCCGGCGCATCTCTGCCACCACGAACCTCTCCGAGCGCCAGGTCACCATCTGGTTCCAGAACCGTCGAGTCAAAGAGAAGAAGGTGGTCAGCAAATCGAAAGCGCCTCATCTCCACTCCACCTGACCACCCACGGGGCCACCTTCCCCCTCTATTTATGTCGCGGCTTTGTACCATAACCAAACTCACCGAAGGACCCTTCGCCGGTGCAGACAAATATTTAATGTTAACAAGAAAGAGGACGTGTGGCTGGGAGGCAGAGAGTATCCAAGGCGGGGCGCCCTGCCGCCCCCTACTCCCCACCCCATCCTCAACCCCCACCCTCATCTAGATGGGACCTACTGGGCCTCAACAGCTTTGGAGGTGGATCCCTGGCGGGCAGTGGGAGCAAAGCTGCCCGCCCCCATCCCCCTCTCCCATTTCCTTGTAAGAAAGCCAAGTGGCAGCGAAGAGCAAGATGAGCCCAATCATTCCAAACAAAGCAGGATTGGAGAACCCCAACTACCCGTTCTTGCCGCCTCCTTTGCCCAGCAGGCAGAAGATCCTCCTGAGGCACATCTCAAACTCAGTGCGGGACCTGGTGAGCTTAAAATTTCCTTCCAGCTCCTCCCCGTCCCTACCACACTCCTTAGTTAGGCAAGAATTCTCAATTAAGATTTTCTGTGCATATTTTAAAAGTCGTGTTAATATTAATGATAATTATTAGGGATCTGGCACCGTGATTGGAGTGCAGGCAGCACATAGGTTTTCTTTCTTTCTGTTTCAACAAAAGCTGGAATTGGCCTAAGAGCCACCTACTACCCTCAACCAAGAAACCGAATTTCTCAGAGCTGCCTTTGCCTCCACTGCCTCCTCTGTTCTGCTCTCCCAGTCATCACGCAGGAATCCAAGGTCAGAAATTTAACCAGCCTTCTAAATATTTTTCTTCCCTCCTCCTCCTCCCCCTCCTCCTCTTCATCCTTCTCCTCCTCCTCTTCCTCCTCCTCCTCCTCCTCCTCTTCATCCTCATCCTCATCCTCATCCTCCTCCTCCTCCCCCTTCTTCTTCTTCTTCTTCTTCTTCTTCTTCTTCTTCTTCTTCTTCTTCTTCTTCTTCTTCCTCCTTCTCTCTCTCTCTCTCTCTCTCTCTCTCTCTCTCTCTCTCTCTCTCTGTCAGAAAGTAGAATCTTTTTATCTTAAAAAGGAAAAGAAAGAAAGAAAGAAAGAACGAACGAACCATAGGATGGAGATTGGGGTCTCCCAGCAGAATCCCTCTCAGTCACTTCTTCATCCCAGCAATAGCTGAGAACAGAGGCCTCATACTTTCACTTTTATTGACTGTCCAGAGGAAAACTGTCCAGTTTTCTTCCAGGAAGCCAAAATAAGGGCCCCCACAAAGCCAGCTAATGTAGACGCTGCCTAACATTTCCCTCTTCAAGACCAACTTGGTGCTAGGGGGCCCCTCACCTTCTCCCACTGGCGCATTACAAAACAGTGTTCTTTTGTGATGTTCATCAGAAATAGGCTTTTTAAGACTGTTGTGTATCTGTATATAGTATTGTGATGTCTGAATGACCATGTATTGAATTGAATGCAAAAAGAAAAACCCACAAACCTGTTTTTAAAATAAAATCTTTTTTTGGGCCTTGATTTTATTGCTCAACGTCTTTTGAAGCCTCTTCTTTCTAGTGGTTCTTCAGAGAAGTTTCTGGTGCCCTGACTCAGCCAGAATGGGCATTAGAAGAGTGTAGCCATCACTCCAGCTGGGAAGATCCCTGACTCATATTTAACTTTTTTTTTTTTTTAAACATTGGGTGGTTGAAACTATCTAGACAGGAGAAGCGATCTTTCCATCCTGATGGAGAGAAGGATGTAATCAGCAACTGAAAAGGCCTGGGAGCAGGTGAGTGAGAAAAATACTTGCTATTTATTTCAGTTAGTAGTTGGGTCTCAAGTCTGCATTTGGGTGCTGGAGCTGAATGCTGCAGTGGCAGCAGTGGGAAGCTAACCTGAGGCCTTACTGTCCCAAATCCCTACAGCCAGTTCAGGGCTGAGACGAGGGAGAGGTCATCCAAACTGCCACGCCGCCCTGCTCCGTGTTCCCAGGCTGCACTCTGTCTTTCCGCAGTGGCCTATGTAGAGAGGTCAGGCTGCCAGGATCCCTGGTGCCCCCAGTTCACTAAACCAACCCCACTTTTATTCTCCAGCATTCCTGGAATCCTTCAAGCAATCTGGAGCCCTATAGACTCTGCCAGTCATTTCTTTTTCTTTCTTTCTTTTTTTTTTTTCTGTCATGCCTATCTCCCTATCTGGCAGAGTTAATGAGATTGTTAAATTGTCAGGTTAGGAGACTTTTAAAAAGCAACATAGCCTAAAACAATGTTATCTTGGATTAAATCTTTACTGCGGCAATTTTTATGTATAACATTCTTTCTCTCCTGAGACACAGAAAGACTGGAGGCATTGAATTGGAAATCAGAGTTCTCTGGTCTCCCTTTACCTGTTGGCTGAAGTTTTTTTTTAATATTTTATTGAAATAAATAAATGTTTCTGAGGATGAAACACACACATGCACGCACACGGAGTCTGAGAGACAAAGGGCCTGAAGAATTCACCATCTCTGGAGGCTTTGCTACTGATGTGGCACCAGTCCCATTCAACCGCATTTTAACTCTGGGTTAACTATAAAAAATCATGCTGGGAAGTAGAGATTTAGGGGGTGTAAGTGAATTTTTAATTCCATCTCCCCTTTCTTTTCCTATCCACCACCCTAACCTTTCCCAAAAAAGCAGTCTCTCTTGAGAAGAAAAGAGTTGAAGAGGGTCCTGGCCGATTTGGCCCAGTGGATAAAGCATCAACCTCCAGATTCAAGTGTCCCAGGTTCAATTCCAGTCAAGGGCATGTACCTTGGTTTCAGGCACATCCCCGGTAGAGGGTGTGCAGGAGGCAACTGATCAGTGTTTCTGGCTCTCTACTCTTCTCCCTTCCTCTCTGAAAAAAAAAATCAATAAAATATATTTTTAAAGAAGAGTTGAACATTAAATGTATGCTTGATCAGAAAAAGGAAATGAATAGATAAGAGGCCTGGGGCTCTCTTGATATGGTCCCCCAACTTTTTTAACTTGAAGATGCATTGAGCAGTCCCACAACATGCAATGTACACACAGTGGAAGTTGGACACTCGGGCAGAGAGAGTCTAGAGTTCTCTGAGGGGCCCTCCGCTTCTTCACTCAAACCCACACATAATCAAATGAGTGAATCTTTCCACGCACAAAGGGGCCGGCACTAAAGCCCCAGAAGAGGGTGATGGAAAAGAAGAGAGCCCGGCCAGCATGGTCCAGGAGGTCATGGTTTGGTTTTCCTCCCTGCCCCCCCCCCCCATGGCACATGCCTGGGTTGCCAGCTCAAACACCAGTGTGGAGTGTCCAGGGGGCAGTGTTTCAATGATTCTCTCTCACCATTGATGTTTCTATCTCTCCCTCTCCTTCTCTGAAATCAATAAAAACTTTTTAAAAAGAAAAGAGAAAGAGAAAGTCTGTGGAAGCTCATTGGGGTTGCATTGGGATCCTGGTAACCCAGGCAAAGACTGAAGTCTCTCTGAGTACTTGTGAGTCCGTGTGTTTAAGACCCTCTCATGCCCTGGATTAAATGTGCTTGGATGGATTTTGGAGAATTGTCATACCTGGATCAATTTTAAGATTCCTGTCCCATAAAAGTAAGTGAGCATGAGAATGGAAACTCCCATATGAGACAAGTATTGTGTGACTTGTGTGTTCTACGGTGGCAAAGTTGGGAAAATGTATTATTCTTTTCCTGATCGTGTTGATCCCTTACCTCTCTGTCCTCCAAGAATTAGCATTCTCACTGGGGACTCTGTGAGACATTCCTGTGAAGGATATGTGTGTGTGTGTGTGTGTGTGTGTGTGTGTGTGTGTTTAGAGCCTTTGGCCAGTGGAGAATTTCTTTAGCCTTTACTGCCTGTGTGTGCATCTATGTGGGTAGGAGTGTTGTCAGCCGGCACTCATCTAAAGGTATAGACTTGTTTTCTCTTCTTTTTTCAAATCTATAAAAAGCCTTTCTTTCTAAGGCCAGTCTTCTAGTGTTGGTGTGAGATTCAGGCTGCAATAAATATGAGAGTGCAAGGGAATAGAAGGGTCGTGAGCACAGAAACATCTCCTGGATTCAGCCCTTCCCCTCTGGGATGGAAGCTCCTGCCATCTTTCTCAGTCTGCAAAGATATTGTCCACTCTTCATGCCCCACCAGCTCAGGACTGGGGATCCTGGATAGGGGTGGGCTACAGCCTAACAGGACTCTCCATCTGGAGGCCACGCTACCAGGCTGCCGGGGAGGGCTCAGTTATATCCTTCCCCACCCACATCTGCATCCCCAGACCTAGGGCCAGCAGACTGGGCCTTTCAGCCTGAGTCCCACAGCCAAGAACCCACCTGAGGGAGTGAGGCCAGCAGCTCTCGGGAGATTCCTCCACCGCTGTCTCTAGACCATCTGCTCCTGAGGCTGATCCACAGACACCTGGGTCAGCAGTTCGGGAGTAGAGCAGGGACAGCCCTCTGACATTCTCCATGGCTCAGAGGATTGGAGCTGGGGGCACTGCGGCAGCCCCTCTGTTCAAGAGAGAACTCCCCACACTGGAATCCACCCGGGTCCGGCTCAGATGACCTCGGTAAGGACGGGGCTGGTCCCAGGCTGCTGGCGAGAGCCCACCCCTCAAAAAGCTCCCACTGCTGGATCCGATGTGTATTCAGACCTGCATCGGTGGAGGATTGAGGGGCCATGGGGAGCGAGGAGCTTCTGGGAGGAGGGGGCCAGAGCCTTTCACAACCAACCAACCAGGCTCTTCCTCTTTTAGCCTTGACCGTGACTAGGTCTTTCTGACCTTGAACATCGCAAGGAGCACATGTGAGGGGGGAGTGGGGAAAGGCCTTGATCTTCCGGTGGCCGGAGAAGGGGAGGGCCGCGAGCCCCCTCGACGCGCCATCCCCCTTCCCGCCGGAGCCCGCCGCCTCTGTTTACACACAGAGGAGGTGTCGTCTTCAGTCTAGACAGGGGCGCTAATAACGACCATAAAAGGCGGCCTCCCCAGAGATGCTCTGCAGCTCAGCTCCCGCGCGCCTACCGCCGGCCGCTCCCTCCGCCTCCTCCGCCCCGCCCTCCTCCGATACCTCGGCTAGGCCCGCGGCGGGTCTTGGGGAAGGGGGAGAGGGTGTCTAGAGGCTGAGAACCCCCCCGCCCCGCACCCTTCCGAACCTCTTCCATCTCCAAAGGTAAGTGGACCCCGCTCTTCCGGCCCAGCCACCCTCGGGGTTAACGGTTCGTCCTCCCACCACCATCAATCTCCTGGCCCGGCTGCCCCTACTCCAGTCCGCCCGCGCTGCCCACCCCGCGCGGGGGGCTTGGCTTTGGGAAGCGTTTGGGTCGCTGGGCAGAACAGACCCCAGGCAGAGCTCAGCCGCTTCCCAGAGCGAGGCCTGGACGGAGCGGGTCACAGCCAGCCGCTGGCTGGGGGGAAGGGGGCTCCGGGGGCAGTCCTCACCCCACATGGAGCTCCGAGGTTTGCGGAGAACGGGCCCCCTGGCAGGCGGCTGTGGGTGTGGCGTTTGGTGGAGGTGTTTTGTTGTGTGCTTTTTAACTCGGTCCCACACCTTTCTTGACACTCAGTAGTAATTCACTAGGCGGAGGAGATCCTCTGCTGGCGGAGGTGGAAAATGTCAGAGCCACGCAACCATTTAACTATTAGCGCGCTGGAGAGACAGAGAATGGGGAAAAATGGCTCGTTTAGGGATGCTCAGGTGAAAGGTGGAGAGATGGCTCCCCAGATGTCCCCGCCGGTACTCCCCACCCCTTCCCCGTTTCCTGAGCGGCCACCGGGCTGGGGTTTTGCGGTGGGAGGGAGCTCAGAGGAGCCGCAGGATCGGAGGATAGAAGGACGCTGCTGATCCCAGGCTGCTTGAGCCTAAAAACCTGACTGGCCCCCTCACCCAGGGTTTCTCTAAAGCCCCCACCTCCAGGCTGTAGGTCCTTAGAAGGCAATACCTAGAGAAGGGGCCTCCCAAATTTATTTTTTAAGTCCCGGGCTCCCAGAGGAAGACCGGGGAACCAAGAGGGCTCCGACCTCTGAAGGAGCGAGTGAAGCAAAAACAGGAGACTGAGCCCCCTTCCTTGACCTCATCTAGTCTGAACCCGACCAAGATCCTGTTGCAAACCCAACTGCCCTAAAGGGGTGAAACAGCGAGGATTGAGGGGTCGGGGCCCAAGCCTTCCACATTCGCCGCTTTTCAGCTTTTCATCTCCCCTCTCCCTGCCTGCTCAGTCCCTACTCCTCTCTCTTTCCTGGCCCCGAGTCCTGCCTCATTTGCATATGCGGCCGAGCCGCTTTCCGCAAACTAGACAGTGACCTTGAACCGGGCCGTCGCGGCCTCGCCCCTGACAGGGGAGTGGAGGGCACCGCAGCGCTGAATCACTCCGACCCCGGAAGCCCAAACACAGCTGCTCCGCGGTGGCCTACGCGGCCGCTCTGACCTGCCACCAGAACAGCGTAGATTTCGTCATTAACCCCTTTCTCCTGGCTCAGCGGCGGCAGCGACTCGAGGCCCCGCGAGAAGGCCTAGGAGATGCGGGAGGGACGGAGGCTCAGACCGAGGAGGCTCGGACAGGGGAGGCGCGGGAGAGGAGCCGGTGGATGCGCGGAAGCACGAGGGCTGCCGCGGGTCTTGACGGAAAGCCTTGGACCACATCCCGGCCTTCGGTTTTAATTAACCCCTGAGTTAATGAGAGGGGCACGGTTGAGCCAAGACCAGCTGCAGCCGGAACCCGCGGCTCAGACGCTGGCAAGCAGGTCGTCTCCTCTCACCCTGTGGTTTGATGAATGTGCCGGAGAGTGGACGTTCAGATCGCCCCGCGGTTCCGGAGCTTGGCCAACGGTAGTTTCGCTGGCGGCTGCGAAGTGCGAGCGGGTTAAACCCGCGGTCTAGACGCGGCTGTCCAGCGCTTTAGGCTGGAAGTCCTTCCCAGCATCCGTACCCAGCCCCAGTGGGCTCGGGGCTAGCAGCTTTATACGGATTTAGGTTTGATGTGAAGCCTCGCACCCGAGCCTCCCGCCGGCCCCGGGGACCCAGGCTGAGAGCGGCGCTCCGGGGGCTGTCTGTCTGAGGGTGGTCAGGGAAGGGGCGCCGAGCTGCGTGCGGCGGGGTCCCACAGGCGAACTGAACCGCGCTCCGTGCAAAGGGAGGCTGAGCGCTTTCTGTTGCCTGGGTCCTCGCTGCGACCCTGCAAACCCCTAGGTTCACTCTGAGTCCCCAGAACAGGACAATGGAGGTGCGAATTTTTATGATGATTTTTGGTAGCTCTCCCTGAGAGGACTAGGGGTCCGAAGCTCGGAAGAAAAGGGGTTTAAGCATGTGCCAGTGCCCACAGAGTCCAAAACCTGGGAAAATGGCTTTTTGATGGTGTCAAATCAGTCTGACAGAAACTGCGAATGAAGGAAGCCTCCATTCCATCCTCATTTCCCTGGCGTGGCATCTGCCGCCCTGTGGCCACAGCTCTGTGTGCTGGGCGGCCGGCCCGAGGCCAGCGAGCAGAGGTCTAGGCTCCTAGGCCCGATATTTCCAAGCTCAGGAGGACTAGGGGAAGGCTGAGATCTTCCTCCCGAGGTCCGCCTTCCAGGAGACTGCGAACCTCTGGGAGGGAAAAGAGAAGGGGGAGAAGCCTCACAGGAACTGGAGATTATTCCGCAAAGCTCAGCTCGCCATTTCTCCCCCCAACAATAGCGGCTGTGAGCCCAGGCCTGCAGACCTCGCCGCCCGCCGAAGGTTCTGATTGAAAACCGCGACAATATTAAAGTCACACCTTGTTTCGTTTTATGACCAAAATAACCCCCAGATAAATTATTTTTAAAAAATTACAATTTCAGTGGCGCTCATTAATGCATCCTGAGAAGGAGGCATAAATAATACGTTGGGGGTGCTGTGACGTGGGATGTGCAGCTGAGGGATGCTCCTCTCTGCCGCCGCGGCCCTTTAATCAGTCTTGGGCACAGCAAGCCCAGTCCAGGCGGGTCTCTTGCCCTCTGTTTGGCACCCGGTTCCTGCGGTTCTGACTGGAGGTGACTGCGCCAGGCTGGCATCCTACTGCTTGGTCTCGGTTAGGCAAGTTGGGCCCCCAAAGGCTCCTGGGTGGGGGTGGGGTTGGTGGGGGAGGGGTGGCTGGCGAGGCAGCCTGGCGGGTTAGGGCGGGGAAGGTGCAGACGCGGAGCTTCTAACTGCGGCCGGTGAGCCGGCTGGGCGACGCCTGCACGGACGCATTTCTGTGGGAGTGAGCAGCTATGGTTTGGGATATGAAATCGCCCGGAGCTGTGGAATTCTAAGAATCTGCGTTTCTCTCGCTGCGTCGTGCAGAGAAGAGAGAGAGAAAAAGAGGGAGATGGTATTCTTTTGCTTCGGTCGGTCTGCTTTGGCTTTTGCTCAGACATTTAACTTTCACCTCCATGGGGTGTTTTTTTTTTCCTCTCCCATATTCTCTCCGAGTCTCTTAGTCTCTAGTTTTCTCTAAATCTTTTGGTGTTTTCTCATATTTAGATGTTTCCTGAACTATTTATCTCACCTCGTATTACTAGAGCTGGGCATTGGATAGGAGCCTGTAATAATCACATAGAAATTCGACTATTTGTCTACGAGGGAGGCTCTGATAGAATGCACCCACTTCTGAAGGTTTTTGGTGTGTGTGTGTGTGTGTGTGTGTGTGTGTGTTGGGTTTCTTATTCTTCTTTTTAATCCACTGGGCTGTGTGCTGCGGACTTAGTTGAAAAGGGTTTGTGATTTCCCTTCGTTGATGAGGCTCACCAATGGCCAGCGTTGGGTACTCAGCCTTTCCCGGAAGGAGCTGCTGAGGCTCGCACCATAAACATAACCCAACAGGATGGCTCTCTGGAGTCCTTTCCCTCGCTCCCAGCACACCCAGTGGCCTCAGCACCGCTATCTGAGGATCCCGAGGGGAGGGTGGGCCAGTTTTGGGGTGCCAATGTCTTCTCACAGTGGGAAGAGCTTCCCAGGCCAACAAAGCTCTGCTAGGGGCCCAGAGATTCTTGCTGCACAGAATCTGGGAGATTCCCCCAGAAGCCCCTGTGACCCGCAGAATCACAGAAAAGAGCAGCCCAAGCCCCCAGATTCCCAAGAGCAGGTAGGCAGGTACACACCGAGCTGGCGCCTTCTTTTCCTGCCTCCCCCGCATCTTTCTCTACAAGCTGAGCAGAAATGCAGGGCTAGGGTGGCTCCCAGCTTGGGGGGGAGACCCTACATTAATAATTCTCCCTGAGTCCTTCCTTGAGGAAAGAGCCCCAAATTCCCGAGGAGAACGAGCTGAAGAAGAAAAGCTCAGCAGCCAAGGGCTGGGAGAGACAGCGGCAGGAAAACCTGCCTTTGCCCCCACTCGCCGCTACTGTAAATAAACCCCGAGCCAAAGGGCTCATCCGTCTCCTTAAACAGCCAGTAAACTTTATATGACACAATATCTAATAGTAATTTATTGGGGAGATATTGTAAATTCCAACGGTTTTAGTTAATAAAGGAGCTAATTAAAGAGGGCCGGGCTGTGCCGGGCCAGCTGTTGGTGAGAAGAGAATACATCTGGGGGGGGGGGGGTGCGGGGTGCAGTGGTGTGGATGTGCGGGCATTTTTTGGCGTGGCTGTTTCCCCCTCGCCCCGCGTCCGGCGATTGCCTCACTCTCTGCGTTAGGTTTTATAGGATATCTTTAAAAAACTAGAAGCCAGCGAATAAATCTGTCCCCGCGTTTCGCCACCCCCCCCCAATTGGGGAAGGGGGACGTTGGAATTGGTGCGGGGTGGGGTGGGGGGGATCCGCTGTCCCCACCCATCCCTCTGGCGGCGGTGCCCACGTGAGCTGGACGGCCAATGGGTGGCCGGTGCAGGTTTAACTATGTTTAATGTCAGATAGCAATAAAGTAGAAGCCGCCGGTCGGGCCCCGCGGAAATGGGAGAGCATAATCTCCTGAATCCCGGGTTTGTGGGGCCGCTGGTGAACATCCACACGGGAGACACCTTCTACTTCCCCAATTTCCGCGCGTCCGGCGCGCAGCTGCCCGGGCTGCCTTCGCTGTCCTACCCGCGCCGCGACAACGTGTGCTCGCTGCCCTGGCCGTCGGCGGAGCCGTGCAATGGCTACCCGCAGCCCTACCTCGGCAGCCCCGTGTCGCTCAACCCGCCCTTCGGCCGCACGTGCGAGCTGGCGCGCGTTGAGGACAGCAAGGGCTACTACCGCGAGCCGTGCGCCGAGGGCGGCGGCCTGAAGCGGGAGGAGCGCGGGCGCGACCCGGGCCCGGGCGTGGGACCCGGGGCCGCGCTCCTGCCGCTGGAGCCGGCGGGGCCGCCCGCGCTCGGGTTCAAGTACGACTACGCGGCCGGCGGTGGCGGCGGCGGCGACGGCGGTGCCGGACCCCCGCACGACCCGCCCTCGTGCCAGTCCCTGGAATCCGACTCCAGCTCGTCCCTGCTCAACGAGGGCAACAAGGGCGCCGGCGCGGGCGACCCCGGCGGCTTGGTGTCACCCCTAAACCCCGGCGGCGGGCTCGCGGCCAGCGGTAAGCACCCCGGCCCGCTCCGGAGACGCACTGGGGCGGGACGTCTGACGGGGCGGGCGGGGTCGGGCCGAGCCAGGGCCGCCTGGGGTGACAGAATGTGTGGTGAGGAAGCGCTTCTTTTTAAAAAGAAGTGGGGGTTGGGGAGACCTATAAACATGTAAATATCCCCATAAAAGAGCTGAAGAGATTCCCTTCTACTTTAGCCCCCGGCTGGAGGGGGCAGGGAGCTCGGGAGGAGGGAAATTCTTGACCGAGGCTTCCCCAGGCTTGAGGGGTGGGAAGGTGGGGCCCAGAGCTGGGTCCCTGCTCCTCCTGAGCCCCCCACAGCCTCCGTTACCGGCATGTTTTCGCCAGTGGATAGTTTAACTCTCGCCACTCGCTCGTGTCTGTTCTAACTGATCAGGGACCCCATCCCGGAAGATGTGAGAGGAAGGGACCAGCATATCCCGGAGAAGAGGTTTGGGAAGAAGGGGGGAAGAGGAACATAGAAGGGTCAGGGACACTGCAGTGGCAGATAGAGTTGGCAAAGCAAGGAAAAGAAGTGAAAGAGGAAAAGAAGTGAAAGAGGAAAAGAAGTGAAAGAGGAAAAGAAGTGAAAGAGGAAAAGAAGTGAAAGAGGAGAAGGAGAATGGCGAGGGGTGGGAGTTGGTAGGGGTGGGCTCTGCAGAGAAGAGAGGCGCCAGGAGAGGAAGGGCTTGGGGCGGGCATGAGGCCAAGGTGACGAGGACTAGGGAAGGAGCAAGGGCTCCGAGCCTGTCCCCTCTCGGTCTCCTGGCCAACCCCCGTTCCCCGGTTCGTCTCCACCCAGGCACGCCCTGGTACCCGATCCACAGCCGCTCGCGGAAGAAGCGCAAGCCCTACTCGAAGCTGCAGCTGGCGGAGCTGGAGGGCGAGTTTCTCGTGAACGAGTTCATCACGCGGCAGCGCCGGAGGGAACTCTCAGACCGCTTGAATCTTAGTGACCAGCAGGTCAAGATCTGGTTTCAGAACCGGAGGATGAAAAAGAAGAGACTTCTGTTGAGGGAGCAAGCTCTCTCTTTCTTTTAGGGGGGCCAAGACAAGGGAGCCAGCCCCAGACTGAGCCCGTCTCTGGCGGAGAGCAAGAGGGGGCGCTGCCTGGGACACAGGCTCCCCGCTTAGAAGGCCAGAAGTCTCTGGCAGGCCCTCTCTGGACGTCCTCTTGTCTGTTTTCTTCGTGTTCCCCTCTCACACACCCCCAGCAGGTCCTGCCAGGCCCCAGAGAGAAGGGAAGAGCCCGGCCAGGGAGACAGAAAGCCACAGCTCAGGCCAGGGACAGACAGGGCAAGCGGAGGCATCGGGGAAGGGTTGGTTTGAGGCAGCCTGAGGCTGAGGACCCTGCTCCCACCACTTTCCCTCTGTGATCTTGTCCGCCTGCAGGAGTGAGCGAGGGTAGGGACAGTGGAACAGTCTCCCAGAACTCGCTGTTGGGATTAGGAGCCGCTGACAGGAGGGAGCAAGAGTAGAGGTCGTTAGAGAGAGTAGAGGGGGACAGGGCGGCTCTGGGAGGGCAGGAGGAAGTGGGGAGATCCAGGAGGAAGTGCGGTTTGGAAGGACAGAATGGTCAGCAATACCCATGTCCAGGGTGTCTGGGTCCTCCAGGCCTGGACAGCAGCGCAGGCAGAAGCATGAACGGTTGGCAGACCTGGCTGCAGACAGGAGATCACAACCTTATGTCCTCTCTAGGGCAGGCTGTCTGAGCGTCTCCCGGTCCCCAGCCCTCTCCCAAGCCTGCCAGCCTGTTCGCTCACGGGTGTGCTGCCATCCTCTCTTCCTGCCCCCTCGGTGGCTGCAGACCAGAACCACAAGCCAGGAACTGAGGGCTAAGCAGACGCAGCCTCAGATTCCATAGTCACTCTAGGGGCCCCCACCTGGCCCTCCGGGGGAACCCACGAGGCTGTGAAAGGGGCTTGGAGCACGGCTTTGATTGGCGGGTGGAAGAATTTCTGGCTGCCACCGCTAATTCCTCCTTTCCCGCTGGCGTTCATGGTCACGGCCGGCTAGAGGCTGGACTGGCATAATTTATGAGGCAGGAGGAGAATCCGCCCCTAGAGGGGCTACTGGCTGTAGTGGCCCAGCTCAGCCCAGGTTTCCCAGGCTGGTGACAATGAAGGAGGAGGCACTGCAGCCCCCCACCCAACTAGTTTCTGTCTCCCACTCCACCCTCTCCCCAACTTGGCCCTTTGTCTCAGGACCCATGGCCTGGTATACAGGGACCAGGGCAGAGGGAGGAGCACATCTCCAGAACCTGTTGGAGGTCAGAGAGTGGCTTCTCCAGCGGAGGGCCTTCTATTCACAGCCCCTATCAGGCCCAGCCCACCCCCAGCCCTGGCCCCAGGCCCAGCCCCAGAGATGCTAGCCTGGCTTAGGAGACAGAAGCAGTGAAGGAACTTGCCTGCCTTTCCATATTCCATTTCCCTCTGAGTAAGAGTCCCCCATCCTCCCATCTGCTGCCCTACCCTTGCCAGGAGCAAGGGACTGACGGGAGTTCAACTCAGCTTGGGAAGAGTGGAACTGGCCTGCTCGCTGGGAGTTCTTCCTGCCTGGGGAGCGTCTCTCCTAATACACCCTCCAAAGGCAATCCACAGAGTGTCCCCCTCCCATTCTCCCACCAGCACACAGCTCTATACAGGACCCTGCGGAGGCAAACTCATAGGGACAGCTGAGCCCAGCACACCGGTGGGCGCAACCCACTCTCCTGACTGTACTTGCAAGCAGGCAGCCTCATGTCCCCAGATAAAACCCTGTAGAGTGGCCATATAATCACATGCTCCCATCCTCCGCTGGGCACCTGACACACTTTCCCAGCCACATGAACTTGTTCCCCTTATATGTGAGTTTGCAGCTGTCTGCTGCTGCTGGGTCTGAGGCACTCTCCCCTTTGCCTGGTCACCCATGTACCTCTTCGTGCAGCCCCTCCTGTGACCTCAAGGGCCCTGGGGTGCTGGAATCCATCTGCATCACCCCAGCCTGACTCCCACTGCCCAATACAGAAGAGAGACCAGAAGACTCTCAAAGGGTGGAAGGAGAAAGATATGCAATATTCTCTTCCTGTCGCTTTAAAATTGACTTCTGTGAACTCTGTCAATCTGTGTCCTGTTCTCTGTGTCTGTTGATAGTACCTTGTGCAGTCCCTGTGGGTAGACAACCTCTCTTCTCTCCCTCCCCAGCTCTCTGTAGTGCGCCCTCCTATTCAAACAGCTGTCTTTAGCACGTTTTCCCCTTTATATAGTCCTTGTACAGAGTTTCTTCATCATATTAATATTAATAATACTAATTAAAACATAACTGTATGGTGATGTGTTTTTGTTTTGTTTGTTTTTTAGAAAAAAAAAATTAAACTGGTTCCCCACACATTGTCTCCTCTGTTTAGGGAGAATGGGATCCTCAGCCTCCGAGCTGTCTTCCACTTTATTTTCTCCAGCTCAGGTGAATAATAAAAAGAATAATTATAATAATAAAGGAAGAGCAGTTTCAGGGGCAACAAAAATATATGAGCAATCAAGATCTGTTGATGAGCTTCCATATCCACTCCTAAGCAATTACTAGCGGAGAGAAAAAATTGGGGGGGGGGCATAGACTGGGGAGGAGGAGAGGAATATCTGAGAAGTCCTGGGCTGTAAAAATAATGTGAGCAGCTTGGAGGAGGCTGAGATTACTTATCTGCAGGGCTGGGAAAAGAAAGTCTGAGCTACAGGATCTCCACGAAGCAAAGCCAGGGCAGGGGTGCAAGCAGGCTGGAGCTGGGATGATGAGAGTGGGATACGGGCAGGGTTTGGTGGGTCCACACTTCAACCCCAAGGCCCTGACTCCATGGCTTTGCTCTGGGAACATATCTGTGCACTGCAAGAAGATCGGGCAGGGACTAAAGACCACTTGAAGCTGGAGAAATTGGCTCCTTTTCTCTCAGCCAGTAACCTTCTCTGGGCCATGGTCAGAATCCGGGTTCCAGCTGAGTGCATGAGCCCTTTGCAACTCCACCTCCCCCCTTCCTTGTAGGTGCAACGGCCTCCCTATGCCTCTGCCCCTGAGCCTCTGGTCCCTGAGTTTCTTATTTTCGCAGCCTGGCTCCAATGATAGTCTCCTCCAAATTCCCCTCCACCCTGCTGGGCCCTCTCCGGAATAGCTGAGGTCCCCACCCTAGCTCAGCCTGCAAACCACGCCTTCCGCCCTGAAAACTTTGTCGCTCTTCCTTTCCTTTCTCCTGCAACTAGTAAAACTGGTAAATTTAAACCAAACCTCATTTCCCTTTGCCCCTAATCCCAGCTGTCTTGTATAGATAGCTGAGGGGTTCAGGCAGGAAGAAGATGATCCCAAGCTTTGAGGGTACTCACACAAAGGCCCTACAGAGTGGGGGCAAGGCTGGGAACAAGATAGCGTCTGGCAGCCATGAGCTGGGGGAGGGACTGGGTGGCTGTGCCTGGATCTGCATAAAGGGGGGAGGAGGATCTGAATCCCCATGAACCCAGGGACACATCCATACAGAAAGTTAACAGTGAAAACATTTCTGGCTAAAAAGGAAGAAATGAAGTTAGGGAGGCCGGGAATAACTGGCCCTTAATTTATTCCCTCGACTTATTCTGAGATACTGAAGATCTGAGAGAGAATAGGTCCTGTTGGGTGGTTTCTACGCAGCACCCACCCCCACGCAGTAACTGGGGGAGTGTCAGTGAAGGAAAGACACCATAATCTCCTCCCAATGGCTGAAAAACAAGTCCTTGGGTCTCCTGGCCAAAGAGAAGGTCATGGTTGAGACACAACTCAAATATTTAGGGCACACCGCTGGAGCTCTTGATCTGGGCAAAGATTGCATCTACTTTGCAACTATTTGTCTGGTTCAAGGCCTCAAACTACAATTGACTCCACCGGCTTTCAGACAAAGCATCCTGGTCTCCACTGGGTCTTCCGGAGCAAGAAATGGGGAGAGTTATCTGGATAATCCAGATAGAAACTAATCCTGCTGCTGTGTGTTTGCAAGCTCATATACAAATATGAGCCAAATAACTTGTGTGTTTGGCCCTGATCATCCACTCAGTTCTCCTCCACTCTGATCTGCACAAAGGCAGCTAGGGCATTAAAAGCCACTGTGCAGCGGACGAGAGGTGGTCGGGCAGCCGGGTTCTGTGGAGACTAATGCAGCCGGCGCGGTGGATGGCTCTGATCCAGCGCAGAGAGGGGACAGCCAGCCTCGCTCTGCGAACAAAGCAAACCCCGGGGATTCAGGTTCCGGACAGCCCGGAGCCTCTGCCCATCCTCCCCGCCATTACCGGGAAAGCAGGAGCGGTTCTCGGGGCCCCGGGCCGCGCGGGAAACACACTAGGGAGCTCCGGAGCCTCTCTGCGAGGCGGGCACATGGAGGCGCCGGAGATGCCGGTGTAATTCGACTCGAGGTGGCTGCAGGCCCCGGATCCCGGAGCCGCGTGGATCCCGGGCCTGGAGGTCGGAGCTGCTGCCCTTCCGTGTCTGTCTCTGCGGAGACCGAGTTGCCGGTTTTCCGCCGCGAAGTGTGCGGCCGGTGCCCGCGCCCCCTGGACGCCCCGCAAACTGCTGGCGGCGTCGCGCTCCCCGCGCGGGGAAGCGGCCCCCAAGACAAAGCGCCCCGGCCGCCAAGGATGACGCGGGCAGCTGGACCGCCCTCTCCCAACCGTGGCCGGCCGGGTGGCTGGGGCTCCGGTCCAATTTCCCGCCCGGCCCGGCCCAGGCTCCGGTCCGCTCCTGCGGCCCGAGGCGAGGAGAGCGGCCGCGCTCCCCAGCCCCGGGGACCCGCGGAGCTCCCCGCCGCTCAGCCCGGCCGCTGCGCTCGCCGCCCGAGGCCCGCGGGGCCCGGGAGGGGTGGGCTGACCCCTGCTGGCCGGAGCCGCGGAGGCTGCGGAGCCGGGGCCGGCTCATCCGCTGGTCCCTGAGCACCCCGGGCCTGGAGGGCGCCCCGCGAGTTTGTGGGAGCCCTCGAAGAACAGCCCGGGTCCGAGGCGCTGCGGGGCTCTGGGAGCCAGGCCTTTTTCCTAAGCGCCTTCCCTCCGCCGGGCACGCGGCCGCCCTCCCTCCGCGCCTCTCACCCCCAGCGGCGCTGCCCCCAGGCTCCTGCCCCAAGGAGCCTGGCCAGGGAGCCAAGGAACTGGGCTTGGTCTCGCCCAGGGTGACCAGCCGGTTGTTTGTGAGTGTTTTCTCCTCCCTGAGTCGGAGCCACTTCCTGGCTACGTGGAGACCATCCTCCACTTGACCAGTTTCCCTGAGCCAGTGTAGAGAGCGTCTTTCAAAGACAGGTCTGTGTGGATGGGACTCACCACCGGCGGGGAAAAGATGTTCCATAAAATGCACGCAAATATGAATACATCGAAACCTTCTAAAATGCATAGATTACAATCTATATTACATATACATTCTGGGAATGGAAAATACATTTCTCTAGAAAATATACATACAGAGGCAATTCCAGCTATTGTATGGTTAAAGCAATCTCCCAGAAAAAGATTACATAAAGCATGTACATCCACCACACGTAAAATTAATTTACAAACAGCACGCTTCCACATATTCTACAAAGGGAATTACAGTCCTGCATCTATTTCACTACATAGAGCATAGAAAATCAGTGCCCAGAAAATACATCCAGATAGTAATATATCCACATAAAACTGCATTAAAATACATCCTATTATTATAGACACACAAAGTGCATATCTACCCAGTGTATGAAAAAAAATATATTCTGTAAATTATGTTTGCATACATGGTGTGTACCAAATATAAGTTGAAAAGCATTCTTTGGGTTCACACATCGTATTTATAATATACACTTCTCAGGCAATCTTTAAAACAGTAGTGGGAGGAAGATCAGGCGTTGGCAATGACCATCTCCATGGGTTAGCCTCTTTGCTGTACTTGAAAAACCCTTCGATATCTACATGCATTATTTATATAAGTGGTCTCCTCGCCCTGACTCCCTGTTGCCTCTCTTGTCTGAAGTCAGGGTCTATATTTAGAGTGCTAAGCCCTGTTTGCACAGGGTCTGGCTGCATAATCACTGGTGTATGGAATTAGCATTATGTAATTAGGTTATCCCCTGTGCCTCAGGACGTGTTCTCCTGGACCTAATATAAACATATTATAAAGTTCCTCTGGGCTGCCAGGTAGGAAAGGGGGAAGAGAAAATGCAGCAACCAGAGAAGTATGTAACAGGCAGGTTGAGCTAACAGGCAGTTCCAGGTATGTGCTGGGCTCCTGAAAATGAAGTTATTTCCATTTAAATTTTAAAATTCTTTTCATCTAAGTCTAGGGAGCATCATGAAGCAAACACTGAACCTCTTCTTCTATGCCCTTGTCAAATCCCAGGGCAATCCCACTCCTTCCCAGCTGCCCAGGGTCTGGTTCTGGCCTGTCCAGCGCCTGCCTCAGCTCCGGTTCCCAACCTTAACCTTGGTGGAGTCTACAAAGACAGCAGGGAAATTATATCCCATAATCCCAGCTTTTTTTCCCCCCAACAAAACCCACTCTCAATGCTTTTTGAGAGGCAGTAGTAACTTAAAGCATTTCCTGGCACTGAGCTAACTCTGTTGTGGCCCCCTAAAAATTAGTCCCATGTGGGTCTTTCTTTAGCAGCTAAAGATCCAGGACTGCATGACACATGCCTATGGAAAATTCTTGGAGAAGCAGTGTGCTCACACCCAGCAGAGATATTGTTTATGAGTCCATGGGTTCTGTGTAGACGCGGCCATATTTTACTGTCCAAAGGAATCAATTAATTAGTGCCTTGCCAGTCCCCCCCCCCCTCCCTCCCCACCCCACCGGATGCTGCTTGGCTGAGCCCGAGTGGCTGAGATAGATTTGCTCGGCCAGCTTGCTGGTCTTGTTAACAAGCTTCGTCATAAAGATGAAGATGATAAGGAGAGCCAGGAAGCCCTGGTGGCCTGGAGAGGGTGGGAGTGGGGGCTCGGGGACCCAGCCCAGCCGTCTGTAGGACAGCCCTGACCCACGAAGCTGCTCCATGCCGAGCGAGCGCCATTCTTCCCTTCTGGGGCGTTCTTGCTGTGGCTTGGATAATTCTCGCTCCCCACTCCTTCCCTGAATTTTCCCTTTTCTTCCTCAAGCCCTCCATGTTTAAAAAGTCCTTTAAATAAAAATATGTAAACCTCTGTCTGTGAGTGCCTCTCTTGCCCTCGGCCGCGTTTCTTCAGGGACCTTCTGCCGTTTCCTTTCTCTGCATTTCTCCCCGAGGTTCCTCTCCGGCTGGTCTGGCGCTCTCTCGCCTCCTGCGGCTCTCTCTCTGGCTTCATGGTTGCTTTTTCTACCAAGTTGGTGCTGACTCGGGACCCAAGGAGCTTATAAAAAGAATAAAAACACCCTCTGGTTATCTCGCTGCAGAGTGAACACCCCTCGATAAGCCAAACCCAGTGGGGGGATACCTCGGATGTAATAGCTGGTTTGCGTTGCAACACTTAATTATGTTTATTCTCACCAATGCGCATACTTAACGGAGAGATATTGATATTAAAGGGCAAGGGGGGATTAATTTTACTTTTATAGTCGTGTATTAAAAGCAGGAGATGATTTGAATCTCCTTTAAAGGGGCCAATATAAGGGGTAGGGAGAGAATAAGAAAAGCGGGGGAGGGAGAAATATGACTGAAGGCGAACAAAGATCTTTGCCCGAAGAAACAATGTAACACTAGACACAACTATAAAGTCTGGGAATGTAAGAACCAGGACTCTCCCCGCTTCCCCCATTTAGAATTCTTTCCCCGGCACTTCCTGCTGAAACCCCAGCCCTGGCTACACAGCAGCATTCAAAGAAGAATTCATCAATTATCCGGATAATTGTAGGGGGACAGAGAGAAGGCATTCCTCTCTTATTGTCTGCTCCTCGGTGGTATCTTTGCAGAAGAGGGGGGTGTATGGGATATAGAGTAAAAGTAGGTGGTAGGATCGCCCAATATCACCCTATCCCCGACAAGATGGCTACTCCTAAGCCAAAGAGGTCTTAGGCAGGAGCTTAGACATTCTGGAGCCTCCTGAAGAAGGGATAAGAGAGTTTGAAGGCCTCAGCGAAACAGTTTCATTTTTGAGGAATTTGCTTGGCTTTACTTTTTCTGCATAGACCTGTCTCATCTACTATTGTAATTACCACAAGTAAGCAAATAACAGACAATTATAGGGGTGTCCATAATATCTTTTATTTTATAGCCGCACAAGACATGATTAGAGTTAATGTCAGTGGCTCTATTGGAGCCTGGGAGAGACAGCAAGTGGTGAGATAGAGTGGCCCCATAGTCCTTTTCATTCCTATTTTTATGTGTGTGTGAATCTCCAGAAATCCCTAATTCTCTAAATTTCATCCCCAGATGTCTTAAGAGAAATCTTTAGTATTTAAGGGGCTAAGAACTCAGAGAAGGGCAAACAACAATTTGGTATTTAAATCTCCTCTTTAGTCTCAGGAGCAGTGATCTCGCTCTCCCCAAACCGTCCCCCCCCCCCACTCCATCCCTAATCAAGGCCTTTTCTCTCCGCTCTCTCTCTGATTAGGACCATTAGGGTGAGGCCAGTGAGAGGAAACTAGGGTCTTACCAAAAAGAAGTTCACTGTCATCCCCAACTGGTCGCTGGGCCCAGAGTGAAGCCCCTTTGACCCCAAATTGGCCTTCGTTCCTGACCCTCCACCCAGGGACATGTGGATGGGGGCAGAAGCCAGTCTACAGCTGTGGAGATCATTTGGGGTGGGGATAGGAAAAGAATATATATATATATATATATATATATATATATATATATATATATATATATATAGTTTGTTTGTTTGTTTCTGGGATTCAAAAGACCAGAACAAAAGATTGTGGTAGAGAGAGGAAGAAGAGATTACAGTAAAGAGCTAGGCAAGAGAGAATCAAGGAAAACCATGAAACCAGCAAGCACGAGGGAAATGAATGAGTGAAAGAAAGGGATTAAGAAGGGGGACAGTAGAAGGGGTGGGAAAGAAGCAAGGAAATAAAAAGGAAAAGGTAGGAAAAAAAGGAAGAAAATGACAGAAGGGGGAGAAGGAGGGAGATGAAAAAAGGAAAGGAAAGAGAAAGGAAGGAAGGAGGAGGCAGAAGCTCGCTCCGCCTGGCTGCCTGCAGGAGTCTGCGGGGGCGGGGGCTCAGTGACAAAGTGAAGGTCAAGTTAGCATCGTACCTTATATGGAAGGTGCCGTCCTCCATTTCAGCCTCTCTTTCTGCCAGGACTTGGCCATGGCATTTCTGGTCTTGTAAAACTGGATTCTTTGGGGTCTGAAGAAAGGGGACCTCCCGCCTTCCTTCATTGGGGGTGAGCTCCGCGGGCCAGGGAAGCAGCTCCCGGAGAAGTCTGCCAATGAAGACTGCGGGGAAACTTTTCTCTCCCTTTCTCTCCCTGGCTCCGCTCCTGCCAGCTGGGCCCCCTCCCTCCCGCCCGCCCTCCCTCCTTCCCTCCCTCTCTCCCTGCTTTCTCCACCCAGACGCCTCTTTTCTCTCCACTTCTCTCGTCCGCCGCGCCTCTCGCCTCTGTCTGCGGCTCCGGGCTCCGTCTCTCTCCACGCCCCCCTCTCCCCTCCTGCAGACTTCCAAATCCGCTCCACTCCAACCGCGAAGCGGAGCAGGACGTAGGCATTGGAGAGGAAAGTAGCCGTCACAAAGAAAAGTTCATGTACAGCTTACATTTCTATTCAGGTCTCCTTCCGAAAACAAGGCGGTTCGCTCGGTAAGGAGAAGTGAGGCAGCGCGGGGGCGGGGCTGGGGGACGATGGAGAGGCAGGAGACCTGGGTGAATTTATTTCTCAGGACCAGAGGCTGAAAGAAAGGGCGAGGAGCAGGATAGCGAGAGGAAGGCGTTTTCACCCGGCGGCCGGCAAAGCAGGCTGCCCCCGTGCGCGTGGGAGCCCGGCGCGCCCGCCCAGAGCGGTGCCCGGCGCTGAACCCGCTCAGCCCAGGCCCTGGGTGCGGAGCAAGATAGCCTGTGAGATGTTTGTGGGTCTGAGAGGTGCGGGAGAGGCGGGGATGGAGGGGGACGGGGACAGACAGTAAAGCGACGCCGCCGCAGCTGGCCCGCCCGAGGGGAAGTGAGCTCCCGAGAGGCGAGGAGAGGCGAGGCGAGGGGCAGCAGCGCCTGGGCTGTGGGCAGCGGGCAGGCTCCACCCAAGGCGCTGGGAGAGAGGAGCCTGGAGTGGGACCCTTGATCCTTCCCCTCCAGGGTGCACGAGGGGTGAGACCGAGGTGGAGACGGAGAGAGGAAGAATTGGAACGTGGTGTGGGGTGTCCTTTTTCCTGGACCTCACAGCTTGTTCTCACCGCTCCCCGCCCCAAGAGCCCCTTTTAAGTCTAAACATCGCTTTTTAAGTGGGATTTTTAATGGCGCGAAGGGAGGGATGCTCAGAAGCAATGGTGGGGGCTTCTGGTGAAGTCTGATGCCCCCCAAACCCCTAGTTGTTGTGGCCTTCACCCTTCCCAACTGGAAACCAGCCTCTGGGAACCGTCCCCTCCCTTTTACCTCGTTAGTTGGGGGCGCCTAAGGGATCTGACTGGGGCCCAAGGCCCAGGCTAGGAACTGCTGGGAGCAGCGAGGGTGGTCAGCGGAGCCCGCCCACCCCATGTTCGGATAATGGAAAACACAGGGGAGGATTTGATTATTTCTGCTCGTGTTAAGGATCCCAGCTTTCAAAAGCAGCATCTGACCCTGAGATCTAAGGTGATAATTGTCTCGCCCACAAACATTAATCCAGGCAAAAAGCTCCGACTGCAGGGCTCAAGGGGCTGAGAGGGCGGCCAGGGCTTGGACATTTGCTGCCAGGAAGCCCAGGAAGGGAGCAAGGGAGCAGGAGGCCCTTCTTGGTGTTCTCTGGGATTCTGTAGAGAGTGTTTTAAAAGGTCAAAATGGACTGGGCAAGCCCTTTCTGAGGTGCCCGGCAGCTCAAGGAAGAAGAGCTCCCAGAAATACGGGCATTTAGGAGCTGGGACCTTTCCCCATAGTGTGGGGAAAGACGGAGGCGACCAGACCTCATGCTGCAAAAAGTGTTTCAGATCAAAATGTTTCGGGTCTGTGACAGAAAATGGTAGCGGCCTGGGAGATTTCGGGACTTGCAGGGCGTGGGGCAGGGTCAGACACTCTGGTGGAGGTGGAGGTTGGGGTCTGGTGGAGGAATCTTAGGGAACAAAATTAGAGAGGTATCCCCAAGCCCATTTCCTCAGAGAAGCAAACACACACACACACACACACACACACACACACACACACACACACACACAATGGGCCCCGAGATTGAAAAACACCAGATGATCTGTTTCTAAGGGACATAAACAGGCCAAGCAGATGCAGGTTAATAAAACCCGCAAAAGCCCAGACAGGAACACTTAAAATGCCCTAGAAACAAAACACACCGTGACAAATCCTCCTCCAGCACACAGTACATGCACCAGAACGTTCCCAGGCACAGAGGCCTTCCCCATGTCGGGTCTCCACCGGGGACACTCAGGTGTGCCTGCCGGGCACACACAAAGTTGTGCACGCTCCCAAACCTGCTGGAGAAGCCCTTGGTGGGAGGAGCAAGCACTGAGCTGCACACACACACCCCACCGCGCCAGGCCCCTGTCTCCTGAGCCTCAGTAATGCACGATCCATACCCAGAGATAAAAGTCTAGACAATAGATGGCTGTTTATGACAACAAGGCTTTCCAAGTTTGGGGCCAGCGATAAATCTCTGGCGAATCTTCCTGTAACTCAACTTCTGGCCCTCGTGCCCCGAGACTGCAAAGAGGAAAGCAGCAAAATTTTTTCCATCATGAGCAGAAGGCCGCTTCACACTGGGGCTAGCGAGTGCAGGTGGTCACACTGGCCCCAGGTGGCGTGTCCACACTGTGTGGAAGCTTTTGAATCAAACTTCAGAAAACAGCAGAGTTTGGCTTCCAGGCCCTGGAAATAGGGTGAAATGTGCAGGCAGAGGGCAGGACCTGGAGGCTGGGACAGACCCACAAACCATTCTTGCTGCAGGCAAAGGGCCTTTTTTTTTTTTTTTTTTTTTAATTGGTGACTGGATCTTCTTGCTATGTGTCACCTGAATTCTCTTTCTCTCTCCTTTTCCTTTTTGGACTGATGGGCTGTTCTCTTTTGCATATTCGACCCAGGCATCTGATTACAAGTAAAGAGCCACTGAGTTGATCTCATAAACATGCCGAGAGCTCACTTTGATCTGGAGAACTGGGTCCAAGCCTAAGTAGGCGCTAAAGTCCGAGAATGGTGGGTGTCCTGTCCAACCACCCTGCCTCGCTCCGATGCTCCACCTGGGGCCCCATCCAGTGGCCCAGCAGGGCAATCCTGGGCAGAAGAAGAAGAAGAAAAAAGCATTTTCTGTGCTGCTGCAACTGGGTTTGGAACACCAAGATCCAAAAGTAGTTGCTCCATTTCCAGACTGCTTTTAAGACATTTCCTTCATTTTAGAGCATTTGGTGAGGGGGCCCGTGAAACTGGCTCGTAAAATGGGACTTTTATGGGGAGAAATGGGGTCGCATTGCTAGCCTCCTGGGACAATCCCTCCGCTGAGAAAGGTGGGTGGGGCTTCGGGGGCAGAAAGGCTGCCCTTCCCCCTTCCCTTATCCTGTCCAGGGACCAGAGGAGCAGCATCTGTCTGTCTAGGTGGTCTGACCTGCGGCTTGGGGCTTGGGGTGATGGCCAGGGCTGAGGAGTGGTGGGGGGGCCAAGAACCAGAGGTCCTATCCCCTTCTAGTTCCCTATATAGGGGTGGGAGGTGCAGAATAAACCGCTGGCCTGAAAATCCCCAAGCATACTAAAGGATTATTAAACAGCCCTTATCGCTCTAAGAAAGAGAAATATGTGCAAAAAGATGCAAGCCCATTTCTAATGAGGGTGCATCCTTGGCAGCCGGCTTCTGAATCGCTGAGAGTGTCCATGTGCTTATTGTTTATCTTTTTATTGATTCTACCCAGCAGGGACCGAATTTACAATTCAAGCCCACCACAGCTCCACCAGCCCCTTTGGCCTCCCTGGTTTTCCTCCCAGTTCAAGGTCGGTGGGGTGGGCCCCTTTCCCTCCCACAACCCATTCTAGAGCTCGGACAGCAGGAGGAGGCGGTCACGCTGCCAGGCAGCCTGGGCCGTGGGGAGGATGCTGCCTGGGGTCTCCCAGGCGGGAATGTGGGAGATACTGCCCCCTTCTGAAGCTGTCTCTGGTGTCCATGTGTGGAAAAGAAGCGAGCCGGAGTTCATAGTCCTGGCCAGTGGCCAGCGTACCTGGGCAGCTACCCAGACCGCAGCTGCCTGCTAGCGGGCAGGCAGGCAGTGCTTACTGAGGCCATCAAGGGGCCTGGGTGGGCAGGATGACCCTGCGGGAGGAGGAGGATTCCATGTGAAAGCCGGAACCCCAGGATGGTGGAGGGGCCACAGGCACCTATGAGATGAGAAGGAAAAAGCCACCTCCACTCCAGGCAGTGGGGATTGCGAGGTTCTTGGGAATAGATTTGGGGATACTGATGCCCTGGGGTGCAGCCTAGGGCAGGCAGCTCAGTCTATGTTTAGGAGCGGTTTGGACGTAGGGCCAGGCAGGGAGGTCGAGGTCCATAGCCCTTATCGTGGGCATTTTTGCCAATCAATTCTATGCAGACCTCCGTGGCAAGGGCCTTTTCCCCGTGACTTCAGCACCAACCTCCAGTTGCTGGGATTTTTTTTTTTAAGTTGTTGACAATTTAAGTCCAGACCAAAACTAGAAGAAAAAAAAAAATGGAACTTGATACCTTACTTTTAGGAGGAAGAATATTATTTTCAGAAACCTCTGTTGGGAGACCCTGGACATCAGCTCCTCAGACATTCTTTTCTGCCTTTCTTTTTTGTTTCAAGGAAATAGAGCTGCCAGCAGCAACTTGCAGCTGGCTGGCTCACTTTTATGGTGGCCCTGGAATAAACTTTGGTGGTCAAATTCAAGTGCTCAGGCCCACAGCTGTCTCCTCACAGGAAGCGCACCCCCTCCCCACTGCCGGCCCTGGCGGTGCACAATTTGCCTCGGGGCCTGGGCCCCATGTTGCCCTGGAGGCCAGGATGGGGAAGAAAGCAGGATCCTGGGAGAAAGTGGAAATCCAAAGCTGAGACGCCGAACCCTCATTCACATCTCTGCAAAGAATAGTGGTGTCTCTCACCAACCTCTCGCTGGTCCCTATCACTGTTTGGGGAACATTTTGCCTTCTATAAACTCAGGTTTAATGAGGTCAGTATGAACCCCATAAAAGCCATAGTCCATAGTTCCCCATCATTATAATTAAAAACGCCGGCCCCAGCTCACCCTATAAAAGGGGTAGAAAAAGGAGGAAAAGCAACAGATTTTTCTTTCTGCAGCCCCTTACATATAGAGAAGTCACCCTAGGAAAGGGGATTTAAAAAGGGAGGAAAAGCAACAGATTTTTCTTTTTGTAAACCTTTACCAATGAAGCAGTCCAACATTTCTGCAAAGCCCCATATCTAGTTCCTCTTTGCCTTCAGTTAAGATCTAGTCAGGACAAAAGAAGGGCCTTTTGGCCAGCGATGGATGAATGGGCAGAGGGTGCCAGAGTCTTATCCCTGGGTATCCCAGAGCCATCCAAGAGACCCACGGTGGAGGCAGGTCCTCCCCAGTTGCTGTTTTAAAGACTGAGCAAATTTGGGAAGGCAGGAGGAGTAAGAAGGAATAGACTTTGGGGGGGTTGTATTTGGGGACAAGGTACTGTGTTTGTGTCTTCCACATCTGGTTCTGGGGCCTCAGTACCTCATCCTGCTCAGCAAGGAAAAATCAAATCCAAATGACATTTCAAAAGTGGAAACAAATTTTAATCCAAATTTGGGTGTGAAGATAATTTGGGTCGTTCCTGGCTGTTCCTGAGTTGCAATGAGCTGAGTCTTTTGGGGGCTTCGGTTCCTCCCCTTTTTCCAGAACAAATCATGCTCTGACAGCTCCTCCTTGGATCCAAGGTTGCTCTCTGCTCCTGACAGTTGCTCCAGCCCCTTGGACCCTGTCCAGAACCTTTCAATAAAGTGGTTTTCAGCTGACCAAATGTGTCCTGTGGTGTCCAGAGGGATGGGAGGCAAGGGAGGGTAGAAACCTCCCCCCCCCCACGAGGCCACCCCTTGGGCCACAGCCATCAGAAGGCTGGCAGACACGGTGGAAGGAGACAGGGCAGGTCTGAGAAACAGGAAGGCGGCACTGAGGCCTGGCTATGGGCCCCTGGGAGCAGGGCTGGGAGCCCCCACCAGGGAGTGGCCCTAGACACTGCCTTGCCTGCCCAGGCTCCTCAGCTCCCTTCCACTGCCCTGTGGTCTGTCTGGAGACCCGCATCTGGCCACACCACCCACCTCCCAGTCCCAAATCATCTAAGGATAAGAGCCCCAGACCTAGTCCTGCAACCATATCCTTCCGGAACCCCAACATGGGTCTCCTTTTCAGCTCCCCAAGCTGAGGCTGAGCTCCCCAACCCAAAGAGAAGATACAGGGCATTCGTTCCAACCTTTTTCTTTGGGGTTTGAGATTTAAAAAAAAAAAACCCACCGTGGATGTAGCTTTCTGTGCATTGATTGACAATAAAGTCAGGCATGAAATATTCACCCAGGGCCACTCTCTCGTACTAAATATTTAACACAACATTAGAGAAGGTTTTTCCCAGACTTTGCCAGGCACCGGCTGGGCGGCTGGCGCACTGCTTTCCACTCCTTTATGACTAATCTAAGTCCCTAGCTGCCGCAGCGCAGCGAGCCAGACAAAGTTGGAACGTGGGCTTGCTACTGGGCTGCCTCACCTTGGAGAAACTTCAGATACTCTTCTGAGGAGTCTCTCCCAAGGGAAAGGTAGTCTTGACACCCAGCCCCGGCGGGGGAAAAAGGATTGATTTATTCCAACTCTTCCAAGTAGGCGCTGGCCCCTCTCCGGCCGGTGGGCTCCCGGGCTCCCTCCCGGTCCCTGAGAGTTGGGGGTGAAGGATTAACGTCTCTGGCGGGATCAGGCGGTGGGGAAAGAGGTCCTCATCCCCATCCTAGTCTCTGCTGACGCAGGGGAGGAGGCTAGAACCCCTTCCGTGAGAGCCCTCCTCCTTCCCCCAATCCTGGGGAAGAGAGCGCAGCAGCTAGGAAAAATACATCTACCCCCTCCCAGCCACCGCCCCTGCCCATCCCACCGCCCACCCCACCCTAAGCCTCTCTCTCCTCCTTTGCTCGCTCTGTGGAATGGAGAGGAGGGGAGCGAGAGAGGGAAAACGAATACAAATCTGCAATTGATTTTCATAATGTTTCTGCGGTGTTTGCAAACCAATCGCCTGAACGTCCCCATCTTACCTAAGAGAGAACCCCTCCTACGTCTGCGAAGTGCTCCGAACTGATATATGACAATATCTACTTTGGATCACGTGCTCGGGGAGAGAGAGACTAAGACGGATAACGCGTCATCTCGCCTTCCCAAATTTTCCCCCCTCGCTCGACCGGGTCCAAAACCTCCATCCGGAGCCGGCAGGAGAAGAGAACGATGTTTAACTCGGTCAACCTGGGCAACTTCTGCTCGCCGTCGCGCAAGGACCGGGGCGCCGATTTCGGGGAGCGAGGGAGCTGCGCCTCCAACCTCTATCTGCCCAGTTGCACTTACTACGTGCCCGAGTTCTCCACCGTCTCCTCCTTCCTGCCCCAGGCCCCCTCTCGCCAGATCTCCTACCCCTACTCCGCCCAAGTGCCCCCGGTCCGGGAGGTCTCCTACGGCCTGGAGCCCTCCGGCAAGTGGCACCCCCGGAACAGCTACTCCTCCTGCTATGCGGCGGCCGACGAGCTCATGCACCGCGAGTGCCTGCCTCCCTCCACCGTCACCGAGATCCTCATGAAGAACGAAGGCTCCTACGGCGGCCACCACCACCCCAGCGCCCCGCACGCGGCCCCCGCGGGCTTCTACTCCTCCGTCAACAAGAACAGCGTCCTGCCCCAGGCCTTCGACCGCTTCTTCGACAACGCCTACTGCGGCGGCGGCGGCGGCGGCGGGGACGCGCCCGCCGAGCCCCCCTGCCCCGGCAAGGGCGAGGCCAAGGGGGAGCCCGAGGCGCCCCCGGCCTCGGGACTGGGGGCCCGGGCGGAGGCGGGGGCCGAGGCCGAGGCCGAGGAGGAGAACACGAACCCCAGCTCGTCCGGCTCGACCCACTCGGCGGCCAAGGAACCGGCCAAGGGAGCCGCCCCCAGTAGGTAGCGGCGGCCGGGAAGCAGGCGGGCGGCGAGGGAGGGTGGGCGGGAGGGCGAGCATGGGGAGGAGGGGGGGTGAAGGCGAGGGGAACGGGGCCGGCCTCGTGTTTTGGGTCAGCCTGATTTTATGTGGAGTTTTATAAGCATTCAAAGGATTTTATTATAACCTACAAAGCCCTCTCTCCCAACGACTCGACTTTTTACGACGGAGACAGGGTGGGGAGGGAGGGGAAAGGGCGCTTTAGAAAAAGCCGGGTGGACACCCCCCCCCCCGTCCCCGTTATCTCCGTCTGTCTGTGAAATTTTTAAAAGCGCCACCATCGCGGGCAATATTAACTTTGATCGTGAACTTAGAGGAGCATTTAAGGGAAGGACGGGGAGCCGGGCTGCGGAGGGGTGGGCGGGAGGGGAGGGGTGGAGGGGGAGAAAGGGGAGGGAGAGGGGAAGACAGGGAGAAACTCCGAGAGAGGGGGAGTGGTGGGAGAGAAAGGCGCTGGAGCAGAACCTGGGGCCGAAGGGGCCCGCCAAGGGCTGCTCCGCTTCTTTTAAAAAACTGATTTTGAAATGTTCAAACTGTGTTTTCCTGGGTCCTTGGGCAGAACCCAGGGTCACGCTCGGGGTCGGCGGCGACGGAGGGACGGGGCAAGGCGGCTCCGGGGCCCGCTGGGCTGCGGGCCTGGGTCCCCGCGGCTCTCCGCGCCCCGCGGCCTCCGCGCCCGCCCGCCCGCCCGCCCGCCCGCCCGGCGCCCGGGGAGGCGCGGCCAGGGCCCCCGGAGCGGCTCCGGGGAGTCCTCGGCGCCCGCTCGCTCTGCTCGCTCTGCTCGCTCGCGTCCTCCCGCCTCCCTCGCTCTCTCCCTCTCTCACTCTGCGCGCTCCTTCTCCGCGCCCCCCCCCCCCAATTTCTGGGGGAAGGACGGAGCGTTCCCCGAACCCCTGGGAGGACAGGGGAAGGAAGGGCTGAGGCCGCCGGCTGAGCGGACGGGGCTGGGGACAGGGGCGTCCTGGGCCCCGCAGGCGGCCTTCTCCCCCTGGTCTGCACCCGCCCAGGCTCTCGCCTGCGGGGCGGGGGTCCCGCGCGCCCCGGGTTGGGGACCGGCTGGACCGGGCAGGGGTTCGCGGCGGCCGGCCCGGCGGGAGGGCGCCCGCGGCGGGGCTGGGCGCGGGGCCGCCGGGCGCCCAGTGTGGGCTGGGGTCGCCCGGGTCTCACGTGTCTCTCTCCCCCTCTCCTCGCACCTGCCCCCTCCCCTCCAGACGCCCCTCGCACCCGCAAGAAGCGCTGCCCCTATTCGAAATTCCAGATCCGGGAGCTGGAGCGCGAGTTTTTCTTCAACGTGTACATCAACAAAGAGAAGCGGCTGCAGCTGTCCCGGATGCTGAACCTGACAGATCGGCAAGTGAAAATCTGGTTTCAGAACCGGAGGATGAAAGAAAAAAAACTCAGCAGAGACCGGCTGCAGTATTTCTCGGGGAATCCTCTGCTGTAACCCGCAGGCCGGGCCCTTTTCTGGGGAGCGGGAAAGGGGGAGATTATTTTATTTTATTTCTTAGTTTTCGTTTCCTAACTCGCCTTCTTTCCGCGGGTGGAAACCTGGACTGTGGCCAGGGCCGTGGCCCTTCCTTCCTTCCTTCCGAGCTCCCTCCCCTCCGGCCGGACTCTCGCCCGGGACGGGCCTGGGAGGAGGGCGAAGGGAAGCGGCTGCCCTTGGCGAGCGGACTCCCTGGGCGCCGAGGCCAAGACTTTATTTAAAAGAAAACACACCTCGCGACGAGGTCCTGCTGCTCGGGCCGGGTGGGGGCGGGGCAAGAGCCGTGGCGCCTGAGCCGAACTAAAAGCTTCCCCCCCTTTGCAAGTGAACAGATCTGCTACCACGCCGCCGCCGCCGCGTCTGCGGGGGAGACTTCTGGGGCGACCGGCCCCGACCCCTCCTGCCCCGCGGCCGGGGGGCAGCTAAATGTGATCCTGCCTTGCTGTGAAATGTCCGTACCTTCCGACCTGGTGTTAGGTGTGCAAAGTCCGTGTCCTACCTCCGTCTGCGCCCAGGCCCCGCCCGAGCCTAGCTGTCCTCCCTGTGAATGTGTAGAGTCCTCCTTTGAAATGTCCGGACTGGTGCACTGAGGTTTCCCAACCTTTTTTCCAAGTCGTGACCCCCATGGGTTTATAGCGATAGTCCATGCAGTTGCTGCCCCCCTCCCCACTCCCACCTTTATTTTTTTTTTAAAGGAAAAAAAGATCGGTGTGGGTGAAGCAGTAGGGAGATGGGACTGGGCACCTCCCCCGTACTGGGGCCTGAATTTTTGTAAATAAATTTCGCAAGGGTTTCTTTCCACCCCGAGGCGATAGGGGGGAGGACTCGCCTGGAATGAGATTCAAATCACCCACCTCTCTCCTCCGTGTGCGTGAGTGCGTGTAAAAGTGCAATCCCCACCCTGCTTCTGTCCCAGAGGGATTGCTGTGAAATTCTTATGGTGGCAAATAAAGATATTTCATCCTGTTCAATATTATGATTTTATTTGACCCTTTTATTAGCCTCTCTCCTCTTAAAACCCTCAGTGCTCCCAAGGTGGAGGAGGAGGCACGCGGGCAGAGCCCTGGTGGTGTGGACAGGCGGGGAAGGTGAGGCTGGCCGGGGCTGCTGGGCCTGCACCCCACCCCCTCCTCTCCAGGGGCGGGGGGCCCAGAGTGTGGTGGTAGCTTCCTCCCCATCTCAAGCTGAGAATATTCCGTGGCTTCTCTTAAAGCTCTCCTTTCTCACGTGCAGCCCAAGCAAGCTGCGTCCAAATGCCCGGCAATGCTTTCCGTTTAAGTACACGTTTGTTGTGGAGTTAATTGTAACCATCATCAAATTTAAATTTATAGGAATTTTCTTGGCTCCACTGCCCTCCTGCCAGATGTCTCCGTCTGTTGCAGTTAAATGTGTAGGGTTGAGGATAAGGCGCACTCGCGCTCTCTCTCTCCCTCTCTCTCTCTCTCTCTCTCTCTCTGGGAGAAGACTGTGCTGGATTTTTTATATACAAATTTGAAGGAGGGAGGGAAGAGGAGGAAAAACCTTTTCCTTCCTCACCTTAGCTGCCCCCGAGGGTGGGGAGGTGGAACTGGGCCCGTTCCCCTCCAGCACAAATGGTCAGGCTCCTCCAGCCACAACAATACCTCAGGCTGGGGCCACCCTAATGTTTACACACTTGGCATCCCCAGGAGAAAGGGTAGGGATTTGCTTTCTAACAGGTTGGCATGGGGTGGGACACTGGGGAAGATGACCTGTGTGAGCAGTGGGCCACACCTATGCATGTCTTTCTATGTAAAGATAACATAGTCCGTTCCTCACTGCACTTTCAGTGAGGGCATTCCTGCCATCTCCAATACAAATTCATTTCTTATTTGGGGTCAGAGATTTGAGGCCAATTCTTGTATCTTTCCCCCACATTGGAACTGCTCTTATGCAATTCAAAGAAAATGTTTTTGTCAATACAGATTCTGCTGAAGGGAAGATAAAAGTGCCAGGACAATGGACTATTGCTTCTGGTCTCCATCTTCCTTTTTTGATGACTGGAATCCCTGCAGCTTAGGTATCTGACTCTCTAACTTAAAAAATGTGGTTTGGAGACAAAATTTGCAAACTAAGCTGCGTAGGCAATGCAGCCCCACAGTTCCCCGTGTGCCCCCACACAAATATGTTTAAGTCAGTGTGCCTATGGGTACACACAAGAAAGAATAGCATTTGCACGCTTTCCCTGTAGCATGAAGCAAGCCTGGCCGCACGCACACCTAGGCTGTGTCCTCTGTGGTGTGTCACTTAGGGCAGCGTTTGGTGATGAGGAGGACCCTCTGTGTGTGAGCGTGTGCGTGTGTGTGAGAGTGTGTGTGAGACTTCTCTAGGTGTTTATCTACCAGTTGTTTCCAGGAGTCTTGGCCTGCTGGCCACGTTTCCCATAAAATAACATGAATATAACTCTGTAGAACAAATCCGTTATAAAGCAAGATAGAAATCTCCAAAGACTCCCGATGTTGGAGGAAAAAAATATTTTAAATCCTCAACTACCACGCTCCCTGCCATGTGCAGCCCAGAAAAGGTCCCGGCCTCCAGGAGGGATTTCTGGAGGTTGGCCGGCCGGGGGAGTCACAGCGAAAGAAAAACAAAGCTGCTGTGACCCTAGGCCCTGGGACCTGCCGGTCCTTGGTGACGCTCTAAAAAATAAGGGAAAAAATGTAAAGGGTTCCTGTCTCCCAAACAAACCCACTTTTGGACCCTGGGGATGTCCAACACCCTTTTGTCAGGGCCACTCTGGGCCCAACTTCTCCGGGTAATCCCCTCCAGCCGAGGCGCTGCCCGGGAACAAAAGATCCCCGTCTAGACGCCGCCATAAAGCGTTCCCCCCACCCCACCCCTGGCCTCTAAACCCAGTTTCATTTCGCCCTTAACGACCCAGTCTGGCCTGTGTTAGAAAACGCTTCCGCCCTAAATAGTAAACAAACCGGTAGTGGAAGGTCTTGGCACCCCCAACACTCCCCAGACCCCCACTCCATTACCCCCTTGCCTGGCAGTTCCCCCTTCTCTAGCCTTTTTCGGCTCCCAGCTCCCCAACCCCCTTTCCCTGCCACCGCTCCCCCACCCCCAGTAAATAAACCCGAGGCCGAGTTCAAAGTTTCCTGGAGCTAAGGAGGAATGTTGGTTGTAAAAATCCAAGTTTATAGCGCACGTGGGAGTTTACAAGGGTATTAAGTGGTGCGGGCTGAGAGAGAGCACTCTGAGCCCCTCCCCCTCCTGCTACGGGTTTTGGGGGTGCAGGAGGAACCTGGGGGACTTGAAAAGAGAAGTGGGGCAGGGCTTGGGGTTTCTTTGTCACGCAGACTCTAGGTTGCTGGGAAAGGATGATGCCAGGGCCCCTCAGAAGATGGCTTACAGGCACCCACCGAGAGGCTCTGAGAGAAAGCCCATGGGTGCTGCCGGGTCTCCCAGAAGGAGAGGCTGGAGAGCGCTGCTCTGAGCGCTGCAGACCAGATCTCTGGGAGGCGAACAGACTTGGGGACACCTGGAGCCAGTTCTCAACCAGAGGGGGGCAGACTACCTGGGGCGAATTTCTTGAGTGGTCTAAAAGCCAAGAGAGGACTTTTCTCTCCAGAGCAAAGGGGAACTTTGAACTTCAAGGGAGTCAAGGGCACCAACCCTTCCCTCTCCCAACCTCTCTCAGCAATCTGCAGGGCCAGTATTCCCTCAAGGGGGCGGTCCCTGGGGTTTCCGGTGCCCCGGGGCTGGATCGCGCTGTATGCTGAACCCTCCCTTCTCACAGAATCCCTTACACGCGACTACGCTCTTTATTATTCATATAAACCTTTGGAAAAGGCATCCCCCGGAAGTTTTTATAACTTTGTTTGGCATAAAAGTTTTTACAAGATTCCTCCTCCCCTTTTTTAAAAACTTAAAGTTTTGGTGTTGCTATGACTGAAATTGCAAGATTTGGGGGAGGTTGGGAAGACAGAGGCTGGGATGCTGGTGGAGGGAATCTGGAGTTGCCTTGCTCAGCCTGAGGCAAAATAAGGCTTAAAGGCTGAGGTCAATATCTTCTGAGGCCCACATTGGACCCAGCTTTGGAGTCTGCCAATGTCAGCAGGACCAGACCTCCACCCTCATGCCCTCTTGTTTGAGTGCAGGCGTCATCCTCTCTCTCTCTCTCTCTCTCTCTCTCTCTCTCTCTCTCTCTCTCTCTCTCTCTCACACACACACACACACACACACACACACACCACCCTGCACACACTCTCAACCCACTGCAAAAAGTGGAAACCCATAACCTTGATTCAGACCACAGATTTGGGATGTGGGAGGGTCTCTGTACACACAGCTCTGCCTCCCGCTAAGTCCTCAATGAGTTTGAAGAAAGAATTCAAACGCCAAAGAAATTCAACCCAGAGGTTGCACTGGTTGCCTGGCAGGAGGAGGAGGATGGCCAGCAGGGCTGCAGTCTGGGAGCTCGGAGAACAAAGGTGCCCAAGTGGACATGGCCTTGGGCTACAAAGCCCGCCAGTGAGCCCTTGGATCTGCTCCTTGAATCACATGGGACTGACAGAACCTCACCCCTCCATTTCCCCTCACCGCAGCCTTAGGGAAATCAATTGGGCTCAAATTGAAGTTACTTCACTGTTCGATTCTGGAAGTCAACACAAAGATGAAGTTAATTCTGCAAAAGACAGGCCTGGCAGACAAGGCTCCATTGGGGAGACTGAGATGAAGATACCTGAGCCCGGAACCAGCGCTGCAGGGAGCCATCGGAGTCCGCTCCTCCTCTAATGGCGACTGCGAAGGCCTGGCCTCTGGCTGCCGCAGCCCTACACTTCCCCTTGTGAGGAACCGAATTAAGACTGAAAGCAGGAGAAGGTCAATTCCAAGCCTGCGCAGCAGGCTGGGAAGGGATGCAAGCGGCCGAGCCTGATTCTCTCCCCTCACAGAGCCCATCGAAACAGACAAACAAGAAAGGCTAGGGAAGAAGGTCAAGAGGAAGGGAAGCACTGAGGAGAGAAAAGAGCAAAGAATAAATTGTATAATAAGGAAAGAAAGAAGGAAAAATGAGAAAGACAATGAATTAAGGAAGAAATAGGAAAGGATCCGAAAACGGGAAGGGAAAAATGAACTGCAGGGGGGGAAAAAGAGAAGAAAAATGCAGAAAAAGAAGGGGGAGCAAAAATAAATAAAAAGAAAGAAATAAGAAAGGAAGGAAGGAAGAAAGGAAGGGAGGAAAGAAGGAAGGAAGGAAGAAAGGTAAATGATGGAAAACATCTTGGAAAAGGAATGTAGCCGGTAAGGAAGGAGCGGGGGTTCTCACCGGAGTGAGCCGGCCCAGCCACAGTCCCCGCTCAGGCTGGAAACCCGACCTACTGGGACAACTTGGAAGCAAACCATTAAAGTGGGGAGCAAGGCCTTCCCCCCACACACATCCTCCCATCCCTCTCTTCCTCCCTAAGCTTCTCTTGGACGCGTTTGCTATCTGGTTTCGATTTGATTCAGGCAAGGTTAAAGCATTGGTCGGCTTCCGAAAGGCAAAGAAAGCGGTTATGCTGGTCAGGCTATTCGACTTCTGGACTCGGGATTGCAGGAAGAGCATTTTTGGGTAAAAGAATATTTGTGGCTCTGTGTACAAAATTAAACACAACTTAGTCACGTGTGTAATTGGTAAACCCCATAGTATCAGGGTGCAAATGTGTGCACAAGGTCCAGATGTGAGAGCGACTCTAATGGTTGGCTTCCCCGGGTGGAGTGGCTGCGAGGTCCGGGAGACCAGAGGCCCCTCCGGGCCATCCTCGGCCTCCCATCTCCCTCTCTGTACCTGTTTGCAAAGCTCTTTCCCGGGCTTCTGAGCATTTGTATTTTGTCTGGGATTTCCTTTCTCCCAATTAAGCCGAGGCAGAGTCCGGTGTTAGCGGAAAAAGAAAAGCAAATCTTTCCTTCAAGTTTTAGAAGGAAAATTATTTACGTGAGACTCCAAAAAAAGAGGGGGGAAAACCTGCAATTTCCACTAGTGTGATTTTGTTCTCAATTTTGCGTGATGAGATTTCAACACACACACACTTTTATTTTTATTTTGCCGCAAAGGGAGAGACACTTTTCCTTTTTCTCTTCACCTTTGGAATTTCCTAGTTGACTGCCCTTACCTCTTGGAGAAACTTCACTAATTTTCCTTGGCAAAATCAGGGTGTTTCTGGGGTGCTTTTTTGAGTGTTTGAGAAAAAACAAAACCAAAAAAACAGCCAACAGAGGTTCCTTTCTGTTTGTGAAGCCCTCCATTTTTCTTCTATTTTTACATGGAGACCCCGAGTGCCCCAGCTTTCGGCCTGCCCCCCCTCAACCCACCGAACACCCCGGAACATTCCAGGAGCACCTTCCCCCCTCCCTTGCCCACAGTCCCTCCTGCAGCAGGAGGCCCAGCCCTGCCTCCCTGCTTTCTTCCCAAGGTCCCCGTACTGGGAAGAAGGGCCCAAGGAGCCAGCATCCTTGGGGTAGGAGGGATTTGTCACGATGTGGATGCAGCCTGAACCCCTCTCTGGCCTGCAGCCCCTGGATTTTTACATCCTCAAGTGGAGGCAAGAAGAAGCACAAGAGTCACAGTTCTCTTGGCGCTCCTGGGAAGTTGGGGAAACGTCTCAACATGGCAATTCCAGCAACACACAGACTTCTTCCGGACCCCGATCCAGTTCCCTGGGGTTCAGGCCGGAAGGCCTTGGCCCCAGGGAGCAGGGCCGGTGGGCGCCTGGCGGCAACCCCGGTGCCTTTGAACGCCAGGCCCGGACAGTAGGGCTGAAGCGGCCTTTGCTCGTGGCCTCGGGAGAGACCGAGCTCAAGGGGGGCCCACCGACCTGCCTAAACGCTCCTCTTGCCCCTCCCCACCCTCACCCCTCAAGTCCTCCTTCCCATCACCCCCCTGGGGTAGAATCCCAAAGTCTGGAAAACCCTACAAGTTGAACTCGGGTCTGCGTCTGCAAGGGCTCCAGTTTAACGGCTCCAGAGTTTGCGTTTATCCTGCGTAATTAAAGGCAAACATTTGCCCCACCGGGGGTCCTACTTAGGCTGATGAATTTGATTTCTTTTTTCATTAATGGGCCGTGTTTATCATACTTCTAATTATTTCAACTTTAAACACTATTTGTTCTTGTGAGGAAGTGGGAGTCCAGGCGGGAGGTTCCTTGTCTCACGGGGATTCCTTCCATTCATAACGGCAAGGATTCGGGAGCCACTCGGTCCCCTCCCCTGGGTGAGGTGAGGAGTCAGTTGGACTGGGGGTCGGGCAGGCGGGGGAGACTGGACCTAAAGCCGAGTGACTCCACACCTTCCCGCTGGTTCCCCAGGCTGTGCCCAGGGACGCGCTGGGTTTGAGAGGTAACCTGGAGTTCGTCTCCTTCTCCTTCGCCCTGCTCCTCAGCCTCCCTCGCCCCCTCCCAGGCCACGCTCAGACCCTTTCTCTGAAGCTCACGGCGGTGAACTTCCATTTCCTGCTGCCCCAGCCGGATGGCAGACTAGCAGGGCCGAGGCTCCCCTAGTTCTGGGCAGGCCCCTGGCCTACCCCCAACACCGAGAAAAACAAACAAACAGGAAAGACCAAGGTGGCCAAGGGGCACCTGAGCAGAGGGACAGGGCCCAGCGGAACCCCGAACTAAGAGCAAGGGCAGGCGTCTGGGGCAGGAAAATAAAGGACAGGCACACCGAGGCAGGAAAATAAAGGCGCTGGGAAAGAGGGGGGGGAACCCCCCAAAGCCATATAATTTTCAATTGCTCTGGTCTTTAATTTCATCGCCCCATAAATGAGGAAATATCAGTTCCCATACTAAATTTTTATCCCCGGCTGATAAATATGACGGGGAATTTTCGTTGGGTCCTCGTAAAAGCGAGCAGTTTCGATCAAACTGGTGGGGAGAGACTTATGCAGATAATGCAAACAGAGTGGCCATAAAGTCTCCTCCGTCTCCCTCGGGGTGGGTGGTGGGACAAAAGGCTCTCTGGGTTGAGGGCTCCCGGGCTGTCCCAGGTCTCCTTGGGAGCCTAAACAGCCTAACCTTGCCTGGGCCAGCCCCTGTGCCGAGCCCACGGCGGCGGCGACCGCTGCAAATGAAAACACAAAACCATTTCGAATCCGCCGGCTGGCCCTGCGAGCGAGTCATACGTTACAGATGTTCTTCCAGCTTTTCCTGCTCTTCCAGGTGTAGGGCTCCCCGGGCCTTCCCTCTGGACCCCTGGATGAGAGAATCCAGGGGATTTGTTTCCGAAGTCCCCTTCTTGCTGCCCGGGCTCAGGCCTCGTCAGAGCCGTCCAGCCTCCTCACCGCTCCACGCCGGGGTCGCGCAGAGCTCCAGTCCGTCCTTTCCCCGCCAGGCTCCAGCTCTTGGGAAAGCAGAAACCTGAGGCTTGTCCAGGGGGAAATGTGGGGCGACCAGAAAAACAAGTTATTTCCCAGATTCTGTTTCCTAAGGAAGGCGTGGAGGGTTTGGTTCGCCTGGGGAGAAAGGCGGTGGAGAAACGAAAAGAACTATTTCAGACATGCTTGCCCCTTACTCCTGGCTTCCCTTTATTGAAAAAAATAACCGCAGTGATAGACTCGAACCTTATCTCCTCTCAAAAATGCCCCCCGGCTCGTTCGCTCTGCAAAGGACAATTCTCTGGGTGGGATTTTGTCGAGTCTGGTGTCTTGGTTTTCCGTGTGAGACGCAGCTCTCCCAAACCGGCGGAGGCCCCGCGGGGTCCCTCTTTCTCTCTGGGAATAGTCCCCGTATTTGTGGGAGCAAGGTCAATTGGAAAGCGGGGGCCCCTGGGGCCTGGAGCAAAGCAACCAAACCCACCCAAAGGCCAAAGCCTCAGCTGGGAGCCATCCACCCAGCCAGGCCCAGGCGGCACTCCTGGGTCCGACCGTCTCAGCCACCAGCTTCCTCCTCCGCAACCCGGATCCGCTCTCAGAACCTCCTTTGCCCAAGTAGCCCTGAAGTGATGGGACCCCCTCCCTGACCTCTCCCTCTCTGGAGATTCCCTGCCAACTCCCAGGGGAACTTGAAACTTGATCAACTTCCGTGACTGGCGGTCCCCCAGCTCGAAGTCCCCAAGGCCACGCACGGGCCGGCCAAAGGAGAATACAGGAAAGCAGAAACTTTCGTTCTGTTTGGGATTCCTTAACTTTTTCTCCATTTCTCTGCCCACCCCCCCTCTGGAGCCCTCTCCCGCCAAACCTTACCCTAGTCCCTCCCCAAGGGAAGAAGCCGAGGAGAGAGTCCAAGGAGAGGAAAAGGGAGGTGAGGAGAGAAGGGGAGGAAGTACCTGAACGGTGTCTTGACCTTTTTTAATTTGAATTTGACTGTTTTGAGCCGCGAGTTACCTTGCTCCCTCCGTCTCTCCTGCGTTCCCCCCCTTCCCACCCCCTTCCCCAGGACTACAGGCTCGTTCCCGGGTAAACAAACCCCGCTCTCCCTAAGACACCCTCCACCCCCACCCCTGCCCAAGCTCCCTCCACCTCCCTCCTGCCCCCGTCGCCCCCGGGCGCTTCCTTTGTTCGCGGCGGAGTGCTCGGCCGCCCCTACCCCGAGGTGGTTGCTAGGTGGCGCTGTTACTCCACGCTCCGCGCTCCGCCCGCCGACAACTTGACCCCGCTGACGTCACGGCCGTCTGAATCATCAAGGCCATTTTCAAATCCCATTGGTCTAGCTGTCACATGGTGAGGCCCGAATGTGCGGATAATTATGGAGCTGATATTCCCCCCCTCCCTCCTTTCTCTTCCCGCCCCCTCGAACCGCCCCCCCCTCCCGGATGGGGGGAAAAAAAGATGTCAGCTCCTCCGCCGTAGTATTGCTCCTTAAAAACCCCTCTCTCTGAAAATGACATGCCCTCGCAATGTAACTCCCAACTCGTACGCGGAGCCCTTGGCCGCGCCCGGCGGAGGCGAGCGCTATAGCCGGGGCGCAGGCATGTACATGCAGTCGGGGAGTGACTTCAACTGCGGGGTGATGAGGGGCTGCGGGCTCACGCCCTCGCTCTCCAAGAGGGACGAGGGCAGCAGCCCCAACCTCGCCCTCAACACCTACCCGTCCTACCTCTCGCAGCTGGACTCCTGGGGCGACCCCAAGGCCGCCGCCTACCGCCTGGAGCAACCTGTTGGCAGGCCGCTGTCCTCCTGCTCCTACCCACCTAGTGTCAAGGAGGAGAATGTGTGCTGCATGTACAGCGCGGAGAAGCGGGCCAAAAGTGGCCCCGAGGCAGCGCTCTACCCCCACCCCCTGCAGGAGTCCTGCCTCGGGGAGCACGAGGTGCCCGTGCCCAGCTACTACCGCGCCGGCCCCGGCTACCCCTCCGCGCTGGACAAGCCGCCCCACTGCGCCGCCGGCACCAACGACTTCGAGGCCCCCTTCGAGCAGCGGGCCGGCCTCCACCCGCGCGCCGCCGAGCATCTGGAGTCGCCCCAGCTGGGGGGCAAAGTGAGTTTCCCCGAGACCCCCAAGTCTGACAGCCAGACCCCCAGCCCCAGTGAGATCAAGACCGAGCAGAGCCTGGCGGGCGCCAAAGGCAGCCCGTTGGAGAGCGAGAAGGAGCGGGCCAAACCCGCCGCCGACTCCAGCCCGGACACCTCGGATAACGAAGCAAAAGGTAAGGCCGCCCGCCTGCCTGGGCCGTGGCCCGGCTGGAATGCTCGGTTATTTGGTCTTCCTGCCCGGGGTCCGGGAGGGTGGGGAAAGGCAAAAGGTTGGGCCGAGGAGGCCCTGGAGGGTCCTGGGAATAAGACCCGGCTTGCGACTCCTGTGAGCGGAGCGCCCGGCGGGGGCGCGGCATTTGGCGGGGGAAGGTGAGCGGCCAAGTGGAGGTGCCGGCGGCGGCCGTGGCGCCCAGACCGGCGTGGCCATGGCGCGCCCCGCGGGCAGGCTGCGGCTGCCCAGGCGGGTGGCCACTCCCGGGCATGTGCTGGGTTCGGTGGGCTCGCTCTGCGCTGTGGTCCCGGTGCGGGCTGAGGTGCCCCCGCTCAGGTCAGAAGCTTGAAAAAAAAAAGAAAAAAAAAAGCTTAAAATGGCGATCTTGGGTCAGGGACTAAGGAAGACCGGGGAGAAAGGAGATTGCGCTTGACTGTGTTCTCCCAGTTGAAAATTGTTTCCTGAGAAGCGCGGGTTTGTTGTTTGTGTGTCTCCTCTGTGCGTGTGGTTTGGGCTCCTGCGGTTTTGGGCCGGGCCCCGGGCCTAGGGCAGCGGGGCTGGAGCGGAAGAGGTGGAGGTGAGAGGCTGCCCGCCGTGTCCCTCCCTGCCCCAGACGCCTCGCTTGGGTATGGCGTTGGAAAAGAGCATTTGGACTGTTGTAAGTTTTGGGTTTTTGTTTTGTTTTTTGTCTCCCTTTTAATTTTTTTCTTTTCCTTTTCTCTGGTTAAATTTTGTTTTCCTTGTTTCTAATAGCTGCTTACAAAGGAGTGGTTGGGGATTGTCTGTGTGAATGGCAAGGAAGTGTGGCTTTAGTTGGTTTGCATTGTGACTTTGGTCTGAGAGAGAAAGCTTCGTCAGAGTTCAAGCTCAGGGTTCAAGATTCATTTTTGCTGCAGGCGCTGGAGGCCTTGGGGACCTTCTCTGACACCTGGAGAGGAATGTGGAGGAAACAAATGGGTCCGGCCCTCAGGGGAGTGAGGCCGAGGAGACCTACTCTCCCCGAAAAGTTGGAGCCCGAAGCATCAGAAAGGCCCAGCTGGGAGGGGAGGGATAACGCTGCTCCCCAAGGTGCGGATGCTGGGGGCTGTGTATAAGAGGGGCGCCCTGAGTGTGGAGGCGGATGGGCTGGTAAGAGCTGAGCAGCCTGGATCTTGTGGTGCTTTGTATATGGATGCGGCACACGCATGCCTGGCGACCTGTGTCACACTCACACACACACCCCTCTCACATGCTCCGCACACACGCATGCCTGCTCACACTCACACACACACACACACACACACCCTTTTGGGGGGCAAGGGCTAAGCCTCTCTTCCTCGGGTCTCCTCTGCAAAGGTGGCCTTGGCAAATTTCCTCATGGAAACCCTGGCCAGAAGACCAGGTGTGTTCAGGAGCGAGTGTGAGGGAGAGAGTGAGGCCCCCACACCCACAAAGCCTTCGCTGAGGCATTTGTGCAACATGAAAGTTTAATGGTCCACCTTTTCCTCAGCCCCTGAGCTTGGTTGGGGAGCAGATATGTAGGATAGGAGAAGCTGTTACGGCCCCACCAGAAGCAAAGTCAAGGTTAATAAGTTCACCTCCTGACTCAAACTGCCCCCATATGGTGGGCTCCCTTTTCTCTGCTGCCCTCCTCCCCCCCAAAAAAAATCTAAATCGTCCCACCCCAACTAATCCCTCTCAGTCCGCTCTTTACTCCTGCTCTTCGTGCCTCCTCTCTCCCATTTTGATGTCACCACCTGGCCAGAGGCGAGAGGGCTTTTGGCCAGACTTCACCATTTGTAATTTCTTCCCTTCCCCCAAAGCCCAACAAACCCAATAAGAAAATAAACAGGACAGAGTTAGATGTGAAAAGCCTTCAAACGATTTCACTGGAGGCTTCAGGTGCAGAGGTGGGAGCAGAAGGAAGGGCATTTGGATGTTTTATAAACTACAGCCTCGAGTTTGCATTCTTCTGGTGCCTCCTGGTTCCCCTGGGTCCCCCAGCCCACTCCCCCAACAAGATAAGACCCAGGAAGCTGGCAATTCCATTGGGCGCATGGGAGACAGAGTGCAGAGCCATAGCAGGGTCCTCTGCTGGGTGCCCATCTCTGGTCTCTGGACTCTGGGTCTCTTTTCCCTAGAAAAGACAGCCCTGATCTCTTTTGCTGCTTAAAGAGTAAGACCGGTCCATTTCAGCAAGAACATGGTCCAGGGAGAGAAGCTCCCCATAAGATAATGGGAAATACACACTCTACTTATAGTACCTCCTTATACAAATAACATGTCTGCATGTGTGTAGGAGAATGCTTTGCAGGAATACACACAGGCATGCAGGCATCCATCTCTACGTAGATATGCAGGCAGGAGATTTCCAAGAGGCTGCATTTCCTCAGGATATCTCTCTCCCTTGACCTCAGGTCTTAGGGCCAGGGCTGCTGTCCGAGGACCACGCAGCATGCCCCAGAGCCGTTGCCCCTGACCTCTGCTGCCTGTACAAGTTCCCTTGCCTCACTATTGACAGCCCAGGGGAAATGGCCAGGAGAGGAAGAGCTGGCAGTGGGAGATCAAATGGGACAGTGTCATTCGGTGGCACTTCAGGTGGGAACAGGGACTGGAGGTCTGGTGCGGGACAGCTGCAGTGGCCACTGGCTGCAGAGAATGGGGCGACATCCCTCCACTGAGTTGAAAGGGGTCAAAGCTCTCTGGGAATTGCTCTCCCCAGCAGGATGGATTAGCCACCCTGTCTGGGGCCTGGAAAAATGCTTTTCCTTCTGGTTGGATTTTTTCCAGAGCTGGAATGGAACAGAGAGGAGGGAGGGCCTGGTGAGGTTTCAAGTGCCCATCAGGGTCAGCAAGCTGAGGGAGTGGGGAGTCCTCAGAGCCTGCCAGGTCAAGGTGGATTGGGCAGATTTAAATTTCATAAATGCTTCGGAGGCAAGAACCTCCTGTCTTTCTCCCCTGTAAATCTAGACCCTAAAGATATTCTAAGGGCCCCGAGCCCAAGAGGCCCCCACCAGCCAGGCCTGTAGGAGAGCAGCTGCCCTGTGCTCCATCAGCCGCCCGCTGCAGGCTGGCAAAGGCTGCAGCATTCTGGAGGGGTTGCCTCTGCAGGGATACTTATGTAAATAATGTTATTTTTAACAGAGGAGATAAAGGCAGAAAACACCACAGGAAATTGGCTGACAGCAAAGAGCGGAAGGAAGAAGAGGTGCCCCTATACTAAGCACCAGACGCTGGAATTGGAGAAGGAATTTCTGTTCAATATGTACTTGACGCGAGAGCGCCGCCTGGAGATTAGCAAGACCATTAACCTTACAGACAGACAAGTCAAAATCTGGTTTCAAAATCGCAGAATGAAACTCAAGAAAATGAACCGAGAGAATCGGATCCGGGAACTGACTTCCAATTTTAATTTCACCTGAGCACTCGGCCTCCCCTTCCTCCTCCCCTCTCCCCCACCCCTCTTTCCCTCTCCCCGCCCCTCCTCCCTTTGTGCCTGGTGGTATATTTTTTCCCCTCCCTCAGTATAAATGCAACGCGCCTGTGAAAAAAGGCAAAGACCTCAGACTCTCCTTCCGAGGGACCAGTGGTTCGTGTTGTGAAGATGCTGTCCACCTAGAGCATGAGAAACGGGGTGCAGGGGGCTGGGTGTGGCGTGCCTGCATAGCTAAGGGCGGGAGCGTGACTGGTGTGCGTGTGAACCCCTCACTCACCCACGCACTCACACACACAGCATCCTGTTCTCTATGCAAAGTTAAGGTCGAATACACACAGTTGGGGGGGGGGGACGGATAAGGGTAAGAGGACAAAAATGAACCAGAGAAGGTCTGTAATCTCACAGAGCACAGTCAGAATCGCTCCTTTCTTGCTGTATTTCCCCCTTAGAATAGGCGTTTTGGGAAGTTCGGCTAGTGTTCGTGTGTTCATCGTAGCGCCCAGCACCTCCACCAAACCCCTCTCCCTGTCTTTATCTCCCAGTCGCTCTGAGAATCTGCTTGAAGTCTTGTATTTGTACTGCTTTCTGCATTTCTCCCATCCTCCCAGCACCCCACACCCTCCATCCACTGACATCTGAACATTCCCATCCAGAGGAACAAAACATTTTAAAAAATAGAGCATAGTGAAGCAAAGAGAGACCCCCCCCTCCCGCCATCACCCAGCCCCTGTCTGGCAGTTGTGTTATTTAAAGATATTCTGTATGTTGTATCTTTTGCATGTAGCTTCCTTAATGGAGAAAAAAAAATGCTAATAAATTTGCAGAATCATAATCCTCAAATGGGTGGTTTTTGTATGTAGTGCTTTTTCTTTCTTAGCGACACCCCCCTCCCTGAGGAGGCTGAGTGTGTGTCTGTGTGTGTTTTGTGTTGGACTCATCTCCTAGAGCCTTTCTAGGACGTCTCCTGGCGGGTGTAATGTAAGTGAGAGACCATAACGTTGATTTAAATATTATCCAGGTGACCACAATAAGTCAAGGTCATAAAACAGTAATGTCAGGACGGTCTTGGTGCGCGCGAGAGGTGGATTTTATGATCTGCAAATATAATGTGGTGCTGCAGTAAAAGATGCATTTAAAGGTGACTGGAGGAGGGAAAGAGGCAGAGAGCAAACTGCAATCTTGAGGAGCAGACGGATCTGATCGCCTGGGGTGCTGGGCCAGGCACACCCCACCGCTGCCCGGGGGGAACCCCGAGAGCTCCCCACCTATCCAAAGAGAGGAATAAACTTAACCGCTGGAGGGGGACACGAGGAGCACAGGCACCCCCCTCCCCTCGACAGCAGCAGCAGCAGAAGCGCCGGCAGCGGCAGCAGGAGGCGGCGGCGACAAGGTAGGAGAAGCGGTTTCTTGTTCTTCTCTTGGCGGCAGAGCGGGGGCTGGCGGCGTCCCCAGGTGCCCGGTGCCCGGCGGGCAGCACCGGAAGGAAGGAGTTTGGGGCGCCCGGGCTTTCCGAGAGCCCCGGGGCTTGCTTGTGGACTTGTGGATGGTGCTGGCAGCGGAGGGCAGTGGCCGTGAGCTCCCCTCCCGCCCCTCCTCGGCCTGTTGCTGAGGGGTTCAGTGGTTAAACGGGTACATGGGTAGGTTTTGGCTTCCTTCTCTGCCGCTGGCACTTAGGGTTGCCTCGAGGCTGACACATGGGTCTGGATGTCGCTCGGTCTGGCTGTCTGCTGAGGGGAGCAGAGGGAGGGCGGGCTGGAGAGGGTTGGAGCTTGAAGCTTAGGTTTTTCTGCTTTCTGCCGGTTTGGATGTGAGCCTTAGCCAAGCTCTCGGTCCCCACGCTCCCTCACCATGGGGCTTTGCCAGGCAAGTGGCCTGGTTGGAAGAGGCGCTGGAGCACGGGCTGTGTGGTTCGGCTACCCACAGATGTAGGGGAGCCGGAGCTGAGCTGAGAGGGAGAGAGGATCAGAGGGAATCGAGGAGGAGAGTGCGGAAGAGCCCGGTGGACAGGACAGGAGACCCAGCTCCAGAGGGGAAGGACACTTGGGCTTCCCCAGGGCCAGGGCCAGAGGCAGGGGAATAGGTCTGCTGCGGTGCTGGTGCTGGTGCTGGTGCTGGAGGGGGGTGTTGGCGGCTGGAGGTCCCATTTCCTCAGAGTTTCCCTGAACGATTTGCTTGAGCCAGAAGCTGATGAGGCAGTCAGACCCCTACCCACCCAGCCCCCCAAAGTCTATCCCCTAGCCTTTAGGGAGGCTGTAGGGGCGGAAAGGGGGACGGGGCTGAATTTCTTCCCTCCCCAACCCCCTTCCCTTCTCCTCCCGATAGATGCAAAGCTGAATCTCCCGCCCTGCTCGCTCAGCTGATCTGTGGCTTAGGTAGTTTCATGTTGTTGGGATTGAGTTTTGAACTCGGCAACAAGAAACTGCCTGAGTTACATCAGTCGGTTTTCGTCGAGGGCCCCAACCCACCTATCCGGCTCCGTCCCACCCCTGTGGGCCTGCCCCAGCCCCCTGGCAGGCAGGGCACATTGGATACAGACTGAGGAGGGCACGCTGTGAGTGGGGCCAGGCCAGGCAAGCCTGGAAATCCCACTTTCCACTGTCTGCTCCTCAGCCTGTCCCAATCCCTGGGGCTCAGGGAGAGGAGTTTCTCCTGCAGCTATTGTTTCTGGGTCTCAGCTGACGGAGACAGACAAAGACGGTCTAGTCAATTCCAAGGAAATTGAGGAATTTGAGTGAGAGGTGGTCTGGCAGGCCAGCCAGGGTAGGGCAGGGTCATTAGGAGAGAGGAGAGCACAGAAAGAGAAGGGAGTCTCTGGAAGGGTTCGGTTCTCTCACCTGCCACCTCCAAGGAAAAACTATGCCTCCAGAAGGCTGGGGCTGAAGCTTCCCCTTAGAAAAGTGGGGTGCCTGGGGGGGGTCCCAACAATTGGGGATCTCTGAGCACTAGCTCAGTCACCTTCCCTCCCCCTCTATGGCTCCATGCCCAGAAGGGCATATTTAGGGTGTTAGTGGGTGAGGGGAAAGCATCAAGTCCAAGTAGAAATGCCCACCCCCTCCACACACACACATTCTAGGAAACATTAGGGCAAGAACCTAGCTGGCCCTGGTCTCAGGCTGGCTGTCCGTGGCCCCGTAGGCCTTGGTCTGTGTGTCTGTGGCTGTCAGGCAGCTGCTGGTCTTTGCATTGTGTGGCAATGTCTGGGCGAAGGGAGGCTGCCAGCGCCCACCTTTACCATATTGTTGGGAAGGCTGTTGGCTGATGCCAGGGAAGGGAGGGAGGGAGGGAATGGGGTGAGAGGAAATCTGAGCAATGCGAAACTTTGCAAAGCTTCTTCCCCTCCTTTCCCATCCGCCCCTTGCCCTTGGTTCCTCAATTCTGGACCCTGTTGCTAGAGAGAAGCTTTCCAAAGAGGTTTCTCTGTCTGTGAAGAAAAATGGGCGGGGGGGGGGGGGAAATCCAGGAGAATGGGGAGATATACCCCAGTTCTCAGACTGGGCAAGAGAAAGCCAAAAGGAGGACAGGTTTCCTTACTTTGGAATTATTGTGATAATTAAAACATGATAAACTTTCAGACAGAGAAATGAAGTCATGTCCCCGTTACAAAACATATACATGGAGTTCCATATTCTTGCAAGTGTCTGCTAGGGGATATCTATAGCCTTGGATGAGTGTGGGTGTCTGTTTCTATACCCCTGTCATATATATATATATATATATATATATATATATATATATATATATATATCTGCATGCTTATTTATTTTTCTCTCTGTTATACAAAGAGATTTGTTTTCACCCTGAGGAGGATAGAGGGGGAAACTGGCACAGAGCCTCTCTTCGCTCGCTCCAGCTGAATTTGTCAGGTTGACTTTCCATCTGTCCCTTAGCCATTGGTAGGGAGAAAAAAAATATATCTTCCCTTACTTGAAGGTGTTCAAATCTCTCTATGGCTCTCAGGGAATAGGGGGGTTTTCAGAAAGGAAGACCAGCTGGTTTGAGGCAGGCCGGGGGGACCCCCTGTTTGGGAGCCCCCCAGCAGTCTCTGAATTTTCAGGTTGCCAGAAGCCCCGGGCCAGTGGGAGTGAAACGAGTCCCCAGCAAAGGCGGGTGCTCGGGGTGCCTGCCTTGGGGACAGGGTCCCCGATGGCCCGAAATTCACCAGTGAAGGGCTTCTGGGCTTTGGGTCCCTCTGCCTCCATCTCTGTTTCAGAGCCCCAGAGCTTATGGGGGCTGGTCACGGAGCCATGGGTCTGAGTGCCCACCCCAAAAGAATCCTGGTTGAATGGGGTGAGTTCTCCTAGGGCCAAGGTGAGGGCCAGTCTGATGGCCAGCGACTGCCCCGGGGGCCCTGGGGCCATGGATCATGGCTAAGGTGGTGGTGATTACTTATTCGCTTCGCTGGAAGGGAGTCTTCAGAAGAAACAGCGTGAAGAGGAGGGGAAAAATTATCTCTCTCGTCTGCGGATATTAAGATGGATTTTTATTTCTTAAAGGGCCCTCCCCGCCGAGAGCGCACGAGCGTAAACTTAATATATGCTCCGCAGCCCAACTCCAGAAATCGCAATAAAAGTTAAAACCTCCCCTACTGGTTTTTTTTAATTATGATATGGGAAAGAGGAACAGGATTTATAGAGCTGAACTCTCGGCGTGTGAGTGTTTAAGACTTGTGGGAGAAGGAGGAGAAGGCGAGAGCTCGCCCAGGAGAGCCTTGGGCTCCGAGCTATCTCGAGGCTGCTGCGGGGGCTCCGGCTCAGCCCCGCGGACCCTCCATCCTCCGAGGCTTCCCCGGGACCCTGGCTCCCCAGCCCCCTCCGCTGGGGCCCGCGGCCCGGCTCGACGCGGAGGAGCTGCAGCTCTTTTCGGCAGGAAACAGGTGAAGGGCGGCGGCGGCGGGGGCTTGCACCGGGCTTTGTGTGGGTCCGGTGCCCCGAGGAGGTTTGTCGCCCAGGGCGAGCCCGGAGCCCCAGGGTGCCCGGCCGGCGCCCAGCCTGGGCGGGGTGTCTGAGAGCACCGGCTAGGTGGATCGCGTGTGCACTTTGGCTGCAGGCGGAGCAGAGCTGGCTCCCGGGGCGGGCGGAGGCCCGCGGCGAGCCGGGCACCGGATATTGAGTCTGTGGGAAGGACCTTGAGGTCCGAGTGGTGCTCGGGTGGCCGTCGCGGCGGTCCACGGCGCGCAGCTCGCGGTGCGTGGGGCGCGGCGGTCCTCGTGGGCGCGGCGGCAGGCCCCGCGCACCTCCGCGGGGGCAGGGCCGTGGCCAGGACCTGGGCACCGAGGCCAGCCCAGGCTCAGAGCGTGAAAAATAAATGCGGTTAAGGGGTCTTTCTTCCTTTCTTTTGCACAAGAATGTCTTTTCCTTTTTCCTCTCGCTTTCGGAGATACCTGGATCCGGTCCAGAACAGGTTGCCCGCGGGAGGGCCCGCGAGCGGCGGCGCGCGAGGGAGGGAGAGAGGGAGGGAGGGCGAGACGGAGGGAGGGAGGGAAGGAGGGCGGGCGGCGGCGGCGGCGGCGGCGGCCGGGGCTTCCCTCCCCGGGCGGGGAGGCGGCTGCCCTGCCTCTGTGGCCGTGGGGAGCCGCGGAGCAGGTAACGAAGGCGCTTCCCGAGGCGGGATTGGACCCAGCCTTCCAGGTCCCTGTCCAGCGCCCTGGAGGGGAGAGAAGGTAGGGAGATCGGCGCCCCCGGCCTGGCAGAGAGGCCTCAGGAAATGTGGAACCTGTGTTTGATTTCGGGCTCGCACTCATGCTGTGAGCCAGCCTGCCTCTGGAGATGCGGTTTGCCTGTCGTGTCTGTCTGTCTGTCTGTCTGTCGGAGGCGTCCCAAAGCCCGGGCTCTCCTTCCGAAGGCTGGCCAGTTTGGGGAGATTGGTCGGAATGTGCACTTTCATTCATTGCCTCCTCTGTGACTCGGTGCGGCTGGCGGCTGCGCCCCCAAGTTGCAGGGGAGCTGGGCTCCCGCCTCATGAAAGCCAGAGCCTCCGGTCCCCACGCCTGGGGCTGAGTTCCGGCTCCAGGTTCGCGGGTCGCCCTGAGGGTGGAGGCCAGACAGCTCCCAGCCGCGCAGGGAGGGCGGGGGAGAGGCTCGCGGCTCTGGCCCCTTAATTGTACCCGTATTGTCTCTCCTCTCGCCACCTCCGCTTCCGCAGTCTGGGCTCCAAAGTCACTGCAAATTTCCTTGCGACACACACATCACAGAAAGATCAGGTAACAAGTCTCCAGGGCCACGGGGGCTCTGGGTAGGGAGCACCCCTGGCCCCGGGGCCCTCCCCCTGCAGCCACTCCCCAGGCCGGGGAGCCGGCCGGCTGGGGGAGCCGGAAATAGCCCCGTTTGCCGCTGGGCGGGCGGCGGGGCGGGGGCCGGCGGGCGTGCAGGCCGTGGCGTTGAGAGGGCCAGGTTCACAGGCCCCGGGGGTTCGCTCCTGCGGGGCGGAGGGGCCGGGCCCCTGGCGCGCGGGGAGCCCGGATACCCACCTGGGGTGGGGGCAGGACGCGGGGCTCCTCGCCGCGGGCCGGGAGGAGTCCGCCTCTGCTTCCTTCCAGCGCAGGCCTTGGCGAGGAGGAGTTGCGTGTGGGTGTGTTTTTCCCCAACAAAGAAGGATCGGGCGAGAGAAGGGGGGAAAGTCGAGGGGACCCGGGGAGGGGGCGGGGAGGGAGAGAGGGCAGCGAAGAGGTGGACTGAGCCCATTTCGGGGGGGAGACGGAAAATGAAAGCAAATGGAGCACAGCCTGCTCCGCGCGGGCGGGTGCAGACGAGCCCTGGAGCGGCCTCCCCGCCTGCGGCGGCCGGGATAGCCCGCTGGGGGCACCGGGAAAGCCTGTTTTAAATTTAATCCGAACTTGACGGTGTGGATTGAACCGGAGGGAATTTAAATCACTGAAAAGGAGGCGCAGGGCGCGGGGAGAGGAAGCCTCTAACCTGTCTGCCTCTCTGTCAGTCCTGCCCACGGTGGTGCTAGTTGCTTGGCTGCAGGCGTAGCTGCCCAGGTTCGAGGTGATCGAGGAAGGCCGCCCCTCCCCCACAGGGGGCTTTCCCGTGCCCAGTGAAGCCTTTTAGGGGTGCAGGGGAGTTCTGAGAACCAGAGCGAGCGCAGGGCTGCTAGCTGAAGCTGGGGTCACCCTCTCCACAACAGGGATTCCCAGTGGCCTCCAGGCTCCTGAGTTTCTCCCCCATTGGCGCTGAGGAAAATTGGAGGGAGAGGTGGGGGTGGAAGGGAGTCCTGGAATCTGCCAGGGGGTTCAGGAGGAGTAGCTGGACCTGGGAAGACAAGCCCCTCTGTCGTGGTGTCCCCCACATCCTTGTGCTCCCATCCTAGAGGCCTGGATTTGGGGGAGCCTGAAAAATCTGCTTCAGAGCCCTGACCTGCCCCTCTGCCTCCAGATACAGAGAATGGGGTACAAGCCATATGCAGTTGTGGAAGCACAGGGGCCTGGGTCTGGCGAACTCAGGGGCTCCCCGCCTCTTCCAGCCCCCCACCCCCACCCCAAGGCCGCCTCTCTAAGCAAGGCCTAGGCAAAACGGGGTGTTGGTGGGGAGGGGGCTGTGGGCGAGGCCCGCAGCTCTGTCTGTGCCTGAGCAGGGAGGGTCTGAGTTCACGCTCTGTAACTAAGGTGACAATCTCCCCTCGGCTTCATGGGGAAATGGACAGCAGCAGGGAGTGGGGGCTGGAGCACTTCAGCTGTGATTTCAGCTGCCCCACGCTGCTGCCTCTGCCGGCTGGGCAGGGCTGAAAAGCAGGCCAGGAGGGAAAGGGGCATCTGCCTGCAGCCTGGGAGCTCTCCCCAAAAGCAGAAGCCCATAGAAGAGGGCCCTAGGGGTGTCTTTCTTCTAGGAAAGCTGAAGTGGGGGCCATTGGGCCCTGTGGCCTGGCGGAGACGCAACAGAGGAGCAGGGCGTGAAACCTCCTTCATCATGTCTTCTTTGCGTCTTCTTCTTTGCTCCTTGGCTAGAGCATGGCTCAGCCCCAGCCGCCTGGAATGGGGTTCGCTATCCCAGGAGCCTGGTGTGCCCACAGGAGCCGGGCGCTGGGAAGGGCCGGGAGAAGGCCTCTTCCTCCTTTGTGTCAGGACAGAAGTGGCCGCTGTGCCTGGAGCCTGTCGCCGGCAAAGGCCCGGCAGGCAGGCAAGCAAGCGAATGCACAATGCCATGGCTGCTCCGCCAGCTCTCTCTCCCATCCTGCCTGTCGCCGCCCTTCCTCTGTCTTGCTCTCTGCACGCCTTCCTTCCCCTGCTCTCCCATCTCTTTTCATCTCGCCTCCCCTCGTTTCTTTCATTCTCCCCTCGCTCCTTCTTTTTTAGCCTAATCCTCTGTCTCCTTCTTTCCTTCCCTCCTTCCCTCCTTCCTTTCTACGGCCTGACGCCCGTGTGTTTCAGTTGTTCGGTCTCAGGCTAGCTGGGGCGGGCGCAGTCTCTCTCGGGCTCTGTCCCTAACGTCCTCTTGGTCACAGGCTGGCCCGGGCGGGCCAAAGGCTCCATGTCTGCCAGCAGCCGCCCAAGAGCTGGTCAGGGTCCCCAGCCGCCAGGGCTGGGGGAGGTGCTGGCGCTGGGGATTTGGAGAAAGCCTCTGCAGGGGCACTGGAACCTCTTGTCTTTTCCTTGAACTAGTGAGGGAGGATTTTTGATTGACAGCTAAGCCAACTCCATCAAGGCCAAAGAGATACTCTGTTTCTTGCTGTTATTTGGATTTTTCCAAATCAGTTGAGTCTGGGGGAGGGGGAGATAGTCCAATCAGAGCCCAGGGTGAGGAGGTTGAGGCCCCCTCTCCCTTCTCCTCAGCCCTTAGGCACGTCTCACATCCTGCCCCCCCCCCCCATTTCGGAGAAATCCCAGCCCCGCTTGGCCGAAAGGGAAAGCACTGCGAAGGGGGAGGAACAGGGACTCGGGACAGGGGCCTAGAAAGCTGGGGTCAGTGTTTGGACTTCACATCTATTCTTTCCCCCTCAACTTTCCTCCTCCCCCCCAGCATGCAGCCTACACTCCCTGGGACACCCCTCGCCAGTCCTTCTCTGCCCCAAAGGAGGCAGGTTGACCTGGGTGCAGGGGACACCAGCCTGGGCCCCCACCCCTGGCGTGTGGTCCCCTCCGGGGGACAGGAGTGGGAACGAAGGGCAGGCATCTGTGCTCTGGGAAGCTTCTTCCTTTCCTGCTGTTTCAGAGCCTCCTCCCAGCTCAGCTCCTGCCCCTCTCACCAGCACAAACTGGGGCTCATTCCTTCTGACCCTGGGACTGCATCCCTCCTTCACACTCGCTCTGCCATGCCTAGGGTGCATCTGCCTCTGGGGACATCACCTGCTCAGCTCCCCCACAGCCAGCCTGCCTGCCCCCTCTTTTGCACTCATGCTGAGGATTTCCTGCTTGTGCAAAGCCACCTTTGCTAAGCCACCGTGGGACAGTCCCGTGGAAAGCAGAGGACCGGGTACCAAACCCCAAACCCACACAGGAGGGTAACAGCCAACTTATTGGGGGAAGGAAACCCTAGTGTGTGTCCCTCTCTGCAGTCACACTGCTTCTCCAGAATTCAGTGTCCGGCCCCAGAGACACTGCTTTCTCCCAGCCCTCCGTTGCTTTTTTCCCGTTCCAAAAACAGCCTACAATTTTATTTAATGAAAGACACATTTATGAACAATCAAATGATCCTCATAAAAATTTTATTGAAGGACGTAAAAACAAGCTACTTGCCCACAACTGAGGTCGCTCCCTTGCCTTGCCCGCTCTCACCCTGGCTCTGTGCAGGCAGAACCCGGGGGGTGACTTCTTTTTGGGGGGTCAGGGTGCCCCAGAGATGGGATGGGGGCAAAGGTGGGTGAGCAGGAAGATGGGATGGGCTGCCCCACTCAAGTTGTGTAGATCTCTCCTCCACTTCTTCAAGCTGGCAAAAAAAAAAAAGGTAGATACAGACAATAAATTTAAAATAGAGGTGCTTGCCTATCTGTACCGAAGCAAAGAGAGCATTTCTGATGCTAAAGGTGTCTGAGGTCCAGAGGTCCTACCCCTCCCACCCACGGACCCCCTTCCCTAACCTTCCCCTGCCCCAGGTTTGGGGGCTGAGTTGGCCAGGGCAGAGGCACTCTCCCCCTTTCTCTCCTGCCTTCCCTCCCTCCACCCCAGCTTCTCCAGTCCCCTCCCACCCTCCCTCTCCGGCTGCCGCTGCTCCTGAAAGAAATACATACATGCACACTATTTAAAAACGCATTTTTAAAAAGCCACGTTCCGAACTGACAATCGCTGATCTCGGCTCGCGCAGGGACTGCGGGCGCGTCGGGGCCGACAGAGACGGATTACGTCAAGAAATAGTTCCTCCACCTACCTCGGCGGCCGCGGTGGCCGGGCGGCGGCGCCCAGCTCCGCCCCGGGGGTGCGGGAGCCCCGGTTCCGGGCCGGCGTTTTCCCCCCATTCAGAAATCCTCCCGGGGGCGGGGGCGGGGCGGGGGCCCTCCGCTCCCGGTGGGCATGGGCAAGGGGCTCTGGTGAGAGACGAGTTGTCCTGAGGGGGTGGCGGGCGCCTGGGGTCCAGAGTTCCGGACCCCCAGGAAAACGCAGGTCGCGGGGATCCTAGCAGAGAAGGGGGTGGGAGAAGGTACAAAAAAAAAAAAAAAAAAAAAAAAAAAAAGGCAAGGGAGGAAAAAAAAAAAAAAAAAAGCCCCTGCGCATTGATCCGCGCCGTATTTTTGGGTAAATACGATCACGTGGGGGCCGGGGAGCCAATGGGCTGCGGGGAAAAGGCTGGAAAAATAATTACCTGCCTTGATTGTTCTGTGAGCAGATAAAAAGTACATATACAGTTCATACAATAATCTTATGTATGTAAAACCCCGTTACGATGTCGGCGACGGGGCCCATCAGTAACTATTACGTGGACTCGCTCATCTCCCACGACAATGAAGACCTCCTGGCGTCCAGGTTCCCGGCCACCGGCGCCCACCCCGCGGCCGCCAGACCCAGCGGCTTGGTGCCGGACTGCGGCGACTTCCCGTCCTGCAGCTTCGCGCCCAAGCCCGCCGTGTTCGGCACGTCGTGGGCGCCCGTGCCCTCGCAGTCGTCCGTGGTGTACCACCCGTACGGCCCCCAGCCCCACCTCGGCGCCGACGCGCGCTACATGCGGACTTGGCTCGAGCCGCTGTCCGGCGCCGTCTCCTTCCCCAGCTTCCCGGCCGGCGGCCGCCCCTACGCCCTCAAGCCGGACGCCTACCCCGGCCGCCGCGCCGACTGCGGCCCGGGCGACGGCCGCAGCTACCCGGACTACATGTACGGCTCGCCCGGCGAGCTGCGCGACCGCGCCCCGCAGACCCTGCCCTCGCCCGAGGCGGACGCGCTCGCCGGCGGCAAGCACAAAGAGGAGAAGGCCGACCTGGACCCCAGTAAGTGGGGAGCAATCTTCCTTTACGACCGGCGCGGGAGGGGAGCGGGGGGAGCCGGATTACAGCCCCTCGCGGCGGCGGCGCGGGGAGCGCGGGAGAGGGGCGAGGGCGAGGGGGGCGAGGACTCAATAAAAGCGAATTACCTTGGGGAGCTTTCAGGGGGCAGGAGGTCTGAAAGGGGGCCCCCTCCCCGAGGAGCCAGGTTGGGAGTAGGGCTGAGGGGGCCCCTCTCCCCAGGAGCAGGTTTGGGTGAGAGGGACCCCCGCCCCCCAGCACCCCCAGCCCCAGGCTCTTTGGCTCAGTCGTTACTTTCGAAGAAATGCAGACAGGGCCAGGGGATGGGGTGGGGGGCGAGGTGCATTTTATGGTTTGAGGTGGGACGGGACAGAGATGAGGAGGACACCAAGGACAGGGAGAAAATTCACCCCTACCTCCCAACCAGCATGATGGGGGGGGGGTCCTCACTCCACTAGAGATTCATAAAACTCAAGGTCTGTGGACTTCTCTCCCAGGACCACTGAGGGAAGGGTCTGGGGGAACTTGGAGGGACAGGACTTCCGGAGTTGGGGGAGAGAAGTGGGGTCCCAGCCTCAAACTTGAAAGCCCTCCTCTGAGGGTCTTCTGCAGGAGAGAAGGTAGAAAATGGGGGTGTCAGGGATGCGGAGTGGGGAGAGATATCTCCCCAGATTAGAGAATTACACACTCACACACACACACACACACACACACACACACACACACACCCATGCACACACTCCAATCAGGGAGACAGGAGCCTTCTGAGTGTTGCAGAGAAGGGCAGGGGTAGGTGGGGAGGGGCAGGTGGGAGCTGTAGGGCCAGAGAAAGGGGACAGAAGAGAAGCAGCAGGGGAGGGGTGCAGCCCCCTGGGTGTGAGGAAGTGTCTGGGGGAGTCCCAGGGGGGGCTCCAGGAAATCCTTTCCTCCAGCCCGGTGAGGGGCCAGGGCCTAATTATACCCCTCTGAGCCTTCCCTCCTTGCCCTCAGCGACTCTCATAAACCTGAAATTGGAGGCTTGGCTCCTGCAGAGCCTGTCCTGGGGCTGGCAGGAGGGGTGGGGGCCCTGGAAGTCAAACAGGGACGCTCACATGCGGGGGGGGGGGCCTGTTTCCAAGGCCAGCAGCTCTCTGGGGGAGAGGGGGGAGGCTTTTCCTAGCCCAGCATCACCCTGAGAATTCGCCTCAGCAGGGTTGAACTCGGAGAGAGAGCGGAGATGAGCAACAAACCGCGCTGGAGAGGGTAGTGAGGGGCTGGGGGGCTCTCAGGGTCAGGAGGCAGAACTGCAGAAATTTCCAGGACTTGGTCGTGGGCCGGGTGGATGGGAGGGGGCAAAGGAGGAGGGAAGTGGGGAGGAGAGAGACCTCCCTATAAAAATAAAAAAACAAGGGAGAGAAGCATTTATGGGCCTATGAAACGGTTGGGAATTTGGACTTTTTATGAGGATATTCTCGAGTTACTACTCTTGAAGCTGAGGACCAGACTGTTGGGGCTTTGATAGCTTTGATTTCCTATAGTTTTAGGAAGCTGAAGGAAGGGGGAGCTGGGGAGGAGGGCAGAATGCAAAAGGAGTGAGGGGAAATTCCTACAGCAAAAAAAGTGTCCAAATTCAGGTTCAATTATTGGGGTTTGATAGCTTGGCTAGGACTGGGGGTGGAGTGGCAGGGATCCTGGGCTGGAAAAGGGTCTCGGCTGACCCCTGCCTGTGTTTGGCCCTCCAGGCAACCCCGTGGCCAACTGGATCCACGCCCGCTCCACGAGGAAGAAGCGCTGCCCCTACACCAAGTACCAGACGCTGGAACTGGAGAAGGAGTTTCTCTTCAATATGTATTTAACCAGGGACCGTCGGTACGAGGTGGCCCGGGTTCTCAACCTCACCGAGCGGCAGGTCAAAATCTGGTTTCAAAACCGGAGGATGAAGATGAAAAAGATGAATAAAGAGAAAACCGACAAGGAGCAATCCTAAACCCTGCTCGGCCTGCCTCAGCACAGCCAAGGGGGGAAAAAAAACCAACAAAAAAAATCCACAGTAAAACCCAGCCCAGGCGGGAGAGAGCAAGCAAAAGGAAAGGAAAGAGCAAGATAGAGAAAAGCCAATCCGCTTAAAAAGAAAAAAGAAAAAAAAAGGGGGGAAAGGAAAAGGAAAACTCTTGCAATTTGGGAGGGTTCGGTGTTGAGAAATTGGTGTTTTAGAGTTAGTTCTACCCAGCGAGGATGAGAAGGCGGGGAGAGAAGCCGCCTTCTCTTCTCCTGCGCAACTGAAATAAATGACACACACAATGTGATTTTTTTTCTCCTTTCTTCAGAGAAGCCAGTACTTGAATCGCTATATTTCTATTTTTTTTTCTTCCTGTATCATATTTGGCCCGGGCCTACTCTCCCCAGGCCTGGGGTGCTCTGCGTGCAGATTTTGTACGAAAAAAAGATACACATACATACACAATAAGGAGTCCCAGCCCAGGAACTGCGGGGCGAGGGCCGGGGATGGTGCTGCAGGCTGGGTCCAGCGCGCAGGCCGGTGCCTCAGGCGGGCATGTATGTACATAGCAGTGTTTCCTATCATCCCCAGCGTCCGTCCTGTTACGTGCTTCTGTTTGTTATGGTAGAACAGCTCTGTGTTAATATATCGAAGTCACTTAAAAAACCAGAAAACCCAACTGCATCCAGTTCTCATTATTTCTCCACCCGGTGGCTCCCAGGCCGCTGTCGTGAAGGAGGCATGCTCAGACCCTCTGGGGGAGGCTGGAGCCAGGAAGGGGCTCTCTTGACCTCAGGAGGGCAAGTGCCTGCTGCTTCTCTCCAGGCGGGGTGGGGTGGGTGAGGGCTCCAGGGTGGGGTGGAGGCCGCTGAGTCCTGGGCACAGACTGCCTGCTCTGATCGCTGCCTAGGAGTTCCCTGGTAGCTCAGTGGAGTCCAGGGGGGAGGGTGGGGGCATGGCATGAATGGCTTTCCCTGGCTGTAATTAATTGCAATAATTTATGAGTACAGGAGATCGGAGGGAAGAGATAGGTGAAGATGAAAGTTGGGTGCTGGGTGAGGGCCCGGGCTGGATTCCTGCCTGGCTGCATTTGGTGCTTCGAGAGGGATGGCTGGGGGGCTGAGGAGGGAGGGTGTGCGGTTTGGAGGAAGAAGGCCAGCAGGCCTCAGGGAGGACAGGCACTGAGGACTTCGTGGAGAATAAAAGGAGGAAAATGGGGGAGAGAGAGGAGAGAGAAGGAGAGAGGGAGGGAGATTAAAGAAGGAGCTAGGTGGCAAAGCCAATACAATCAGAATTAGGTTTAGTTTCTACTTCTCAATGCATTTTCGGTCTCTCGGATGGTTCGTTTGAATGTTGGTCTTGGGGTGCAGAGGGTATGCTGTGCAGCTGCAGCATTTCTGGGGGGCAGTGTGGCCAGGGCCCAGGGAAGCTACTCAGGGATTAGTCAGGTGGGGGATGTTCTCTGGCAGTGGAAGGACCCCAGGTGTAAGGATGCAGAGATGTGTGTCTGACGGGCTGGTGGGGCTGTCAGCTGCACTGTACCCCAGAGTGCCCTCCCCAGAACTGGCAGTTTCATCTGCTAATCAGAAGCAGACCCAAGCTGCAGGGTATGCCTCAGCCTGGGCGCCCCCTTTCTCAGAAATCCCCCAATCTGGAAACTATTAAACTCAGACTGCCTGAAATATAGCCCTTTAATATCTCAGGCTGCCCATTCTGGAGAGGGCACAGGGTGTTGCTCTGAATTCTTGGGGTGTCTCATAAAAGAAAATAATTGGGGACCCCAGGCCTTGTGCAGCTAGCTCCCTGGGCCATTGCATTGTCTTACAGGATTGGTGAGGGACCAGCCCCTCCCCATCATTTGAATGTCCTACCCCCTCCTTCCATTAGACTATCCAATGTTGGGGGCTGGAGGAAGGTGGGAAGGGGTGAACGTTTTGTTTTGATGATATTTTGAGTCGGGGCAGTCAAAAGTCACAAACGATCGATGGTGTGGTTTTCCCAGTAGCCGAAGCACCCTCTCCTCTTTCCCGCTTAGAAGCCATCCTTTCCAATTCCAGAACCGATTGTCTCTTTGGTCCTTTTGAAAGGTGCTTTGCCTGTAGACTGCTCGATTTTCTTGCTTCCTCCCTCCTCCCTTTGGCCATTTTGCAGCTCTGTGACCCTGGCCTCAGGTCTGCACCCATTGGGGAACCAGGCACCCGTCTGCCCGAGTCCTGACGCGGGGATTCAGGCTTCTCTCCCAGCCCCGAGCTTGGCGGCCTATCCGGGCCTCCACCCCGCCCCTGTTCCAAGGCCCTTTCGCCTCCCCGCGTCCGCCAGGCCAGCGGGGCCTGCTTCCTGCAGCCGCCCCAGCGGCCTGAATGCGGGCAGGAAGCAGGGCGAAGGGCTCCAGGGCCCAGAGGAGAGAGGGAGGAGAGAGAGCGCGGGATCCAGAGCAGGCCCACCCGCCCCGGCCCCGCTGCTCAGTACCAGCTCAGCCGCCTGCAGGTCAGGATTGGATTCCATTTTTATTTATTATAATCGGTGAGTTAAAAAATCATCACAACACAACACACATCTGGGGGAGAAGAAGCGAAAGCTGGGGGAAAGGGGCTAGCAAACGCCCTCCTGCCCTAATCCTCCCTCCCACCTCTCCTCTGCGCCTTTGTCAGAATCACAAAACCCTAAAGGTTGTTCCACTCGGAAAGGCAGGGGATAGGTACATTTCCGCAGCACCGAAATGCCACTTTTATGGCGCTGTTTGTCTCCTTGCGCTGGATTCTGAATGGGGCCGAACAAAACAGCAGCGCGGAGCTGGCTAGACGTCTGGGCTTAATTGCTTTATGGTTTAAATAAGGTGGACACTCTTTCCTTTGAAATCAGATTATAGGAATGTTTTGTCTATGGCCCACGGAGAACAGGACCTCACTGGCTGGGAGGGAGAGGTGGGGAGGGCGCGCGTGAGAGAGGGATGGGCCACAAACCGGGGGGCAAACCGCCGGGAGAAGGCAGAGTCCCACCCCAAAGTCCAGCGGGCAGCGGCGGCATAGGCGGTGCGGGACCGGCGGCAGGGTAAGAAGAGCCAGGAGTTAGGGTGCAGCCTGGGGCAGGTGGTTGCGGGGGGGGCTTCGGAGCGTGCGTCGGCGTGCGCGGAGGTGTTCCCGGCCCAGAAATGCGCCTGAAGAGGGGATGAGGGAAGACCGCGGCGGCTCCTTTGCATGGTGTCTCTTAATGCGGGAAGAAAGGGTTTCAAAAAGAGAGAATAGCGTGAGACCTTTGACAAGATTTATCTCGAGAACTTATAAAACAAACGAAAAGCGGTCCCGGGGGGACTCCCTTGCAGGGACCCCCTCCCCTCATCTGCTCCCCCATTTGGAAACTCCTTCCTGCCCCCTTTTCACCTTAGGGCCAAGCCTGAGACCTGCTTGCTCTCTCCCTTGGCCTTTCCCCCAGCTGGGCTGCATTGGAGAAAACGAACGCGAGGTGGCGCTGTTGTTCAATGTTAGAGGCGGCGGCGGCGCCCCGGCCGGCCTGGCCGCGCTGACATTTGAGGCCCGGCTCCTTGGAGCAGCGGCGAGAAGGCCCCGCGCGCCCTGCCCGGCCCGGCCCTCCTGGCTGAGCAAATCAATCCTCTCACCTGCGAGGTGTAAATAAATCGTGAGCGGTGGCGGGAGATGGGCCCTGGCTCTGACAGCAGGTTCGCGAGGGAGGCGAGGAAGGGCGGGTGTCGAAAATAATCGCTTTGCGGAGGAGATAAGAACGGAGCAGGCAGCGCGCGTAATTAACACAAAAAGGCAGAATGACCCAGACAAACGAACATAAATCCGTGATACCTAGAAAGGCGGTGGTGCAGGCCTCGAGGCGAGGGACAGAGACTTCCCAGAGAGGATGGCTGCTTGTGGTTCTTTATTTCCTGGCTCCCGAAGGGAAATCAACCAGTTATGTGTAAAAGAAAAAGAAAAACAAAACAAAACAATCAAATGAAAGAAAGGAAGAAGAGGCGAGGGACACCCCCCCCCAAAAAAAGGGGTGGGGAACCAAGTCCGGCCAGGGGTTCGGGACTGGTGGGCTCTCGGAGCAGGCGGCTGTGGCGGCACACTCAGGACAGTCGCATTCCAAGACACAAAGACCCGGAAGAAGAGCAGTGTGGCAGGGATTTCGCCGGACCATAAACTGTAGAGATATCCCCTCCGCCCTCTAAAAGATAAGGTGCAGGCTCCAGAGCAGACCGGCCTGCCAGCCTCCTCTTCCCAGGCCAGGAGGAGAAAGTATTTATGACAGTCCCTGGTCATCCAGATGCTGGAAGCCCAGAGTCCGCCCGATCAGCTCAGCGCTGCAGAGCAGGCTCAGCGAAGGCAGGGCTGGAACCGAGGCTGGAGCGTGCTCACCCCTGTCTGTCCTCCACTCTCCTGGGCCCCGGGGAGACCACAGCCTTCCTCTGACCCTCCCCTCCCGCTGCCCCAGGGTCCTTGCTCTGGGCAGCCCGGACTCAGATGGGGGTGGGTTCTCTGGATTCAGAGAATAGAGGAAGCATCGCTTGTTTGGGCACCCATGAATCTCCTTGGAGAATTTGGCTGAGGGTGGCCTTTTCCCCAGCAATTATGAAGATAATAGAGGGATGGGGTGGGGAGGCTCATTCTCTCAGCGCCACCCGCCCCTGCACTGCCATTCCTCCCTCCCTGCCCAGAGCTGGCTTCCAGATGGGGAAGGAAAAGATCTGGTTTCCTACTGCCTCCTTCCTCCTTCAGGATGTGGAGGGCTCAGGATGTGGATGGAAAATAGGTGGCAAATTTGTCCGTGACGCAAAGAGCAAAGAGCTAAGGCTGCGTGTGTATTCGCCAGGTATTGTTTTCCTAAGCGCCTGGGTGTGCATGTGTGTGCACAGTATCTGTGGAGTGACAGGGGTGCTACAAGGCATGGTGGGAGGTAGCAGGTACAGTGTCTGTATATCCTCAGCGTACCTCAGTGCTGCCCTGTGTGCCACCACCTCACACCCTGTACAGGGAGAGGACCAGAAAAATCATTCTTCCTCTTGCTCATTTCTATGCACACAGCACACATCTCTGCAGCCCTCTCGCACTCTCCCTTTTCTCTCTGTGCTCAGCCCACATCACCGCGGAAAAAATGGCCAGAGAAAGGTGCTGATGAACTAAGGTTATTCATTAGGATTGACTTGAATGGACCCTGTCTTGGGGATGGGGGAAACCGCCCAGAGAAAGTGTGGGTAAATATTTAAAGAGTGTCTGTTGACAGTTCTCATCCACATCCTGGCCTGGGCAGCCTGCCTGGGGAAGTGGGGAGGGGGTGGAGCCAGGGGGTGCCCAGGGCAGGCTGGCACTTCTGGTGGTGGGGCAGGGTATGTGGGGACAAGAGAGAGGCCTGCTCCAGTCCCCACCAGCCTTGGGACAAGCAGCCTCCCAAGAAGAGACGCCCTGAATCACCCCAGCCAGCGGCCAGAGGTCCACCAGCTGCCCCCTCCTCTGTCCCCACTGTCTCCTCTGCTCGCAGAACCCCCAGCCAAGCTCCTGGCCATTGCCTGGCTTCGTGCCTCAGGCAGGAGCTGGTGTCTGAAGGGGCAGTGCAGCCCCACTGGGTCTATGCAGTGACCCCGCCTCTTCTCTACCCACAGCAGGCAGCAAGAGAGCCTTAAGGACCGAGGGAACAAGGGGCAGGGGAGGGGCGAGAGGCATGGAGATCTCTGATGCCTGAAGAATTTGGGGGAATAGGATGTGCTTGTTCCTTCTGCAAAGTCCCCAGACTTCAGGATCCCTTAGGATCCCGTTTTTTGGCTCAGGGAGCCTGCTCTCCCTCGCTGGCATTCATGCCCCTGGGGTCGTGTACCTGTTGAGGTAACCTGAGTTGACCTGCTGGCTCAGGTATCTCTCCAAGAGGAAGGAAGAGAGAAGAAGGGGGGAGAGGCACCTTCAGATCTGAATGCGCACCTTGGAAAAACTGGCCCCAGCCATTAGCTTGGGCTGGCTCACCACCCCCCCCCACACACACACACACACATATACACCACACCCCCATCCCTCCCCCTTCCTCTCCTCCCAGCACCAGGTCCCCCCCCCCCAGCTCTGAACCCCTCAACCCCCCCACCATCCCTTCCTCTCTCTCTCTCTCTCTCTCTCTCTCTCTCTCTCTCTCTCTCTCTCTCTCTCTCTCTCTCTCTCTCTCTCTCTCTCTCTCTCTCTCTCGCCTGTCTTCATGTCGTGGATTGATGAACGCGAATCGCGTGTAAGCGCCGCCACCGCCGGGAGTCTGAGGAATTCGCCTGGGCTGTTAAAGGAAAGAGCTAAGTGAGGGAGCGCGAGCTCTACCTACCGACAGTGAGGAGAGCCGCCGCGCCGCCGCCGCCGCCGCCGCCGCCCAGCCCGGGAGCTGCTGAGCCGGCCGGCCGGCCCCGGCCCCAGCGCCCGCCCAGCCCGGCCCAGCCCGGGGACCAGCCGGCCGGGGGTTCGCTCCCGGGGGGAGGGGAGTTTCGGGGGTCCCGGGCGGGGGAAGGCTCGAGCCAGAGGGGAGGGGGCGGCGGGTTTTCATGTGCCCAGCATGAGCTCCTACTTCGTCAACCCCCTGTTCTCCAAGTACAAAGGCGGCGAGTCCCTGGAGCCGGCCTACTACGACTGCCGGTTCCCCCAGAGCGTGGGCAGGAGCCATGCGCTGGTGTACGGGCCCGGCGGCTCGGCGCCCGGCTTCCAGCACGCCTCGCACCACGTCCAGGACTTCTTCCACCACGGCACCTCCGGCATCTCCAACTCGGGCTACCAGCAGAACCCGTGCTCGCTGAGCTGCCACGGAGACGCCTCCAAATTCTATGGCTACGAGGCGCTCCCCAGACAGTCCCTTTATGGGGCTCAGCAAGAGGCGAGCGTGGTGCAATATCCCGACTGTAAATCCTCCGCCAACACTAACAGTAGCGAAGGACAAGGCCACTTAAATCAAAACTCGTCTCCCAGCCTCATGTTTCCATGGATGAGACCCCACGGTGAGAAGCCTTTTCTCTTTCCCCCTCCTCGGTCTCCCGCGCTCCGGGGTCCTCCCCCTCCCTCGCCTCCTTTTTGTCTGTCCCCGGCTTTCCCTCCCGGCGGTGGGGTCTCCCCCGGCCCCACCTAGGTGCCTGAGTGGGTTTCTGGAGGTGGGGAGGTCCAGCTTTGGGGGGTGAGGCACGGGGCTTGCCTGGGATGTTGGGGGGACTGGGGGGAAGGGGGAGAGGTGGTGCCTGGGTGCAAAGGGTTAAAAAACCATCGTTTTCTCACCTCTGTCTGTCTGTCCGTCTCTCTCCCTCTTACCATCTCTAAGATCAAAGTTGGTGACGTGGCTGGGAAGGGGCCTGAGGACCCTGAGGTGATGGCCTTTGGGGGCAAATCAGTGTCTCCATAAGGCACAGAGCCTTAGTCCAGGCTTTCTTGGGGTGAAGAGAGACCCCTGTTTCCCTCCCCTAGCTGGGTCAGAGGGCGGTAAGACCCCAAGAACAGGTGCTCTGGCTCTCTGGGGGCACCGAGCACCTCCTGTCAGGGAGCTGGCCTTAGGGCCACTGCCCCAACTTTGCAGTACTTCCCTCCATTGAAGAGAAGAGAGGAAGCCAGAGAGGAGAGGGGAAAAAGGAGAGAGAGAGACCATACAGATTAGAGGGCTCTGAGGTCCTGCAGCTCCTAGCCAACCTACCCCCTCCCAAAGGCTGGCTGGGTCTCCTGGAGACCCTCAGAGCGACTCAGGTCATGTGCCCTCCAGGGGTGGCCCCTCCTGGCCCAATTTCGAAGTAAAAGGGGAAGCAAGAAAGCGACAAGTTCCAGCGGGGATGGCCCGTGATTTATTTGCTGGTCTCTAGTTAGCCATCAGGCCAAGCGGTGATACATTCCAGGAGATCAATTATTTTTTTCTTCCTGGCAAAGCAACTCCTCATCAACAGTGAGCAAAGCCCCTCGTCTTTACCCCAGACCTTTTTTCCTTTTTGGGGGGGAAGCAGGCTGTCCCCAGCCCTGCTCACCAAATGCCACTCTGTACTTGTAAACAAAGCTGCGAGGGCCCTTTTCCTGGGACTGCAGGCCCTGCAGTGATCCCTGCAGCGATGCCCAGCCGCTGCCATCCCCGGGTTCCAGACAGACCCCGTCCAGCCCCCACCTCCCAAGGTGAAGCAAACCAAAACCAGCGCCCAAACTTTCCTGCCCTTGCCTGCTCTCCCCCTCTGCCCTTGCCTGTCTGCGGGAGGAAGGGGACAGGGAGACCAGGAGGAGGACTTTAGGGGAGAAAGGATGGCAGGGGGAAGCTGAGCCCCCACCCAAACATAACAAGCCTGGGGTTCTGTTCTGTCCAGCTCCCGGGCGGCGCAGCGGAAGGCAAACTTACAGCCGGTATCAGACCTTGGAACTAGAAAAGGAGTTTCTCTTTAATCCTTATTTGACACGAAAGCGCCGGATTGAAGTCTCACACGCCCTGGGACTGACTGAGAGACAAGTGAAGATCTGGTTCCAAAACCGAAGGATGAAGTGGAAAAAGGAGAACAACAAGGATAAACTGCCCGGAGCCAGAGATGAGGAGAAGGTGGAGGAAGAAGGAAACGAGGAAGAGGAGAAAGAAGAGGAGGAAAAGGAAGAAAACAAGGACTAAGCAAAAAAAGAGAGACCCCCCCCCCAACCCCTTTAGCAACTCCCTTGAAGTTTCGTTTTATGGTAGCGGATAAATTGAGAAGTTTACGACTGTCATTTGCTTTTATAGAGAATAGAATGACACTCACAACTCTAACTACCTGTCAGATACTTGCAGTTCTGGTTTTATTACCTTTGGACTTCCCCCATCTTTATTTGTTGGGGTTGGGGGGAGACCGAGACACAGCGAAAAGTTCGGAGTCTCTGTCTCAGTCTTTGCCCCGACACACACATACCCTGGTCCCTACCCCCACCCTTCAGAGACCAGCCAGGATTTTAAGGTCTGAGACCTCCCTCTTTGCCCCCTCTCTCGCCCCTTTTTGCCACACTCCCCCCTCCCTGCTCCTTTGGTATTTATTTTAGAGGGGAGCCCCCCTGAAAATGAAGAAGACTCATGGCTTTGTGTTTATGCTAGGATTAGGTTATTAGATTTACTTCTTTTCAAAGGAAAAGAAAGAAAAGAAGGAAGGAAAGGAAAGGAGAAATGTTGAAAGAAATAAAAAGGCGATAGTAAGGAATATTCCTTCTCCCTTTTGGGGGCTCCCCCCCTCCATTAGAGAGACCATCCCCCTACCCCCACCCTTTCCAGAGGGTAGACAGGAACCTGCAGTTGCTGAAAATGCTACCTAGCCATCCCATGGTCACCCAGGCCCATGCCTCCCTCCCCTTCGCTCTCTGATTTCTGTTGTTGGGCCTAGCTTCCCTTGAGCTGCATTAGTGTTAGTGCTCAGAAATCACCATAATCATGAAAATGATAATACTGATAATAATAATACTGATAATAATGATACTGATATCTTTAACATACTACCTAAAGGGAACCTGCAATAATCTTGAAAAATAAAAAAAGACATTTTTAGAAATCCTCATATGGGAGAAAAAAAAAAAGAGAAAAATTTTAAAATGAAAAAAAAAATAAACCTCCAACGTATTTTATCACTACCTATAGAGAGAAATCCTGCTTTGAGAGTATTCGTAATGCGGTTTTGTTGTCGTTTGTTGCTGCTTATTTCACTAAGAAAACCCAACAACTGAGACTGCCTAGCTCGCCGGTCCTGTGCGCTTTTATTGTGCTTCTAACCCCAGTAGAGTAGAACTAAATTGCACTGAATGTATAGTTAACTCTGTCTTGAATTCTCTGTTTATGCAATGTGCTCGAAAGGAAAAAAAAAACACGTTAAAAATATATCTATAATAATAATTTTTGGTCATTTGTCTTTATGTCCAGCTATGAATGTAGATTTTGTGTCCCGGCAGCCCTGTTCCTGGTCCAAGTACTTTGTATTGTATACGTGAGTCATAATAAAATAAAAAAAAGGAGAAAAATATTTGAATCTGGAATGACTTGCTTCTTTCTCCAAAACCCCCTCCCTAGAATCTGTCCCTTCCCTGTCCTCATCCCCTTTTCTCAATCCTCTGGCAAAGGTCTCTTCCACGGACCTGGCTTTGGGGTGGAGGGGTGTGGAACTCATGTAGAGTTGAGAAGGCAGGCTGGGCTGGGAGGGCAGGTGAAAGGAGGGAGGCGAAGAGGAGGAGGAAGAGCACTATGCTCTGGGGAAAACCCTGGCTCCAGACACAGTGGGTTTCTGGGAGCCAGGATCCCAAATGGGGAAAATGGGGGGAAAGCACCTCCCCGCTTATCCACCTTACTCCTCCTCGGCCCTGGGCTGGGCCTAGACAAAGAATCTGCCCCATGCCCTTCCAAGGCTAGGCCTTTTATTTCCAGGGCTGGGGCTGAGGATGAGGCCTCGAGGTTCTTTCTGATGGCCACATGCCCCTCCTGGCCAGCTGTGGGCAGCCAGCACCCACCACCAGAGCAGTGAACACGACGGGGAAAATATGAGGTGCAAGGCAGCCTGGAGGACTTGGCTGGGAGGTAGCTATGGATGAGGAGGCTTATGCCTTGGGGTGAAGGCCAGAAGAAGGGGCGAGTGAGTGAGCTGGCACACCCAGCAGAGTGGGACCCATTCATAAATTCAAATTCAGTCAGCAGAGCCATCACTCACTTAACCCACTTGCTCCCACTCCAGCCTCTGTTCTAGCTGTTTCACACCCAGTCCAGGCTTCACCTTGGCATTTGGGCAGCCTGCCCTGCCCTCATGGTGTAGGCCATTGGCCTGGGGAGAAGGGATAGGCCTGCTGAGTGGACAGTCCCTCTACTCCAGCCACAGTAGGGTAAGGAGAGTCTTCATTGGACTCCTCATTCTCCAAAATAAAGGGTCAAAGGCTAAGGGACTCAGGGGGGCAAAGCGGTCTCTCACTTCCTTGTGGGGGGGGCAGTCTTAGAGAAATCTGTTTATGCCAGTAAGATTCTGGTCAAATAATACCAAATTCCAGAGATAAAAGTCAGTCATCTGGTTCAGTCAGGAGAGGAGGAAAGGGGAGGGGATGAGATCTTCTGGTCTTAAAAACCAGATTCCCAAAGACTGAAACATTTTGAGGCCAGATTCTCCCTCTCTCTCTCTCTCTCTCTCTCTCTCTCTCTCTCTCTCTCTCTCTCTCTCTCTCTCTCTCTCTCTCTCAATGATTTTCCCAGACTTAGGCTCAGGCCAACTTTTGTTTTCTGTAATTCCACTCTGTGTCCTGGCTCCCACCAAAGTGATTCTGAAAACAGGGTTGAGTCGGGGATGGTGGATAGGGAACCACTGCAGCGGGAGACTGGGTGCGAGAGGGTACCATTTGAAAGCCCACGCTGGGGGCAGCCGGGAAGAGCTTTGAGCAGCTTTGGGGGAAATCTTTCGGAACCTGGGGTCCCCACGGAGGGCTACAGAGCCAGCCAGGTAACCCGGTTTGCTGCGCGAGACACTACCCGCGACACTACCCGCCGGGAAAGTCCTAACAGACAGCGTTTAGCTCCCACCGCAGGCCTTCCCACGCGCGGCGCGTCCTCTCCCGCCTCCCAGCCTGGCAGAGGCTGTTTCGTTTTTAAATGTGGAGTTATGAATGCTATTCATAAAAACTGCTGGTCCAGGAGTGGAGGGGGTTGAACCCTACACTAAGTGGCTGGGAAGGATCTCACCTCATTTCCCCCCAATGTCCCATTCATCCCTGGCCCTGCTCGGCAATGCCCGTGGCCCCAAGCCGGGCGTCGGAGGGCGGGCCGGGTGCATCTGGAGCGGGTGTCGCTTGAGACGTGGGCCAAACTCAGAGATCTCTGGCCGCCCCCTCTGGCGGCACCCGCTCCCCCACCCCTCCTGCCCATCGCCTCCGTTTTCTCGTTTGGAGAGAAAAGAAGGTAAAACCCGTTTTATGGGGGAATTTAATTGCGAGCAGGATGCGCTCTTTTTAGAAACGCGCGTCTCCCAAACGCTCCCGCCGTCCCATTACGGGAATGGGGACCATTCGGCTGAGGCAGTTAGAACTCTCTCCCATTCTTTACTTTTTTATTAGCCAATCAAAGTGGCTTCCGAAAGCGATTTGTGATTTGTGAAAAATAGTATCTTTTAAAATGCTGAGTGGAAGCATCTCCCTCATTTTGCCGTGAATTTATTATTCTAATCTCAACCGTGGAGACGAGATAATGCAGCTATTAAGTTGGGGGGCAAATTCGTTTCTGTGGATTTAAAAAATCCCTCATCATTTTCTCTCTCTTCCGCTTCACTGCCGAAGCCAGGGGAGGTGCAGGCCTGCGGGGAATGGGGAAGGAGGGAGGCGGGGTGGGCACTGGATGTCCTAAAAGGCTCCTTGAGGACCCTAGGACGGGAGTGTGGATTGGCCTCTCCATCCTCATCTTTTCCAAATGAGATGCCCCCGCGGCTGGGAGCGGCTGGAGCGGTCACCGCGCCCCAATTAGAGCGAACTCGGGACAGGTTGTGTCACAGACGAGAAGGAAAATTTCCGGCGAGCTGCCTGCCGCAGTACCGTCCCATTCTCCCTGTGGCCCATTGTGAAAAGCTGGGCCAGCGCTTCCTTGTTGTAATTTTTAACTACCTGTTATAAAATTTATGGGTGGGTTTGTAAAAGAAACGAGTCCCTGCATCCGGCGGAGGGAACTGCTTCGCTGATGTGGAGGAAGCTTGGGGAGGGGACCAGGGACCCCTGTCGGTTGGGGTAGGGCGCCCAGCCCTGAGAGTCCCCAAGCCAGCCCCCTGCGGTGCAGGGGGAGAGCTTTGGGCCTTCAAACCTCCAGCCGGTGGGAAGGGTGACTGGGCGATGACTGATGGGCAAGCAGTCTCTATGGGGGCTTTATTCCGAGCTCCCCCACACTGGACACATCGCCAAAATTTGGGGTCTGGAGAAGTGTGGGGGTGCCTCGGGTGCTCAGAGTTTAGTAAGAAAGGCGGAATTTAGGGAGGGATAAGGTTCTGTATTCCGTGCCTCCAAGGTGTGTCTCAGCTGCCCGGATGCGGGAGATTTTTCTGAATAAAGGCGGCCGGGTGTGGGCTACCAGACGGGACAGAAAGGGCTTCAAACTGCCTTGCACCTAAAGGAGAAAGAAGTGGGAACCAAGGTTTGGGGCCTTAGTTTTATTTTGAATTCTAAAAAGATTGAGAGTAACTGCCATCTCGACCTTGGAATTGAGAAGACTGGACAGTAGGGGTGGTTTGGGGGGGAATGTATTTTCTCTGAAAAAGGAACCTGGGGGTGAGAGGTGCTTTGGAGGTTCTAGAAGCCGCTCCCAGTGCCCATCCTGTCCTGCTGTCTGTGCAGGACTGCCCAGACCAGCCTCAGCCCTCCCTGCTCTGCAGACCACGGCCAGTGCAGGCTTGCCAGAGGTTTCCAGGGGCCTGCCCCTCCCATTCCTGTTTGGGGTGCAGTGGGGGGCTGCCCAGACACCCCATTGGGAAGGATATTGTTCACTTACCAGGAGGAAAAAAAAAGGCAGGGGTGAGGAGCGCACCCTTTCTCAGTCCCTTCCCCCCGCCAGCCCTCACTGCCCCAATGTCACAAACCTTTGCCAGGCTTCAGTTCCCCCAGATCCAACCCTAAAAACTTATTTATTAAGGAAAATATTTTAAAATCGCCATGGCAAAGGGAGGCAGCCGGCTCAGCGCCCGAATCCATCCTTACCTCCTCTCGCATCCCCCTTGCCCTGTCTGCGCGGCCGAGGCGCGGGCCCTGGGGGAGCGGGCGGTGGGTGGGGGTGCGCGGGGAGTCGGGGGCTGCTCCCTCTCAGAGAGAATTGGGTAAACATGGCGACCGCGGCGCCCATTTGCACACGCTACACAAATGCATCGCATTCCCGGTTGTTTGCAGAAAATTTACAGCTGAGTAATAAAAGTTTACGATCGACTCACAAGTTGGATTGGCCACAAGAAGTCATGTGGATTCCATCCATGAACGTGAACTTTTTATTGTGGTTTGTCCGTTCGGAGCGCTCCTCAGAACAGTCCTCCCCGTAAGAGCCTAACCATTGCCAGGGAAACCTGCGCAGGGCGCTCCCTTCATTATCAGTATTTTTTTTTATTAATCTGATTAATAATTATTTTCTCCCCCCCCCATTTAATTTTCCCCCCCTCCCAGGTGGAGTCGCCGGAAGCTGGGGGCACCTGGGGCGGGGGGCGGGGGAGAGGCAGGAGTGGGGGGCACCCCTCTCCCTCCCTCCCGGCCCCCCCCCCCGGCCCCCCAGGGGCGGAGGACTGCGGCGGGGAGTTGAGGTAGTAGCTGCAGCCGCCTCCCCTCCCCTCTCCCGGGCGCTCCCGCCTGCCCCCTTCTTGCAACGCTCCTTAATTTTTTATTTGGGTTTTCGGTTATTAGGGTTCATTTATTTTTTTAAAAATGTCTGTAAAGTATAGATGCGTGTGTGGAGCTGAGGCAGGCTCGGCGGCGGCACGGGATGAGGACAGACGAGGAGGAGAGGGAGAGGGAGAGAGAGGGAGCGAGGGAGAGGGAGAGTGACAGCAGCGCCCGGTAAGTGTTTCCTTATTGGTTCAAATATGTAACTAATGGTCCGTAGCTGGGTGGCGGTTTGGAGATAAGGACGGCCGCGGCTGGCCTCGGTTAGGGAGGAGAGGGGGTGCGAGGGGGTGGGCGCGTGGGCACTTATGGGGAGGAAACGTGGAGGGGGGCGAAATCGGGTTAAACTGGGATATTAGGTAGTATGTGTATGTGTCCTGATGTCACTGATGTCACTGTGCGCCGAAGTTGGGGGTGCGGGGTGCGGGCCGGAGGCTGCGCCCTTGGGGCTCAAGGCCGGGTCTAGGGCGCCGCCCGCCGCCCGCCGGCGCTCACCGCGGCCTTACCTGCTGTTTGACTGTGCGGCCTCTGGACTAACGGGGCCGGGGCCGAGGGGGCCCAGAGGCACACTCTCCGGGGCGCAGGAGGGAACCTGTAGGCTGTAGCCGTCGCCCCGGAGCACCATCGGCCCCCCAACCCCCAAACAAACTTTCGCGCGCCCCTCCCCGCCGCGCGCCCCCTCCCTCCCGGAGCGCGCGGCCGCCGGGCTCGCACATGCGCAGTGCGGGCCCAGGGCCGGGCGCGGAGCAGGAAGCGCGCGCCGCCGGGCGGGCGGGCGGCGGGGCCTGTTAATTGGCAATTACGGGGGGTTTGGGGGTTGGGGGGGAGCGAGGCTGGTGGCTGGTGAGCGTCAGCGGAGGGCAGAGCGTCTGCGCACCCCCAGCTCCCGCTCCCATTCGAGCGGCTGGGAGGATGGGAGGTGCCCGGCGCCGCGGGCAGATGGGTGGGGGTGGGGGCCTCCTGCTCCTCCGGCGCTGGGAGCACAGGGGCCTGTTCGTCTGCTCTGCCCCGGAGCGCGCCCCCCGCCCCCAACAGCGGCCACCCCACCCGGGATCCGTGCCGGACAGCCTAACCCGCCTCGGCCTGGCCGCTCTGGGCGAGGAGCGGCCCAGCCTGGGCGGACGTGGGCATTGGGGAGGCCCCAGCCTGGGTGCACAGCCCAGGCCTCGCCGGCTGGCGGGCCTCCGTCCGGGGTGAGTGGAGGCACTGAGGCTCCAGGCGTGGCCGGCTCCCGGGGTCCGAACGTCAGCCTCGGGCGGCCCCGGAGGGTTTGGGGCGCCCGGGCTCTTCCTAATAATTGGTGCTAATGGCGTGTTGTATAGTCCTAACCCGACACATATGGTTTCATAACACAGTGGCTTAATTTCTTCCAAATGTACGTGGCCCTGAATGTGTTGTCATGTGATATATGACCCGCCCTGCTCCCTGGCCTGGGTCCGAGGCGGCCCCTGTATGTGTGGTGAGCTTCTGTTTATAAAGGGCAACGCGCACGCAGGCGCCTGCACACCCAGGCGGACACACCCCAGGGCTGGGAGAGGGGGCGCCTGCTCCTCCAGAGGGCGTTGAGCCTGGGGGCCAGACTCACCTCCAGTCCGAGGCAGGAGCCGCCCCCGCTAACCCCCCAGAGGCCCGACCGGCCTCCACCAGCCCGAGTGGGGGAGGGGATCGCTCCTCGATTTCCTGTTTAAACCCTGACCCGTCGCCTGGGGGCGGGGGTGGGGGGGGGGGAGGAAGAGAACCTGTTTTTATCAAATTCCTAAAAAATATAGTTCGACTGCGTTCAAATCAAACCCCTTGGGCTCGGGTTGACGGTGAATCTTCCCTCCCCTCCCCCCCGCAATCCCCTTCCCTTCTTCTCCTGCCCCCCCAAAATTCCCCTTTCGCAGACGACATAAAGGCCTCTGAGGTATTCTCCCGGGGGAAGCAATGGCACTTTCTCCCCCCCTTCCCTCCACCCCCCCAATAGGGCTGTGTGTGTCGGCAGAGGCGTCTGCCGAGGGGCTAATTTCGCGTTCCTTGTTTACGATCGCGGAAAGCGCTCGGCTCTCCCCAAATGGGCCCAGCCCGCCGCCGGCTCCGGCTGCCGCGCGCTCTCCCGCCGCTCGGGCGCGGCCTCCGGGAGCCAGGCCGCGGCCACCGAGATCCCCGAGTCTGAGAGGCCTGGAAAGGGCAAGGGGAGGCCAGTGGGCCCGTGGAGGGGCCCCCCGGAGGCCTGAACATGGGAGCTTTCCTCCTGTCGTAATGTGGGAACCCGCCGACCGGTGAGGCCTCTATTTCTCTCTTTTGCCTGTATTTTATCCGCCCCCGCCCCTGCAGATGGCCATACCCTCTGGAGGGGGGGGGGGGGCTCACGAGCTCCTTTGTTTGTCCCTGGGGAAAGGGTTTCTAAAGAAGGCCACTGGGGCCGTGGGGATACTAGAGGGTCCGGTCCCTTCCCTTTGGAGCGGTGGGCCTGGGCGAGGCGGGGTATTTCTCTAGGCTGCAGGGGGGTCTCACAGAATGTGCTGCTGGTGAGGTTTCAGGGTGTTAGGGTTCCAGTTGACGGGTGAATAGCACCATCCTGAGATGTCCTTGTATAATATTTTTATCAATTGATTTTCTGTCTCTTCTCTGACGAGGGTCCTATGGGCGCCCAAACCCTTCATCCCTAGACTCCTGATGAGCAGAAAACGCCATGGGGACTGGCCTTGGTTTTCCAGTTCTCTAGTCTGGCCAGGGGATAAAGACAGCCCCAAACGCCAGCCCCTTCCTTCCCTCCTTACTTTCGATTTTCACTCCCTTCCTTCTTCCCCTCTCTGGCGCTCAAACAGAGGCACACGAGGGGCTACCAGTGGCAGCTCTCAACCGCCTCGCAGGCCAGATCCTCGGTGCAGGCGAGTTCTGCAGCGATTATCTAATAATAGCCTGGGCTGCTGAGAATAGAAGCTGGCTCAGGGACTCTGCTCACCAGGGGCTCGGGGCTGGGCAGAGGCACTGAACCTGTGTGCTCCCGCCTGGCGATGCTGATACAAGCCCCCAGGATTTAGCTCTGAGTCCACTCTCTGGGCACGCCAGGCCTGCCCCTCACAGGCTCTGTCAGCCCTGGCACGGGCTGTATTTCATGCACCAGCTCCTAGCGAGGGAGAACTGGGCAGAGCAAACCCTTTCTCTCCCCGATCTGACAGTTGTGATCCCCGTGAAGAATGCGACCTTGTTTGGAGAAGGCGGCCTTGTTGGGTTGGCTGTTGTGTTCGAAAACCAGGCTTGGTAGCTTTGTACACATGTATAGGGGCTCAAGTGTACAGACTCGGACTTTTGCGTGAATATGCACAGACTCGTATTTCCTCATTGGTTTGATTGTATGTTACCATGCCTGTATTCGCTCAGACACCGTTTTATGTGCATGCAAAATTTTATTAGCCCTCCCGAGGTGGGCAAGGGCTCCAGGGGACACTGGGTGCACGAAGAAGGCTCTCTGTGCGTGCTCGATGGAAATGTGTACAATTGTATGTGCTGCCATTGGAGTATGCAGGTTCCAGTCAACACTACAAAAGCTTTCTCGGACCTTAATACCCTGGCTGTCCCAGCAGCTGGGCTGGGGAAATACTGATCTGTTCTGTTTTCTCTCCACACCTCCCCCCAAACTTCCCCAACTCAGAGACTGTTTTACCCAGCAGTGTTGTGAGTTTTGTGGGAAAACCTTCTGTAGGGTTCTGTGTGCCTTGCTTGGAGCAGTGGGCTGGGCCCTCGTGCTTACAGCCTTGCTGGGGCAGCGAAGGTGATTTGGTGGCCTCTGGGCCGTGGCCTGGGGCAGTTGTGGGCTTGGGCCCTCGGACAGGCCTGCCTGAACGGGTAGGAGTGCGGTGAACACCTACCCTCCAGCCTTGCTCACTCTGTCCGTTTACCGGGTCCAAGATTTGCCTGCGTTCGTTGTCATTGTCTCTGGGACGGATTAGGGGTTCTCTTAAGTTCCCCAAATTCCGATATCTGGTTACAAATGAGACTTTGTTTGAATCCAGTCCGCCCCATAAGCTATGAGAAGGCTGATGGGGCAATGCCAGAAGGTCTGGCCCCTGTGGGCCTGGAGCATTGAGTATGGGCCAGGGCAGGCAATTAACCAGCCTCCTTTCCTAGCCTTTCTCCCTTCTGGGGCCACAAAAAGACAGAGCACGGGGAAATAAAAATGTCCTTAAAAAAAAAAAACCCTCATAAAAGAAAGTAAGGACAGGAGAGGGGCTGGTGGCGTTTTCCTCTGCTCCTAGGCGATCAGGTTCCTACCGAGACTCTCCTGTCCAGACATGCTGTGGGCGCAGAGGCACGCTGCTTTCTCCCACCTTCTCTCCGTTGGCACCAAGAGCGGCCTTGGGTTTTCAGGCCTTGGACACCCCTGGGTGCCGGTGTGACATTACCCCCCAATTGTGCCCCTCTCCTGGCCCACGGCCTCTGCCACGGCGGCGGCGGTGCAGCTGCCCGGTTTATTGTGTCTGTGAGGAGTTGTTTACTTGTTTTGTCTGCTGCCACCCTGCGTCTGAAACCCGCCAAACCAGCAAACTCACCCGGGAGAACAAAGTGCAGTGCTATCCTGACTCCCTCCCCTTTCCAGCACCGCGGCCCGGGGCCCTTCCAGCCCTCACCTCCTCCCTCACCCTCTCTTTCTGAAGGGAGGAAGCAGAAATTGTACTAAAATAGGGCAGCTGTTTATAGGGTTGGGGGATTATGGGGACACCATAAACCTTCGGTGTCCTGGTGGTAGAGAGACTTGGAGCAGCCCTCCCCTCGCCTCCAGCTTTTCTTCCTTTCCCCTGGCAACTGCCTGGTTAAGGGGGCCACAGTCATTGAGAAAGCTGAGCCCCCCTCATTCCTCTCCCCCACTCCTTTCTGCAGGAGTTTTCCCTGAGACACAGGTTGTTGGGTTTTAAATCAGGGTAATGTTGGCAGATTCGTAAAGCTAGATAAAGCATGGCGCTCACCTTCCCTTCTCCTCGGCCCCCCAAAATAGCAGTGAATTTAAGCAAATCCTACAAAATTAAATTGCCCCTTCGCTAAAGATCCTATAAATTTCCAATCCCGCCAGGTGTAGAGTCAGAGAGGCGGCTCGGCTTGCCTCTAATTTTGCTCCTGGCTATCAAATCTAAAAGAGTATCATTGAAGTAAGTAATATTCTCCTTTCTGAAATTAATTCCCCCCTCCCCATCTCTCTCCCTCTTTTCGCCAGCACAGATTAAATGGTTCTTTCAAATCTGCAAACAATAAAGGATAAAATTATTTATAGGGAAATGAGGACTATGTTTCATTGTTGGCTTATTGTTCCAGAACATAATAACATTTTATTTTCAAGTGGGAGAACTTACATAAGGGGAAGAAGGGGAAAAGAAAAACCAAGTCAGGGAAGGCATGGCACCCACACACAAAAAGCTCCTGTTGTATATAACTTTTATGACATTTACAATTTCCTCATGACAACTCACTGTGACGTCATAAATGCCATGTTCTTAGATTTTATAATTCTCATAAACCTCCAAAATTGGTCTAAGCAGCACTTGCTCAGTGTGGAGGGTCAGAAGAGAAGCCAGGAGGTCCGGAATCCTTTGGCCTCATTCTGGGGGCCAAAAAATTCTGAATATTTTGGATTTTCATTTCTTCCTCCTGGACCAAGCAAACCACTCGCTTTGCCACCCATCCCCTTCCCCGAAAGCTCTCCTATGCCCCCTCCTCAGCCCATAATCAGTTGCTTGAGACAGAGGTAGCACGCTTGGGGGCCAGGCCACAAAAGCCAGAGATGATTTCTTCCAGAGAGAACCCACAAGACTGAGTATGAGGGAACATATACTTGGGACCTATTTTATTTTTTAACCTTAAGCCAGAGAAGTGAATTGAGAAGCCAAGCACACACCAGAGTGGGAGTTGATGCTTGCTGATGGTAGCAGCATTAAGTGGAGTTGTAGTAATGAAAGGTCAGGCAGGAACCTGGAAAGAGAGAGGGAGGAGAGAAAATATGATGTGAGTTAGCAGAGCCCCTCCAGGTACCTTTCTTCTCTGCTTAATGACAAATAAAACAAAAGCAGCTTGGGCAGCCTCTAAACCTCTTAAAACCTCTTAACTCGAAAGAGGAATCACCAGCCCAGGCCTCCGAGGTGTTTGAAGCAGTTCTCAGGCACTTGACATGCCCCATCTGGCCTCTTCCTTTCCCCCTCCCTCCCTGTGGACCCCCAATTTTATTCAGCTGGCCAACTTGGGCCTTCTCCTATAATATCAGCACCCCCTGATGGAATCCATTTCCGGGTTGGGTGTGTCAAATTTCACTTTTCTCCAAGTGTCTCCCCGCCTGAACTTTGAAAGGAGAAGGAGCATGTTTGGGAAGGCAGTGTGTATGTGGGGAGTTATGTTCTCAGACAACTTCTCCCACATATCCGTGAAAAACGGGGGGCTCTCAGAGAGAGCTGTTCTTTGATGTCTCCAAGCAGACCCAGCTCCCTGCGTTCAGGTTATTTGGTGGACTGAGCGATTCTGCAATCCTTTCATTCTGGATTCTGTGGAGATCAAAGGAGTTCATGCACAAAACACTGGGCATTTAGAGTAGGATTTAATTTCTTTTAAAATACAAAAGCTAATCATAGACCAGGTCGGGGCCAAGTGAATAGTCAGTCACTTTAGAACAGCAAAGTCTTAACCAAACAGTGCGATTGTGAAGTGAGCTGAACAAGTACTGAAACTCTGAGTTCTCTGCAAGAGGGATTTCAGCCCTTGCCCAGTGGCACAAAAGGGGCCGGTGGGGGAACAGCTCCTACCAGCTCTGGAAATTAAGAATTGGCGGGTGGGCCAGGCAGCTGCCGTGGCTTCCAGGCAGCCAAACGCCGGCCCAGCTGAGGCCGAGCGCCGAGGACTGCGGATCCAGTGTCGGTCGGTCCCTGAGCAGCCTTCGGAGGCGCCGAGCTGTAGCTGGTGGCGCAGGCAGCCAGGCAGCCAGGAAAGGAGTGTGTGCATCTGTATGCGAGACTGGGTGGGTCACAGACATCCACACGCAGACTTGGGGGATCTGGGGAGACAGAGAGAGAACTGGCAGGACACAAACTAAAGCAGGACCTCTGATTGCTCCCAAATAAAAATTCCAGATCTCAGCCCTCTCACTTCAGATACCTTCCCTAAGAAATTAATATATTTCCCAGAGCAGAATGGAAAGCAAAGGCAAGCGAGGTGAGGCCTGACTACGAATCCCAAATTCCTTCTGGGCCAGAGCCCACCCAGATCCACCCACCCTCTTCTCCCTTCAGAGGCCCCCAGACCCCTAGGCCTGGAGCAGGGTGAGACTCCCGAAAGGAGTGTTCTACTCGCCTTGGGAAACCCTCAAGCCCCCAGCTGCCAATTAGACCCTTAGCCTTGGGGACTCCTGCCCCCCACTCAGGCCCAGGGCAGGCCTGCAGTGAGTTCCTCTCCTATAATTAGTGCTTGCGAGAAGCATGTGTTTTGGATTGGGGAGGGGGCTGGAGCAGCAAGCGGCAACTTTCCCCCTTTATTCCTGTTCTGTGTTTTTTTGAATTCTGTGTTTGAATCCGCTAATTACAGCTCCCAAAGCAAAAAGTCTGCTCTCGCTGCCAAACCCCCTCGGAATGCCTGATTCCGAGGCCGAAAGGGCAGAGCAACTCGGAGACCTGCGGGCCTGCTGGGGGTGCTCTCTGCTTCTCCCGCTTGTTTTATAGAAACAAAGAACAAGTTATCCCTCCCCTTCCGAGGACATGTGCATATTTACAGAGCTCAACTGCAGTTTTAATAAAACATCTGTTCTTGCTTCTGTTGATGAGTTTCCATAATTGTTTTCAGACAAATTTAACAGGAAAATATAAATATATTTAGAAAAACCCAAGTCCCAGCTTTCTCCCCATAGACAGTCGTTCTTTTGCCAAAATAAAAAGAGAGAGAGAGAAAGAAAGAAACATAAAATGAGAAAAGGAAAATGTAATCCAAGGGAGGGAAGCTTGGGCTCCTCTGACCTGCTCTCCCCCCTTGGAGCGAATCCTTCCAGCAGATTTCAGCTGCTTAATTAAAGATCTCACCGAGAGGAGGGCGCTTCTGTCCTCAGGAACGGAAGGTGATGGGGGAGAATGTGGTGGGAATTAATTTGGCTGAAAGTCTTTAAGCTTTGGGGGAAATTATTTGTGTTTCTGCTTCCCCTTCTCTCCCCCTCCCAGCATCTCTGCCTCCCCCCGCCCGCCCCCCAGCAGCTGGTTTCTGTTCATTATAAATCGGCAGACCTTTCAGTCTCTGCCCTCTGTTTAGGGATGTAATAAAACACTTAACTTTCTGGGGCTGAGACTTTCCTCAGGTCGTAGTCGTGTCCCCCCCCCCCACACACACACACTGCCTTTAGGCCCAAAGGAGACTCTCCCCAACTTTGGGACCCTCTTCCCCTCTAGACTTGGTGTGGGAGGGGCTCAGGGGAACTCTGGCATCCTTGCTGGAGAGCTGAGTATGTGTTTCCCCTTTTTTCTTCCAAGGACCTTCCTCCCCCCTGCCCATCCATAAAAGAGATTTAAAAACACATAGAAAATCAACACTCACTGAAAGCAAAACTTCATTAAGATGTCCTATCTTCTATCATTCAATTTGTTGTACATTGCAACAATTTAATATCTTGCAGGAAATATCACTGACATGATTTATCCCTCTAGCAATCTCTTTCTGAAATGGGGGGTGGTGGTGGTGGTGGTGGAATTTACTCTTTCTTTGGCCTGTTCTACGCCTTACCCGGCTCCCCTCAGGGAGAGAGGCGTCTGTGAACTCTGAGAGCGGCTACTTGTGTCCAGGGGTGCACTGACTTGTTCCTTAGCTCAGCCCCCTGGGTCTCCCCGCCCCTAGTTCTCCCTCTCTCTCCCTTTTGCCCTCCAGGGGGCCTGGAGCCCCAGCCAGCTGTTGGAAACCTCTGTTCAGGCATGCCATGAGTTGGAGGACAACTGGATTCTGAGAGGGGAAAGCGATTCACGCTAGTGTCTGTGTTTTGTGAACCTGCCACGTCACCCCAAAAATGAGATGATGCATCTAAAAATTTCTTCTTAATTTAAGAATCCTCCCCTGCCCTTTCACCTTCAGCTTCTTAGGGAAAGGAAAGCATGGTCCAAGAGGAAGAATCTTTGTAATGACAGGGATCTTTCCCCCGCCCTTCTAAATAACAGCACATGTCCTTCTCTGAGGGACTGAGCCTGTGACTTTAAAAGCCAACACAAACTATTGGGCAGAGAGACTCTTCAGCCCGGTAAGGAGCTTCATGTATTAACTAGCATGTTGTCGCCACCAGTTCCTACACACTGTCTGCTTTTGGGTTCAAAAACTTTATTTTTCCCCCCTAGCGACACTCCAGGGAAACCTTAACGTTACAGAAGATGAATAAACGAGTTTTTTCCCAGCATAGTCCCGTTTATGGCTTTATTGCTACCCATTGATTACTCTGCTTTGTTACACAGAAGGAAAAGATCATAAAATCTGGCGACATCCGGGTCCTTGTTATAGCCAGTCCTCCCCCCCCCAAAAAAAAAATGATGAGGGGAAAATATGGGCTTCCATTGCCCTCTTCCCTTACCCACCACCCCTTCTTTGTCAACTCAAAGCCCTCCTAGCCTATGCCATGATAGCAAATTAAGTTTGGATTAATCAGGAGCGGAAACCCCATCTGCACACCTTCGGCTGCTTCAGTTCGCCCACTGCGGCTCCCTCAGAAACCTCGGACTCATCTGCCTTCTCTTCCTTTTTTTCTCAGCTTCAAGGTGGAAAGAAATGGGGGGTAAGGGCTGCTGAGAGGCTGGGCCCCACCAGGTATGGCTGACCCTCCTAGGGAGTACTTTGCTGGAATTTCCAAGCCCCAGAGCCCAGGTCCAAGGGTGCCTCCTTTAGCAGGGAAGAGAGGGGGCAGGGGCTTCTAACATGTGCAAGGGCTTGAGCTTGCAAGATGCTAAAAGCCCATCAGAGTCCCCCGCCCCCAGCCTTCTCTTTCTGGCTGGATCTTATGTGAGTTACCCCACCGGCCCTCAATGGCTCCAAATCATAAATTCTCACCAACATAAACAGGAGTTGATGTGTCTAGAAAGACTCTGAGTTCTTTCTCCTTCCTTTCTCTCTCTCTTTCTCTTTCACCTTTTGCTTCTTTCCCTCCCTTTCCTATAGCATTTTTTAAAAATTCTCCCTTTTAGGCAAAAATGCTGCCAGAGTTTCCCCCAAAAGGGGGTGCTGAGGAAGAGGCAGGGGGAGCTGGGGAAGAGGAAAGCAGTCGCCTGGCCCCTCTGCCCACCTCAGATCTGCCACTGCCCTGAAGTCTCACCCTCACCCCTCGAGACCCATTTGCTCCCCTACATCCAAGACTCTCAGCCACACCCTCCTTCCTCTGAGCACCCTGTTTACGAATTTCTTCTTACTCTTGATTTTTTAAAAAATTGTTGGGGGGGAAAATGCTGGTTTGGTGATGAGGAATCACTTCGTGGGATATCAAACCAGGATTTCCTGTAGGATTTCTGGGGATCCCCCCTGAGCTGGGAGGGAGCTCCTCCCAGGGAGAAATCAGGATGTAATTTTAGAAGAGAGCGGATATAAAAGATGAAATCAGATTGAAAATACAGAGATTCTCCAGCCCTGGCTCTGGCCACTGCACAGCAAAGTTAGCTGGGGCTGAGCTCTCCTCCCCTGGGCCCCACGGCCCTGCTCGCGGACATTCACCCTTCCCTCACCTCCACACCAGCTCCCTTCCGCGCATATATATTTTAAAAAACCCAAGTCTTACTTTCAAAGCACACACTTAGTCTCAACTAGGGAATCAACAGAAGCAGAAGCGATTTTTTTCCCCCTTCTTGACATCTGGCTTGCGATTGGCTGGAAGGGGGTCAGCTGACTTTGTCATTTTGTCTGTCCTGGATTGGAGCCGTCCCTATAACCATCTAGTTCCGAGTACAAACTGGAGACAGAAATAAATATTAAAGAAATCATAGCCCGACCAGGTAAAGGCAAAGGGATGAATTCCTACTTCACTAACCCTTCCTTATCCTGCCACCTCGCCGGGGGCCAGGACGTCCTCCCCAACGTCGCCCTCAATTCCACCGCCTATGATCCAGTGAGGCATTTCTCGACCTATGGAGCGGCCGTTGCCCAGAACCGGATCTACTCGACTCCCTTTTATTCGCCACAGGAGAATGTCGTGTTCAGCTCCAGCCGGGGGCCGTATGACTATGGATCTAATTCCTTTTACCAGGAGAAAGACATGCTCTCAAACTGCAGACAAAACACCTTAGGACATAACACACAGACCTCAATCGCTCAGGATTTTAGTTCTGAGCAGGGCAGGACTGCGCCCCAGGACCAGAAAGCCAGTATCCAGATTTACCCCTGGATGCAGCGAATGAATTCGCACAGTGGTGAGTTTTACGGCTCCGAGATATAAATTAAATAAACTGAACTGGCTTTATGACCGGCTTCCCTAGAAGAACGGGCGGAGAGAGTTTTTTATGGCCCCATAAAAACAATCACGCTCGTCTCCTCGCCGACGCCGAGACAGGGCCCCCTCTTCTGCCCCCTCTGCTCGCCTCCCGCTCGCTGGCAGGGGCCTGGCCCCCTCGGCCCCTGACCGATGGGAGGGCTCCGAGGCGAGCTGGGGAGGGGGGGGCAGAAACAGGGCAGGGAGTGAGGGGAGAAGGCAGGGGTGGGGGAACCCCCAAAGTTGAGTCAGTCTGAGAAGGGAGGGGGAAAGGAGGGGGCAGAAAGTGGGGGGTGGGGGAGAGAAGTTTCCCAGGAGCTAGGGTGCTTGGGGAGGTGGGGGAGTGCAATCGTTGAGACATAGGGCCCTCAGCCCCAGTGTTTAGGGTTTTTCAAAAAACAGCTTTTAGATGTACAGCTTTCTGCCTGGTTCTTGCCCCCAGCCCTCCCACCATTCTGGTGGGACACACACCTACCAACCTATAGGATGTGTGTGTGTGGGGGGGGGACTGAAGTTGGGATCCTGGCTGTACCCCTAAGTGGGGGTGGGGCAGGGCAAGGGGGAGAAGGCTGGAGGGGCCCTGAGCTGCTGCTGGTCAAGCTGGGAGGGTGAGGAGCGGGCTGGGCTGACCGGTGTGCGGAGGACGCCTGGCTGATTGTGTTCGGTGTGTTTTGTGCCCGGGTCTCTAGGGGTTGGCTACGGCGCGGACCGGAGGCGCGGCCGCCAGATCTACTCGCGGTACCAGACCCTGGAGCTGGAGAAGGAATTCCACTTCAACCGCTACCTAACGCGGCGCCGGCGCATCGAGATCGCCAACGCGCTCTGCCTGACCGAGCGGCAGATCAAGATCTGGTTCCAGAACCGCCGGATGAAGTGGAAAAAGGAGTCCAACCTCACGTCCACGCTCTCGGGGGGCGGCGGCGGGGCCGCGGCCGACAGCCTGGGCGGGAAGGAGGAGAAGCGGGAAGAGACAGAAGAGGAGAAGCAGAAGGAGTGACCGGACTGCCCCTCCACCCCTCTCCTCTCCTCCTCCGCTCCCCCGGCGCCCTCCTGACCACACGCTCTGTATTTATCACTGGCACAATTGGTGTGTCTCGACGCCCTGAGAAAAATTAGGGAGTCAGATATGGACCTGAAAGTAAACTCTGGACCCCCGCCCTCACCGCACAAACTCTCTCTCACTCCGCGCCGCCGCCTCCTCCTCCTCCTCCTCCTCCTCCTTCACTTCCTCCTCCTTCTCTTCCTCCTCCCTCGCTAGCTCGTTCTCGGCTTGTCTGCAGGCCCCTTCCCCCGCCCAGGCCTTGGGGGCTCCGTCCCTGAACCTCGCTTCAGACCCCACTCTTCTCCTTTACATGAGGACTGGGCCTCCCACCCGCTCGGCACCCCCTCCCGCCCCGCGCACAGAGCCGGCGCCCCGGGCCCGGGGCCTCCACCCCGGGGCCTTGGGGCCCGGCTGGCGGCGGGGAGGGCAGGAGGCCCGAGGAGGGCGCGTCTGGGCCCCATAGCCGCCCCCAGGGCCTCCCCGCAGCCCCTGCCCGGCCCTTCCGCCCCAGCAAATGCCCAGCCCCGGCGAATTGTATTTAAAGAATCCTGGGGGTCATTATGGCATATTACAAACTGTGACCGTTTCTGTGTGAATATTTTTAGCTGTATTTGTGGTCTCTGTATTTATATTTATGTTTAGCACCGTCCGTGTTCTGATCCCGTCTTAACAAGGGAAAGAAAGGAAAAGAAAAAAAAAAGAAGAGAGGGAAAATCACAAAAAGAGAAAAAAAAAAGTGAATGACGTTTGTTTAGCCCGTAGGAGAAAAAAAATAATAAATTCTAAAAAATCCCCTCGTGTTACCCTCCTGTATAAATCCGACCTCTGGATCCGTCCCCGAATATTTAATAAAACTGATATTATTTTTAAAAGTTTACATCGGGGATTTCTGTGACTTCGCTCGCCGGCCTGGCCTGGGGGTGAAGGTTGGGGCAGGCTCCCTCCCCGGAGCCCCGCGCCGGCCTGCAGCCTGCGAGCCTCCCGCCTCTCCACCCGCCTTTCCCGATCAGGCGCCGGCCTGTCCTCCCCCCTCCGTGGGGCTGGGGGGCCTCTCCTGGCTCCCGGGCTCCCTACACACTCACCCTGAAAAAATAAAAATAAAAAAAAGCGGCTTGGGATTTGGATGGGGGTAAGGGAAAAGCCGGGGTTGGTCGCTTGGTTGGTCTCCAGCCCCACACAGGCCTTCCTTTCCTGCCTGTGATTGTCTGGGGTCCGTCTTCTGACCCACCAGCCCTCCAAAGGAGCATGATCCGGGGCTCCGGGCTCCCCCGCCCACTCTTGGGGTGAGGAGGGGGCGCCCTGCGAGCAGCCCCCTGTCGGCGCCTGGCCGACAGACAGTTGCGAAACGTGGCGGAGGCGGAGAGAGGAGGGGAAAGGAAGACCGCGGGACCGGAGCCCTGCGCCGGGACTGAGCGATTCAAGGACATCTCGAAAAAGAAAGCCTGGAAACGGAGCTCTCGCCTGCCCTGGGACTCCTGACGTGGCTGGGACAGGATTTCTTCCTCCTCACAGCCCCAGCCCAGTCTGGCTCCTCACTCCTCCTTCCCCCCTCACACTCCGCGGGTGAGGAGCCAGCTAGGCCTTGCCCTCTCCCGGGCTCCGGCCTTCTCTCCCTGAGCCCAGCCAGAGAAACCCGAGCGGACCCAGAGGGTGAGGTAGTGAGGGGGTCTCCCAGAGGGGAAAAAACCCGTCAGAGTTTTCTAGACCTTCCAGATCCCCGCCAGCGCCCCCGCCAGCGCCTCCGCCTGCGGGGGGGGGGGGGGGGGGCAGGGGCGGAGATTTCCTGGGGAGAGGCAGGCAGGAAAGAATAAGACTTGGAGCTTGGGGAGGGGGGTCGGAAAGGGGCCGAAGGGATGTACAGCCCCTGACCGTGGGCTTGAAGGCTGCCCAGGCGCCTGCTCTGCCCACCCCCTTCTCCTACCCCCAGTCAGATTCTTCCTGCACCCCCATCTAGCTCAGAAATGCCTCTCCCGTGGACCTCCTGGATGTAAGTCCCTGGTCCAGAGGCCTGTCCGCCATAGGGCACTAAATAGGTCTTGTCCTCTGCCCTGCCCATATATCCGTGGAGGCTGGAATCTTGCTTTTCCATGCCCTCAGTCAACGTCTATTTTATATCCGAAATATCGGACATAGGTATCACATGAGGGTCAGACACAGGGATGTAGAGCAGTCTGCCAGGCCATTGTGTCTGGTTACACACACACACACACACACACACGTTGGAAATGACCTTGTTGCTACTCTGGGGTCGCTGGCATGGTGAGGAGGTCTACTCAGCCACTGTGGCTCCTCACCTTCAGGCTCACCCCAGAGTCCCCAGTACTCTCAGCCTCATGACCCCACCCCACCCCCATCTAGTTCTGCCCACCCAGGATCACTTCTCCTGGGCATCCTGTCTACCTCTCCAGAGGCTTGGTTCACTTTTCCATGCTGACAAGCAACTTCCCAGCAATAGCAGTGCTTGAGGACATCCAAGGAGAGGGACCTCCAACCTGAGATAAGCCCCCTCTACATCCAACCTGGGCAGGCCCCCTCCCCCACTTAAGTCCCCTTCCCTCAGCCATTTTTGAAGATTGGAAGGCCCTGGGGTTGAAGAGGACAGGTCTATCAGTAACCCCCCCCCCCAAAAAAAAAAAACCTCAGGGCATCCTAAACGAGGGCTCCTCTTCCCTTAAAAATTAAATACAATTTCAAAGGCCATTTCAGGGGTTTGTTGCAGCAACAACCAGCATCTCCTCTACGGGGTAGAAAATCCATCCGTCTGAAAAGGCGAGCCGGCGCGCCAAGCTGCAATTTCTCCAAGTGGGCACCAGGTGTCGCTGTGGGCTCGTTGTCCCGGCTACCCCCAATTCAAAAGAACCATTTTTTTTCCCTCCCCCTTCTCTCTGTTTCCCTCATTCCCTCTCCCCTTTGGTTAGGCTTTGCCAACATATCAAGATGCGTTTCGCCGGCTTCCATCACTAACCTCCCGGAGGTCATCAAACCAAATTTATGAGTGGCCGCCGGAGTCACGTGACTCTATTTAAGGCTCCCTTATTTGGGAAGAGCGCATAGGATAAAGAAAGAGATATCTCCACCTATAAATTGTGCACTTTGGAGAACAAAAACCCCCTCAACTTCAAAGAGTCACAAATCACCCTTCATCAAAAAGGGTGCAGAAATTTTTTTTGGGCCCTCCCCGCCATGAGCTCCTACGTAGCCAATTCATTCTATAAGCAGAGCCCCAATATCCCTGCCTATAACATGCAAACTTGTGGGAACTATGGATCGGCCTCAGAGGTGCAGGCACCCAGGTACTGCTACGGCGGATTGGACTTAAGCATCACTTTCCCACCGCCTGCGCCTTCCAACTCTCTCCACGGGGTAGACATGGCTGCCAACCCGCGGGCGCACCCCGACCGCCCCGCCTGCAGCGCCGCGGCCGCTCCGGGACACGCTCTGGGCAGAGACGAAGCGGCTCCTCTGAACCCCGGGATGTACAGTCAGAAGGCGGCTCGCCCGGCGCCGGAGGAGCGAGCTAAGAGCAGTGGGGAGATCAAAGAGGAGCAGGCGCAGACAGGGCAGCCCGCCGGACTGAGCCAGCCACCGGCCCCGCCACAGATTTACCCGTGGATGACCAAACTGCACATGAGCCACGGTAAACTTTAGGACTTCATTTTGCGCGCTCGGGTCCGCCTGGGTTTTATAGGCCATGCGGGGCAAATAAAGAAAAAAAACCCGCGGCCATAAATTTTACGATCCAGGCATCAATGGCTCGTAAAACTGTCCACTAAAAGGCTTAGAGGCTGTGTGCGCCCAAATTTACGACGACATAATTGGATCATAGGAACAAAACGTGTATAAAAGGCAATATTCAATTTTTGGGGGAGAGGGAGGGAGTTAAAAAAATAGAGGGACCTAAAGGGCGAGGCGCGCGGGGCTCGGGCGCGGGGATCCCCCCGCGGCTCCCTCCTCCCCCGCGGAGCCGGCTCGGCCCGCGCTCGCCGCTCCGGAGGACGCCAGCGACTTGGGAGGGGCGGGAGGGGGGTCCCCGGTGCTCGGATCTGGAGGGTGCTTATGGTTCGGTCCGAGCCTGGGTCTCCCTCTCCCCCCAGCCCTCAGCGCCTCTGGCCGCGGAGTGAAGGCTGCGGCGGCGGAAAGTTTCCTGCCGGGGCGGAGGCGCCTCTCCCGGGGCCGGGCCGGGCCTGCCTCGCCTCCGGTGCCTCCGCCGCGGGTCGGGGCCTGGGGCGCGGGGGGGACGCTGAGGCGCTGCACGCTATTCACCCCTTCCTGGCTTGGGGGGGCTTATGTTCCAGAGACAGACGGCAAGCGGTCCCGAACCAGCTACACGCGCTACCAGACTCTGGAACTGGAAAAAGAATTCCACTTTAACCGCTACCTCACCCGCCGCAGGCGCATAGAGATCGCCAACAACTTGTGTCTCAACGAGAGACAGATCAAGATCTGGTTCCAGAACCGCAGGATGAAGTGGAAGAAAGATTCCAAAATGAAAAGCAAAGAGGCTCTTTAGGAGGCGAGCGGGGAGGCCCGGCAGGCGCACCCTGAGCTCCTTTCACCCCCCTCGCCTTTGCCTTTCCTTCTCGGTTTTCCTCTCTCTGTTTTAGGGCCAGGGCGGTGGCAGGGGGACCGCTCCCAGGCCTCAAAGACAAAAACGCTCTCCCCGGCTTTCCCCGTCTCCACCTACCCCCGGTTCCCGCGGGGCTGGCCATGCTGTGCTGATTCCCCTCAGTTCTGCTCAGCCCTGGGGCGCCCCGGGCCAGCTCCGTGGGGTTCCAGGGGCTTTACTTGGGCTGCCCAGGCTGGCGCGCCCCGACCGACCGGCCTGGGCCGCCTCTCAAGGCTCCCAGCCCCAGCCAGACCCACCAGAGCTAAGGTGGGCCGTGTGGTCGCTGCAGGCCGGGCGCCCCGACCCTCCAAGCCTGGCTCTCTCCTTTGTTTCCCGGTTTAGGCTGGCCAGGCCGCTTCGATCTGGCGAGAGAGAGTGGTTGTGCCTGGGGGAGCCTGGCGCCAGATTTGGGGTGCCTCGTGGTAGTGACTTACACTCAAGTTGTTCTTTTAAAAATAATTTGCATCATAAAAGGGGAGCCGATGGAAGTCTGCCTGGGGCTCCTTGGGTTGTCCTCTGCTCTCTAAACCTTTCTCCCAACCCCAAACCCGGGAACCTCTCCAGCCTGCGCCCTCTGCATGCCTTCAGGCCCCCAGCCTCAGACCACTAGCTAGCTCAAATAGTGAGGTTCCCTGCCACGGACCCCAGCAGCGGTCCGAGAGGCTCCTGGCTGCTAGCATCCTTGCTGCGACTTTCTGTGCCCGCCTGCCCCATCGCTGTCGTACGACTATTTATTGACTCCAGGTCTTTCCTGAAACTATATTTTGTCATATTAAATAAAGACAAAGAGAGAACAGGACTAAAAACATGCAGTGGCTCCTCTCTGTTTGGGGCACGTATTGGGCAAAAATGTCTAAATGGGCTGTGAGGTGCAGGGGGAGGCCCACGGCCTTCAAACCTCCCCTTTAAAGGAGTTTTTAGGAGCTTCTTGGGCTCGTGAGACAAGGCAGGTGAACTGAGCTCCCGTCCTGACCCCTGGCCCCAAGAAGGGCCTAGGGGAAGGGGAGGACCCGGTGCCTGTCCTATGCTGTGGCCATCCAAGGCATTTAGGCACCCCCTTCCCTCCTTGGCTGGGTGGATCTGGGGCCTCTAGACTGGCAGCGGCCCTCACTGCAGGCCAGAACGGATCTGCAGGGACTGGTGGCCCTGTGGTACTCACACTCGGCCCCCTGAAGATCTCTCCGGGGTTAAGGGGTCCCCCGGGGGCCTAGGTGGACATAGAGACAGAGGGCTGAGCCTAGGGTCCCATTTGGTCTCAGAAGGATCCCCAGATTGGGTGCTGCTTGGTAAAGGGGTACTGGGGAAGTTGGAGGAGGTGTGTGTCAGCTCTCTCAGAAACTGGCCGAGGGGGAGGAGGGAGGGCAGTCAGCAGGGTGTCCCTGCCTGGCAGGGATCTTCAGACTGTCTCCCCACCTTCTAGGGCCTAGGGCTATGCAGGACAATTAACTGGAAAGGAGCTGCGTAGACCAGTGCCTGAGTTTCATCTGTTTGCCATCATTTATCTCTGCTGGCTGGGATTTTGTGTAGGGGGGGGTTAGGCAAAAGAGAAGGGGGAAAGGCAGATAATTCAGGTGGTGCCTGCGACTGGCTTAGGCCCACGCTCTGCTCTGATTGAGACTCTTGGGATGGGAAGGGGGAGGAAGTACTTTATAGGAGAAACAAATGTGGGAAGGGTCCATAAAACTTTACTGCGTTTCCTCTCCCGCCTCCCACAATGGGGTGATTTCCTGGAGCCAAGCCTAGGCCCCCCACACTGGGTGGTGGTGTGGGGGGAGGAGAGGGGTTCAGGAGCTGGGCTAGAAGGTTTCTCCAGCAGCCAAGAGGGAAAGGGAGCAGGGAGGCTCTGGGGAGGGGTGAGGGGAATATTTATGATTATTAATGCTGATGCTCCTTGGATTTATTATAAGGACTGACTTCTCTGCATCCTATTGCCTAAGCCACCTGTCATTTTTTTAAAAGACCCAAGAGCCTTTCCTCAGGCCATGTCAGCAAGTAGGAGGTCCCACCAAATGTTTATTGAGGGGCACCCATTGCTGCACCCTTCTTCACCCTGCACTCACTCAGGACACACTAGGCCTCCAGAGGTGTCTCTCCGCCACGGCACACAGCAGACAGCCCAGCGCCAGCTTGCCTTCTGCTCGCGCTCTCTCTCTCTCTCTCTCTCTCTCTCTCTCTCTCTCTCTCTCTCTCTCTGTCTCTCTCCTCCCTCCCTCACTTTCTCAAATAAAATGTGTAATTTTTCGTCAGGGAGTTACTTTAATTTTTCCTCCATGCTGAGTAAAACTATTGGGGGAGCAGTGAAGCATGGAGAAGCACTGACGCTACCAGTGGGTAACCGTTAACTAAGGAAGAGGCCCTGTCCCTGCCTTCACCTGCCCCAGCCTCCCTGCCTGCCGAGACCCCGGGCTCCCTCCTCAGGGGATGCACCGCCTCAGGGGGAGAACCACAGGCTCTGCCAGGGGTGGGGGCAAAGCTGCTCAGACCCGCTGGGCAGGCGCTCCAGCCCCAGCTTGCACGGACTGCCTCCTCCCCGAAGGAAGGGTCTGGGCCTCTCTTTCTCGGGAAGAGCTGGGCAGGCGTGGGGAGGTGCAGCCATGCCTGCCCGGGCCCCCTCCTGTCACAGTCCGCAGGTCTGCGCCCAGGCCCCGGCCTCTGCTTCAGCAGCATCAGCAGCCACAGCCCTGCGCTGGGAGTGGGGACAGCCCAGGCCCTTGCTTTTCGCCCTAAACAGAGGCTTCTGCTTTGCAGTCTGAGGTGGGTCCCCCACCGGCCAGCCCCCTGGAACAATCTCCACGGACCAGGGTTTACTCGCTCTGGGGTAGTTCGAGGAGGGGCGCCTGGGTCCCAAACAGAGACAATGGAGCCTGCCTCTTCCCTTTGCCCTGAAACCCACCCCCTCTGTCATTCTCGAGAAAGAAGGGGAAGAAGCGTGACTTACCTTCCCGGGGGAGTGGGGAGAGGGGGATACGGCCCACTCTGAGCAATTAGAGGAGAGAGGAGGAAAAAAATAGGAGGAAAAAAATATCAACACGACCTCGAAGGCGACAGGTCCTTATGGAAATAAGTAAGTAAATAAATAAGGATCCACCCTCTCCCCCCTCCCCACCCTACAAGGGGGGGTGTGGGGGTGGGGCAGAGGAGCAGCACGAGGTCTTTTTGGTGTAACTGAGCATTAGAGAAACACCCACGGCTTCTATGTGAATTTAGGAGTTTGAAACTTTTGGAGGTTATTTATGTGAATGGCCCGAAGGCAAGCCCGTGAGTGGCTCTTGGGGGACCACGTGATGTCATTAAACCAAGTTTTATGGTGTAGGGAGAGCTGACAAACCCACAATATATTTACATCATATATAATCTTAACTGTCCAGCCACGCAGCTGCTGGTAGGTTTAATGCTAGGACAGAGGGCCTGGCAGTTAGAGGGGATTACGGCGCTGGGGATGATGGTGAGAGAGGTTACTTCTTCGCAAATGAATCCCAGGCGAATGCTGTAAGTTAATTTTCTCTCGCTGACCCTTTCTCCCGGTTACCTAATCTTCCCACTTCGTGAGAGAAGGCCGTCCCTGCTCATTAAGGGGAAGGGAAGAGGGCCTTCCCAGGAGAAGAGAAGCCGCTGGGAGGTAGGAGGATGGGGAGCCTTTCGCCCCAGACTAGCCCTCTTCTCCCTGCCCTTGTTCCCTCCAGTGAGGAGTCAACTGGGGTAAAGAGAGGCCTGGGCTCTTCAGAGCTCTGCCAGGTCTCCCTGACCCCCTCTCCCTCCTCAGTGGGGAAGAAAGACAGCGGCCAGCCACCTCTGGGTGTTTGGTGGGTGTTTGCAGGAGTGTGGGAACTGTAGGTGCAGGCGCAAAAATGCGTCTGGTCCAGGGAAGGGCCAGTGTGGCCCTTGGCCAGTGGCCCAGCGTCCAGGCTGGGTGGGCAGCTGGGGAAGGAGGGCTTCGGGGCTTTTGAACCCACGGGCTTTGAGCTGAAATGGCAGAAGCATCTTAAAGGGGGGCCAACTGAACCGCAGGGCTCCTCACGCACCCCCTCCTTCATCAGTAAGCCTGGGTGGGCAGCTGTCTCAGCGTCAGGGGGTTTGGGGTTCTAGTCTGTCTGTGGCCAGTGTGGTCTCACGCCTCCCCCCCCCTCTAGCTGCTGGGGTCTTTCCTGGCACCCCAGCCCCTGCCATCCGTGAAACTGGGCCTGGAAGGTCTAGAAGTGACTGCTATGAGCAGAGCATAAGTGGGTGGGGGAATGGAGGCAACTGTCTTTATGAGCTGGCCGAGCAAGGCCTCAGCCCTCAGGAGGGATGGGCTCTGGCGGATGGGGCCTGGCGCCCTGGCCCAGTCTCAGGCTGGGCTCCCTTCGGGTTTGTAGGAAGGAGCAGCACGTGTCCCCGCACCTGTGAGTGGTACCCCACCCCCGCGTCACCCGGAGCTGAGCCAGAGAAGCGGCAACACGTGAACTCGGGCTCCTGGAAGGGCCCCACCGGAGTCTCCAGGGATTCCGAAGCAGGGGGAAGGCGGCCCCAAGGAGGGCAACTTGGGAAAGAGGAGAGGGAAGAGGGGCGAGCCAGGTCTACACCTTTCCAGAATAGTGGGGGACTGCCTGGGAGAATGAGGGGGTCTAGGCACCGCTTTGTGAAGAGGTGCATTTGGGGAACGGGGAGAGGAGGCTGCGAGCTTGCCCCCTACTGCCCTAGAGACTGAGGAAGAAGCAGGGATGAAGCAGCCACAGGGAGCCCAGGCAGCCTCTGGAACGGTGAAGGGGGACAAGACCCAAATGCAGCGTGTCTGAGCTGGAGCCCAGCCCCCACCCTGGCAGTCGGTGGTTGGTGTGAGGACCGCAGGCGCTGGGACTGGGGAAATCCTATGCCTCCCCTGCCGCCTCGGTTGGTTTCTAGGTTAGCCTCGGCCTCCCCACCCTCCTCCCTAGTTCTTTATTTCCTGGGGGGCGTCGGGGGCATTCGGATCCCCGAGGATTCCCCTCAGCAGCCCATTTGAAAAGTTAGCTCTCAGGTTCTCCCTTCCTCACTTCTGGCCCTCCTCCACTCCCCCTCCCCACCAGTCTGTGCTTTTGAGGGTTTCTGAAAACTTTCCATCCAGGCAGTGGAGAGATGAGAGTTTGCCTTGGTCTATCATTCTTCCCCTCAATCCGGCCTTCTCAAGGCCTTAAGAAGCGAGTCTCGTGGTCTTTAATCAAGATTTGAGCCGGGCAAAGACACGCACCCTGGCCCGACTCTCAGCCTCCCCGACTCCTGGCCAAATCTCTTCCATTCCCTCGGCTCCGTGTGGGGCCGTGTACTCGGGTTATACAGCGTCTTTTAGGGGGCTATGACTTCCTTGTCCCGTTTTCTGTTTCTTAATCTCAAAAATGTCCCTCCTTATTATCCCAATAATAATAGACCGTCCTTCCCCTCCAATAATTTACCTGGGCCAGTTTTTTTGTTTGTTTGTTTTTTGTTTTTGCTGTTTTGTAGTGGGGATGAATGGAAGTAGGACTAATACAAACCGGGCATGAGGTTCTTGGTTTTCCCACCCCCAACTTCGTGCTCGAATTGAAGGGGTCCACTGGAGAAGGGGGTGGGGGGGCAGCAATCAGGTGCCCCAGCCAACCCGGAAAGCTTTGAATTTCGTTCCTAGGTCTTTAACCCTAGAAGGGTCAAGCAACCAATCAGGAATGCTCTAAGTAGGGTCACATGGCCCTTGCCAACCAATCAGCCCAAAGTACTTGGGTCTCTTGTCTGGCCTCACCCTACCTCCACCTCCACTCCCTCCCTCCCCACCTCTCCCTATAGCTCCTGTGTTAGCCCTATTTGAGGTGGGGAGTGGGGCACACTGCTGAGACTATTCTAGCCTCTGTCCCTGAACCAGCTGTGGAGAGCCCTTGGCGTCTATTCTAACGAAGTTGTACCTGGAGGTCAATCTCAATTGTGCAGGGATCAGAAGTTGTGAGGGTGTCCTCTGGATTACTCCCATCTTGGCCTGTGTGGTCCTACCCAATTCTCTAGGTTTTATAGATGTGGGCTCTAGATTAGGCTGTGCAGCAGGTGTGGATATGAGCTCGAACCCTGAATTCAAGTTCTGAGTATGGTTATTCCCTATGTACTCACCTCGTACAAGTTATCATTTCCTTCCAATCTTCTTGGGGGCAGGTGTGATGATTAGAAGAGGCCTCTTTTGATTTGTGTTTCTGGAAATGTTCCAGGAGTCATTAGCTTTATCTACAGGATGATCCTGTGTCCTGGTCAAAGGACACAGTCACTGAAGGTGTGGATTTCAATGTTTGTGTATACATGAGTCAGTCAGAACAAGCCATAGGTGGAGAAACTATTTCCGAGCGAGGGCATTTGATGACACAGAGAGTGTGCATGTATGACAGAAGTGTGTGTTCCCTAAACATTTGGGGCTGGGCCCTGACCCAGCCACCTCATGAGTGCAGACCAGGTACTCCTCATGCCCCACTCCTCTCCAGGACTTTGTTCCAGCGTTAATTTTTCTGGTTGAATTCTCCACCTCTCCCCTTCTTCTGATCTCTGGTCCTCTTGAGCTGACCGAGGGGAGGGAGTTCTGATGGGCTGTGCCCCTGGGAACTCTAAGCCCTCCTCTGAGGAGCCTCAGGGGTGCAGGATAGGAGGGGTAACCCAGTGTGAGCTGGGCTTTGTCAGCACCCTCCTGTTTGTTTGTCTTCTGGGTAGGGCTGATGCCACAGGTGGGAAGGATTAGAAAGAGAAGCCAGAGGGAAGGCAGCTCTTCTGGAAACTATTGAGCCCTCACTCTCCACATCACCTTCATCATACTGCTCCATTGACTCTTTCATGGGTTCGGAATGAAAGCACACACATTCTTTTTCCCTGGTAGATGGTGTGGTAGTCTTGCCTGAGACCAACCCTCACCTCCAGTGTGGATTTCTCACACTAGAGTTTCCAGATCCCATAAAGCTGGGGAAAGACAAGGGGGTCTTGGTTGTCTAAGCAGGCACTGGGAAGAGAGATTTTATTGCTTATTCCCTCCTAATATCCATGTAAACTTTTTATTTCTCTTTGACTCTCCCTCTCTGTGTGTAGTTGCTTTGGGCTGGGTTTCAATTCTGTATTTTCTTTTGCTGAGGAGACAAGCACCACTCTGAGCCTCCTCCTCAGTGGGTCTGGAGACCTTGGAGCCCTTTGAGGTGGAAAAGGGGGGAAATCAGGACCCCAAGTTAGTGGTCTTTGAGTTAGAGATTCAATATAAGGAAGAAATGAAGCTGCTAGAGGGCCAAGAAAATCACACCCCCCTTTAATGGGTCCTGGTAACCCAGAATGGTGTGTCTGTTCTAATAATATCTCCTTAATGGGCTTTGATGGGGCCCCAGGAGCCAAAGGAATTTGGAAGGCTGAACTGGGATGATAGAGATCTCTTGGCCCATGAGTCCTGCAGAACCCTGGAATTTATCTCCCTCTCCCATTCCTAAGGCTCACTAAAAGGGCAAAAGGGAACAGCAACACCCAGGAGAAATCACTGTGTAGGGGGACCAGGGGATAAGATTTGGGACTTGGGGAAGTTACACTAGGTAATCCAGCACCTTGTTCATTCTCTGATGGCCAGGCCTTAGAAGCTACAATGAGAGGCTCTGGGCATGCTGGGGAGCCAGTGCAGGTGGAGGCTACTTCTTCACACCTGATAAAAGTACAGAGATGTTTCTCCCACCATCTGGAGCCCTGCATGGGCGCGATGGAATGTGTAGGCTCAGTTCCCTCGGATCCTTCAGTACTGTGCACGCCACAGCTCTCAGAGGGGTAGAGAAAACCAGGTCTTCCCTAGAAAGATCCCTGTTTCTCCCAGTCCCTAGCCCCAAACACCACACATGAAGAGGAAGTATATACAGAAGTATATTCAGTGAACACACAGAAGTATATACATGTGCCCAAGGATGGTATGAAAGAGGGCATCTGAGGTTTTGCTTTGTAAATCACTCTCCCCCAATCTGGCCAGGTCTGAAGACAGTAAACCAGTCTTGAGCCAACTTCCAAGTCCTTGCCCTGCCCCATTCTTCCCACCCACCCAGCCTGGAGACCATTTGTCCTGCCCTCCCCACCTCTGCCCTCAAGCCCTGGGCAACTGTCCAGTTTCCTTCCTTCTTCCTCTCTGGAAAACCAAACCCTGGAGCAGCCCCCAGAGATGGTGGCAGCCAGGCTCTTGGTGACCGTTAGTCTTCTGTTGGCCTGTGGGTTGTGGAGAGTTGGAAGATAATAAGGGACTATGAAGCCAGACCCTCATCTGATCAAATCACCCTTACTCTCTGCTCCAGGCTCAAATTCCAAATCTCTCATGGCTGATTTTTTTGCTCCTGCAGTAGAAAAAAATCTAGTAAATACTTTTTTTAAAAGTCACCTAGAAAGCCCAGTGTGTGTGTGTGTGTGTGTGTGTGTGTGTGTGTGTGTGAAGTAAGTAAGGGTCAGGTCTCATTTTAGATTTTGTCTCTCCCCCTCCTCTGGATAGAGGGTGAAGGCGTGGGCCTGGGTTTTATTGAGGGTGCTTTTCCTGTTGGGAGTAGAGACTGGGTCATAAAAGCCTAGAGGAGCTGTTTTGATCTGGTGACTTCTCAGGAAGTAGCATCTGAAGTTTTGCTTTGTAAATCACTCTCCCCCAATCTGGCCAGCAAGATTGGATTGCACTTCCCCAAGCCCACCCGGGGCCCCTCTATACCTCCCTTTCCCCAGTAAACCAAAGAAGGAAACTGAAAGGGAATCCATGGCTCCCAAAAATTTCCACCTCCAATAAGAAAAGAGCTTATTGGAGATTCCCCTCCTCAAAATTCCAGATTTAAAAAGCAGCCGAGGGACCTTTCATTTTCTTTTGTCCACACAGACCTTGTTCCCCCAACCCCTCAACTAAAAAGGAACCAACATCCAAGCAATCAGCTTCTGAGCCTGGTGGTAGATACCATGACTCCTCGGGGCTCTGCTCTCCCTGTGACCCCTTGCCTAAGCCCCAAACTCCTTCTTGACAAGGTGGAACAAGGTGTTCAGGGGAGAACTTACGAAGAGGGGATGGGAGTGAAGCATACAGAAGTCCCCAGCTAGCACCATATGAATGGAGGAAATTCTGCAGTGCTGTGGAGCCTGGTTTTATGTAATTAAGATGGGTGCAGGGGTGTGTGTGAAAGCTCACAGCCTTCCTATTTCTCTCTAACCCAGTTCTCTGCAGACAAAATCATATTTTACCTGCATGGCTCCATTCTGTAATGTTAATGACCCTTCCTCTCCTAAAGACACCACAATTTCCCATGGGTCTCCCCTGAGCCTGGAGCTAAGGAGCTGAAGGGAAAAGAAGTAAAGAGTCCTCTACCTCCGTCTCAGTTTGGGCTCAGTAAATCAGGACGTGTTCAGGCCCAGCCATCAGGGCTCCTAGCCACGGCCAGAGAAATGTCTCCACGCTGGGAATGAGGCCATAGATTACCTGAGTGCCTGGGCTCTCATAGCACTCGCATAGGCTCTAGTGAACCCTTGTTTATTTCCCGAGAACTCTGGGCCCGGGCATCCCAAACTCACAAGCATTAGAGAATTGCCCTCATTCCTAGGACTCCAAAAAAAAAACTCAAAAAAAAAAAAAATCCAGGTGTCTTTACAGGGAGCTGAACAATCCTATAGCTGCACACGTGAAAATGTATTTATAGACCGTTCTATGTCTCTATAACAGGATGTATGTTTTACATCGCTCTCTATTCCACATTTAAATATAGATTTATAGATCTCTAGATTTATAGATCCACAGTGAACATAACAGTCCTCTGTCGAATTCCTGCGTGCACATTACCAATCCTTCTATAGTGTTGGATGTATATGCTAGGATGTATTGGTACAGCTCTCTCTCTCTCTAAACATCTAGATGAATATTTGGTGTGGTTTTTTTTTTTCTCTCACTTGGAAAGAACTATAGATATGTTGCTCAATCTCTATTTTGAAAAATTTATCTTGATTTATGTAAAGGTCCCAACTCATAAAACAGCTATTTATTGAAGCAGAATATTTGGAGATATTTGTAGTCTTTGCAGAAACTTAAATATTAGAACATATGTTTAGAGATGGCTTCATAATGTACACATCTACATGTAGGAGCACAGCTCTCTGTCTGGAAGGATTGAAATGTGCTGTCTCTCTATCTCTGTGATCAATAAAGAGTGGGATAGGGAACCAATACCTTTTGGACATTTTGCTTATTAAAGCAAGTGATTCTGTTGCTATTTCCAAGGCTACCTTCACATCTAGTCCCACGGAATTACCTGTCCCCTGAAAACCCACTCGAGGGACCACAGCCTCTGTCCAGACTGGCCCTGTGACCTGCAGTTCCAGCCCAGGCCCCCAACCTGCAGCAGCTCCTCGGAGAGCCGGGAAGGAGCAGGGCGCTGGAGAAAGGGAAGAGTCCCGCAGCCCGGTCCCTCCTGGCTCCCAGGGTGAAGCTGACAGAGGCAGGAGTCCCCCCACTCCACCCACTGGGCCTTTGACATTGGGGGAAAGGGTGTTCCAGCCCCTAGCTATTTTTGTAGGGTGCCCAAATGGTGCCAAGGCCACTGCCCAACCCATAGGTGCCTCATCCCCAATTGTTCTGGGTGCCCAGGGCCCAATTAAGCAGCCGCCTCGCTCCCGGGCAGCCGCACTCTTATCGGCGGGATTGATGCCTCAGCGGCTCCTGTATATCATTTCCAAGATTTTTTCTGTCCAACTCCTCGGCTCCTTTGGCTTCTGCGGCTTTGACTAATGATTGCTACAGATGCCAACGTCTCCAGAATCCTAATAGCCAGGCGGGCGGACTCTTATTTACCCAGCAACATTGCTGCTGGGGAGGGAGGTTGGGGGACCAGAGGTTGGGGTGCTGTAGGTGGGGATGGGGTAAAGGGGGTGCAGGGAGAAGATTGCGACCCACTCAAGTTTCCCTGAACTTCTTCCCCAGTGAGAAAGCCATTCCCAACTCCCTCCGCTCCCCGAGGGGGGAAATGTAATCATAAAACACTGCTAATAGTAAGTCATCTCGCCCTCTTGGAAGGGATCAAAGGATGAGCAGACCGTGGGAGAGTCATCAGAGGGGTGTTTATTAGTTGTAAATAGACGAGACATTAAGCGGAACACCAGCGGTTTGGGGAGGACAGAGAGGGCTGGTTTTGTGTGTGTGTGTGTGTTTGGAGGCGAGAAGGGCTGCGGTGGGAGCCAGGGCTCCTTTTCTTTATTTCCAGTCTTCCCCTTCCACCCCCCACCCCACATCTCCTTTACTCGGAAATTAAAATCTCTCCCCTCTCTCCTGCCTCGGCCTCACCTTCCGCCCCTCGGATGCAGGGGCTGCGGCTGCTCCGGGACGGCGGTGCGGAGGCGGCCGCCACGGGCCTGAGTCCGGGGCTGGGGAGCGACCTCAGCCTGGACGGCCGAGGGCAGGTGGGGGGCTCCGAGCCCCAGCCCCGGGGTCCCGCCGGGGCGCGCGGTGGTGCACGGTTGTGGCCTGTTTGCTTCTCTGGGCGCCTCTGGGCCGAGGGCGCAGGGCCGGTCTCGGGGCCGGGGACCAGGCTGGGCTCCCCGCCGAGCCCGGAGCGGGCGCTGCGCCTCCGCGGGTCCCGGGCTGACCCCCGACACCCGCTTCTCGGGGCGAGGAGGAGGCCCGCGGGCAGCCGGCCCCGGCGGCGGTGATGCTCAGCGGCGCCTCCGCAGAGAATAAAGGAGCGAAGAGCTCGGAGGGCGGCTGGCAGCCCCGCGTCCTCGGAGCCCCGGGGGCGGGTGGCGCGGCCCGGGCCGGGGGACCATTTCGTAGGTGTGAAGAGCGAGGCCGCGGCCCGGGGCAGCCGGAGAATTACGCGCGGCGGGAGCGCTCGGAGAGACAAAAAGGGAACCGGGAGATTAAAACCAGGCGGAGGCAGAGGCGTCTCCAGGCAGCCAAAGCGAAAATCAATCACGTAATTAAAAACGGGGAGCGGGCGAGGCCCGAGGTTGGGGGTCTGGGGTTTGGAGGAAGCCACCGAGGTGCGGGCCGAGGAGGGCGAGCGTCCGGGGGAAGGGACTCGCAGGCCAGCGGAGGACAGATCGCTGCTATCCCTGCCCGGCTGGGCAGCGCGGTCCTGAGAGCCCAGGGCCCCTTCTGGGACTCGCCCATTTTTATGAGATTCCGGTTCAGGGCTGCTCCCCACCCCAGGGGTGCCATGGCGCTGCCTAGGAAAGTTGGTCCGAGAGCACAGGTGGCACCGAGGTGCTTGAGGGGAGAGAGGGAAGTGCCACCCTGGTTTCAGGTACTGACATATTGGCCTCGATTCCCCCAACCCAAAAATCAGTGCTTGCCTTTAGGATGACTCCCATCTATGGAACCCAGGCTCAGAAGGGGGTAGGAAGCGGGTGGAATATTATTAATATTCATAATAAGAAGAATTAAAGCTTACATCAAGGGAGAAAGGGGCATCCCAGTCCAAGTTTTAAAGGGGTTATAACCCAGCAGCCTTAAAGGGGAAACTTGGGGCTGAGCAAACTGGACCCCTTCCGGCAGGAAAAGAGAAGGAAGCAGGACAGGAGGCACCCAGGCAGCTGATTTGTGAGGGAATGATGCTCTTGTTATTATTGAGGTTAATAATGGTAACCTCTGGTATGGCTGGGTCAGCCTGGAGAGATGATTTCTAAGCAATCCTTTCTCGCAGAGGCTTCTCTAGAGAGAAGTCAAGGGTTCCCCAACTTGGTGATGATGGGGAGAATAAAATAAAGACCTTCCTCTCTCCCCCTTTCCTCTCCCACTCCTTGAGGATTCCAGCAAAAAGGGAACCTTATAAAATCTCCACGCCTCCCATCATCGTCCTCTGCTCTCGGTCAGTTCACTAAAACGCACTGTCTTTGGGTGCTGGGCTTTGTGGGGTGTCTTTTTTACGAAGTTCCGCAGACAGTCACCAGACCAAGTCCCCATGAATTCCATCTCTGACCCTGGAGGAGACCCGGGGTTCCCTTGCTTGCTCCATGGAGTTCTCTGTCTATCCTTAAACTTTGCAGTTTCCGCCTTCTTTGGTCCTGGGCGCCTGACCCCATGGGGTCTCTGGCAGCTCAGAGGCCACAAACAGATGAGGGCAGACGCCCTCATCCACCCCCGTAAGGGATCGCAGCTTCCCAGCATCACCTTCATTCTGAGAGCACCAGGCCAGGAGCCTTCCCTAAAAGACCCTAAAGCCAGCTTCACTCCTGAATCTTTCAAAACTGCATTTAAACTCCTTTAAAAATAAAAGTCCTTCCCCCACTAAATAGCAAAGCTCGGGTCACAAATCCCCAGGCGCGCAAGCTTCCTGCGCCCTTCCTCAGAATTTGGACAACAACAATATTCATAATAATAAGAATTAAAGCTTACATCTAGGGAAAAGGGATATCCCAGGCCAAGTTTTTAAAGGGGTTATAATCCAGCAGCCTTGGCCGGGAGTGGGGGTCAGTGAGGCCAGGATGAGCAAAGAAGGGGGTGGGGAACCCAGCCTCTCCTAACTAACAATTTCTCCAGCATAAAAATGAAACATCAAATTCGTTAGCCCAGGGCCTTCATTTTTCCCCTTCCACATTATAACTAGTTATTGAACTCACTGGAAGATCTAAAGGCCATTTGCGAAGAGACAAATTTCAATGGAGTTTCCCCATCAATAACCCCATGGCAGTGACCTATTGGAACAAGTCAAACACCCGAGGTGAAATGCAGGTCACTCTGTCTAACCAATATTAAAATGCGGCCACTTTTTAAAAAGCCACTTTAAACGAGATTTGAGGAAAATTGAATTCCAAGGAAGGCAAGGCAAGGAGGAGGAAATCCATGAGAGGACCTTGCCTATGGTCTAGGAACAAACAAGGGAAATTTATCTTTAATATTTTAAAGGGGGGCAAATTAACATTCCATGATTGCTTTTTCCCCCTCCAAGACTATAAGCGATTCCAGGAGAGAGAGAGAGAGAAAAAAAAAGGTTGAGTATTTTCTGGTGACACGTCCAGGTTATTAAAATCATTTTAGACCAATTCATTACTTTTACTGACAAGAGATTTAAGAAAAAATCAATTAAGCATTTGCATATTCTTTTGCATACATTAGCCCTGCCTGCTGGCATTAGAAAGGGACAAAACACACATATGTACATTCATACATACACAGGGGGAAATGGGATGGGAGTCTTGCTTTAGTTTGGGGTTTTGAGGTAGTTTGAGGAAAAAATAAAAATAAAATGAATGATCTGATTGCATACTATCTAAAAGCCAATTTATTTCAGGAAGAAGAAAGAGATAGGTTGCCGTTTTCAATCTCTAAAATAACAACAACAAAAAACCCACATACATACACTAAAAGCAAAACCCTGCACTTCTGTGAAAGGAATGACTCTCATTTTCCTTCTCTTTGCTTTCCAAATCCTACATGGTCCTCACATTTATTCTTCTCCCTAGGAAAATTCAGGGAGTCTAAGAGGCGGATTTTAATGCAGCACAGAATCTGTGGAGCCGCTGAGGTCTCTCAGCCGGCAGCGCGTTACTGGGGAGGGGAGGAATATGGGTTATCCAACGGTCAGTATGGTAATCCGGGCACAATAAGGCCTCGCACACAATGGACACATATTTTTCTTCAGCGGTGTCAGAAGGGAAGCGCTTTGTACTGAAACATGTTTCCAAAAGAGAAACCAGATCGAGATTTAGAAAGGATATAGGGTCGGGGGGTATTCGGAGAGTGTTTAGAAGCTGGCAAAAGGTAGTCAGAAAAAAAAATAAAAAATAAAATTGGGTCAGAGAGAGGTGGAGGGCAGAGCCAGTGGGAGAGTAGAGAGATCCTTGGGTTGGCAAGGCCGGATGCGGGAGGGTAATGCACAAAAGGAGGCAGGACAGAGACTAGGCAGGCGTCAGTGAGGAGAGCCACTGCTGTAGTGCCCCCCTCTTCCCCCTCTCCGCCCCTCCCCCATACACCCCCAATTAAGCCAGTGCTAAGTGCAGGGTTTGATTTCCGCACTGCTAACAAGTGAAAATGTTTGTATGTATGTGTGTGGTGCAGTCTGGCTTGCTATTTTCCTCGTGAGATAGGCAACTTCCTTGCTATTAAGCTATAGAAGCCAGAAGAGAGGTGTTTTTTGTTTTGTTTTGTTTTGTTTTTGGTAAGTGATATAGATAAATGTGGGCATATTTGGGGGAATCGCCCAGATTTCTCTTTATGAATGTGCATGTTGAATTAGCTGTGCAAGCCTGCAATGAGAACCACACATATATCTGTGGCTGCATAAGGATGTATTTAATATATTAATAAACATTAGTAGTGTATATATATATATATTTGTTAGCTGTAATAACCAAAGACAGATTTGACATTTAGTTGGAGGCATCTGAACTCTCTGTGTCTACTTACACATACTGGCCTGAAGTGGTTTCCTTCTCCCACTCCCTCTGGCCACCTGCAGGAGCTCAGAATCCTGGGGAGCAGGTTGGTAGGATGTGGGGTGGACAGTGCCTTGGGAAAGACCCCCTAACAAGCCCGAGAGGGTAAGGAGACAGAAGAGGTGAGGACTGAGGTGGAGGCAGAGCTGGCAGAAGCTGAGTGTGAGGGCTGGGGGAAGGGGAGCCAGGCCAAGACCTCACAGGTCAGGTGGGGAGAAGGTATCTGGGCCGGATTGGGGTGGGGCAGCCTGACCCAGGAGCTGGCCTGGAAGGGAGGTTGGGGTGGGGCTAGGAGGCTTTCAGTGCCTTTAGCGCCCCTACCCCCCACCTGAGACTCCCCAGCGCTTTGGCTCTCCCCTGGGGGCAGCGGTTCAGACTTTCCTGCAGGTCAGCATTCAGCTTTGGTTTCCTTTTGCCCCTCTTCTTGCTCTCACCCCACCGCCAATAATTACAAAAAAATAAAACCCTCACTCACTCCACACCACTATCAACCTTCCCCTCCTCAAAGTCTCACGTTCCTCTTCCAACCAAACCAGCCAGTCCTCACACTCAGAGGGTCCCGCACAGGAGTGGGGGGTCTGTGGACATTTGGGAATCTCCTCCAAGAGATGGCACACCCCCAGGAATTTCTGTTCCCTCACCCACCTGATGGCAGGGGGCAGAGCATCATCTACTTGGGAGGGTGTATCCAGGGACCCGCTCCCCAGGCACCTGGGTTGAGGGTGGGAGGCAGGAAGGAGGATCAGCCTTTGGACGTCAGCTGTGGCCCGGTGTGACCCGTGCCTTAGGGTGAGCCCTAATTTGGAAGTGGGGACCCTCTCTGGCCTCCCAGAGATGGTGAGAGACAGGCTGAGAATTTCCCGCCTTCCGCCTTCCTCTCACAAGGGCTTTATTTTTTTTTTTTCCTCTTCCCCTCCTCATTCCCTTAATTGCAGATGTTCTAATTAAACCCTCAAATAGTTGTTATGCCGTTTTAAAAGGTACTTATTCAAGTGTCAACCAGGCTGGGCTGGGAGGAGGCAGCGCAGGGCGGCGAATTAAAGGTAGATTGGCTAATCACGGCGGCGATCATAATAATAAAATCAGAGGGGGAAAAATCACATTACGACTTTTCGTGGAAAGGAGGGAGCAGGCAGCCAGCGGCCGCCAGCCCTGCGCCGCCGCCGCCGACACAAAGAGTGCGGGCGATTCCGCGAGACTGATTTATGACGTTTTACAGCCCTATAAAAGCTGTAGCGCCGAGGCGAGCGCTCCTACCACCGCTGGCAGATTTAGTCTAATAAATAAAACATAAACAGTTAACTTTATGTGTCACTTTTATTGTTATCAAGTAAAATATAGCCGGGCCCCGGCAAGCTATGATTTTAAACTATAATTGTTATCAAGTACAACAAGGGGACCAGGCTCCCTCCCTGGGCTCTCCCTTCTGCCGCCCCCCCCCCCCCAACTCTGTGTTATGGGATCAGTTCATTGGAATTGGTGGCATGACACGGCCATCCCTATCTGGGGGGGGGGGCGGTGAAAAGCAACCCTTCTTGCCCCTCCCCTTCCCCCCCCCCCCGTGGCCCTGCCACCCCGGGCACAAAGGTGTTCCTGAGGGCTGGAGACACCCCCCCCCCTTAGGTGTACCCAGCCTCCCCCTTGGTGAGCTCAACCCCTCAGCTTTTGGAAGGCAGCCTGGATATGGCCTCTGGGAATGTGTGTTTACATGTAAACACATGTGTTACATGGATACAATCCCTGGCCCGGAGCAAGCTCTCTCCACGCAGGCCTGCCTCCCGCTCAGCGAGGTCTGCCCTCTGTGGGGACGGAGAAGGAAGAGCGCCCAGGGCCTTGGCGGGCACAGCCCAGGCGGGCGCTGCTCCTGGCAGGTCCCGCTGCTCCCTGCCCGGCTCCAGGAAGCAGCCTGGAGGCGGGGGTCAGGGAGCTGCAGGCCCAGCCGCAGGGGGAGTGGGACTGGCAGTGGGAGAGGTCCCAGGGTCCTGGGCTGGGGCAGGGAGGCTCAGTGGGTGCTCGGGAGGGCAAGGCTTCTGAACACTGCTTTTGCCAACCACTTCCTGTCTCTCTTCAGCGGGGCTCAACCCCCCAGACCTCCAGAAATGACGTCAGAATCATTTGCATCCCACTGCCTCTACCTGCCAGGTCCAGCTGGGAGCCTGCCTCGCCGGCCCCTGGGCCAGAGGGTCGGGTGAGTGTGTACACACGGGAGGGGGCTGGGCTCTGGCACGCTTGAATGGGGGGCACCCCGGGCTCTTCAGCCTCCCCTGGGCTCAGCCCGGGCTCCTCCCCATCCAACCTCCACTCCAGCCCTCATTCAACTTCCTCTTCCTGCAAAAGAGGGGCGCTGCCTGGTGACCTCCACGGACAGACAGGATCACCAGGAATGGAAGCCTTTGGAAGAGCCCAGGAGCCGAGGCCCAAGGGGCCCTTGGAAAGCTCTAGGGGAGACTCCAGGAGGGGGCCGAGTCACAGCCTCCCCCAGCCCCTCCATGCCCAGGCTGGGGAGGATCGCTGGGGGCTTCCCCTCCTCTTACAGGGGAGGGCTGTCAGCCTGTGGGGTGCGCACCGAGACACCCCAGCCTCTGCCAGCCAACCCCCCATCACCACCACCACCACCACCCCAGCAGCAGCACCACCACCACCACACACACAAAAAAATTGGATACATTTTGAATAAAGCGATTCGGTTCCTTATCCGGGGACTGGGTTGCTCCGTGTGATTGGCCGGCGGAGTCACATGGTGAAAGTAACTTTACAGGGTCGCTAGCTAGTAGGAGGGCTTTATGGAGCAGAAAAACGACAAAGCGAGAAAAATTATTTTCCACTCCAGAAATTAATGATCATGAGCTCGTATTTGATGGACTCTAACTACATCGATCCGAAATTTCCTCCATGCGAAGAATATTCGCAAAATAGCTACATCCCTGAGCACAGTCCGGAATATTACGGCCGGACCAGGGAATCGGGATTCCAGCAGCATCACCACCAGGAGCTGTACCCACCGCCGCCTCCGCGCCCCAGCTACCCCGAGCGCCAGTACAGCTGCACCAGCCTCCAGGGCCCGGGCAGCGCGCGAGGCCACGGGCCTGGCCCGGCCGGCCACCACCTCCCCGAGAAGGCACAGCCGCTCTGCGAGCCGGCGCCTCTCTCGGGCGCCTCCGCCTCCCCGTCCCCAGCCCCGCCAGCCTGCAGCCAGCCAGCCCCCGACCATCCCTCCAGCACCGCCAGCAAGCAGCCCATAGTGTACCCATGGATGAAAAAAATCCACGTTAGCACGGGTAGGCAACTTTGCTTTTTGCTCTCCCCCCTCCCTCCCTCCCCTCTTCCCCGGCGCTCCCCACCCTCCCCGGCCCCCTCTCTCCGGCCCCCGTCCTCCTTTCTCTCCTTCCCCCCTCTCTCTCTCTCCAGGAGCTACTCTGGGTTAGCACAATTGAACTGGATTTACGAGCGAGAATGGGTAATTACATCCCCCATAAATTTTATGGCTTAGCTACTCTGGGCAGTCCGAGCCATGTGCTACGATCTGTTATGTATGTGTGAAAACTATGCTCGCTTTCTAAGGGCGCATAAATAATTCAGTGTCGTTACAATGAGGATTCCCCCTCTTATTACACTACAAAGTCTCCAGCTTCCTCCAACTTCTCTGTAAGCCATTTAGCTTGATGACCTGATTCCCCACCACCCCCTCCTCCCGGATCCACAGAGCTGAGGTCGGGGGTGAGGGTGGGGGCAGGGAGCTGCTGCCTCTGAACCCCACTGTTTGCTTTTCCCATCCCCCCCTCGCCCCCCTCAGTGAACCCCAATTATAACGGAGGGGAACCCAAGCGCTCGAGGACAGCCTACACCCGGCAGCAAGTCCTGGAATTAGAGAAAGAGTTTCATTACAATCGCTACCTGACCCGGAGGAGGAGGATCGAGATCGCCCACTCGCTGTGCCTCTCTGAGAGGCAGATCAAAATCTGGTTCCAGAACCGCCGCATGAAATGGAAGAAGGACCACCGACTCCCCAACACCAAAGTCAGGTCCGCGCCCCCGGCCGGCGCGGCGCCCAGCACCCTCTCGGCGGCCACCCCGGGCACTTCTGAGGACCACTCCCAGGGCGCCACGCCGCAGGAGCAGCAGCGGGCAGAGGACATCACCAGGTTATAAAACATAACCCGCACCCTGCCCCCGCCCCGCACCCCCCGCCTCCCCTCACACACAGATTGACTCTTATTTATAGAATTTAATATATATATATTTTGGTTCTTTTCTCTCTTCCTCCCACCTCATCCCTTGTCAGTTCCAAACAGACAGAAACAGATAAACAGACAAGCCCCCTAGCCCTTCTCTCCCTTCGTCTGTTAAGGACCCTTAAAGCATGTGATGTTGTCTTAGCATGGTACCTGCTGGGTTGTTTTTCTTTTTCTTAAGGCCATGTTGGGGGGGTTATTTATTTTTTAAGAAAAGAAAACTGCAAAAATTATATATCGTGCAAGGTGTGCTGGTCTGGTCTGGGTGAGTTTCAGGGGAAATGAGGAAAAGAAAAAAAAATGAAAGAGATTTTTAAAGCTAATTCTCATCCTTCTCCTCCTCCTCCCGCTCTCCCCCTCTTTCCTTAGGCCTTTTGCATTGAAAATGCACCAGGGGAGGTTAGGGAGAGGGAAGTCATTTTAAGGAGAACAAAGCTATGAAGTTCTTTTGTATTATTGTTGTGGGGGGAGGCTGGGAGGAGGTGGGGGAAGACAGCAGACAAAGCTAACTGCATCTGGAGAGCCTCTCAGAGCTGTTCAGTTTGAGGAGCCAAAAGAAAATAAAAATGAACTTTCAGTTCAGAGAGGCAGGCAGTCTATAGGTAGAATCTCCCCACCTCACCCCCCATCATGGTTATTGTGTTTTTGGACTGAATTTACTTGATTATTGTAAAACTTGCAATAAAGAATTTTAGTGTCGATGTGAAATGCCCCGTGATCAATAATAAACCAGTGGATGTGAATTAGTTTTACGTCAATGTCTGATGGTTTCTTTTTATCCCCCTCCTCTTTCTGGTCTGGTAACATCCCCCCTTCTCTATAGTTACCTAAGTTTACTCTGAGCAAACACACAAACCTTAACTCTCAACTCTAGTTTTGCAATATCCTTAAAAGAACCAGTGAGGGGGGTGGGACAGGGGACACTCTGAAGAGGGCATGTGGAAGGTTAGGGCTGATTTCTCCTGTCCCTTCCCTCTGACTCTGCAGGGGTCAGACTCTCTGGGGGTACTTACAGGGGAGCTGGGTGTGGGGGTCTCACTTTCCTATAGTTAGGCACAGAGCTTTCTTTTTTTTTTATTTCCCCTCTCCTCCCTTCTCCTTTCTCTATGCTGAGCAGGCCTGCCTAATTTCAGATGAGAAGGCAAGTTTAGGTAGGAGGGAAAAAATCTTTGATCTTTTAGGACTTTTTTGGGGTGTGTGTGGGGGGAGATGAGGCATTAAGAAAGATGCCCCTTCTACATGTATGATCTCCTTAAAAGAAGAAAGATTTTGAGCTGGTGATTCTGAGGCAGCAAAGTGACCTGTCAGGATGGCTTCTCTGTTTGTTTAGACTTGGAAAGAAGGGTGAAGTGGAGGCCAGAGGCCTGGGAGGCCCCTTGCATGGGTAGGCCTCAAAGCCTGATGCCTGGAGAGAGTGAAGAACTCTTATTTCTCCCCCCCTAACTTTTATCATGGACCTGCCAGGTGTTGAGAAAAGATACAGAGAGAGGCAGGGACCACCCTGTTTCAGCAGGTCCCGGCAAGGCTAAGGGAAGGCTCTCTGGCTCTGCAAAAAAAAAAAAAAAAAAAAAAAAAAGATTTGTTTTAAACTTATTTCCTTGGGGCTAAAAACTAAAAAGAAGCAAAATAAGAAAACTGGTCTGGATTACCTGAATAGTTGATTGAAGCCAAAGGTCCCCGAATAATTCTGGTTGATCAAGCTCTAAGCAAGACCTGCTCACATTTTTGCTTGTTTGTTAGGATGTGGGGGAGGCAGCTGGTGAGTTTCTCAGGCAATTTATCCAAATTTTAGGATGAAGCATTATCAGAAGTAGAAAAGAGAAGGAGGGGAGATCTGGGTGCGTAGAGGAGCCAGGGATACGCATTCCCTCTCTCCCCAAATCCTGGAGTGAAAGGCAGCAGGGGGACCAAGTTGTGAGGATCTGTTTGGCATGCTCTGGCTTTATTTCCTCTCGTACCACTTGCTGGCTGGCTGGTTCTTGGAGTGGGGGTGCGTGTGTGCGTGTGCGTGTGTGTGTGTGTGTATGTGTGTGTGTGTGTGTGTGTGTGTGTGTGTGTGTGTGTGGAGGGAAATCATTTGGTCCTGTAGGTCTACTTTCTCCTTTCTCAATGGTGCCCTGGAGACAGCAAAACATGCTGCCTACAGTGCAGGGAAGCAGGGCCAACAATTATCTGGAGTTATTTAACACAATCAAGTGAATTAGGGGCCAAATCTGACTGTAGCTGCTGTCATCTTGAGAGAGTTGACTTTGGGGCAGAAAGAGAGGGGCTGGCTGTGCTTGGGAAGAGGAAAGGGGGTCTGAGGGGTGGGCCTGCTGGTCCTCCCAGCCCTGTGAGGAAGCTGAGAGGGAAGAGAGGGGGGAGAAAGTAAAATTAGATCCGTAGTCCTTTCCCAACTTGGCTCGTTTGATTTGAGGGGCATTGACTCCCTCTCCTCCTGAAAAGGGAGAAGATGAAAGCAAAGATGGGGGGAACCACTGTCTTTTATCTCTTCAGCTTCTCCCTGAACTTGTTGAAGGAAAAGCAGATTAAAAGAATTGGACAGTCTTTTATTTCCCCTCGTTAGGGGCTCCAGTTCCTCCTTCCGCTCCTCACACATAGACGCATCATCGTTCCCTCCGTGTCTCTATCCCTCTTGCTCTGAAACATCAGAAACCCATAATTCTTGACCAATAAAATAAAGTTAAACCCCTTTACACTTGAGTTTTTAAGATTCCGGCCTCTGTTCTTCCCTCCAGCGGGCTCCATTCTCCCCTCTTTTCCCCAAAGATCCCTTTGCCTTGGACCTGACCACCCATATATAGGACCAGGCTGCTGGGGAGGGCTGGGGGAGACTGTGTGGGGCCACCCTGGGCCAGGGCCCTCGCTTTGGCAGACTTGGTCCCCTGAAGCTGTTGCTCCACCCGATGCTGCTCCTACAGCCTCCCAGGGCTGAGGGCTGGGGCTTTTTATTGAAGTTGGGTTGAGCAGTGGGGAAAGGCTGAGGGGGGAGAGGGGGGAACACAGCCCAGGTTCACGGGGAGGGCACAACATTTTCTCTCACATCGCCTTTATATTCGCCAGCGCCTCTGACCTTTCCCCCACCCCCACCCCCAACCCTCCCAAGCCAGCTCGGGCTCGGCCCCTGGTCTCCAGATAGGATGCCACTGCTTTTGTGGGGCTGGCGATTTCTTGCCCAGAGTAATGGGGAGAGGCAAGGCGCATGAATCCCTGCCAGCACATTGTATCTCTCTCTCTCCAATGGACGAGTAAAAAGAAGACAGGGTGAAACGACGACACCAATTTTCCAAGGTCCTTCTCTCCAAGCACCAAGAGATCCCCACAGGTCAAAAAATGCCCCTGACATGTAAGTAGTTAGCCCTCGATCCGCTCTGGGGGCGAGATGCATAGCAGTTTCAATTCTGTCTGTTTGCCATTCCATTTTTTGTCTCAGCTCTGGTCTTGGGGAGGGAAGGCGGGAAATCTCATCCTGAACCCACGACTTCTACTTGGGGGAAATGGAGTTTCTGCGCTGACGCTGACGGGTGTGCTTGAGTGAAACAACTTGGCCTGAAAAGCGGGAGAGAGCTGGGAAAGGGAGCCTGGGGGAGAGGCCAGGGCAACTGTGTTTCTCTGAAGGCTCCGCAGGGCTGTCTGTATGAACTTTCCTACAAAGTTCTTTCTGCAATCTGTGCACCCGCTTTCTTCATGGTGGTTTGCAATCTAGAGAGCATGTGTGTGTATGTGGGGGAGTGGTAAGGAAGATAAAACAATTAAAGGTTCTCCAGAGCTTGGGGCCAGGGCAGCCCCTGCTGGGCATGGTTTGTCTGCTTTTCTAAGATTGTAGGGCAGTGACTACCCGGGGAATCCCTGAGGCTGAGGGTGGTGATGGGAGGAGCAGTGGGCTGGGGCAGTCTTAGGAACCTTTTCTCTGCCTTTTGCCCCGTCCTGCGAGAGTTTGCCCTCACAAAGCCACTTCTCGTGGTTTCCACGGCTTCTCTCTGGCCCCCCACCTTTGGAGAGCTGATTCTAATGGAAAGTTCCCCCCTTCAATACGCCATTCTCAAGCTGGGAAAGAGAGAGGGAGGATCCCCTAACTCCAGCGGGCACCAGAGCAGAGGGAATATTTATTGCCTCTCTGGATATCATTACCAAGGAATACAATTTTATGAACTTCCTAATCTGTTAGCTTGATTTATCTGGATGGGCAGGAGCCCAAAATAAACATTGGGGGAAAGTCTTTGCCTCTGACCAATCTTTCTGCTAAAACTGACCACCCCGTTGGCCTGCTTTTTCTGCACCCCGATCACTAGCCACATTTCAATTTTTCTCTCGGTCCCGAGTTTTAGCTGCCTCTGGAGAGTGAAGACCGGTAGGGTGCATTGTTTGAACCAGAGACCCGAAGAGGTCCCTCGGGCACCTTACAACCTGTGCAGCTGAAGGCGCTCAGGTCCCTTTTGGATGTGGGGAGCGGGGAAGAAACCAAGGTTTGTTCCCTACCCTCCTGAGCCAGGCGCCTCTTTTCAGAACTGGCTCTCCCGCCATTCCTCGGGATTTTTCTAATTTTCCCTCTGGTGTCAGCTCTGTGGCTTCTTTGAACGCAGGGTCCATCCAGAAGCTGAGCCCACATCCATGCAAGGAGGGGTAAGGCGTCTGCAGCCCCACCTTCCTGCTTTCAGTTCTGAGGTCCGGCTGACACATAGGAGGCCTGGGAAGCGAGGATGGATAGGGAGGGCCTGGGAGTGCGCTGGCTGGTGAACAGGGTTACAGAGTCTAATAATGCGAAGGGACGATTTTAAGTGTCCAGTCCCCGTCAGCAGCTGCCGGATTCTGGAAGATCAGGCTTCTCTGGGGTCTGCTCTGCCAGCCGGGATAGGTATGGGCCAAGCCCAAAGAAGCGTCACCTCTGCTCACCCCTCCTTTCCGGCCCTCCCTTCTCAGCGTGGGAGATGGCGAAAGCAAAGTACATGTGAACTTCTGGGCAGAGAAATCCTGACACGGAGCCTGGAGGCAGGCACTGCCCAAGAGCCCAACCCTAGGTTCCCGCTCTGGTCTCTGGCTTCCCGGAAACCCGCATCAGAGAGCAGGGCACAAAGCGGCCTGCCTTCATGCCGGGATATTGGGGATCGCCAGCCGCCCCGCAAAGGCTGGCGGTGGCCTGGCTCCTCCTCTGGGTTCCACGCCGAGTCGGCCCGGGGACGCGGTGTCGCCTTCAACTGGGTCACGACCCCGGGCTTGGGCGGAGGACAATAAGGCGCTGGGCTGGGAGGCGGGCGGGGGAGCGGGCTGCGCGGCCGCCTGGGCGGGGGTTCCCTGCGCGATGAACCCGGTCCGCACCCCTGGGGTGTCGCCCTTTAGCGCCCAGGCTCCTTGTTCTTTGCCCTATTCCACCTCCCATTTTATCACAGGAAATTGAGTGTAGTCTCAATGAATTGCTCTCCGACTGACCAATACACCAGTGTTACCATTACCAAATAAGATTTCCTTTCTCTTTACAAATGAAAGGATAGTTTTCTGAATTACAAGAGCAGGAAATGGGACCCTCTCGGGATCTGGGCAGGGGTGGAGGGTGTGTGTGTACCAGGGTGGAGATGGGAGAGCTGGTGAGTCCTGGCAGCATTCCCTCACAGGGCCCTGGCTGGACTGAAGAATCCCAGGCCCTCACACCAGCAGACTCTTCCCTCGGAGGAATTCCAGGCCCAGAATGGTCCTCCCCCCACCACCACCCCCAAATCTGAGGAAGGATCGCCTTCCTCTTCTTCTAGCCTTTGTCTCTGGAGGCCAGGTTAGGATCAGGGCTCTTAGAAAAAGGGAAACACATTCTCAGATCTGATGGGCAGGGCCAAGGCTGGGCTATCCATGGGGATTGGTGTGTGTGTGTGTGTGCTGGGGTTGAGTGAGTCACTTGGAAAATTTCTCCTAACCGGTTTGTTCTTGTTGGGAAGAGCTCTCCTCACCCCATGGCTCTCATTTGTGACTTCCCTTGGGCAGGAGCACGGTATTTGTTACTTTGTACATGTGGCTCTTCCCATTCAGCTGGAATGGACTTTGGAAAACAAGGCTACAGAATAGGGGTTGAGTCCTAGATGGAGCGGGGAAAGGCAGACCATTTGAGGAGAGGAGAAAAATGGGGGAGGTATGGAATATTCCTCTTGTATATTTGCTCATGCCTTTTAGCTGCCTTCCTCCAGCCCCTCACCTCAACCTCACCCGACGGAGGGACTCCAGGTGAGGTGGGGAGATGTGGGCCTCTCAGCAAGAAACCTTTCTTCTTAAACTTAAGTTTCTCTGATGATTTTGAACTGTCTTAGAATGTGACTGCCTCCAGCTCTGTCTGTCTGTGGTCTGTCTGTTTTGTCTTTGCTCGGCTGTTCCAAGGTCTCTGCACAACATCCCTGCTGCTTTCTGGGCTCCGTATTCCTCACGTCCTCGCTCCTCAGCCCCTCTCATCCCGCAGTAATCCTCCCGGACCTTCTCCAGCCTGTGCTGCGCCTGGAACTCCCCTCCAACTGAGAAAGAGGAGGAAGAGGAACCAAAAGGGGGAGGGGGGGTGTGCAACGGCAATCTGGGAGGGAAAACTGAGGTTCAAAGGTTCCTTGAAGAGCTTCCAGTCCAGGCCGCTTCAGGGGCTGAGCTGACAGCTCCAGAGTGGCCCTTGGGCCAGAGCGAAAGGAACAGGTTTATAGCTTGGGGCAGATGTTGGTTTAGCTATCTCACCCGGATTCCCCTTTATCTCTTCTCCACCCAAGAGGCTTCAATCCCCATTCTACCTTTGTTCTCTTTCCTTTCCCCCCTCCTCCCCCTCCTCTTCCTCCGTTTGATCCTTCCTGCTCTCCCCCTCAAATTATTTCTTTAGATCTGGAAGCATCTGTTCCTGCCTGCCCCTCCCCCAACACCCTCCTTTTCGGCCCCCCTCCCCTCCCTTCACCTCTAGCAGTCAAAGAAGTCCCCAAATGAAGGGCCTCTGTCCTCTAGCCAGCTCTGTTACCCTAGGGCCCAGAGACTTTTGGACCCAAACTTTGAGACCACTCCCCAACCCCCAGTCACTCTCATTTTTTTTCTCCCAGCTGGAGGGGGTGCTGGAATTGCACAGTTTGAGTCTTGGCCTACCAGGGACAAGTATCTTCTCTTGGGAACAATTATCCATTAAATTCATCAAGGAATCTGAAGTCAGAGGAATTTGTGCTGAATTATTTAAATAACTTGTCCCAGTTCTCTGCTGGACTCCAGATTTTGACCCTATCTTCAGTTCTGACATAGAAGCGAGGTGGCCTTTTCTAACCTCTTTACCTGGTCATTATCACCTTCTCTCACATTTTTTGAGCAATGAAAATACCCGTCGGTCCCTTCCAGAATTCCCTAATGTAAACCAAGACAGTGCATATCGGAGAGCCTTTCTTCTCATCTTCCAAAAAAATAAAAAAGAACCAAAAAGTGAGTCCCTCACATCCTCCTTTCTCCACTCAGATCCAGGAACGTGTGGTCTCCAAAGCTTGAAGGAGAGGGTTATAAACCCAACCAGACAGACAATAGCCGGTCTTTTCCTCTCAGTCAATCCAGTTGAATCTATCTCCAGTTAATTTCAGACCCAAGACTATTGAACTCTAGTTGGTAGACCTTTCTTTAGCAATAACCCATCTTACATCCCAGAGCACCACACTAGACTATCCCAAGGCCCTTGTCCTACTGCCCACATTTGAAAACTGCTAGAGAACGTAAGTCCTCCTTCCACCCTTCCCTCCAGCCCTACCTGGGATCCTGGCCCTTCTCTCCTTGAAAACTGGTAGTTGCCCAAAAGCCCCGGATTTGTACTCCCCATGGCTCTGCCATTCAGTTTCCACAGTGATGAGAGGCAACTGAACTACAATACATCCTCCCCTTCCCTACCCCACTAGTTGGATAGACCTAGACCAGCCACAGTGTTCTCTGGAGGAACCTGATCTAAGAAAGATTCAGGAGATCAGAGCTTATAATTTTGTCATAGCATCTTTGGTAATTAATTAGAATGGAAGGGAAGCCTGGGGAGAGAGTCCCTCCCTCTAGTCTATAATTTCACAGAGTCCTTTCTCTCTGTACACATGTTTACCTAGAGGCACACCCTCAAAACACGAATAACACATACATGCAAGGACCTCAACACATTCATTTCTCCTGTTCATATATGCATGAGTAGGTGACTTTGCTAAAGATAAAGTGTGTGTGTGTGTGTGTGTGTGGAGTTGATGACTGACAGAGAATAACATTCCAACTAGAGCACCTATGAAGTAGGTTTATTGATTTATCACTGATGTCACTTCACAGTATGTCCCCCGTTTCCCAAAGGCCTGCTCCTCTGTTGAAGACCAGTGGCATAAGAACTCATTCTTGATTCTGCAATTTGTTTCCTTAGATCTGGGTGGCTAAAGAAGCAGCAGGTGGAAATTAAAGGCTTCTAGAAGATCAGATTCCTCACAGTGTTCTTGCTTCTATGTCAAAGTTAAATCAAAACCAGAAACATTTATCTAACCCTCCAATCTACACTATCATGCTCATAGGGCAGGACCTAGGAAACAACCAAAACCACCACAAGAGCCACAGCAAATACAGTAACTATGTCCTGGGGTTGTTAACAGCGTTACAGTGACACTATAGGATTGAGTGGATTCATGTATGAAAAGCACTTATATGAGCATTTGGCTTGCAGTGATCTTTCAGTCAGTGCTGTTTATTAATATTAACAACAATAGGCATTTCTTATGTGCTTATTAGTACCAGACATTGTGCTAAACTCATTCTCTCACTGGAGCCCTGTAACACTGTAAGGAGCATACTCCTTTTACAAAAGGGGAAGCTACTTGAGGCCCCGGAGGCTGGTAGAGCCCGGACTCCAACAGGACTTACCTGACACCAGAGTGGACGCTCCACTTCTCTGTTCATGATGGCCATGGGCACCGGCTGTTAGGATGGGACTGAGATTGGCAGGGAGCACTAGTGAGGGTAGCACCAGATTTAGGGCGATAAGCCTAGAGCAAGCTGGGTTTTACTACCTGGCTTGGTTTTGCCTTAGCAGGTTCTTGACCTCATCGACGACAGGCTCTAACCCAGTGGCTCGCAAACTTTTGGGTCTCAGGATCCCTTTACACACTTAAAAATTATTAGAATCTCAAAGAGCTTTTTGGTATGGCTAATACCTATCAATTTTGCCTTTTAGAAATTAAAACTGAAACCTTTCAAAAATATTCTAATTAATAATAATAATAATAAATATATTACATGTTAACATAACTAACTTACTGTGAAAAATAACAATTTAACGAGAAGAATGCCATTGTTTTATATTTAGGCAAATCCCTTTAATGTCTAGCTTAATAGAAGATGATTGGATTCTCATATCTATTTCTGCATTCAATTTGTTGCAATACATTGTTTTGGTTGAAGTATACAAAGTACAAAGCCTCATGCAGATGTGAAGTTGGGAGAGAAAGAACCTCACAGAGCTCCTGAAAGGCTCTTTGGACCACACTCTAAGAACCACTAATCTAACCAGCTGAGATAAGCAGCAGAAGTAACTCCATAACAATTATATTGGGCAACTTTTTAGCTCTTTAGTGGTACTTTTAACTCCAAAACTTGCCATCATTTCACTATTCTATGCTATTTTCAATTTGTGTTATTTTATGAAGTTACTCGGTCTTTCTACCCTATAGATAGATAGATAGATAGATAGATAGATAGATAGATTGCTATGTATGTTATAGGTACGTATTCATTATTTTTAGTATAAATATGTAGAGTAAAATATGGATTTATAGATAAAATAGCTTTTATATGTTTAGCATTATTTGACCTGGACAGTTGAGCTATTAATATCAGTATTATTTTTCAGAAGGGGAAACTGAGCCGAAGAGGGCTGATGTCACTTGCTGAAGATGACATGCTCAGCAAGTGGTGGACATTAGACTAGACCTCCTGTCCTCTGACTCCTAGAACTAGGCTCACCTGCTATAATCCCTCTCTCTAAAGACATGGCTGCATAACATGCATATGAAAGATGGACTCACTATTTATGAAAGGATATGGATTGTTTTTAAGTGGGACATACCTATGTATTCGAGGAGCTGCCAAAGCTTTTCCTTCCTTACCAAACTCCAAGTGTCTGTGATCCAGGGCTTGATCTATCCATTGTCTTGGTGAGAACATACCTTTTCCTTTCAGGTTCCCTGTTGGTATGTTCTCACCAAGAATATGATAGCCCAGCTCTTCACATGAACATACAGAACAGGTGCACTTAGAAATAACAATCTGATCCCCTTCTCTTTTTTCCTATATATAATGTCTAATATACCTTTTCAAAACAAGTGATCTACCAGTGTACAACCTAGGAAAGCATAGCTGTTGAACTGAGGTGTGTATGTGTCTCTGCAGATGCAAACGTGGAACCCTTGGGTGCCCATAGACTTGTTTAGGCACATCCCATGCAAATGCATGAACAACTGGAGTCTCAGTTCTTTCGTTAATCAGATAGGTATTTACTCACAAGTCCTATATCTCATGGCTGTATGAGGCTCATGTTTATGCACGATGCAATGGGAAGAACCCTCGGTGGGAAGTCAGGCTGCCTCAATTCTAGTCAGAGCTTTCCACTCCCGGTTGCCTTAAACAAATCACTACTGTGAGAGCCACCACTTTCTTATCCCCATCACGGGGGGAAATCATTATGGTCTCAGCTATATCTCCAGATGAGGAGTGTGGTGGGAAACAGTAGGGAATGCCTGAGTGAATGTGATTCTTTTCTAGTAGGGAAAAGTCAACCAAAATAGTAGAGAGAATAGTATAATCAAACACTCAGGTACCCATCACCTCACTTTAACAGTGATTGACTCACGGCCAATCTAGTTAATCTAAATTGCACCCAACCCTACCTCATATATTGAGGGTATTTTGAACCAAATCCTAGACATCATATAATTTCTTCTGTGAACAGTTCAATCAATATCGCTATAAGAAAAAAACAGCCGAAACCGGTTTGGCTCAGTGGTAAAGCATCGGTCTGCGGACTGAAAGGTCCCAGGTTTGATTCCAGTCAAGGGCATGTACATTGGTTGTGGGCACATCCCCGGTAGGGGATGTGAAGAGGCAGCTGGTCGATGTTTCTCTCTCATCGACGTTTCTAGCTCTCTATCCCTCTCTCCTCTTCTCTGTAAAAAATCAATAAAATATATTTAAAAAATACATACAAAGTTAAATTAAAAAAATAAAATAAAAATAAACATTACTTATTAAAAAAAAACACACATTTTTACAACATAACCACAATATGATTATCATACCTACTTAAAGAATTTAGCAAAATTATTTAGCTTTTAAAGTGTATAAAAGACCTAAAAAATGCAGAGTAGGAAAATGAGGATAATGGGGAAGAAAGGATGAAGTTTCCTTTTTTATTTCTATCTTAAAGTCCCAGTTCACTTCCAGAATTTCCTCTCTACTCATTAGGCACATTAAAAATGGTGTGTGCAGGGACTCTGGAGGTCTAGGTATGGTAGAGGCAGATAGAATAGGTCCTTGGGAGACACTGCAAACCTCATCTTGAAAGACAATCATTTTTTGAGCCAGAGGGGTCTAAGCAGAGGGACTGTCCAACCATTCTCCAGTATCAGATTTCACCCTTGGCTTGCCTGGGATTTGAGAGACATCTGAAGTCTTACGGAGTTACTGATCTCCACATACGGTACATGCAGATACATGTAATAGCATCCTCTTATAGAAACTCAAATGAGATATGCACAGAGGCCCAGGCAAATCTACCTGCTCACACACTGGTTATACAAACACATGCACACATTCAGAGACAGATGCAAATGTACAACTATATATCAGCAAACTCAGGCATGTGGGAAAACAGGCACAAAACCAAATACTCAGACATATATGAATATGCAGGGATACAAACATACAGGTCTAAGAAAAAAATATATAAAAATCAAATACAAAAGCCCAGAGATATGCAAATAAACATTGGGCCATTTTTACTAATGACCAGTTATCATGGCCAACCCCCATTTCAGTTGACTCCTTCTCTCCCATCCCATCAAATGAAGGAATTATTGGCCAAAGCTCCAATCTGAGTCACAATCATGCAAATGTGCACCTGAGGTAAGTCATCCCAAGGTCTTCTCACTGCCCCTACCAGCACAAGTTTTCTATCCCCAAATCTTCCCTCTCCTCAAAAGATAAAACTAAGAGTAGTGTGGCATGGTAATTATGTGTGTATGTGTCCATATAAACACATATCTTTCTCTTAACAAGACAATTCAGTGAGGAGTGGGTAGACACTGGCCATGTACAGATTTTTGAGTCATCTCAGGCTGACAAGGGAACATTGCTTTGCCTACACTGTGTTATAGCTGTAGGTTAGACTGATTTTTTCACTAAATTGATTGACCAAAATGAGTGTTTTGGCATCTTGTAGACATGACCTGAGAATATATTCTCTGGGTCTGAGTGAAGCTATGTCAATTGTCTGGGCTGATTCTTTTGAGTGAACTTACCAATCAATTCAAATAACGGTGATGGAATTGACTAGGCCTTCCATGGCTATAGAGTGATTCTGAGTCAAAAAATATGGACAGAATCTGACAGTTTAAAAACAAGATCCATCAATTAAATAGAGATAAAACAGTGGGGCTATTTGGCACTATGTTCACCAAAACCAGCCAATTGACTAAAAATGTTCTCGTTTCAACCACTTTTTGTGAAATGCAGCATCTGAGACTCTGGGGACCCAATGTGTTTGCATTGCAAGTTGGATCTACACTGGCATTTAGAGGAAGGAAAGGCTAGTGTAAGTGGCTGTATACTTAGAAGGATAATGTGGTGATTCAAAGCTGTGTAGGTGATTGTATGAGTACATGTATCTAGAAATGTGTCCACTTAAAACTAACACCATTGGCAGGAAAGGCAATGTTGTATAGTGTAACTGGGACTGTCCTTTTATATAGAATCACAGAATGTTAGGGTTTGTTTTTTCTTTCTTTTTTTATTGAATTTATGGAGGTGACATTGGTTATAAAATTATATAGGTTTCAAGTGTACAATTCTATAATACATCATATGTATATTGTATCGTGTGTTTACCCTAAGTCTCCTTCCATCACCATTTATCCTCCCATACCCTCTTCTACCCACAATGTTAGGTATTGAAAGGCCCCAAGAACTCATGTGGAAACTGAAGCTTGGAGAGTTTTAAATGACTTGTCCAAGGTCACACAGCAAGTGAATGGCTAAAACACACCTAGACAACATATTTCTTTGCTAGGGCTGCCGTAGCAAAGTACATACTAGGTAGTTTAATTTATTATTTTTTCACAGTTTTGGAAGCTAGAAATCCAAGATCAAGGTGTTGGTATGGTTCTTCTGAGGCCTCTCCTCTTGGCTTGTAGGTAGTCTTCTGCACATGGTCTTCCTTCTGTGTCCGTCTGTGTCTTAATCTCCTCTCCTTATAAGGACACTAGTCATATTGGATTAGGGTCTACCCATGTGACCAAATTTTACCTTAATTACCTCTCTGTAAAGGCCATGCCTCTCAGTACAGTCACATTCTGTGGTGCTGGGGGTTAGAACTTCAGCATATGAATTTGGGGGGACATACTTCAGCCTCTAACAGACTGCAAGGCTCTGGACTCCTGAGTCTAATGCTACCAAGCCCACAGATAGGTGAACTGGTGTATTATTTTTTTTCTGAATTGCTTCAATTATGTTTTGTTTCTTAGGGGTAGAGAAGTTGTTATTTAGGACGTCGTAAAATTAAAAAAAATTTTCAGAGTCAAGTCCTGATGGGAAAATGAGTGAGCACTGTTTAAGGAATCTAAGATTAGACAGACCAACAAACACGAGAAAAAGACATTTCTAACCAGAGTATTTGGACTAGAAGGAACCATGTGAAGTTGACTGTCTAGACAGGGGTTAGGGTGAAAACTTACCTGGTGTGTTCAGAGTGCACAGATGTCCAACAACTCTCATGACCCCAAGTTCTTCCTTATATATAATCAGCATCTTGGTGCTAAACTCAACCCCCTTCCCTTGCATTCAGTCCTCAACTTTGAACAATAAGAAAGGTTTTTTCCTTTGAAGCTTGATGAAGGCATGACAATATACTCAGGACAGCCAACTTCCTCTTTCTCTCCTCATTTGAGGCTGAGAGTATAAAGACAGAGGCCATAAAAGAAAAAGAAAAACAGCGTTCTTACCCTTTTACTCTCTGTCCCCGGACATTAAGCCCCTCTCTAGGACCTGGTTAGCTCTAGGGAGTGGATTGAGGTGATTTGGCATGTAATGTGGTACAGAAACAGGGAAGAGAGAGGCCCTCTAATTTTACAGGAGTCACAGATGGGCTACAGTGGGAGCAGGATGTGGGTATGCTGAGGCGCGTGCCAAAAGAGTGGCCACAACCAGGCAGGAGGGCCCATATTACTATGATGGTTGGTGCCTGTGTTCTCTGCCATCAAAAACAAGCTTGGATTCTGGGGTTTCAATTCCAATAATAGACAGCTGAAATGGTAAGAGACCCAGATGCAGTGTGGTGGGAGGAAGAATACTGGTTTGAGGACCAGAACACCTGGATTCTGGTCTCTGTCTGAGCCTCAGTTTCCCTTCCTTCACAATGAAGTGGTTCAATTAGGTTATCACTAAGATCCTTCCAGCTCTGAGACTCGAAGCAAAAACTAGAGGGTGCTGGGGGGCAGGGAAGGAATACTCTTTGCAGCAAATCAAATGATGGACTGTGTGTGTCTCCGTGAACCAAACCAGGCACAGAAAACCCTCCATCTTCATTCCAGAGTTGGTGGGGGGTGGGGAGTGGGGATGTTAGCTGTGGTGTCTCCTCATTTGACAACTCAACCTTTTCCACCAGCCTCCTGCAGACACACGGTGGGGAGCTGTTTCCCTTAAGCACCCTGCCCTGAGGGAAGAGAGGCCAAGACAAGATGGGGCAAAACAGTGGGAGGGGTGTCTGCATGATGCCAGTCGCCAGGTAAAAACAGAGAAATCAGCCCACTATCTGCTTAGTTTCAAATATCGAAATAAAGGGGTCCAATGTTATAGCTTTCATCTGAAGTTAATGGATAATGAGACGCAGGATCGGCCTGATGCAGCGATGCAGGTTACAGCCTCCAGAAGGCTGTTCCCTGCTCCCCAATTATCTTGCCACCGAAATGCCTTCAGTTCCACCAACAGAGCACATGGTATTAAGCTCAGTCCTACCAGATCACATCCTTTAAAATACAGAAGCACCATGGGGATACTTTGTCAAACAAGGATAGAACGGAAAAGTAGTGCTTAGAGGGGAAGCTCAGGGAGATGAGGGGCTCCGAAGATTTATCTCTAGATACCTCTCAGCTCAACACTGGCTGGCCCTGTGAGGAAGCTAGACTCTGCCTGGGGACGTGGGAATCAAGGATTCTCCTAGAAACCAGATGCCCGAGCTAAGGGGATATCTCTAGTCTTGGGAAAGAGGTGGGTGGTTATCATGCCGAAAAACCACAGGTGCTGCTGGTAGAACTGGGAGATGAAAGTCAGGGAGATGAAAACTCTGACAGTGCGCAATGCACTTGGATCCGCCACTGTAGACGTCAGAGTAGAAGTGCCTTGTGGAGCCCCGTCTACATGACCAGAGGATGTAAAACTATTTCAGAAAAATATTTCTCCCCATTTCTGTGATTATTTGCTGTTTATCTAATGCAGGAGACACGATTAGGAGGTGTAAAAACCTAGCAGATGAGGAAATATACCGCCAGGGTTCAAACCTGGCTGTGTGACCTTGGGCAGGTGACTTAACCTTTCTGAGATTACATTTCCTCATGAAATTCAGCAGAAAGCACCTGGCACATAGTAATCCCCTATAAATGGAAGCTATTTTAGTTATGAGTACTGAGGGGGCTTCAGGACACTACCCTTGAATTGGAACCAAGCCATCAAATGAATGACTACCATGTTCTCAAATCATAAGCTAGACCCTGAGAATTCATGCATGATCATCTTACCCAGAGAATTTCAGTCTTTTTCCAACTTCATGCTACCTCTCAAGATCTAGTTATAAAAGAAGCAGAAAGAGTTCTGAATCCTTCTGAGCAGCCTAGAAACCTTAGGTTTGGGACAAGGATGGCCTTACCCACAAACAGGATGGGTGGCTATCTCCATGATTTGGTTAAAAAAAAAAATAGCCAGCCAACCTCACACAAATGTATATCATGCCACCTGCCATGGTTCTGAAATGCCATCATGATAGCTATTTCCTTCCATCTGGGCAATGGCTTCCAAACACCACTGCAAGAAACACCCCATTTTCTGGGAGAAAGTACATTTCCACACATTGGTGAAGGTCCTAACCTGGCATCCTGGCCCAGCAGAGATAGGGCTGGTACACAAGATGAGTAAATCTTGACAGGATTGAGGAGATGAAAGTGCCAGAGGCATACAGTGGAAAGCATGGGTAGCAGAAAGACATGAGGACCAGGACCATGGGAAGGGGAAAAGATACCAAATGGCTTATAGGACCCCTGAGAATGTCACTCTGCCACCTGTGGTTTAGGGAGCTAAAAAGTACATTCAATTCTAACTTTTCCAGTTCATCTTCATATTGACTCTACTTGGCTCTTATACCCTCTAGTTCAGACTTGCTTCCTCCCAGGAGCAATTGCATGCTTGGGCAGAGAGGTGGAGTGCTGGCCTCAGGGACTAGGTAGTTTGAGCAGCAACACCCAGGAGCTCAATGGCAGGCCAAGCAGCCTTGTCTCTGGCCAGGGCTGCAATGACATCAGCTGCAGTTCTCCATCCTGGGTTGGGACCAGGAAAATGAGTACCTAAGAGTACGCTCCGCAGATAGCTGGGACTCTAGGGGGCCTTTGAGGTGGTCCAAGAGCCCACCCAGAATCCATCATCCAAAATCATGTGTCTGGTTTGTGTTTTAATTAGAGTCTCTGAGAAGATATGAATTTATATTTAAAAGTATAAAGAAGTGGATATTTTTACAAGTATAACCAGTTTCATGGTTATTCACTTAAAAAATATGTGTGAATATTATATACACATTCTTCTTTTCTTTCCATTGCCAAAGGAGGCCAATGGGATGTGTGGGGTCTGGCATCTCTGAGTTCTATCTGGCCTGAACAATCTGAAGGCCACTAATGTGGCCGTTATGTTTGCAGGACTGGCCACACTCCTAAACTTGACTCATGCTTTGGCATATGGCTGCATGAGTCCTCTGTCTAACCTGGTCTGCCTCTTAGCCATGTGCAGGCAGTTTCTGCCCCCCAACGAGCAGAGAAGTAAGAATTTGGTTCCTTCCCTCCACCCCCCCTCGGTGCTCCCTTCCCCCCCATACACACATTATCCTAAATATTTCTGTGATGTCAGGGAAACAGTATTACTACCTACCTCTCTCTGGGCCTCAGCTACTACCCTTCCCAACCTTTCCTCCTCCAAATTATGTGGAAACTTCCATAATTACGATAAAAAGCGGGGGGGGGGGGGGGGGGGGATGGAAAGGAGATTTAGGAATGGGGAGACTGTGTTGGGCAAATGTAAAACACAGGGAGGGCCTCTCAATGCTGCATCTCTGAGAGGGTGTCTTTGTGGATGGGAGGAGAAGGAGCTGAAGGGTGGTAATTAGCTTATTATTGTTTCCCCTGAGTGTTGTGAGAATTCCTTAGGAGACACTTGTAAAAAAGCCCAGGGAAGACAGTAAATACACATCTAATGATATGCTAAATAAATTATTATTGTTATTATTATGATTATTATAGCAATTGCAACTTGCTCCTTGCACTCAAGTTTCCACTAGAGATGGGAGTTGGTCCCCTTATAGCCTGGCCTCCTCTGCTGTCAATATGCCCCAGACTCCCCCCACCCTCCGGAACTGGTGGAGTAATTGGGTAGTGTGGACCAGCCTTTGGTTAACAGACAGTCCCGGTTTCTTCAGAAGGGGATCGCATAAGGAGCTTCGCACAAGCACGCAAGGCCTCTGCCTGGTGCTGCTCTGGTAAAGCTGAGCAGCAGGAAAAGTGCTTTGCCGAGAATGGCCGGGTTCATACCCGGAGAGGAACTTCTTGACTCCCAAGCAAGGGGACTCAGGAAGGGCAAAAGCAAAATCAGACAACTGGGCGCGGGTCACAGAAAGAAAGGGAAAACTATACAAATTAGGGGTACTCAACCCAGATGTCTGGTGCTTCTCGGGGAATCCCAGTCACCGTGAACAATGCTGAGCGTGTGCGTTTTGCAGTGGGGAGAGCAGATTGTTTTTATCAGTTCTCAAAGGGGTCTGGAATCCAGAAACAGCTAAGAGTCGTTTGGCCGGGTAAAGGAACCCCAAATCTCTAGGCTCAAAATGTATGGCAGCGTCTCTTCATTTCCTGCCTTTGGCTAAGGACGATTGTTACCTGACCCCCAAAGGAGGTTAGAAGGTCGGTTGGAAGGTGCAAAGGTTTACAGCATCCCCTACTCCTCCTCCTCAGCCTCCCCTCCCCCAGGAGCTGACACCTGCCTAAGTCCCACTTAAGCAAACATATGTAAATGCTGGCCCCACAGTTCCCCACCCTACATTTCCTTAGGGAAAGCATCCACGGTCCCTGTGGGCGTTAGGTGTTGGGGAGGGGGGTAAAAAGAGTTGGGTGTCTGAGGAGGAAGCTCAAAGGCTGGGGGACCAGAAATGAGACCCACATTTAACCCAGCTCCCTCTTTGCACCTCAGTCCCTCACCCAGGCACAGGGTAGGTCGTCTCAGAGGGTCCTTAGGGGAAAATTTGGGAAGGTTCAAAGCCTTGTGGGAAAGGGGAAGGGGAAACTCAGAACCTGTCACTGACTGTGACCGCCTGTCCCCAAACTCCTGGAAGGAACCCCTCTCCTGGGCCCAAAGGGTAGGGGGCAGAGATGAGGAGGATAAAAAAAAAAAAAAAAAAAACTCTATGAAACAATCTAGTTCAGGGGTGTGACTAGATTAGAAAATGTGTGAGCTTTTTAACGTTAAAAAAATTTAAACATTAATTCTGCTTCATTTGGTAGTATCCCTGGAGCAGAGCAGGCCCGAGAGAGAGGCCTTTTCCTACAGCCAGGCTGCCTGACTCTGCTAATATATTTGTATTTGTGTGCTCTTTAATGGACCAAATAGGGGTTCCCCTTTGGGCCCCGCAGGCCTACTGAGGGCTCCTTCCCAGCCCAAGTCTGGGCTCTGGTTTGGTTTTCATATACCTGAGAGTCTGGAGAGCGGGGAGACTGGGGGCAGCGCTTGCCTTGCCTCCTCTCCCATTTCCTGGCTCCTGGCACCTCCCTCCACCAGCCGTCTCAGGCCAGGCCAGCTCCAGGCCTGCAGAGCCCGCACAGCCCGCCGCCATGTTACCCAGCCTGGCTCCGGCCCTGGGCCGGGGTGCCTGCCACCCCGCTGTGGCTGAGGAGGGCGAGACTCTCTGCCAAAAGCTTTTGAATCCATTGCCATTCAGTTTGCTTCAACAAGTATGTATTGGGCGTCTTCTCTGTGCCAGACGGCAGAGAGGGCCCCTGGCCTGGAGGGCCAGTCCTGTGGGCAGAGGCGGGTGGAGGGCGGCCCTGGGCATCCCTTCCCCAGCATCCGGGAGATCCTGAAGCCGCAGAGAGTGAGTGCAGGAAACCGTTCGCACGGCCCATTCGGCTAAGATACCTGTGACTCCTGGTTTTTTAAAAAAACAATAATGAACTGGGGTTGGGTGTGTCATCCTCCTCCGGTGGTGGGTGGCCAGGAAGGATTGCGGAGCCTTAGCCTGGAAGAGGGCTGCTGGGAGAGAGCCGGGAGGTGTGAGTGAGAGAGGAGAAGGCTAGAGGTCCAGGTCCATGCTCCCTGCTCTACAGAGTCAAGTTCACCCCATAAAAGCCCAGGGCAGACATGTTAGGGAGCTGGAGGAGCCCAATGCACCCAGAGGGGAGGGAACCCCAGTTTCAGGAGCAACAGAGAAGTGGCCCATGGAGCAGGATTAGGCCCCTTTGAGGAAGGCCTCCTGAAACCCCAGTACTAGAAAATTTACCCCTCAATCCGCCAGCTCCAGGCCCAGCCCACAGCCGCCAGAGGCCCAGGTGAAAGCAAGTTTCATTTGGCAGCACCGCCTCGGGCGTTTGGGCTGTGCGATCAGAGGGCAGCAGTGGCGAAAGTGCACCCTGCCCCTGCCTTCCCCTCCTAAATCTCTTCACCTCTGAAGCCCACTCTTTAAGACCCTAAATTGGGGTTCAAGAAAAATGCACAAGGAATGCTGGAGGGGCTAGGGGATAGCTGCATTCAGTGCATTAAAAGCCAGCTGGAGGCCGCTCCTCTGTCCCTCTGTGGGGGTCTCCTTGGGTTATAGGACCTTTCACGCCTCCCCTTCCCTAAGACCGCACCCACTCCCTTTGGCCACCAGCCCCGGACAAAACCGGTTTGGGCCTCCGCCTCCAGTGGGTGTTTCCCAGGTGCTTCCCCTTCCCTCCCTGTCCATCGGTTCCTGCTGGGCCCGCACTCTCCATTCCCCTCCTCTCCTCGCGGCTTCCTGTGCTCTGTTTACTCTTGTGTAACTCCATCCCTCCTTTAGTCAGAACTCTGTGAGCTGCTCTCCTAGGCGGCCCATGCAGCTCTCCAGCTGGCCCTCTGCAAACACTTCCGTGCATAAGTCTCTCCCAGCCCCTCATATAAATATGTCTGTTCAGAGATAGACTGGCCTAAGCCCCAATTTACACACATCACGAGATAATTACACCCTTATATACATACAGATATCTCTATGGAGTTATATTCGCAAGTGTCTATAACTCTCAAGAGAGATAGCAGCATGTGCATATAGGACTATAATTACTTATGTCTATTTTTATAACTATGTAGTTATAAATAGATATGCCTATATATAGTGATAATAATATAGAAATATCTCCATCGCCATATATGGCTTTAAGTGAATGCTCTAACCACTCTATATCACAATCAATAAGTATATATCTCCTGGTATGTAATTCCAACGATATACATTTATCTATATAGCTGCTCGGAGTTATAAATCTGTCAGGATATCAAATGTCCATAAAGCTGGATGGCTATAAGAGAGTCGTATATTTTCCCATATATAAATCTGCTCCTGTAACTATTGTATATGCACAAACACAATGGAAATAATTATATTTTCCTCGAGCATAAATCTGTAAATACAACCACAGCACATTTAGGTATGGTTAGAGATAGAGCAATATTTTCTAGGCATCAGTCTGTCAATGGAGCCACCGGCGCTTCCAAACAGAGAGAGTTCTAGTGGGAGTTATAAATAAACCCTCCAGATGTGAACGGATCAGCAGAACTAGCTATAAACACCCGGCTTTCCTTCTTCTTCTTTGTAAGGTAATCCTGACAGGAGCACAGTCACATATGACAGGGCACAGAGGTGGAGGTGGCTGGACTCTGGGAAGCCCTGCAGCCCGCAGGCTCCTTCGCTCCGTCTCCTGGTGGCCGGCCGAGGGCTCGGGCAAGCGGCGAGGCCTAGGGGAGAAAAACGGAGCAGAGACTGGCTTGAGTCACTTTGCCCCCATCTTGGGCCCCAAAACCTTGCACTAAGGAAGCCCCAATCTGGCATCCCGGCCAAGAGCAGAAGGGTCCGGAGACTGGGGAGAAGCAGGCTGCAGGCTGGGTTTGGGAGGGAGACCGAGCGAGCGAGCGGTGCCTGCCGGCCCTGACACCCCATCCCCGGGCCGCTGCCTCGCCCGCCCGGCGGCTGCCTGGAACCCAGACCCAGGCCTCTTCCATCCGCGTCCTGCCCTCAGCCGTGCGGCCAGATTTGTTTTCTTTTATTTACTTTTGCCCAACTGGCTACCGTAGTGTCCTCCACTCTGTGGTTTGCACTTCCGAGGATTCCCAGGGTCTCTGGAATCTGTGTGCGCTGCTTTTATAAAGGAGCGCCTCGGTGCGAAGTGTCTCTCTCCGTCTCTTTTCCGACCGACCGGATGGGTCGCCGGCTGTGGAAAAAGCACCCAAACCTCTGAAAAGGTTTGTGACTTAAATCTTTCAGAAGCCCTCACGCTCGTTTGTTATGGTGATTTTCTTTTCTTCTCTTGTAAAAGTTGGCTAATTTGTGTTTTTATATTTCCTCTTAGATTTTTTTGTAGATACAATTGTTGTTAAAGGGGGGATTTCGTTAGACCCGAAACTGTGGAACTATGGGGTGGCTTCCTCCTGGCCGGTGCCATATCTCTACACCCTGACTCTGTCCTCCCCTAAAAAATAAATTCATATAATCATCAGAAAACTGTACCTGGGAGAGTGAGGCGTCCAGGGAAGGATCCGGGGCCGTGTCTTCTCCTCCTTCATGGAAATTCGCTCTGTTCTAGCCGCGCGAAGGAAATTTACACGGGCCTCCCCTTTCTCCTTCTTTCCTCCCCTTTCTCCTTCTTTCCTCCCTCCCCCCCTCCCTCTCTCTCTCTCTCTCTCTGCAAAGACCCTACGAAGGAAACTTTCGCTGGGCCTACGGAGCCCTGCCCTTGCTCTCCCCTCTCTCCACGGCCATAAATCCCCCCCCTGCCTGGCCGGCCGTGCTCTCCTCCGGTACCTCCTCCTGCCAGCATACAGCCCAGGCTGTGGTCCTCGCCTTCCCTGCGTCTGCCCCTTGGCCTGACCCTACGCGGTTGGCCTTCTCTTTAAAACAGGGGCTCCAGAAAGTCCCCAAAGCCACCAGCCCTCCCCTGATCACACGAAGCAAAAGCTGGAAAAGAGCAGCAGGCAAGAGCAGCCTCCTGGCCCCCCTCTGCTCCTCTGGCTGAGGAACCTCCTCCTGGGGTCCCAGCCCCAGCCCCCCAAGAACATACGAAGATGCTAACTTCTTTTCTTGCCTTCCCCTCAGATTCAGTGACCATGACCCCTTCTCCATCCCCTCTTCCAAATATCTCCTCTTGCCTTTTACTGTTATCCTGCTAGGGAGGGGCTGTTAACCACTGTCTTTATTTATTGTTATTATGATGGCTGTTGGAGATTTGTTCACTGGGTTCAGAGGACAGCAGCCAGATCCAGAGGGAAGCCTGCTTGTCACACGTGCACACACACACACACACACACACACACACACCTAGCAGGTGTGCACACACAGCATATGCCCACAGTGTCTGCTCCATTCAGGCCCCGCACAACAACTCACAGGAGGCAGCCATCCTCCTACCCCCGGCATGCAAACAACACACTGCCCCCGCACACTGCCTCTCAGCCACAAACACCACCCCCAGACCCTGCCCAAACCCAAACCCACGCGGGCCAGCGAGGGGAGCTGGTCAGGAAAGGAAAATGAGTAAAACCCACTTGCAAAGATCCCTTGTCTCCCACAACCTGGAGGGGTAAGCCGGGCCCCTGTCTCTTTTCCCCCAGTCTCTCTCTCTTTCTCTTTTTTCTCCTTGTTTACAGCTTCAGAGAGCTCAAGGCCCATAAATCTTGAGGGGCCTACAGAGCGCAGAGCACATTTGTATGCATCGTTAGGGCTCGCTAATACCTAAGCCCATTAACGACCGTGTATGCGCGTGGTTTCCGGTGTGTATTAACTTATAGTTAAATTCTGGAGGAAAGGGCATTGTGAATTAACATATACCAAATCCATCACGGGATTTTGTCATCGATTAGTCGGTCATGGGTTTGGGGGAGCGGGGTGGCTGAGTCCGGGTATATACGCCCTTCAAACTTTCTGGAGCGGGCCTGGGGGTCCAGGGGAAGACAGGACACTCTTACCCCAGCCCCCGTCGTCCAGATCCCCCAGGCCAGCGGCGGCACACCTTGGGGTGGTGGAGCGGCGGGGGGCCCGGTCCAGAAGGCGGTGGCCGGCGGAGGGAGGCCGGCTAGGGGACGCCCCGCCGGCGGCAGCCCGGGCTGTGCTGGGGCCGCTGGGCCGTCTGCTTTCAGCTTTCCGAGAAAACAAAACAAAACAAAACAAAACAAAAAAACGAGAGTGGAAGGAAAGGCAAGTGGAGTCGCTGAACTTTAATTAAACGGAGAAGATGGCGAAGGGAGGAGAAACCGATGGGAGCAGGAGGCCGAGAGGCCGAGGAACGGAACGAGTCCGGCTGCAGCGGGAGCTGGGACCTCGCCGGGCGGCGGGCCGGGCGCCTCTGCTCTCCCGCCCGCCGCTCCGCTCAGCCCGGCAGCCGCTTCTAACCTCTTAGCAAAGAAAGAAAGAAAGAAAGAAAGAAACCCCTTCTAATTATATGGCATGTTTCCGCCAGGTGTTCTGGTCCCCACTCGGATCCCACCGGACCCCCAGGACCGGTGTCGTCGGGAGGAAGGATGCGGGCTCTCAGGGGGGGCCGGGGGCGGGAGGCCCCTCTCCTGGGGTCCTGCGGGAAATGCCCCGGGCAAAACGAGCTGCATGATTGTGTCCGCGCGGACCGATTGCCCATTTAAATGCTGCAGGCGGAGGGGTGGGGATAGCCGATCGGGATGCAGCGGGCTTGGGGAGCGAAAATGCACACCCGCGGCCTCCGCCGGCGCGGCTCGGGCCTCCTCCGCGGGGCGCGGGCCGGCGGGCCGGGGCCGGGCCGGGCCGGGCCGGCGGGGGAGGGGCGGGGGCGGCGGGCCCTCCCCGGCGCGGTGAACTTTAGCTGGGCCGCCGCCTGTCAGCCCCAGAAAGCGTTAAAGGTGCAGCAGCCCGCGCCAGCCTCCGCAGCCGCCTTTGTACGCGTGATTTATGACTTCAATCTTGGTTCACCGAGAGTTCACACGGCTTTCGCTGCTGTTGAAGGTTAAAAGATGGTCTTCGCTTGACAAGTGGGACTATTGAAAATTCCTTCTTCTTCGGCTTTTTTTTTTTTTTTTTTTTTTTTTTTTTTTTTTTTTTTTTTTTTAAAGAAGCGAAGAGCGGAGGCTCAGGAGGGAGAGAGAAAAAAATTGGGGGAGGGGGCAGGAGTTGCAGGTGGGGGAAATGGTAGACCAGAAAAGTTTGCCTCCCCTTTTTCTCTCCCCCTCCCCCACCCCCACACACATTTAGAAATGGTTGTAGCTAGGATTTGGGAGTGTCTACTGGGGCAAGGGGTAGAGAATAGGAGGAGCGAGGGAAGGGATTTAAAGACCTCGTATTTGGAGGCCAGAAGAGTAGCATCCAGTCCTGCTTCCACTCTTCTCTGGGTAACTTGGGTCACACCTAACTGACGCTCCTCTGAAACCAGGGAAGGGCGGGGGGTGTGGTCCCCGTGCCCAGCCATTGTGCTCGACAGACCATCCGCCTTGCCCAGGAGCAGCTTTTCAAGCACGTTCTTGCACCCACAGATTTGGAAAAGGGTGTTTTTAGGTCTCGGTGTTCCAGATTCCCTTCATCCTGCAGAGTTAGCCTGACATGCGTATTAGATACACGTGATGAGGCCAAGGGGAAAGCAAATCCAGGTTCCCCCTCTAACGCCGGTCCCCTGGCCCATGATTTGTTCACCTCTTCCCTTAGCATTTGATGAAGGTGGTCAAGGATCTCCCAATGGCCAGAAGATAAGGCCCCTTTGTGGTTTAAGTCCTTGATTATTTGGAAGAACAGGATCTCTCCTTTTTTTCAAGAGAGAGGAGAGAGGATAGAAGAGAGAGGAGAGAGAGAGAGAGAGAGAGAGAGAGAGAGAGAGAGAGAGAGAGAGAGAGATAGATACTCCCCCCCCTACCCAGCAGCGATGATCTGAGCTCTTTGAGTTCCTTTAAGATGTTTTAAAATCTGCTGGAGTGGGGACTTGGAGTTATGGGTGTTGGGGAGGGAAGCATCAGGAAGCTGGTTCTGGTGTTGGACAAGCCTTCCTAGCCATTAATGGTGCTGTGTAGATGCCTGCTCAGAAGGTCAGGGCCAGCCACTCACGCCCAGATCTGGAACCAGCAGCATCCTCAGGAGAAGAGGTGCTCTCTGTTTCCCTTCCCACAGAGCTGAAGTGGCTTTCCACGACAGCAGGAGGGCTCCTAGGCAATCCCCAGGAGAAGGGAGGTGTGAGAGGGAGAGAGCCAGAAAGGTGGCCACACCTCCCCGGGACAACCCCGTGTCAGCCCCTCCTGCAGGGAACCCACATATAAATAGCAAGCCAGGCAGCAGGGAACAGACAGACCCCAGAAATCTAGAGTCCAGGTTCTGAGGTCACGCTGGCAGGGATGACCCTCTGGCCTCGGGAAGAACAGAGAGGCTGTATGGCACCGTGTTTGGGAGCTGTTTTGTGGAGGTAGCTATGAGGGGAATCCGCCACGGGAGCGAACTAATCTCTCCCAGGCCTAGTTGGGAAGCAGAGGCATGAAGGTAAAAGCCTTTAGAAGTAATGGCTGCACTGAAGACCCCTCTCCACCCCCTCCAACTATGTTTCTCCCTGAGAAATAATTTCAGCGGGCTTGTGCTTATCTGCAAGTCTGGAATAATTATGAATTATTAATTCATAATTAAGACTGTTAATTGTGACCATTGCTCTCCAGTGGGCTCATTTATTTCCTTCGCTGAGAATTACTGGGCAGCCTCTGTTAGCCCCTGCCCTCAGAACAAGCAAACTGAGGCCTGGCCTCTCTGGAAAGTAGCCCTTGAACCTGAACTCTATGTGGAATGGTTGCCTCATTACTAGTCAAGTCATGTTGCACCTCGCAGAGTATTTGCACTCAATAAACTACCTCCCGCTAACTCCAAATTTTAAAGTGTTTTGTAGGCTTGGCTCCTGGGAAGATATAGTGGTACCTGGAAGTGAAACCCCCAACTAGGAAAGCAGCTTGGTCAAGTTCTGGGTGGAGACAGGAAGTAAGGCCTGGTGGCAGGGCTCCCAGGCAAAATTCTCCAGTGATCTAGCGTCAGGGATGGGCATTCTGCCTCCCCTGCCCTCAGGACATGCTGATCTCTGTGGACCCCTGAGTACACATCTGGCTCCTTTTCCTGGTGTCCCTGTCCACCCACCCTGCTTTTCTATAGGATGCAAAGGCTTCGAGATGTACCATACCCTGGGATGGCCAGAGTTGGGAAGCAGGACCTGCCAGTTGTTTCACATCTGTAATGGCCTAGAGAGGGAGAAAATTGCTCCTATTCTGTGAGACTTAAATCCCTGCCTACAGCTCACCTCCCCCACTCTGAGACATCTCAGAGACATTGCTCATCTCCTCCTCTCCTGCCCTCTGAAAAGGCTGTTGGGGAGTTGGAGCAGATACACCTAGAGAGAGGCAGAAGTAGGAAATGAGGGAGGGGGGTCAAACCCAATACTTCCCAGGAGTTTCGCCTCCATTCCTCAAGCCCAGTAAATAACCCTGATGCTAGGGCCTTGCTCCTCCTTCCCCCAACTCTCCCTCTCTCCCCTCCCTGTCGCTGAGGCTGCTCTAAGACCTTTGCTCCAAGAACAGAGGACATTCAGGAATCCATCCCCCATGGATCGCTCAGTGTCTCTCTGATTCAGAGCGAAGCCAGCGGCCCAGCCAGCTTGTCACCACTTCATGCCATGTGTGGTGGAGTGGTCCATGGAGTCACCTCAACCACCATCCTAAACTCCATTGCTCTGCCCCGGAGCCACTCCAGCATCCCTGAGTCTCCCCTAACCCAGGAGGCAAGTAGGAAGCCCATCCAGAAGATCTCCCAGAACTGGAGAGTATATTTTACTTTACTGGTCGGTGGCAAATAAAGAGACCTGGGGGGAAAAGAGGAGCAACTGAGCCCGGAGTCCTCCCGGCCGCCCCGCCTCTGGACATTGGCTTTCTGGGTGAAACAGTGCACTGTTGTTCTTGGACAACCATTCCCCTTCATCTCCGTTCGAAGGCTTGAGTTTCACCCTCCGTTCACCCCCATTAATCACCCCAGCAGCTAAACACCACCCAGCCCCCTCTGGCCCTTTCTCTTCTTCTTGCCCTTAGTATTCATGGCGGGCATTCCTCACTGCTGCCGCCTTACAAAGGCCCCTCCTCCGACACCAGGCCCCTCCCCCTCTGCAGCTATTCAGGCCACGGTGGGCACTGCTCACTGTTCCTGCCCCTCTGCTGCCAGCCCCCCTCCTAGGCCCCACTCCCCAGCTTTTACCGCAGCCACTGCCCCATCCCCTCACCATGACCTCCTTCAGGCACCTCAGCCCATCCCCGCGCTGCTTCTCATGTGTCTCCCACCACCACTCTGCCTTGCATGCCCCATCCACGCGCAGCCCCTTTCTGCACTCCTTCTCTTTCCCGGCCCTCACCAACACATTCCTAGGCCCTTCAGGTCCTGGCTTTGACGCACTTCCCTTCCAGCCTTGAGAGACTGAGAGGCAGGGCAGCAGAGCGGTGAAAAACATGGCTTTAGGGTTCAACATCCCAGATCTGTCACTTGCTAGTTGCACAACCTTAGGCAAATTACTTAACCTCTCTGAGTCATCCATAAAATGGACATACCCACTGACCTTATAGAGTTGTTGTGTAGATGAGATTAAATTTTATTTGCATAGATCCAAGCATTCAGCAGGGGCTTGATAAATGGTAGTTATTAATATTAGAAGCTTCTCATGGGGAGAGAAAAGTACACTCTTCAGGTTCCAATAAAAGTGAAGGCACTGCCTCCTCCAACACCTGAAAGGGAGGGATGAAAACTCCATCGTCCTACACATAAGCAGGGCCCCTTTACCGGCAGCCATACTCTTTCATTAGCCCTAGAGATTCTCATCTTTTTTTTATTAAGCCTCACCTAAGGATATTTTTTTCCCATTGATCTTTTAGAGAGAGTGAAAGGGAGGGGGAGACAGAGAGAGAGAAACATCCATGTGAGAGAGACATAGTCATGGGTTGCCTCCTGTCCATTCCCCAACCAGGGCCAGGGACCAGGCCTGCAACCCAGTTACAAGGTACAAGGTATGTACTCTTGACCAGAATCCAACATGCCACCCTTCAGTTCGAGAGCCAGAGCTCTAACCACTTAGCAAACTGGCTAGGATCAGGATTCCGTTCTGATCAAGGGCATGTACCTAGGTTGCAGGCTCCTCCCTGGCCAGGGCCCAGATTAAGGCTCATGCAGTAGGCAACCAATTGAAGTGTTCCTCTCACTTTGATGTTTCTCTCTGCCTTTCCCTTTCTCTTCCACATTTCCCTTTCCCTTTCTCATTTTTTGCTGCACATTGGAACCCCCTGAACAGATTTTAAAAATACTATTACTTGCCATAGTCGGTTTGGCTCAGTGGATAAAGCTTGTCAACCTGCGGACAAAAGGGTCCCAGGTTTGATTCCAGCCAAGGGTACATATCTCAGTTGCAGGCTTAATCCCAGGCCAGGAAGCAACCAATCAATGTCTCTCTCTCTCTCTCTCTCTCTCTCTCTCTCTCTATCTATCTATCTATCTCTCTCTCTCTCCCCCCCACCCCTTCCCTTCCACTATCTCTAAAAATCAATGGAAAATATCCTTGGGTGAGATTAACAACAACAAAAAATACTGAGACCTTGTTCCAGATTCTAATTTTGTTGGTCTGGAGTAATGCCCAGGCATCCGCCTTTTTTAAACTTCTCAAATGATGCTAATATGCAGCCAGAGGTTGAGCTATGGGCCCTATGAGGTGACATAAGAGGCAAGAGGAAGGCTGCCGCTTCACCCTCTGTGTGTAAGCAAAGAGCATGGAGGGAAGGATACTCCGCTGAGAGCTTCTCCACGTGGGACCCACCCCTCAGCAACTGCGCCTGTGTGGGGGAGGGTGTCATATAGAATAAGCTTCTCTTGAGATCCCAGAATTTCCGAGACTCTCGTTTTCTCATTTCCTACAACTATTAGGGGCCACCCCAAGAGGAAACTGGGGAATGGACAGGCCCCTCTTTCATCAGAAAAGTGAATAGTCCCTAGACCACCAGTGTCAGAGGCAGAGGCAGCTAGTGGGGAAATTTGCAGTTACATAGTAAATGGAGTTTCTACCTGGTTGCTACAATAATAGGCCAAGCAATTAGGATACAAGTTTCCAGGATCTTTTCCTATATTTCTAAAAAGATAAATCACCCCCAAGAACAGAATCTGCATATTGTAATTAACTGATAAATATTTCATGCCTGGTTCAAACTTTCTCCTCTTCTAGTTAATGGCCACAAACTTGAGCAGAGGGAACAGAGGATGAGGACAGGCGGTGGGGGAAAGCTCCACATTGGCTTTGGGGGAGGGAGAAACTATCTTAGGTGTTTTTTTTTATTTACTCTCCTGTCCCTTTAAGGAAGCATTGCTCACCTGGAAGAATCGGATCCCAGGTGGAAGAGGGTATGACTTGGGCTGGTTGGTAGCCTTAACTTCCTCCAGGAGAGGCCGGTGTCTAGTGTCTCGAGAGGAGCAGCAGGCTTTGGAGTCCAAAGGGCCCAATGTTTGAATTTAAACTCTGTTCTGCCACTTATGAACTGGCTGGCTATAGGCAATTTTCTTAATTCATCTGAAACTCGGTTTCTTCATCTGTAAAACAGGCATGGCCATTTTCCCCTTGTCTGAGTGCCTGTGCCCAGGAGGCTCTCCAAAACATGACTGTGATTATCAGAAGTCACAATTTATCATCAATAGTCACCTGTTGCCTTGCATTATACCTCCTCCCTTGCTCTATCCTATCCCAACATTTATGGCACTTAACTGAACGTTAACTGTGTGTAGGGAGAATGTCTTATCTCATTTAATCAACACAACAACCATAAGAGGGGAGTGTATTATCTTCATTTATTATCTGTATTATGCAAATGAGGGAACTGGAATCTGTAGCAGTTAAAAGCATCTTGTCCAGAGTCATGCAGCTGAGTGTTAAGAGCACGGCCTCTGTAGTTTGATTGTGGTTTCAAAGTTGCCCTATTTTATCAATAGCTGTAGGATGTGGCCCTGACCAGTGTGTCTCAATGATCAGAGTGTTGGCCCATGCACCAAAGGGCCTTGGATTCGATTGCCAGTCAAGAGCACATACCTGTGTTGCAGGTTCGATGCCCAGCCCGGTAGGGGCACATGCAGGATGCAACCAAAGCGTCTCTCTCACATCTGGTGTTTCTTTCTCTCTTTCTGTCTCTCACCCTCCCTCCTTTCCACTCTCTAAAAAATAAAATATCAATGGAAAAAATATCCTCAGGTGAGGATTTAAAAAAAAAATAGCTGTAGGATGTGACATAGGTTACTCAACCTCTCTAAGTCTCGGTTTCTTCATCTGTAAATTGTGCCTACCTGGAAGGTAATGGTGAGAATTAAGTGAGAAATGCATGGGCGGTGCCTAGCTCAAGGCTGGCACAGGAGATGCCCAATAATAAATATTAGTTGTCATCACCATCATCGCCACAATCATCACAATTATACACAGTGGCAATCAGGGTCATGGGTGTCTCCTGCTCTTTGGTGTTGTTTAGAGGTTGTGTGAGAGGGTTCTCCACAAGCCACAGAGCTGCCCTCATTGCCCACCCCCAACACACACACACACACACACACCCACACACACACTTTAGTACCCAGGACTTGGGAAAAAGGCCACTAAGCAGATTATGATTCCATTTAGGGAATTAAATAAAAACTCAAGACTAACTCAATTTGGCTTCTGATGAGAGGGAAAGGTTAAAAGGGATTGAGGAAGTGCCTGGGCATGCTCTCAGAATTGTAATTGGCTCTGGATCCTTGCCCCCAGACCCTCAGCAGGGCCCTGGCCCAGGCCCAGGGGGAATCTCCTGGGGTGGGGCGTGGGGACCTTGGAACTCTGAGTCGCCGGAAGTGGGTGAGGGGTCAGAAAGTCCTCCAGGAGCATTTCCCTAAGGGATCCTCTCCTCACAGCCCTTAGTCAGCCTGGCCCTGGACTGAAGGGGATCCCAAGGCTGATGGGGAATGAGTGCGGCTTAGTCCGTATGGGGCCTCAGTGGATGGGGAACGAGTCCTGCTGGAGGCAGTCACCTCCTGAAGACATACCCCTGTGCTAATGAGCTTCTCTTCCGTGACACCTAAGCAGTGCTGATACTGACATCTCTTACGTGCAAATATATTTATGAGCCCCAGAACATTAGAGCATGTGTGTGTCTATAAACAGGTATCCTATGTGTAAATAGCCACTCTGCTCTCATTCAGCTTCAGATTATTAGCTTTCGCCCAGATTATTCCTTTTGTAAATTTTATTTATTGATGAGAGATATTTGTTGTTCCTTTTTTTTTTTTTTTTTAAATCCTCACTCGAGGATATTTTTCCATTGATCTCTTAGAGAGAGTGGAAGAGAAAGAGAAAGAGAGGAACATTGATTGGTTGCCTGGGGCATGCACCCTGAGCTGGGCCCGGCCAGGGGCGGAGTCACACCGGGACCCTTCAGTCTGCAGGCCTATGCTCTAGCCACTGAGCCAAACCAGCTAGGGCTGTTGCTCCATGTATTTACGCATTCATTGGTAGGTTCTTGTAGATGCCCTGACCTGACCAGGGCTGAACCTGCAAGGTTGGCATGTTGGCAGGATGCTCTGACCAGCTGAGCTTCCCAGCCAGAGCTAGCCTGGCTTATTCTGAGCACTGGGAACTGAAGGAGAGTGATCATTTGCCTCCGTATTTTCTCCTTTGAAGCTAACTCTCTCCGCCTGGGCTTAGAAAGACCGTTATTTCCCATTGTACAGAAGGGGGAGGTGAGGCTCTAGGAGCCCAGTAGCTAGTTCAGAACCACCTGACACAGTGTGGATCCAGAAACTATTGTCTTGGGGGGGAGGGAGCAGGGAAAGACCCGCCTCCGCCCTGGCCTCAGGCCTCCGGCCTCCGGAAAGCCCCATGGGTTGGGGGCAGCGCCTGGGAAGCGGGCGCTGGTGGAGGGAGGGATTCGGGGCTCGCCAAACAGCGGGGCCTCAGGCGAGAGCGTCGCCAGCGCGTCCTCATTCTGCGATTACTGTCAGGGGACCATCCATCAGCGCCGCCCCGGACGCGCGGCCCAGACTGCCCGCCGCCCGCCCGGGTCTCTCCAGATCGCATTAGCGCGGGGCGAGGGCGCGCTGCGGCACCGGCTGCCGGAGCGGCGGGCGGGCCGCCCCGGGGAGTGGGTTGGTAGGGGGAGGGGACTGTGGTATTGCCGCGGGGCCCCTGCGGGAGCCGGGCAGAGGTTGCCTTAGGACCCCTCCCCTTCTTACAGTCCCCGGGTTCTGGAAGGGGTGCGGGGGAGGGGGAACCCAGACACAAAAGGTTTCGGGGAGGGAGCCAGGGCCCTGCCGGAGGAATCACCAGAAGCAGACAAGAGAACACCTGTGCAAAGGAAAACCGGAGGAAGTGGGCTGGGAGACGGGAGAGACTGAGATGCAGAGGGCAGACAACGTGGGTCAAGGGGGAGATAAGGATTTAAAGGGGCAGAACTGGAGAGGAACAGTGAGAGGACAGGAAACCCCTGGTTGGAAAAAAGCTTAGACATAATCTAGTAGTGCAACCCCCTCCCTTTGCAGATGGAGAAACTGAGGCCCAGATGGGATCTCTCACCCAAAGATCCACTCCAGCTGCTGGGGGGCCAGCCCCAGGACCCCATATGCATTTATTCATTCAGCCCATAGGTGGTTGTGGTTGTTTTTAGTATATTTTATTGATTTTTTTACAGAGAGGAAGGGAGAGGGATAGAGAGTGAGAAACATCGATCAGCTGCCTCCTGCACACCCCCTACTTGGGACGTGCCCACAACCAAGGTACATGCCCTTGACCGGAATCGAACCTGAAACTCTTCAATCCTCAGGCCAGCGCTCTATCCACTGAGCCAAACCGGTTAGGGCCAGCCCATAGGTTCTGAGCACTGGTTGTGTCTGGGCACGGGGATCCTGGCATAATGCTCAGTCCCACCCTTCAGAAGCTACAATCTCCTCAGGGGGCTGGAGGGCTGAGCATCCAGAAAAGTTTCCTCACCAGCCTTTCAGCACCCCCTCTGCTGTCTGCATCTGTCCTCATGGGCTGTGGAGTCCCCAGGAAGAACCCCCTTTCCAGTCCCCACAGGACTCCCTAGGAGCTGAGTCCGGTGCTTGAGGTTTGGCTGACTTGTTCTGCTCCAACAGGCCAGGCCCCAGAACAAGGCCCTTACTCCCTTCCTGGTTTGTCCTCTGGGGATGGGCAAACCCCACACATGCAGTGAGGCCAACCAGTGGTGACAGGACTGGGGCTGGGCACAGAGGTCTTCCAGGGGCCACCGTCTGGAACCATCTTGTCGGAGCTCTAGAGCAGCGGTCCTTCCCTGAGGGAGGAGTTGGCACCATGTTCAGGAAAAGACTTATCGTCTTTGGTCAGATTGTCTAGTCTGCTCTTTATGAGACTTTGTGCTGGGTGTGTGGGGGGAGGGTGTCCCCAGAACCTGCCCCCTACACTCTAGACATGGGTGAACTGACATCTGCTTGGCTTTTTCCCAGTCCCAGTGGGTCCTGCAGCATCATGGAATCCCTGAAGCCTCTGCAACTCCCCAGTCATCTCATCCTTCCCCTGGCGTTGGGAGAACTGTGTCTGAGTGGTTCCATCTACTCTCTCCTTAAGCCCATTCCCTGACCATCAGGAAATGCCTCCTTATATCTAAACTAGATCCTTCTCCCGCATAGTCCCTCATCGTCACTCTGACTTGACTTGGGATCGTGTAGTGACCAGGGCTGATGCAGAGCGCCTTTTCCACAAACACCCCTCCCTCCCAGGGGTACTCATCCAGTCCTCAGTGAACAGCCAGGGGGTGGGCATAACTTCTCCCCAAGAGCTCTGGAAACTTCTCTTTCCTCATCAGAAACACGTTCCTGTATGTTCTGAGTTGCGGTGGGTGTTTTAAAGATGGGGTCATCTTCCCTCCACAGCCCAGGGTACATTTAAAGGGAGGCAGATGTGGAGTGTCTTGTCCCAGATTCTCAGCCTCTGTGCCAGCCCCAACGAGGCGCGGAGCTCAGGAAAGGAGAGACATGAGCAGAGCAGAAGGAGCAGATTCTCAGGGGACAAGAGAACTGGACACTCAAACTAAAGACCCACAGGTGCATTTCAGTGCTTTCCCTTCTTGCAGGCAAAGCTATGCCCTGGGATCTAGCCAGTGGGAGAGCCTGGGCAAGAGGCTGTTTCTGCAGCCCCCGGCACTTGGTCCAGAGGAGGATGGCAGCCTCACTCCAGGAGCAGTACTGGAGCGGGTTGAGAGGTTGGGAAGGGACTGAAGCAATCCTTCCAAGGGCCTGCTGGGTTTCCACGCCCAGCCCAGAAAAGCAGCCAAGGAAGGAGGCCTTGGCAATAGCTCTGTGTCTCTATACTGACTCTACATGCATTGTCTCGTGTGATGCTCAGAGCTGGGTTCAGCGCCTGGCACAGAATACATGCGTGTTGTACAAATGGATGAATGAAGAACCGTGGGAGGAAGGTCATGATCCTCAATTATAGAAGAAGAAACAGAGGCACAGGAAGGTTAAATGACTTGCTCAAGGTCACATGTCCCATCTGGGGCAGGGCCAAATTGCACTGGACAGCCACTTTGGTAGTCAAGGCTGGTGGAAAGAAGGCAGAAAGGGAGGGGATATGCTGATACGACATGGGTGGACAGAGGAGAGCTCGTAAGAGATGACTCTCTGGGGAAGATGGCATTTAAGTCACACACACCTAAAAATATCTCTCTGATGGCTGATTTGTAGCATTTATACAGCCCTGCAAATAACATGAAGAGGTCAGGGGGAGATCAGACCATTGACGACCAGGAGAAAAAGTTGACACTGAGAGTCTGAAACACTGACCCCCAGAACTTTGCTAGCCCCTAAATGCTGTGTGACATCAGGTTAGCCACACCCCTCTCTGAGCCTGTAGAGTAGGGGTGTCGAACTCAATCAGAGAAGGGGCCAAAATCTAAAATCCAGCCTAAATCGCGGGCCGAATGGTTTACTGAACAATCATAAACTGTCATTGTGATGGAAACGCAGCGGAGTGCAGTGACGACAGCGCGGTGCGGGCCACATTGCAAGGCCTGGCGGGACGGATTTGGCCCGCGGGCCTTGTGTTTGACACATGTGCTGTAGAGAATGGAGATACCAGATGGGAGGAGGGGCTGGATGGGGGCCAGAAGGGCCAGCTCATTGTCCTCAAGGTGGCCGTCGTAGGCATCAAGTTCTAACCTCCCTGTATCTATTAGTTGTTGTTGCTGTTGTCATTGTTGTTCTTGTCTGAATATAATTATTTTGTGTTTTTTCAAATAGGAAATACACATACATGGTTGAAAACTCAAAGGCACCAAAAATTGTACAGTGACAAGTAAGTTTCTCTTCCATCCTCAGGACAACCAGGCCACCTGGACCCTCTCTCCATTGTAACCACAGGGACCGCTGTCTTGTGTGACCCTCCAGAGAGATTTCTACTTCTCCGGGCTTATACCCTGAAGTCACCTGAGTTGAGCACTGAGGTTTCAAGGAGAGGTGGTGAAGGGACACACCACACTCAGTTTTTTCATCCACACTGGCAAGATGGCTGCATGATTAGTTAGCTGCTCAGAAACCCTGCAGGTGAGAGAGGAGGGGTCGAGGCCAGGCAGAGGCAGAAAGCCCCTCCGGGCTCTGGTCCCACACTGCTGTCCCAGGGCCCTCAGTGTCAGCCTAGCTGAGGTGTCACCCAGTTGGGACTTCTCAGGTTCTCCAGAGACCAAGGCTCCACCTTCCCTCTCCTACCTGTTGTGCTGCCGGAGTCTCACTCCAATTCTTTCTACTTGAGGTACAGCCAGTGGCTTTCATTCTGTTCTCCATGGACATGGGACATCCTATTTGAAATGATGGCCTGGTTCCCCTCCCCTGACTTACACACGCAATCTTCATCTCCCTTCAGGCCCTGTTATTCCACCTCAATCTTTTTTCCAGTCTTAGAGGACACATGCCTGCTTTGCTGTCTCAGCCACCCTCCCCCTGGCCTCCAGGGCCTCTGAATTCCCAGTCCACCTTCATTTCCAATCCCTTCATTCTTGCCTGACACATCCCTTTGGCATTATTAGCCCCAAGTACTGGTTGGTCACAGAGATGATGAACTCCCGACCTAAAGTGAAGTTTTGTGCCAGAATCAGGGGTAAATCCAGGCCAGTCTCTTTTCCAATTGAATCTCTCCTTGTGGGTGACGCCCAGCTCTTGTACTTGTGCATATCACCTTGACCTCAGTTCCTCATGTTTGGCCTGTAGTGAGATAAGACACAAGGTAACCCCAAACTTGGGATGGTCTCCCCCCCTTCCCTCCCCTCCAAGTCCTTCCCTGGTTAACCCCATTCTTTGCATTTGCTCAGTAAGCAGTTATTACTGAGTGCTCTCCCGGGTTCTCAGGATACATCAGTGAACAAAACACAGAAAGACCCCTGCCTATGTGGAGTTTACATTTTAGCAGAGAGAGTCAGTAATAAACAATACATGTATTAAGTAAGTAAATTATATTATATATTAAGGGTGACAGAAAAATACAGATCAGGGTAGAAGGGATCAGGATGGGGGAGAAGTCTGTAATTTTAAATATAGTAGTCAAGAAGGTCTCATTGACAATATAGTATTTGAACCAAAACTCAGAGGAAGGAGATAAATAAGCCCCAAGGGTATCTTGGGAAAGAGACTTCCAAGCAGAGGGAACAGCTGGTGCAAAGGCCCTGGGGCAGGCACATGCCTGGCAAGTCTGTGGATCCTGGAGACTGGTGTGGTGGGAGTAGAGAGATCAAGGAGAAGCGTAGGAGGGAATGGCATCAGAGAGGTAGTGAGGGGCCAGGTGACGAAGGCCTTGTAGGCCTCCTTAATGACTTTGATCTTTACTGCAAGTGAAATGGGGAAGAAAGGCATTACTAGACTTAAGATTTAATGGTCCTTCTGTCTTTTGTTGAGAATAGATTGCAGGGGGCCAAGGGAAGATATGGGGAAACTTGTTGAAAGGTTATTGCACTAATCCAAGTGAAAGGTGAGTAGCAGCAGTGGTGAGAAGGGCCCAGATCCTGGATTTGGTGATAGTTTTCTTTTTCTTGGTTTCCATCCTTAAAAAAAAAAAAAAAAAAAAAAAATATATATATATATATATATATATATATATATATATACACACACACACACACACACACACACACACACACACACACATATATATATATATATATATGTATATATATATATATAATGTTTTAATTGATTTGAGAGAGAGAGGCAGAAAGAGAGAGAAACATTGATCCGTTGCTTCCCGCATGAGCCTCGACTAGGGACTGAACCCACAACGAGGGCGTGTACCCTGACCAGGAATGGAACTGGCAACATTTCAGTGCACAGGAGCATGCTCAACCAACCAAGCCACGCAGGCCAAGGCTGGTTCCCATCCTTTTCCTCTCTTCACTCTCTGTCTTCTTTTCTAGGCTGTGTGTTCTCTTTCCTTGAAGACTTTTGAGGGTGAGTCTTAAGCCCTATCCCCAGGATCTGTCCCAGGATCCAGGGCGCAGCATGTGCAAAGGGCAACAAGGCCCAGTGCTGCCTAGGAACAGGCGGACAAGCGGCCCGCCTGGCAGCCCTCCCTGGTCCGGGCTCCTAGAGCCGGAGCCGAGGGGAGGAGGCCGCTGCCTCTAAAGACTCTGTGATGGACAGCTATTGAAGGCTCTCAGCTGGGGGCTCCACTCTCGTCTTCGTCTGAGCCGCCCTCGAGGAAATCATAACCAGCTCTTAAAAACATGTTAAGACCAAAGTTGGTGAGTGTGTTTGAGCAGAGATTCAGACAGCTACTTAACACCAGGGGCCTCTGGGCCTTGGATTCCTCCACTCCTCCCTCTGCCCTCTCCCCCCATCTGGCTGGTGTTTATCGGCCAAGACTTTGTTTAAATCACACTCGCTTCCTATAAACACTTTACTTGAAATGCCACCCGCTGCTCCAGAAATCCATCTATCACCGGCTCAGGAGTGTATCCGAGGAGCCTCGGGGTGATGGCTCCCCATCTCTCTCTCCTGTCCCCCGTCTCCCCTCCTCCCCTGACCCATGTTCTCAAGTTTCAGACCACAAGAACAACTTCCCCTCCGTGGAACAGGGCACTTAGTGCCAGGATTATTTATACAGTACAGATAGCAACAGGCTACGGGGACAGCCCAGCCATGGACACTTCCTCTTGCAAAGCTCAATACATGGACGTGGAACACTGTTTACCACCTGTTGTCTCCGCCTCTTCTGTGTTTCCTGCTGGCTCCAGGGAGCATGGGGGAAGGAGGGCGTGGAACAGGGGTCTAGACCAGGTCAAGGCTGTCCTCAGAGTAATACGCCTCAAATAAGGTTACCTCCTCATAAGGCCCTCCCTGCCTTAGAAATGAGCTGGTCTTGAGCTTGCTCTCTGGCAGGGAGCCCGCTGCCCCCAGAAAAGCCCTCATCACTCCCCCAACCCAGGGGCAGAGCTGGAGCTCAAGCTGAGGGAAGCAGTCAGGACCGGTTTGGCTCAGTGGATAGAGCGTCGTCCTGCGGACTGAAAGGTCCCGGGTTCGATTCCGGTCAAGGGCATGTACCTTGGTTGCGGGCACATCCCCAGTGGGAGGTGTTCAAGAGGCAGCTAGTCGATATTTCTCTCTCATCGATGTTTCTAACTCTCTGTCCCTCTCAATTCCTCTCTGTGTAAAATCAATAAAATATATATTTTTTTAAAAAGATGAGGGAAGCATCTAATCTGGCCTGAAATGGGGTGCAGGAGATTAAGGGGGGGGGGGGGGCAGGGGTTCTTCCAATTAAAATTTTGAATGAACTCAACTCAAGAGAAAGTAGAGGCAGGGAGGTGGATGGAGTCACTTGCTGAAGACTGAGAGCTTTCGGGCCATCCTCCTCCTCCCCAGCAATAGCCATTGACCAGTTGTCCTAATTTGAAGGCTCACAGGTGTTTGGGGCTGGAGGATCATAGCCTTCTCTTCTTTTTTCTTTACTTTTCTTTTTTTAAATATATTTTATTGATTTTTTTTACAGAGAGGAAGGGAAGAGGGATAGAGAGCTAGAAACATTGATGAGAAACATCGACCAGCTGCCTCCTGCACACCCCCTACTGGGGATGTGCCCGCAACCAATGCACATGCCCTTGACTAGAATCGAACCCAGGACCTTTCAGTCTGCAGGCTGACGCTCTATCCAAACCAGTTTCGACCAGCCTTCTCTTCTGGCCTCATTTATTTGGCCAGAGTCGCATTAAGGAAAGGCATCATCAGATCTTTCCAAAGACCTGGTCCAACCCCTCCCCAGACACTGAGGTACCTCCATCTCTTCTCTTCCACACCTGTGCCCACCCTCCACACTGGGGAAGCTCCTAGGTGCGTTCCAGGGAAAGTCCACGTGAGAAACTTCTAGAAGGTGGTGAGCAATGCGGGTGAAACTCAAGGTGGGGCAGGCAGGTGAGCAGCCCTGGTTTTTGAGGGTCAAGTAATGCCCCCTTTACAAGCCAAATGAAGAAAAAAAGTTCTAAGGGGAGCATATGACTCCATAAAATAAAGGGACATAATTGGGAGCGATATCTAATTTATCTATTGAATGCCTCCTACGTACTCTTTTATCACTTAGATGGACAGAATATAATTGGTGTGCTGAACGCCATCAATCTCAGGGCCTGGGCTTCCTGGGCTGGCTACACCTATTACTGTCAGATTATGACACTGTAATACCAAGATCAATGACATTTTAAATGTGCTCCAGTTATGGGCAATTGCTGACAATAAAAACAGTGACAAATTGATGAAACTTGGGCAGCGATGATCTGGTGTCAAAAATAAACCATAAATAATCTGCTTTCCAAACTGGGAGAGGTGCCTGGCACACCAGCTCAGGGGGAAAAGGCCCAGGGAGAGGAGAACCCATCCTATGCGCAGCCCCTCGGCCACTCATGGGGCCCACCCGCTTTGGAAAACTCCGGCTTGGCTGGGCTGCAAGGCCCCCAACAGGGAGGCGGAGAGGCAATCCGGGTCAAGCCCTGAAGTTTCTTCAGAGAGAACCCCATCCTGAGACTTTGGGATGTGCCTGTGTGGCTGCCAAGGCAGGTGGGTGATCCCTCAAGGTCCTGCCCACACTGAGGACTGAGGGCTGACTGGCTGAGTCACAGAGTTGGGCTGAGCCAAAGTCAAAGCTGAGAGAGACCTTGAGAGTCTGCCTGCTGGAGGGTCTGGCTTGGTCCTCCAAACTGGCTGGCAGAGTGCCTGGGTCCTGCCTATCTCACCTCAACCTCCCTCAGGAGTTCTCTCTCTAGGGGACCCTCCACCCCCTTCCAGGAGCTGTTTGGTGTGCCTTCCCTCTGGGAAGGACTTCACACAGACACATCCTGGGTGCTGGGCACTGGTGGGAGTGGGGATGGGCTGGAGGAGCGTTTGTTCCGGGATCCTGGGGATGAGATACAAAACAGAATATGAAAGAAAAAAAGAAGAACTTGAGCTGAGGCTCCTTCTCTGGTTTTGACTTATGTTAGACATTTCTCAATGAAAGCGAACTCCAGGCCTTCAACCAGCAGAGCAATATGGGGATTCGTGAAGGTAGACCTTTCCGCAGTGCCCTTTGTTTCGGTTTGATAATGTGTATTTAAATTTTTAATTCATTCATCAATTATTTCCTTCTATGTTTTATTATTAAAAATTTCTAAACACACATAAAAGGTAAACAAATATTTAAGTGAACATCCCAGGTCCGTATTTTTAAGGGGTTGCCTTACTTGGTAGTTTTGCTCTCACACAATTCCCTCATATTAATAATCACAATTTCTTAATATGGACACTACCACTGATACTGCCATTACAAGGTTGACTGCTGTTGGGAAGCATTTATTGAGCAACTACTACAAGCCAAACTCTGTCCCAGGTGTTTTACATATGTTATTTTTAATCCCTATAGCAGCCCTATGAAGTGGGTATAATTTTCCACATATTTTTTAATTTATATTTTATTGATTTTTTAGAGAGAGAAAAAGGGAGAAGGAGAGAGAGAAAAAAAACACACACATTGATATGACAGCAAAATATGGATGAGCTGCCTCCTGCATGCCCCCTACCAGCGATCAAATCAACGATCCTTCAGTGCACAGGCTGATACCCAACCAACTGAGCCACACTGGCGAGGGCTATTTTCTACATTTTAGAAGTGAAACAGAGGCTTAGAGAGTTGGTGGCTTGCCTAATATGATAGCCAATTAGCAGCAGAGCGAGAAGGGAACCGAAAATGTTGACTCTAGGCTCATCTTTGTCCATGGTCCCTTTCACAGACCTCATTTATCCATGTTATAGTTGAGGACCCAGAGGCGAAGGGGCTCCCTCCAGAGCCACAGCTGGTCAGGGGCAGAGATGGACCTAAACCCAGCTTTTCTGAATCTTCCTGTCACAGCCACGCTCATTCTGGATGCACCACAAGAGCCTCTTTCCCCAGAGGAGAGCCTCCCCTTCTCGCAGCCCGCAGCTCCAGCGTGGGCCCTGAGAGGCAGCGGGGACTGCGGCTGCTTGGAGTCACGCAGACCGATACTTCGATCCTCCCTCTGCGTGACTGCAGGCACGCCACTCACCTCTGAATCTCAGGTGGTTGTAAGGATTTAAATGACAAAATGCATGTGAAGCATTTGGCACCAGAGCCTGGCATATAGAAAATGCTCACTAAATGGTAGTCCTTCGAGAAATAACCTGAGACAGTGGCAAGGAATTAAAAAATCAAATTTAAAAATTTGAAAATCAAGCAGAGAAGGGACTTACTTCAGTAGCCTCAGGGGGGGGAGGCACCCATTGAAGCACTTCTCATTGGGGTACAGGCGCCCGAGGGCTGCATCACAGTGGCCGCACGGGGGGTGTCACAGGATACATGCCATAAGAAGCCTTTCGGAGGTGTTTTGATGGCAAAGAGTTTAAAACATAATTTTTATATTAAGACACAAAATATACGATGTAATAAAATGCCAAGCTTTCATAATTTAAAAATATATAGATTTTGTTGATATTTTTACAGAGAGGGAGAGAGAGGGATAGAGAGTTAGAAACATCAATGAGAGAATCATCATCAATCAGCTGCCTCCTGCACACCTCCCACTGGGGATGTGCCCGCAACCCAGGTACATGCCCTTGACCAGAATCGAACCTGGGACCCTTCAGTCCGCAGGCTGATGCTCTATCCACTGAGCCAAACCGGTTTCAGCCAAGCTTTCAGAATTTTAAAGCTAAAACTTAAGGCCCCCCAAAAATGTGGTCCTTAGTGAGGGCCCTTCAAACTGAGCCTGAGGCCACTGAGGTCCAAACCGCTCTTTTCCTCACATCAGGCTGGGAAACCTTTTGTCAGGGACAGAGCTGGGCTGTGAGCCAGGATCTCTGACTCTGTCACTCTTTAAAAGAGCAAAACAAACAACAGGACTGTTTCCACCTTCCTGCTGTTTATCCTTCCAGTTTAGCATTAAGAACATGAAGTATTGGATTTAAGACAACCTATTTTTGATGTCTTCCTGTATAATAATTACTAGCCAGACCACTAATCATCCACAGGGTGAAGAGTCACACTTTATAGATGGCTGCAAAGCAGGGCACTTAACATTGGTCGGATTCTTCAGGAAAGACCCAAAGGCTGACTGTTACTTAGATCTTTGAGGTTTTATGACTGGAAGGAATTTGCCTCTCTGGGTCTGGTTGACACTTTTCTCTCTTTACCCCCCCCCCACATCCCCACCCTCTAGTCCTTGGCAGGGGCCTTCTGTTGGCCCAGCCTTGGGCCTGCTCAGGGCTCTCAGCTCCCTTGCCCTCGGAAAGCCCTGCAGTGGCCCTTGACTCATTAGGACACCCACAGGATACACACCAACTGGGGCTGCATTCCCATCTCAGCAGCGGCCACCATGATCCACATCTACACCCTCATTCCTGGCCTTCCTAAAGTTTTACTTCATTCTTCTCAATAGTACAAGTAATGTGTTGATTGTAGAGAAATTGAATAGTCCCAACAGATGAAAAGGAGGAGGGGGGGAAAAGTCTCAGTAGTTTTTCCACTGAGAGACAGAACCTTGGTCAGCTGAGCAGGTCACATGACTTACGGGAGCCCATGTGGTGTGTCCACCTGTTTAAGGTGGAAATCAACATAGTATAACTCTGCTCAGTGTTGGGGTTCAGGGAGGTGTATTGATCTGATAAAAATCAGAAGCCTGCTCAAGTTCAAGACGGGAAAGGATTTGAGGATCATTACGTTGGTTCTTGGTGACTGTAGGGGTTGGACCCACCAGGGCCTTTCCAATGAATGTTATTACCCCTTCAAATGGTGGGCATTTAGAGAAGTGGAATGACCAGACCCTGGCCAGCCCTACCAAGATTTTCCCCCTACACCTACTCCATTACTTCAGGATACTTAAAATCCCTTAAGTAAAGAACACATCTAATTTCCAAGTGACTGAGATCCATAAGAGCTCCATTTGGGAGAAGGAAATGCCTTACTCTGCCTGATCAAACAAAACTAAGTGACCCTCTGGTCCCCACAAGAGAGGGGCACTGGGGATGGTAAAAGCATTCCTGCCCCAGAACCCAGGGGTGACACAGGAAATGCCATTTAACCATTCCCGGGACCCACAGAACTCTGGGTCAGGTAAGGAGGTGGAAAGGGACAAACATAGATGAGGTTGGAACTGGGAGCTGTCAGGCTCAGTTCAGGAAATCAGTGAGGGGGCCAGAGGGAGGGGAGTGTGTCAGAGAAGGAGAAGAACAAGACAAACGGGACTGTTTAAAGGTGGATTGGCAGGAGAGGATGGGTGATGGCTGGGCCTGGGGCAGGGGGTGGGGGGGCTGAGGAAGGGAGGAGTGGCAGCTTTGAGGGAGCTCTTTGCAGAGGGAAGCCCTTCGAGGTGATTCTGGGTCTTAAGAGCAGGAAATCAGGTTATATTTCACATCCTTCCCTAAAGAGAGAGATTGGATTTGGTCAAGAATAAGTCCCTAGGAAGCAATTGTGAGCACCCCGCCGGTCCATCTTGTTGATGAATATGAGTGGGAGCAATGTTGAGAGGGTGGGCATCTGAGAAGGTCTTTATGATTCTAGGATCACTTATTGCACCTTCTTCCTCCTCCTCTGCTCTGGCTAATGGGCTGTGGGTACCCACCACACCAAGGGCAGTAAGACATGGCTGTGGGGAATGCAGAGCTGCCCTCCCGCTTTCTGAGAAAGCTGACTTTTGAAATTAGTTTGTTTTTCAGCTACCCTTTACCCCCAGCAGGACCAGACCCTCCCCCTTCAGTCCCTGGGTCCCTTCTGATCCTTCACAGCCCTCAATCCTGAGAGCTGGAAGGCAGGTCTGCTCCCAATGCCATGCCTCCTGTGCGAGGCGGCCTCACCTCCTCTGGCCCAGAAAGATGGCTTCTGGATTCCTCTTTCCCTAGAACCCAGCCTCTCTGCCTGGAACCCTTACTTTACAGACAGTCCTCTTGGGCTGGGAGTCGGGGAGTCATCCTGGATGCTCCTCCCCTATTAACCTTTCTCAGTCAACAACTACTGTTGAGCATCTTCCAGAGGCAGGCCCTGTTCATGGTGCTGAAGAACAGCATGCACAGAGCAGATCCCTGCCCTCAGGAGCTTGCCGTCAGTGCCCTACCGTGGGGATTCAACCTTCTAAACGTGTTTTACCCTCTTCCCCACGGTCACCATCCTTGGTCCTTCCCTGTCACCTAGAACTCCCTGGTTGGTACCCAAAGTGACCTTACAAACCCAGGTCTCCCCTTGCCGGTGCTTTGCCGAAAACCTCATGTGAAGACATTTAAAAAATGCAGAGTGGGGCCGAGGCCTGTTTGGTTCAGTGGATAGAGCGTTGGCCTGCAGACTGAAAGGTCCCAGGTTCGATTTCAGTCAAGGGCATGTGCCTTGATTGCAGGCACATCCCCAGTGGGGGGTGTGCAAGAGGCAGCTGATAGATGTTTCTCTGTCATCAATGTTTCTGGCTCTCTGTAAAACATAAAAAATAAAAAAAAATCAATAATATATATATATATATATATATATTTTTTAAATGCAGAGTGGAAAAAAAAGTTGAAAATTATATTGTAACCATTGGATAGCTTTTTAAAAAGTACTAATTTGCCAAGCGATAGTACAGGGCCTCGTGACTATATGTTATTCATGCATATATATGTGGTAAAAATAGAAAAAGAAAAACGTGGGTTTTTCTATTTTTGCCACATATATATATGCATGAATAACATATTCATGACGGTAATGCATCTGGGAGGGAGGAGAATGGTACTGGGGAGGGGAAAGGGCAGCTTCAGTTTTATCTGTAATGATCTGTCTATTAAAACAAACAACAAACCTCCAGAGCAAAGCTGACAAAATGACAGTAATAGGTTCATAAAACTTTAAGTCTGGAGAGTGAGTACAAGAGCCTGACGACATTCTGTTTTCGGTATGACAGGAAAACTTGCCAACATGTAAGCCGTAAAACTCTCAACATGTAAGCCCCTCACTGTCCTCACCTCCTCGGCCGATGTACTGGACCTTCATGAGCTCTGCCAGCCTCCTCCCTACATGGAGGCAGGGCAGGGGCAGCTCCCCAAGATGCCGCAGGAGTGCTTGCCCCGGGCCCTGCCGGCCGGACGCCTTTCCCCTGCGCTCCTTCCCTCCTGTCCTGGCGGGTGTGGGAGCTGGTTAGGATCCAGGAGGTAGGAACATCCTGGGGAGGACAATTCTTTCTTGTCCTGGTTTGTATTCAGCTGCAGCTAGAGAGACATATCACCTGTTTCTTTTTACTTAAAATCTGGTTTGTTTCAAAACTGTTATCAGTGAGGGGGCGGTAAGACCCTCCACAGAACATTCCCCCCACCTCACCCCCGAGCCTTCCAAATCGCCTCGCCCTGAGGCAGAAGCTTCCCAGCCGAAGGGAAACTGATAACCTCATCCCTGGTCTGGCTCTGTTCGGACGATCCGCTGGCGTGCCCCTACCTGCGCTGGTGCAGGTCGGTGCCATCCTGTGCCTGGAGGGAGGAAACTCGGCCTGGATCTGGTTTGATTATAGTTCCTGGTGGGATGCTAGACAGTCCCACAAACCCTGGCCAGAGCACCCTCCCACGCTGCCCCTGATTTCTCTGCACCCTTTGAGGTAGATTTGGGTTACCTCTTCCACACATCATCCTGGCTTCCCTTTTCACAGACTAGAATAGGTGTCCCTCGTATGCATGTCCCTGCATGGCAACTGTCCTTCCTTCTTCACAGCACACATCACTTTGAATTCTAACTGCCTGGTACATACTCATCCTCTGCACCAAACAGTGTTCTTCCAGAGGGCAGGATGGAGTCTGTCTCCTTTTCAGTTGTATCTTTAGTTCCCATGACTACCTGGCTCATAGTAAGATATATATATATACACACTAGAGGCCCAATGCATGAAATTCATGCAAGAGTAGGCCTTCCTTTCCCCAGCTGCCGACACCGGCTTCCCTCTGGCACCTGGGACCTAGGATTCCCTCGCAGCCTCGGCTTTGCCTGGAAGGATGTCCAGAAGGATGTCCGGCCTAATTAGCATATTATGCATATATATATCTATATATCTCTCCTCACCCGAGGATATGTTTTCATTTTTAATATGGTTTTTAGAGAGGAAGAAAGGAACAGAGACAGAGAGAAACATTGATGTGGAAGAAAAACATCCATCAGTTGCCTCTAGTACATTCCCCGATGGGGGATAGAACCCACCACCTAAGTATGTGCCCGGACTGAAAATGAAACCCACAACCTTTTGGTCTATGGGATGATGCTCCAACCAACTGAGCCACCCGGCCAGGGCTCAATACATTTTTTTTTTTTAATGCATGGCTCATTTTATTTATTTATTTATTTATTTATTTATTTAAATATATTTTATTGATTTTGTACAGAGAGGAAGGGAGAGTGATGGAGAATTAGAAACATCGATGAGAGAGAGTCATTGATCAGCTGCCTCTTGCACACCCCCTACTGGGGATATGCCCGCAACCAAGGTACATGCCCTTGACCAGAATCGAATCCAGGACCTTTCAGTCCCCAAGCCGATGCTCTATCCATTGAGCCAAACCGGTTTCGGCTCAATACATTTTTTAATTAGTGAATTGTTTCCCCCATGAGACTGCACGCCTTGTTGACAAGGCCTATGCCTGGCCATCTCTGGATCCTCAGTGCCTTGTATAGAGGGTGTGGCAAACAGTAGCTGCTCAATACTTATTGAGTTGAGTGCCTGGACCTTGGTTTCTCCCCTTACAATCTGGGTAGGAGAAGAAAACTTTTGCTTCTCTCTCCCTCCTCCCCCAGCGGTGCCAGGACTGGTGATTGAAGCTGTGGTGCCCTTCCTGTCTTTGATGACTATACATTCAACCCTTTTGTGGTATCTCAGAAAGTGGTGGCCAAGCCCCTGAGTCCAGCTCCTCCCATCGCCGGATGCACGTACAGGAAGACTCCTTTGGAGACAGGCTGCTTCGGGGCCCCTTTCCACTCTCTTCAATCTCCACCATCATTGAAGAGCTCGCTGTTTACCCTGAATTCTTCCTGCTCCCTCACAAGCCTTGTTTCATCTTACTCTGTTCTCAGAGAAGTGTTGTACCCTTGTGTGTGTGTGTGTGTGTGTGTGTGTGTTCCTCAACCCCAAATAAAATATAGAATCTGCCGAAACCAGTTTGGCTCAGTGGATAGAGCATCGGCCTGCAGACTGAAGGGTCCCAGGTTCGCTTCTGGTTGCAGGCACATTCCCATTGGGGGGTGTGCAAGAGGCAGCTGATCGATGTTTCTCTCTCATTGATGTTTCTAACTATCCCTCTCCTTTCCTCTCTGTAAAAATTCAATAAAATATATTTTAAAAAATATATAGAATCTGTCCTCTTTTGGGACCAGTGTTTCCCCCATCTGGGACTTACTTTCCTTATATTCTACTTCCCAAACCAGTCTCTCCCAGGAAGTCTTCCTTGATGAAGCTAGCCGTGCTCTAGTTTTCACCCACTTCTCCACTCTGTGTTCCCACAGTGCTTGCCCTTTGTACCCACTCCCTATCCTGTCTAAGTGTGGCTTCTGTCTTCCTCCCCATACTGTGTAAGTTCGTGCTATTTTAAGCAATCTTGATAAATGATTATATCTTATCAAATGACAAGAAGAAAAACACACACACCCCATAGAGAAATCAGAGGAAGGTTGTTTTTCCTCTTTTGCTTTAACAAATTAGTGCTTGCAAGCTCCTTAGCGCAACGAGACAAGAATTTCGTTTTTTGCAGAACATGCCAGGACACGTAAAGTATGTGTACATACCCGGGAATAAAGACCATGTCTTTTACTTGTATTGTTGTCCTAAGCCCTTCCACTCTATAGGATTTCCTTAAAATCGGTGTTCCTTGGTTGACTTAGCTTTGGCTTGTGGTCCACTGAGATCCCTGGATTCTTTTTAGCCAGGAGTTATGCCAGCCATGTGGATGCCACCAGGAGAAAGACCTTTCAGTGAGACCCATGGGAAGAGGCGCTCCTGGGCCTCCCCCTCCGGGGTGTGTGTGTGTGTGTGTGTGTGTGTGTGTGTGTGTGTGTGTGTAGGGGGCGGGGCAGGGGTTGGATGGGGAGAATAGAGACAGATATGTGTGCTAAGCTGGCAGTCGCAGGCAGGGATGGGGGTGGGGGGGAGGAAAGGGAAGAGAGGAGTCTGGTCCAAGGCCAGAGGTGGCTCCCAGGGGAGTCCTCAGAGCGGGCAGCCGGACGCGGCTCCATCCTTCCCGCCTGACGGATGGGTCTGTTGCTCAGGCACAAGCTGTCAGGCCAGGCCGCTGCCAAGGCAGAACAGTGGCGCTTCTGTGCGCGCTGCCCCGCGCGCCCGGAGAAGGGGGCCGCCCCGGCGGCGGCGGAGGGAGTGATGGAGAAAGCAGACGTCTCGGAGCAGGAGCTGTGAGGGCGGGGACCAGGAAGCATGTCTGCTGCCTCCCCGAAACGAGGGGAGAAGGGGGCTATTGGAGACCCCTCAGGTGTTGGGGGTGCAGTGGGGGTGAGAGGATAGTCTGGGGACATCTCATGGGACCGTCTGGGGGTTACTGTTGGCGGAAAGAGGAGGCTGGAGGAGGGGTGGTGAGAAGAGCTCAGTCCTTCGGCCCTAAGCCTCCTCCCCTTGAATAACAGGAGCCGTGAGCGTCTTCGGTTTCAGATGTTTGCTTCCTGGTCACTCAGAAACCTGCCGCCCCCTTCTTCCCGCCCCCTCGTTCTGCGCCATGCCGCCGGCTTCCCGCAGCCTCGCCCGCCCCCGGCGCCCCCGGAGCTCCGGCTCCGACCCGGGATCCACGCGGCTCCGCCGTCCTCCCGGCCCGGCCCCGGCCGCCCGCAGCCGCCTCCCCCTCAGCGTTAATTAAAACCTGCGAGATGAAGAGGCTGGCGCGGGCGGCCCCGTTTTATTTGCAGCATCTTTCATGCTGCTGACGATCGTAAAGGGCTTTAATATTGAAATATGGGCCATTTTCCCAGCTCCAGCCCTCGCCGCGCGCGCCGCGCAGCCCCGCACCCAGCCACGCCGCGCTTGATGAAAGAGCCCCTGCAAATCCATTAAGAAGAGATAATTGAAAACTCCGGGGTAATATTTAAGGCCGCGCGCCGGCGGGGCGGAGGGCTCGCTGCGCCCGCGGGGCCCAGCGGGGCCGGGGCGCTCGGTCCCGCGCTCCCGGGCCTTGGCGGGGCCTCGCTCCCAGCTCCCCGCGGGCCTGCTCCGCGCTTCCTGCGCTCTGCAGGGGACGCAGTTCCATAAATAGTGACAAGTCACTCAGGGACCAGTGTCCGCGGGGGACTCAACAGCTTGGATTGGATTTGGTGGCCTGGGCCTCGCATTCCTTGTGCCCACAGTGTCCACGCGGGGAACTGCGGCTCCTCCATGAAAACCAGCCCAGCCCCAACCAAAGCAACGGCGCGGTGAAGTGGGGTGGGAGCGGAGTCTCATCAAGGCGACTCCGAAGTGGTCTTTGTGGCACCTGGCGCTGAGGACACAGGGTTTGGTGTGCTGTCCCATTTGTGTACGTTTTCAATCTTCCGCAGCCAAATGTTTAGGAAGCAGCTCAAGTCTCTCCCGTCCACCTCCCTCTCATGAGAATGGGCTGCCTGTTGCCATGCACATGGCTGTCCCTCACCGCACTGTGTGGCCATTGCTCTTTAAAATCTGTCTCCCCCCCCCTCCCCACATCCCCCCACTCTCCTTCCCCCTCTAGGCTGTGACATTTTGAGGACAGGGATCAGGTCTAATATCCCTCCTTAGCCCTTGCTCGTGGCTCAGCGCCAGGCACATAGCAGGTGCTCAATAAATGTAATCCAATTGGCCGCTGAGTCCCTAGAGGCTTCCAGGGCTCCGAGGTGGGGATGCCAGCACGTGGGGGCAGAGGGGCGAGGGGGGTAGAGCGTGAAAGAGGACAGGGTCTGTGAGGCTGGGGCTGCATGGGGGTCATGTCTGCTTCCCACAGTGACCGGCTCTAGGAAGTCCCCAGATGGGGGTGGAGGAAGGATAGGAATCCTTAGGTCTCTGCCTGGATCTTTTGGCAGGGGAGGGGTGAGATGGGGGGCTCTCCATTCCATTTGGCTCACTCTCCCTATCTGGTCAGACTTGACAGAGCACCCATATGTGTCTTGGGTGAGGGAAGGGGAGGAGATATTTGAAGACCTACTTGTGCAAACAACGTGAGTGATTCAGGTATTTGCACCAAATCTGAGCTGGCCCCTACCTCTACAGGACCTTTCCTGATCACCCCTCTGCCCCAGACCACTACGTTGGGCCCAGCACCCTGCTGGGGGGCGTCCTCACAAGAAGACACCATTGGGGGGGGTGCTGTTCTGACTCAGCTCCCATCCCCATGTGGTCCCTGAGGCCGCAGTTGCAGGGTCACCCTCTGCATGGCCATCCCTTCAACTCTCCATCTGCAACTCGGGGGCTCCTTGTCAGAGCCACAGGCAGTCTGAGCTGGAAGGGCAGGAGGGCATCAGGCCACGCCCCTTCTGCACATCCGTGGGGCGCGGAGGCCCAGAAAGGGCACGTGTGTGAGGCCATTGGTGGCAGCGCCAATGCTCTGTCCCAGCAAGGTAGTGCCAGAGCTGGAACTGGAATCCCAATCTCCTCACCTCCGTAAATACACACAATTAGTATTTGCAGTGTCTTTTGCAAACTTTGTCATTTAATTCTTACAAACCTATGGGATTATTTTATACAGTTTTGTCTACAGATGAGGCACGAAGGCTCAGAGAGATTAGTGATTAGTCCGGTCACACACTAAGTAACAGACCCGGGATTTGAACCCGAGCTTGATTGGCTCCAATCCCAGTGCTCACTTCTCCAGTGTTCACTCCTCCGACCCCAACTCATAGACACGCAGTGAAGCTGGGCCTGTTTCCCAGACACTCACCCTTCTTCCCTGGGGTCTGCAGCCAGGCGTCTTTCTCTCCTCAGCCCGCTTTCCCCTCCTCAGGGCAGTGCTTTTTGCCCCAAATGCAGGGGGCGGGGACCTGCTATGGTCCGAGGATGAGCTAAAGCCACACAGAGCCTGGTCTCCTGCACACAGCTCGGCTCCTGTCTGTGGCCACCAAGGCCTCAGCCATAAATCCCCAAGTCTCAGCTCATAACCATTAGCAAGCGATTGGGCTCATCAGGACGCATTTATGAGACTTAGGTCAGATAAATGGATTGCCGGAGGTCAGAAACAAGGGATCTGCTCGCCTTGCCTTTTGTTAAAGGTGTCCCCAACCACCCAGAGGCGGCAGACTCCATCTGACTTGCAGCCGCAGGTAGAAGCAGGGGTGTTGTCGCAGTGGGGTAAAGACATGTCCCTAGGCAACCACGCTCATGGAAGGAAAGGGCCTGGCGGTCATGAGGGCTAGATACACACACACACACATTCACACACACACACATACACACACACACACACACACATACACACACGAGACACATGCACAAATGCACACATACTCTTACACCCCTTCTCTGATTCAAATCCAAACTTTTAGCAACCACTCCCTCAACCCTGCCCACCTCCATCATGTCCTCATACTGGCCCACCTTGAAGGTGTTACTTAGACTGTACTTCTCAAGTATCACTGTACATACACATGATTGGGGGCCTTGTTAAATGCAGATGCTGATGCAGTAGATCTAGAGGGGACGTAGCTCCTGGATGAGGCTGATGCTGCTTGCCCAAGGATTTTAAACTAAAGGAATAGGAGTTTTCAGAATGTGGAGGAGTGGGAGTGAGCAGTGTGGAAAATCACACCACCACCACCACCCCTCCCCCCACCAGGGTATTCTTTTGGGCACACCCAGGTGACTGAGCCTCTTCTAGAAAGCTATTCCCTCACTCCACAGGGCTCTCTGTCTTGCCCTTCAAATCTCAGCACAAATGTCACTTCCTCCGAGAAAACGTCTCTGACTGCCCAATTTAATGGCTCCCACTCCACCCCACCTGTGGTTACCTCAGCCCTCTTCATTGCAGATATCACAGCTTGCATTTACTATTTGTTGAGAGCTGACACCTGAGGATTTACTTAATTTTTTTGTCTTTTTCACTCTCTGAAACACAGGTCCCTGAGTTCATGGATCATGCCTCTCTCTTGTTCATTCATGAATTTTCGGCACCCAGTGCCCACATGCAGTAGATTCATTCAGAAAATATTGCTGAATGAATGAATGAGTGAAGCACTTCCATGCTAAGAAGTGGTGGGGAAAGAGTATCTAAGTCAGGAGACGAGGCCAGAGGCGATTAGAGAAAGCTTCTTGGAGGAAGGAAAAGAGCATGTGTGGAGCCTGAGGAGGGATGATCCGAGGAAAGTGGGGGGAGGAAAGTGCATCTGGGTAACAGATTGGCCCCATGGGTCCCAGTGATGTGGAAAGGTCTTGGAAGAGAGATTCCGGGGCTGGTGGGGGTGGGAAGGTGCTGCAGAGTCTTAAAAACCGTGGAAAAGCACATGGTCCTCCCCAACCTCCTGGGCAAGGACTTTGCTTTATTTATCCTTCTTTTGCTTAAGGAATTATTATCCAGTCTCCATTCCATGCTAGATACTGTGTTGGGCACTGCATATACAGGGATGAACACAGCAGATCTGATTCCTGCCCTCATAGAGTTTAGAGTCGACCAGGAGCGACTGACATTAAACAACCTAAGCTGTCACAGTTGGGCTAAGTGTACAAAGGCGGGGTGGACGATGAAGGTGTGATGGAGGTGGAGAAGCTCCCCTAGGGAATGAGTCACCAGAGTCCTCGCTGGCCCCCTTCCCGCCTCAGTGTTCATTCTGGACTTTTCTGCATTCCTCGGCACTGCCCCTTTAAGAGGTGCGACTCTTTCCTGAGCAAAGGAGGTTCTGGGCACACAGCCGAGCCTGCCAAGGTTGTGGGCTATAAATCAACACTGGCACTCCCTTGGCAGTGGGCTCTCCTCTGAGCTACCCAGATGGCGGGCAGGCCTGGGGCACTAGGGGCAGCCAGGCACACAGGAAGGGGGAGGTGGGCAAGGGAGCTGGGCCTCAGGCCCCAGTGACAGCTGCCCACCTCTGTCTAAGAGCCTTGGGCCAGAGAAAATGCCAAGGTCCTTCTGGGCCAGTCATAGGGACCTTCTAACTCCTGAGTCACAGGCTGGCACAGGCCTGTGGGATTCCTGCCCGTGACCCAGGCCTCACGGACATCCTCTTAGACCGAACACCATGGGTTTCCCTTGGGGGGTCGCAGTCTGCTCTAGCCCTCAACCTGGAAGTCCTACCTGTGGTCTGACCCCCTTCCCTCTTGTTATAGCCAGTTTTTGTACACGCTCTGAAGGACAGCAGCTTCCCATGGGTGGGGGCTTTGGGGCAATGGTGGTGTGCCCCTTTGCTTTCACTCTGAGCCTCCCAGAAAGACAAGATGTAATTTCTCAAGGTCAGCTGGAGAAGGTGGGGGCTGCCATCCCTCAGCCACCATCACAGGTGCTATAACAGAGGGAACATATGTTGCTCCCACCCCAGAGGACGGTGACGATGTCTCAGCAGCCACAGCCGCACCGAGCTGGGCTCAGCAGGCCGTGATGGAACCGGAGTCAGCCTCTCTGGGCCTGGGCCTGGGCCTGGGTGGTGTGTGGAGGGTGGGAACAAAGCCTGGAGGCCTCACAAAGGAATAGACAGACTTGACCGCTCTCCCTTCTCCCCCCACAAATAGCCAACCATGTTCCTAGAACAATGGAAACTTCCTGTCATAGATGGCAATAGAGATTTACCGGGATGTTCTTGTCCTCAGAGTCCCTGTGAAAAGTCAGAGCTCAGGGGTCCTGGAGACCTTCTTACTCACTCATTGCTCAGATGAGGAAACTGACCCTGAGGTCTTTTTTTTTTTTTTCCTTTTAAAAAATATTTTATTGATATTTTACAGAGAGAAAGGGAGAGGGATAGAGAGTTAGAAACATCGATCAGCTGCCTCTTGCAAACCCCCTACTGGGGATGTGCCCGCAACCAATGTACATGCCCTTGACCGGAATCGAACCCAGGACCGTTCAGTCCACAAGTCGACACTCTATCCACTGAGCCAAACCGGTTTTGGCCCCAGAGGTCTTTCAGCGGCCGGTTATTTCCCCTTCACCACCCCTTTCTCCTGGACAGAAACCCGGAGCCACTAGGCAGGGTGCATTAGGCTCCAATGGCAATGGAGTGATGGAGGTTAGGTAACAAGTAGAACTTTCTCAGAATAGCAGATGACAGGAAAGTGTGAGAAGCCAAGTAATGGCATTGTGTTCTCCAAACTGGGGGTGGGAGCAGGAGGGATAGAATCAGGAGTCAGGTTGGAATATTGCAAAAAAAATATGGAGAATGGCGGAGAAGGGGGTTGGCATGGACCCCAGAGGAGGGAAGCGGGGGTGGGCACCTGGGGCTGCACTGGGACCTCCAGCCTTCGCCTCGCCTGAGCTTCTGGTTTAAAGTCAGGCCTTACCTCCACGGATTCTCTCGGCTTCTTCCCTGCTCTCCTGGGATAGCTTATCTGGCTGCCATAGTCATTTGCCATCTCTAATTCGTGTTCAAATTAAAGTTCCCACAAACAGGGGCTTAATGTGCTGTTACCAGGAGCTCTCAGACCCCCCACAGCTCCAGGAAGTTGAGGGGCTTGGAGGAAGAGGCCATCTGGGGGGCATCAAGGCTGATCCCACTGAGCACAGTGGATGACGCAACTGGCTGTCTTGGGTCCTCATGCTCTCCCTAAAAAAATGGTTTCTGAGGGCAGGACAGGGTAAGTCACACTCACAAATGGCTTGGAGGTCAGCAGACTGGACAAGGTACTGCCTGGTGGCTTTTCACTTTTTCAGGGGAGGAGTGTGGTAAGAAAAGGGCAGGGGGTAGAAAAGAAGGCACAAGCTCCATCTTTAACACTGACATGTGGTGTTCCCAGCACTGCTCCTACAGCCCCTCTAACTACAGACTCCCTGAATGGTCTGTACAACCCTGAGCAAGGTGGTTTCATCTATCAGCCCCATTTTTACAGGTGGGGAAATGGAGGCACAGAGAGGTCAAGTAACATGTGCGAGATCACACAGCTAGAAGGAGGTTAGACCCAGGATTCACACCTATACAGTGTGGCTCCAAATTCCCAGTGCTATGTTGTCACTTAAGCCAAAATTTGTCTGTCACCCTCCCAATCCCTTGATCACAAAGTGGAGCATCTCTTAGATTGTCTGAGCGACTGAGGCAGCTACATCTCCTGCCTGCCCCCTCTGTCCCTCTCTGAGCCACAGTCCTCAGCTATGAAATGAGGGAAGGTTCTGGGTGAATTAAGGGGCTGGGAAGGCCGCTGTCAGAGCAGCCAGCACAGGGTGCACCTCAGCAGCAGTCCGCTTCCCTCCCCTTTGCCCAACCACAGTCCTTCCTGTAGCGCCTGCCTGCCCTGCCTCTCCATTCTCCTTCCAGAGCTGGGGCCGCGGCTCCTCATCTGTCAAGGAAAACCCTCAGTGGAGAGCTGTCACTCGTTCACTGGTGCAGACCTTCTCTCTGCCCTTGGGCGTGCCTGGAGGAGAAGGGTAACCTGCAGCCCCAGTTCCAACAACCCCTCCTCTGCACCCAAGCCCGTTGGGGTTCCGACAGGAGACAAATGACCCGTTCACCAGGGCTTCCCTGAAGAGAGTTCATGACATGACAGTTTTCAGGGCATGGACAGAACTGAGGGAACAATACGGGCTGATGAGGAGCTGGGGTGCCAAGAAGGGAAATGGTGCCACCGAAGCCTGATGCTCGAGCTGGGGTCCAGGAGAGGGGCCACTAGCAAAGATAGGCCACTGGGGAGCCAAACCCCTGCCGGGGTGTGGGGGACAGGCAGCACATAGCCTGGCTCCTCTCCCTTCCTGGCCAGGAGCCCTGCTGGCCAAATCCAACTGGGAACTGGTGGTGAGGAGCAGGGTGAGGGAGGTGGCATGGGCCGCCCCAGGGCCCAGGAGGAGACACAGGGGCACACACGAACCGCCTCCTTCTGTGAAGATACCCCCCTGACCTGGAGCCTTTCTCTATGGCTTCCTGCCACCTTCGTCGCTGCCTGTAGCCAAGCAGTGGCTAACTGGGAAGGAGATTCAAGACTCCTTCTTTGACACCAATGGCCCAGCTCACAGGGACGGTGGGGTCAGGCAGGAAGAAGCCGGAGGGGCGGGGCTGCCGGGCGTGCAGAGAGGCTGAGGGAGGACAGCACTGGGGGTAGTGATGTTAGTGGCGGGGCCAAATGACTGGTTCCTCGGTGTTTGATACAAATTGCCGTGATGTTGCTTGCCCCTTCCTCTCTAGCCTGAGCTCTGCGGAGCAGGAATGTCGCCTTGTCCATCTGTGACTGCTAGCTCAGTGCCTCTTAAGAGCAACCAGGATTTACTGGATAAATAAGTGGACAATGAATAAAAGAATGAGCAAGCCTCTCCCCAGCACCTGTGCACACCCTGGGCCACACCGGGGAGCGGCGCTGAATGAATGGCACGCAGCTCCCTCCTCCAGTTTTGTTTCCATCACCCGCACCTCGGGGTTTCCATGTGGTCACTGGGCTCAGGGGCCCCTACCTGTGTCTGCGAACGGCCCAGTGCCGAGAGCCCTCCGTTCAAGTGTGCACTGACTTCACTCGGCTCCTCCTGCTGAGGGGAGAGGGGAAACAGCAAGTGACTTCATTGCTCACAGCAGACTTTCTATGAGCTCTTTCTCCGGAGAAATCTTGATCCATGGCAAACGGTCTGTGGGATTCCCGGCTGGAGCCCTTGGCAGGAGCGGGAGGCGGGAGTGACAGTGCCAAGGAGGCAGCTGAAGGATCATCACCTTGGGAGCCACAGCTCTGGCTGGCTTGTTCCAATGGCCCATAAAGACTGAGGGGAGCGGGGGAAAGGGAGGGGGTCACCAGGAAAACAAACGGGAGCTCCCCAATGGAATCCCTGTGCCAAGCCCACCTGGTGCAGCGATTCTGCACAGACTCGGGGCCAGGCAGCTGGCTTCACGGGCCCTGCTCTGCCACTGGCCGGCTGTACGACCTTGAGCAAGACACTTCATTACTGTGCCTCGGTTTCATCATCTTTTAAAAAATGTGGATAATATTAATACCTACTTTATACGGTGGTGAAGAAAAGTAGATGAGTTAATAGTTGTGAAATGTTTAACAGAGTACATGGTCTATGGTAAGCCCTACATAAATTTCATTACATTAAATTGAGCAGGACACTTGGGTCCTTGCCCCACAAACATACTCTTTCGGTAATAAGCCCGGCCTTGGATACCTTCTGTTTATGTGAGATGTGAACTAACGCATGCGAAAATTATAATGTGTTAAAAGTGTGTTATTTGTCATCAAGGTCAGGTCAGAGGCCTGATTTAGCAGGGGCTGGGGATGCTAACGGGCTGTCAATCGTCAACTGCTGATTATCTGCCTGTGGAGGTCCTTTCTTGTCAACATCATCCGCTCTCTGGCTTGTGCAGGCCTTTGCTTGACAACATCCAGGCCTCGGGTGGTCTCTCCCACACAGCAAGGACTGGGAGGGAAAGGACGGTGAAAGCAAAGCTGGTCTTCCCTTCCCACCCAGGAGACGGGGGAGGGGGCCAGCTCTCTCTGCGCCGGGGCCTCAGAAGGAGATGTGCTCGTCATGCAGAGCTGAAACTGGAAATAAATCCACACGCCAGAGTCCGGACCAATGTGCTGCCATGCCCTGCTGCCTGTGTAATTTCGGTTACTCATGTTGTTGAGTCTCAATTTTTCTCATCCTCAAAATGGGGATAATTATACCTAATTCAAAGGGTGAAAATTGGTGAGCTACCTGAGTCCCTTGGTACTTGCCTGGTCCAATGAATGGTAGCTGTTAGCTGGCATTTTGCATTGTCTGCATACCATCCCCTCTGAGGGCTGGAGAAGTGGGTGCTATCATGCAGACTAGGAAGGGTTGTGGCTGCAGAAACGAACTCATTACTCAGATTTGTTAACATTTTCTTGCTGGAGCACATAGTAAGTATTCATTCGTTCATTCATTCAGCAAATGTTTACGGAGCTCATGCCACTCGTGTTCCTTGGCTCCTTGTATTGATATTTATCTCACCCACGTCACTGGACGAGGCGCACGAGGGCAGGGCAGTGTCTGTTGGGTTCTCCAGATGCTCCATGGACGCTGGGTGAGTGAGTGGATGAAGCGCAAAGCAATTTGCAAGACAGAGATGGGCCTTGCATTCTGGGCTTAGTCAGGCCTCCCAGACAAAAGTTTCCCTTGCCCCTAGGCCTAGAGCCTCCACAGACGTGCCTTCAGTCGTGAGATACTGGAGGATGGCTGGGGGCCAGACTCAGGGACCCTCTTCCCCAGTGGGAAGACATCTATTCATCCACTTGGGAGTATCTAACCTCCCCCCCCCCCCCGCCAGTATTCAGAGCCCCCACCCCCACCCCCACCACCAGGAGGCTCTGAATCCTCGTCTGAGTAATATAGCAAGTGACCAAAGTAACAACTGATAAAAAGAAGTTATACAGTTGTAACTTAGCAGAGGGAGGAATAGTCCAGCTTAGTGACCATCATTAACACAAAAGAAGACATGACTCAAGACCCTGCTTTCCTGGATGTTGGGTGCTTCCGCATATAAGAAACTCTTGTTTTGGCCTGGTGGCTCAGTTGGTTGCAACATCATCCTGTGCCCCAAAAGGGTTTCGAGTTTGACTCCCAGTTGGGGCATTTACCTACGTTGTGGGTTCGATCCCTGGTCAGGGTGCATATGGGAGGCGACCAATCAATGTTTCTCTCTCTCCCTCCCTCCTTTATTCTCTCTCTAAAATCAATAAACATATCCTCAGGGGAGGATTAAAAAAATGAAAGAAACACTCTTGCCCACAGACCTCATTCTATGTGATTCAAGCTGCCTAGAGATATAAGAGTGAAGGGAAAAATCATAATATCCAAAAGACAGGAACAACCCAAATGTCTATCAACTGGCAAATGGGTAAACAAAATGTGGCACAGCATACAATGAAATATTAGTCAGCTATAAGCAGAATGCAGCACTGACACATGCTACAACCTGGATGAACCTTGCAGGCATGATGCTGAATGAAAGGAGTCAGGAAAGAGCACATGGTATATGATTCCCTTCATATAAAAGTCTAGAGTAGAGGATGCCATAGGGACAAAAAGATTAAGATTTGCTTAGGGCCGAAACCGGTTTGGCTCAGTGGATAGAGTGTCAGTCTGCTGGCTGAAGGGTCCCGGGTTCGATTCCGGTCAAGGGCATGTACCTTGGTTGTGGGCACATCCCCAGTGGGGGGTGTGTAGGAGGCAGCTGATCGATGTTTCTCTCTTACCGATGTTTCTAGCTCTCTATCCCTCTCCCTTCCTCTCTGTGAAAAATCAATAAAATATATTATAAAAAAAAAAAGATTTGCTTAGGGCTGGAAGGGGGGGCGGGGGTGAGTGAGTGATAATTAGGAGGTATGAGTTTCTTTTTGAGGCGATGATAATTTCTAAAATTAACCATGGCCTTGGCTGCACATATCTAGGAATATTCTAGAGTCACTGAATTCTACATTGTAATGATGAATTGTGTGGTATGCGAATTCTATCTCCAGAAACTTGTTTTGAAAAGAGCGCGCGGGGTGGGGGGAGAGGGGGAGCAGTGGAGACGGAGCAGGAAGGTGGCCATCAGAAACAAAGCCCAGACACTGCGGGTCCTGGCTGCCCCCCAAGCCAGAGCCTGCGGGTCACACAGGCAGTGTTATGGCAGCCCCGAGGGCACGGCTGGGGAAGATGAATGGTCCCCAGGCGGTGTGGAGCTGGGTCCCTTCTCCCCTGACAGCTCCCTCTCTGTGTTTTTTCTGGCACAAGAAACATTCTGTCTTCTTGTATAAATAGGGGAAATTTATGATACTGTTCCCCCTTCTCCCTGGTGGGCTACTAGGAAGGGAGGAGGGAGATGTGGGAGACGAGAGGGAGTCAGAGGGATCCGGGCCAGCCTTGGCTCTGGCTCTGGCTTTGCTTTGCGTGTTTGACCATCCAGAGGCGGTGGCGGCTGGGGAAGGTGCCGCCCATTCGTTTCCCGGGCCCAGAGAGGCGGCTCTCGGAGGCTGGAGGGACACGGGGAAAATGAGGGAGCCGTGACTTGGCTATCCCAAAGCACGGCCGGTTGTAGGAGATACAGGCCCCCTTGCCTGGTGTGGGTTATTTTTGTTCTTGTGGATTGGTCAGGCCGCTGGTGTGGTGGGAAGAGAGCTTGTCTTGGATTCAGTAAAACTAAGTGTGTGGCCTTAAGAGGTCACTTCCTCAGCCCTGGCCGGGTGGCTCAGTGGATTGGAGCGTTGTCCTTACACCAAAAGGTTGTGGCTTTGATTCCCAGTCAGGGCATCTACCTAGGTTTCAGGTGCCATCTCTGGTTGAGCGCATATAGGAAGTAACCAGTTTACGCCTCACATCAATGTTTCTCCCCTCCCTCCTCAAATCAATAAAAACATATCCTCAAGGGAGCATTTTTTTAAAAAGTCACTTCCTCTCTCTTAGCTTCATTAGAATAAAAAAAAAATTGGGGGGAGAGTTGACATTATCAGGGGATTTCAAACTGGTTCTAGTGTGTGATCCTCTCCTCAAATAAAACTTGCGTAGCAACCCAACACCTAACTGGAGTCTGCCAAGCTTCTTGGGTTGAAATGAGGGTGGGAGGTGCCCAGGCCCTGTGGTGACGATACAGTGGCGTGGCCAAGCTTAGCATGATCTCCAGGCTCCTTTACATCTCTGTCCTCAAGGAGTGATTTGCCCCAGGGTGAAGGGTTTAAGCTCCGCACACTCTGTGGGTGGGCATCCCAGATCTACCACCTACTATGTGTCCATTGACACATCCCTTACCTCTTTGGGGCCTCAGTTTTCTCAGCTGTATATTGAAATAATAGTGATGCCTATCTCAGAAGACTGTCATGAGGATAATAATATTAAATAATGTGTGTAATCTCTGGGACCCAATAAACGTTACAATCATTATTCCATGACCTGATGTAATCCAGCTGGTGGGTGTGAACGGACAATCTGTGTGGAAAGTATAACAGAAAGGATGATGGCAACACTGCTATAACAAAAAGGGTCCAGAACACGGTCACATCTAGAAAACAAGTTTATTTCTCGCGGAACAGTCTGGAAGGGAGCAGTCCTGGATGGCAGGCAGCTCTGCTCCACCTGGTCAGTCAGGAACTTGGGTTCCAATCAGATTGTGGCTTTGCCCCCTCGTGGGGATTTCTCCTCAACTGCAGTCAAAGCTCAGGCTCAGGTGCATCTGGTCCAGCTCAGAAAAAGGAGAACTTACCCACCGTCTTAAGGCTCTGATATTACTCGGCTCACACTCCGCTCTGGCCACACCCTCCTGCAGGGGAGCTGGGAACTGGAGTGTCCCGCTGGGAGGAACAAGGAGAGACGGGACTTTAGTGGACAACTGGCGGTCTTAAGCCAGGGCACAAACCCACACCTGAGCTGCCCTCTTTCCCTCCCCTCCCCGGAGTCCTCAGCCCAGAAAACAATGGGATCCCCAATGATGTCCACCATCCACCCTGGGGAAGCCAGGGGAGGCCTCACTCCACAGAGAATGCTGTTTTCCTCACTAGGACGTGAGCAGGGTTTCTGTTCCACTGCCTGCTGGCCATCCGCTCGGTCTCATCCCTCTCTCTAACCCCTGTTCCCACCATGAGGTGTGACTGATGTGGGGAGGCAGGGTGAGCTGAACTAGAATGGAAGGCAAGATAAGTATGCTCTGCAGGCAGCCCAGCCATGGCTCTCTGTGCCAGGCAATCCCCGCCACCAAGTGTGTGGCCTGAAGTGGGGACTAAGGTCTCTGGGCCTCAAGTGACACTTTTGGACATTTGAGTAGAAATGCTCTCGTCAGAGTGGCCTTGAGAATTAAGTGGGATAATGAACATAGCTGGAACAGAGGAGGCTCAGTACATGGTAACGGATTTTACTTGGTGCCACCAAGGCAGACGCCAGGCAAATCAGATGCATTTCCCTTGGCTTCACCCACTCAGCCTCTGAACAGACCTTTCCTCCTCCCCTTCCTTGCCAATGCACCACTCCTCCCGCCCCTCTTCTTTTATATATATATATATATTTTTTTTATTGATTTCAGAGAGGAAGGAAGAGGGAGAGATAGAAACATCAATGATGAGAGAGAATCATTGATCAACTACTTCCTGCACACCCTCCACTGGGTATGTACTCCTGACCAGAATTGAACCCAGGACTCTTCAGTCCACAGGCCGATGCTCTATCCACTGAGCCAAACCAGCTAGGGCTCCCTCCCTCTTCTTTACTGGTATCCTCATTCCTTTCACATCTGAACCCTGATCTACACTTTCCTCCTCCGGGAAGTTTCTGTAACTGAAATATTCCCACTTGGTCTCTTCCCACCCCTACTCCCCCTCTCCCCCCTAGCCCCCACCATCTGCCAATTTCCCTGTGGTCCTGGCCTCATTCTGGTCCCAAATTTACATGGGTCTCGCCGACCCCTTCAGAAAGTGTATGGCAATGGAAGGAAGTTAAGCCTTGTCATCAGGCAAATCAGAGTTCAAATCCCAACTCTGCCACTTTCTTAGCTTTATGTCTTTGGCAAGTCACTTCACCTACTTAGCCCTCTGTTTTCTTCACCCTCTCAAGTGAGGTCACATGTGGGGGCTGGCCCACACTAAGAGCCGGTGTTTAGTAAATGTCAGTCTCTGCCCAACCTCCCCCAACCCGCACTGAGAAGGTGATTCTGCCAAAGGAGCTATTAGACCAGGAGAGCAGTGCCCCCATCAGAGACCTCCCTGAAGGCTGTGGGTCCTGGCACAGGATCACCAACCCGAGAACCAGAACAGAGGCCAGGGGATCTCACTCCCAGGGCATCCCAGCGCCCAGCGCCCAGCGGTCTCACGCTCCCCGCCCTCACCACAGGCACCCAGTTGTTAGACCAGATTCAGGGATGGGGTGACAGGATGGATCTGATCAAAGTCTCAGAGAATCCACTGAGCTCTCAACCTCTAAGAGGTTCCATGCTCCTATCTCCAACCTTCTCAGACCAGAAAAGCAACATCAGTGGGGAACTATAATTGAAATATAAAAATTATTTTTAAAAATAACAACTAATGATTATATAGGGTTTTCTCCATGACTGGCATTGTTGTAGGCACTTCACATGCATGAACTCATTTAATCCTCACAACGGCCTCTGAGCTATTAACTCCATTTCCCAGGCAGGAAACTAAAAAACTATGAAGAGGCTGAGTAACTTGCCCAAAACCCAAGGTCATGCAGGCAGGACTGAGAGTCAAAATCCGGCTCCAGAATCCATGCTTCTAACCACTGCGCTATAATAAGAGGTAACATTTATTTATTTTTATTTTTTAATATATTTATATTGATTTCAAAGATGAAGAGAGAGGGAGAGAGAGATAGAAACATCAATGATGAGAGAGAATCATTGATGGGCTGCCTCCTGCACGCCCCCCACTGAACCCGAAACCCAGCATATGCCCTGACCAGAATCCAACCTGGGACCCTTCAGCCTTTGGCCGATGCTCTATCCACTGAGCCAAACAGGCCAGGGCAAGAGGTAACATTTACTGGTGGTTTCTATGTGCCAAACATATTTACATGTATTTCACCTAATCCCAAATGTCCCCCTGAGATAGATACTATTATCATCATCCCAGTTTTGCAGATCAAGAAGCTTAAGGCAGAGAGAAAAGCTAAGCAACTTGCCTAATATCATCACACAGCTCTACAGCTTCAGAACCCCTCGCTGCCTCGCCTCACAACCCCGCCCACACCCCCAGCTCCTCCTTCTCTAGGCGGGTTTTTCAACTACCAGCAGCTTCCTTTACAAATCTGCTCTACCCCCACAGCTCACAATCCTCCTCCAAGTACGCCAGTCCACTTCTGTCCCTTTCCTCCAGTCCCTCCCCTCCCCCACAATGTCTCCCCTACCTTTTGGTCCCTCTCCCTCTGCCCCCCCCACCCCCCAGCGCCAGCTGATTCAGATGAATTTCACCAGAGAGATCATCAGAGTCCCCCACTGCGCCTTGATCTCCCACCCTGGGCTGTGGCTGAGCTGGAGAGTCAGAAATAAAATCCTCATTCGACTCCCCCACCTTCACTTCCCATCACTCATCCGGGACGCCAGAGCCAAGAAGGGAGCTAAAGTGCAGAGCACTCATTTAATATTAACAAATTGAAATGAATTCTTTTAATGCCAATTAACTTGGAGCGGCCCCTTATTAATAGTAATTTAGATTCATACTTGGGAGAAGCTGGGACGGGGGCTGGGCGGGGTGTGCCTGGAATGCCAATGAGGCGCCCGCTGGAGCCCGGAGCAGCGGCGGGAGGAACAGGGGCAGTCTTACTTCTGCCCAGTGGGGTTCTGTGCCCTCAGGGGAATGAACAAAGTCACCAGAGACAGGTCTTCTTCGGGGAAAGGATTACTCTCGTCATTTGATTTTTGTGCCTGCAATGACTCTGAAGAGGCTGAAACCATTCCATGGTTTATTTCACTAAAGAGAATGTCCTCCGAGCTGGGGTGGACCCCAAACTCTCTCAAGCCAGAACTCACTGACCAGAAGGGATCAGCTCTTTCTCCTTCTTTGTGTCCATTCAAAGCCAGAGCCAGAGATCAAAATGGGGTTTCCCAGTCCCTGCCACCTCCACCTCAGTCACAAGTAAAAAAAAAAAAAAAAAAAAAAAAGGTGGGGGGTGCTGCGGCTAAACATTGTGTGTCTCTTCTTGGAATCCTTTTCCAGGAGGGAAAGCCCCAATAGGCTGACCCCGAGCTAATAGCTTATATTTAGGGGAGAAAAGATATCTGCTTGTGCTTTCCTTAAAATGAAGGGGAAAGATGGGGATTAATAATTTAACTTTATGTACCAAGAGTTGCCAGAATAGAGCCTAGGAGAAAGAGCTTAGAAAGAGAACAAAAATTCTGCTCTCCCTGATTCTGCTGGCTTGGTGGGTCAGACTAGAGGTGCCCAGGACCAGAGCCCTGAGTTTCGACACAAATAGAACAATTTTTTTCTTCCCAGTCGTCCCTCATCGGCTGGGAGAGTGAGTCAGATCTGAAGCTGGGAATTGTGGAAGTTGACAGCAGGGGTCTTGAGATGGAGGAGGACACAGTGCAAAGGGGGTTAGGGAAGGAAATACACAAAATAGTGAAGTTATAAAATGAAAACTTCTAGAATGGTTTGACGATCAGATTTTAAAAGGAGGTAAACCAGAGCACAACTACATTGAGACACAATAAACAAAGATGAGGACAATATATAAAACACTTCAAGCAAATTGTTCTTCCAAAGAGGAGGCACTGGAATTCATCAAAAGAGACCTTGTTCACACCCCCATAGAGTTTCCCAAACAATAAATTCGTTTACAAAACAAAAGGAGAAATCAACACAAAACTAACTCTTGGGCCACCCACAGGGAAAAGAAATCGAGGAGATTCGGAAACAGCTGAGAAACTAGTGAGGGAGGAGAAAAACAAATGAATAAACTTGAAATCTGTTAAGTGATTGTAAATATTGAAATTGGAAGACGGGTTGGAGGAAGGCATGAACTTGACATCACTAGCGAAATGAAGCTCGCAAAAACACAAGGTGCAACTCATCCCCAAAGAAAAGTAAACTTCCCGTAAGTAGAATGCTCCTCTCCAAAAGAAGAAAATATAAAACTTCCCCAAAAAGTACACTCATCCCACCCCCCCAAAAAAAGTATATTAATCTAAATTTAATATTTCCCCAAATCTGAAATAGATGATACAGGGGGGGAAAATACAAAAGAATTGTGTGTTTCAACCGAGAGAAAAACAAAATCAGATTTAGATTGTCCAGTGGGGTGGGAAGGGGACTTTGCTTGCAGGTGCCAGAAAGGCGGGGAGGAGTGTCTGAGGGTGAGGGACCCGCTTACCTCGCTCTGGAGCCGCCGCCGGACAGAAGTGGCCTGCGTGCCGGGGGGAAGGAGGAACAGGGGACCTGGGTGTCCCTGGACGAAGGAGGAGAGTGGAAGGACTCGGGGTACCCTTCTCCCCACCTCCGCCCGCCTCCCTCCGGTACCCGGGCCGGTAGAGCTACTGAAAGTTACAAATTGCTTCCATTATTAGCTCATCCCGGGCGGCCTGGTCATTGGCCAGCCTCGGACCACGTGGTCCCTCGTACCAATCGATCGGATTTCTAGTTGCAATTCTCTGTCTGTCCCTTGGCTCGGAACAGAGAAGGGGTGGGGGCAGTGGTAGCGCGGGGGCTGGGGAGGGGCTGGGGGGGTCTCTTCGCCCCCCTCCCCGCCTTGTCCCAGCCCTGAGTGCCCGCCGGCAGGGGCCGAGGGGATGTTGTGGGCTGGGACGCACCCGCGATGACACGCACTGGAGGGAGCAGAAAACGTCACCCAGCGCCCCGGCCCTCTCCTCCCAGCCCCCCGGCCGCCAGCCCCGCCGAACACGCCCTCCGAGGGCCCACTCGGCCCCGGGCAGCCCCGGGGCTCACAGCCTGACCCCTCGCCCTGGACGCTCCATGTTCCCTGTCCGGGTCGCTGCTCCAGCCTCCACTTTGGGGAAGGTGCGCCCCACTCCTGCGCCCTCGGGGCGCCTGCACCCTCCTCACCCCGACGGCCGCGCTGGCGCCCCTCCCGGGCCGATTGAGGGCGCAAACTTTTGGGCGGACAAAAAGCAAGAGGAGCCGGTCCCGAGCAGGTGAGTTGGGCCCAGGAGGACTGCGTTTTGAGCCTGAAAACAATGTCCCTCCTCGCGTCTCTCTCCACACACCCCCCTCCCCACTCCATCCCGTTAGATGCCCCGCGGACAGACGCTTCCCCGCCCGCCTCGGAGGGACGCGCCCGGCTGGGCATCTGTCCCGCGCATGGGGCCGGGGCATCGCTCCTCCGGGTCTGAGGACGCCGGTGGCGGCTGGCAGCTTCTGCAACGGGCGTGCGAGAGGAATCGGGGGCCTAGAGACCCCGAGAGTCTGAGAGGGATCACTTCCGTCGCCAAACGCAACTTGCGGGAACTTCAGAAAAGTTTTTGGAAGGGGTGCGCAGATCGGGGCAGAGGCGGGGGTTTGCGGATTAAAGTGGAGGGGGCGGCCTGCTGCCTCCGCGGAAGGAGGGGTGCGTTTGCTGGCTCCCCATCAGGGCTGGCTCCCGGTGCAGGAACCCCGGGCGTCCCGTCCGAACCTGCGCACCCCAGCTGCCCTTGGAGGCGCTTAGAGATCTCGGGGCGGCCTCGCCGGGAGGGAGAAGGGGCGGCTTAGGACGCAGTTGCCCACTCTGCCCGGCTGGGGGGCGGGTACCGGCCCGGAGCCCCCGCCCAGGCCCCTGTCGCCCTGGAGCTCCCTGTGGTTTAAAACTAAAGGGGACGCAGAGAGGGGACAGCTCCCAAACATCTCCTTAAGGTGGAGTCAGGGGAGCGCCCCCGCCCCCAGCATAACCGCCCCACGCCCTCCAGCTCACAGGAGGACAGGGGGAGCCCTGCCGCCCCAGGGCCCAGAGGGAGCACCCCGAAAAACTACCCGGGGGGAGGTGGAGGGGCTCTGCAAAAGGGGTCAAGGGCAGAGGGGGTGTTCAGAGGGCACCGCTGAAATGGGGGGCGGCCTGGAGTGAAGGCGTTGGCAGGCGGCGGGGGTGCAGGCCAGCCGGTGGTGGCGGGGACGGGGGCGGGGGGCGCGGCAGGTGCAGGAGGCCGGGGAGCTCTGAGCCCGCGCCCTGGGACCCGGCTGGCTGGCTGGGCAGCCGCGCATTTGGGGCGCTTTTTGGAAAGGCCTGGGAGAGGCTGTGGGTCCCAGGGGAGACAATTCCCACGCCCACACCGTGATGTCTCTGCACCTCCAATTCCAGAGGCCGCTGGTCCCTGCTCTGTCAGGAGCTGCAAAGCTGCCAACCCGCAAGGCCTTTGTTTTCGCCGCACCCGGTGTTTTTCTGAGGTGACCCAGTGCTGCCCCCAACCTGCTCCTACAGGCGCCCCGGGATGGGGCCTGCCTAGCGGAGGGGTGCAGGAGGCCACAGCCCAGCCTAAAGTGGGGTCTCCTAAACCCTGGGCCTGGAGAGGGACATGTCCAGGGGAAGGCCAAGGCGACAGATAGAACTAACCTAAGCCCTTCCTTTCCTGCCCGCCTTGCTCCCTAAGCACCCTCCACTCAGAGGAGCTGCTGGGAGACTCACCCACCCCACCCCCAAATTCCCGGAGCGCCTGAGGCCTCTTCGGCTGGCTGGGCCCTGGGATTTGCCCCGTCCCTCTTTGGTGAAGCCAATACTTTTTGCCTCCCCAACACTGCCTCTACCCCTCACCCCACAACCAATAGGATTCTCTCTCTTTTACCCTTTCCTTTCTTCTCTTTTATTTTATTTTATTATTTTTTCTGCTTTCCCCCTGTGTAACCTGCTTCAGTGCCTGCAGCCTACGGGCAGAGCCGCAGTTTGCTCTGGCACGGGGCATATGAGAGAGCCAGGGAGACTAGGCCTGCCATCCCTCCGAACCCGTGCCCTCCTTCCTTCTCTTTTAAATTAGATTGGCAGTGTGGCAATTTGGCAAGGCTCCTGAGCCTGTAGTGGGGAGCTGTGGACCCAGCCTGACCTCTCACCCAGGGGGACAGCGCCATTGCTGAGCCTTTGGGACTGAACCCCGAGTTGAGGGAAGATGAGAAGGGGTGGCATGAAGGACGGCTGGGCTGAGACTTGGGGAGGGGGCTGTTTTGAGCCATATGCCTGATTTAGAAACAAAGGAAGATAGAAAGAAGGTCGGGGAAACAGCACAAAGGACTGGAAAATTTGGGAACAACAAAGAGAGAAAGACGGGCGAGGGAAGAAACCATGTGAGAAAGCCTAACGCTTGGGCAGAGCCGGGGTCTCCGGGAGGGCAGCCGGGGGAGAGCGAGGCAGGAACATTGACAAAGGACAGAATGAACAAGCAGGACTAGTTAGTTTTATGATGAACAAAAGCAGAAAGGACACAAAGAGAAGGGGAGAACGAACAAATTAATAAAAGAAGGGAGCTAGAAAGTGAAAGAAAGGGGAAGGAAAAGAAATAAAAAAGTAAAATAAAAAAGAAATGGAGGGAGAATGAGATAGGAAAGAAAGGAGGAACAATAGGAGAAAGGGTGAGAGGAAGGGAAGAACATAGAGAGGGAAAAGGGGAAGGTACAGCCGAAAGAATGCAAAAGAAGGAAGGAAACATAACATAAAGACACAGAGAGATAACGGGGAAGCAAGAAAAGGAGAGAGAAAACAAACCCGAATTAACATTAAGGGGAAGCCACTCGGGAGAAGCAGAGGCAGGGAAGGCACACGGTGAAGAGTGGGCAGGGAGAGGCGGGGAGGGGGGGGGGAGTAAGGTAGGGACCAGATCGCCCCACTGTGTGGTGCCCCAGGCAGCTTTGCCCTGACCTACCACCACCGTTACCCCGGCGCCAGGGCCCACCCAGGCCTCCTGCCACCAGCTTCTCCAGAGTAGCAGCTGGCCTGGCTCCTCCTGCCTCAGTGGGCTAGCTGGGAGGCTCAGCAGATCAAGGTCTAGTTCCAAAATCAGCACAGGACGCAGAGGAGGCAGTTGAGAGAGAGGCAGGCGTGGGCCCCTCTCCTAGACCCGCTCCCGCTGCCCTCGCCTCCACGCTGACCTTGCTGGCCGAGGCTGCCTCAGACTGGGCTGCTTTGTTCCTTGGGAAGGCTCTGATCCGAGAACTCGGGCCTCCTTTGGCCACGTGTTGAATGAGCTTTCTGCTCCGAAGGTCCTCCCGGAACCTCGGCGAGTCTGCCTGTGTCTCTGCAGGTGAGAGGGGCGGACAAAGGCCTGGTCGCCCCGGGAAAGGCACCTTCGTTTTCTTCCTTGTGAGAAGAAACACGTTCCTCCTTTGCCATCCTTATCTCCCTCCCTGCCTCCGAGAACTGCCTTCCAGACCAGGGGGTTTCTCCTCGCCAGAAGGGGTTGGATTAATCTGTAAAGAGCTTGGCATGAGTTTTACAAGTGCTGGAGGAGCCAGAGAACCTCACTCTTGAAAGAGAATGAGGGCATTTCCTGCCAGGGCCAGTGGACGTTAGATGTGCAATGTATTGCACTGAACTCACACACATAAAGAGATTTATTGGCCAAGTGGCTGTGGATTCAGCTTGTGGAGGAGCTCAGCTTGGGGCGGCTGTGTGTCTGCAGCACATTGGGCCTACACCCCACACCCAGTTCAAGTGTGTGTGGGGGGGGGGGGGGACTGCCCCGTTAGAGCCAATTAGATTACCCCTTTGTTTTTCCAAAATGGGATGGGGCAGTCCCTGAGCTCAGCTAGGTCTTCCAGGACAGTGCAGGCCTTGAGGATGGGCTAACGGGCCCTCACACCGGCTGGAAAGCCACGTCCACAGAATACCTGGCAGTTCCCCCTTCGGGGGCCTCAGTCCCACACGTCCCAGCATTGCTCTTACTGCTCTTCCAGCTTTCCTCCCCTCTTCTGAGCTTCTTTCTTTCCTTCCTCCCTTCCTCCCTCCCTCTCTCTCTCTCCCATACTCCCTACCTTTTTCTCTCCATCTAATCAAGACGGGTTCTTGTACTATCTTTGTATTCCAGAGGCTTTGTTCTGAGACTTTTAGGCAAGCTAACACGAGCCCTTCAGAGTTCATTATGTGGATGCAAATACTGGGATTGAAAGAAAAGGGCAAAACGATGTGGAGTAAGCTTGCGATTGGGTGTGGGATGAACCAACTTGTTTTCTGTATCAGTCATGATTATTGCCATCATATCCCTGTATCATTCCAGAAAATCCTTCCTCCCCTCCAGCCCTCTGCAGGCCTGCCGCAGCCCCTGCGGGTGGAGTTGCTGGTGCCCAAGGCCGTTGCTCTCACAGGGTGAGTGAGGGTCTGGAGGAGCTCACCTTGGTGCGGGGAGGGGAGGTCAGCGATGCCAGGTCAGTGCCTTAAACTACACTGAGTGGCAGATTGTTTTGATATCTGAACCACTCAATATGTGTGTGTGTGTGTGTGTGTGTGTGTGTATGTATGTATATGTATGTGTGTGTGTGTGTGTGTGTGTGTATATATATATGTATGTATATGTATATATATATATATGTATGTATATGTATATGTATATTGGAAGCCTGGTGCATGAATTTGTGCATGGATGGGGTCCGGCCAGCCTGGCCAGAGGGAGGGGACATGGGCAGTTGGCCAGCCTGCCTGCTGGTCGAACTCCTGGTCGAGGGGACAATTTGCATATTAACCTTTTATTATGTAGGATATACACTGAGTGGCCGGATTATTATGCGTTCAGAGATCAGAGTGCATTGAATAAGTAAGGCCTATTCCCCATGCATGCAGGGGTCCTCTTGCTCTTGGATGGTGAGGCTGGTTGATTCTGGCTCTTGGCCGTCTCTCCAGCTCTGACTAGCCAGGCCCATCGCCATCCACATCTGCTCAGAAGGGAGCAGAGAAGGGAGCCGCTCGCTCCGGGCCTTGGCGGAGCAGATGCAGAGTCTGCCCTGCCTGGCCCGGCTGGGAAGGAGGAGCCCCGTTCACCTCTAAGGCCCTGGATGTCTGCGCAGAGCCTGCAGGGCGGCTGCCTCTGGGAGCCTGGCACCAGAAGCGGTTCTGCCTTGGGGCTCTCCGTGGAGCCTGGGCCTCTTCTCCGTTCAGTGTGCTGTTGTGCTTTTTTCCCCTCGCTTGGGGTGGGGTTGGGGAAACAGGGAAATGAAATGTTTTTCTCCATGTCCCTAATTCTTCCCCAGAGGCCCCTACCAAAAAAGAAAAAGAAAAAGAAACTCCAAGCAGCTGATGGGAAGCACCTGCAGCTTCCAGCCCTGCTCAACAGCAAATTCAGATTCTCCTCTGGGCACGGAGGAGAAGCCGAGGCTCCTTCCTTAGGCCTCTCTTGCTCACTGACTCATTTTGAGGGCATTTAGGGGTCAAAATTGAGCCCAGATTGCTTCAACTGGTATAAAATTAGCATTTTTTTAAATCACACCAAAGACCCAGACTTTCGCATCAAGGAATAGGCGGTCCTCACCCAGAACTGCACCTCCTCCCTGGCCTCTCCCACCAGCGATGATAACGGTTTGGGGAGACGGAGGCCTGGAAGGGGAACGAGCAGCCTGCTCCGCTGTTCGTGCCACCGATATTCATTCATCGCGTAGTATGTGCAAAGCACGGCCTCTGCCTCCGTCTGTCACGGCTGTCAAACAAGATGCCGGCCAGGGTGAGGCTTCGGTGAGTGTGGACAAATACATAAATAAACCGATCGATGGGAAAGAAAGTTTGGATTCCGCTGATGTTGATTGCAGCCTTCCGTGTGCCATTCTCAGAGCCCCTGTCCTCCCAGCTCAGCGCCCCAGACCCGTCGCCCGAAAACCAGGACTGTCCTGGGGCTCGGCTGTTTCCCCCACTAGAGCCGAAGACACACACTGGGATCAGCAGACCGGGAAGCCCTGAAATAAAGGGACTGGGGTGGTGGGGTGGTGGGCCCAGGGGTCCTCCAGTGATGCTTCCCATCTTGGAGGTGTGCGTTGTGTGTGTGTGTGTGTGTGTGTGTGTGTGTGTGTGTGTGAGGCGCGATAGGGGAGGTGCTCTGGGATTCTGAGCAGGCTGTGTGTTTTCCTTGCTATAATCACATGCCTGAAGGTGACAGCAAGGTTGTGCCTGTGCAAGTGAGCCGAAGAGGGTGGACGAGTGTTCCTGCCCAGACTGTGTGCAGTGGGCCCAGACGCCCGCACAGGAGCAGGTGCATGTGTGTGTTAAGCGGGTGAGGGTGGGTGCACGCAGATCCGAGCATATGTCCGCATACATGACCTTCCATGTATGCAAAAAGCGTGTGTACCAGCTGAATTATTATAAAATTACACTGACCCTTACAGAAAATCCATACTGGCCTCAGCCTTTCTCCCCTGACCTCTCGACCTCTGGGGTGCCTGAGGAAAGAGCTGACCCGGTCACTGCCTCCCCCTAGTCAATGAGTCTCTCTCCATTAGCATAAAACATGAATCTGCTGGCAGCTTGACAAATTATAACTAGCAGCCAGAGTTTTGCCAACTGGCTGGCTTGGGCGCTGTCTATTTATCATTGAAAATGGTAAATCATAAGAATCCAGATGACTTAATTATTCAAATCCACCCAGGACCCAGAGAAGCTGCAGGCCCGTCAATCTCAGCCCTGGGCTCGGGGAGAGGGCAGGGGGTGCTGTCAGCCCCGGAGCTGGGAGGGGCGGTTCCATGGCCACCGCCTTCTCTGCTCACAGGCGGGGGCTCTCTCTGCAGCCCCTGCCCCTCCCCGCCTTTCTGCCCACCTCCCCCAGCAGAAGCCTGGCCGATTGTTCCGGCTGCTGACCCCCCCCCCCTTACCAGGATCTCCCTTCCCCGCCTCCTGCTGCCCGCCACCCGCTCCCAAGCTCACACGTGTTTCTCAGCCTCTTTGTGTGGATCGGTAGCTTGCTCTCTCCTCTGTCTCAGTGCCTTCCGTTTTATTTCTTCTCTCTCTCCTATTTTTACCATTTCTTCTCTCCCCCGGCCCTACAGATGGATGCTGACCGCCCCCCATGACCACTCTGATGGAGGTTTGCCTGGGCTCCTAGCCCCTTTGTTCCCACTGTCCCACGGGTCCCTGTACTGAATCACACACACACACACACACACACACACACACACACACTGCAGCCCTTCACCTGGGGATCCGGGTACCAAAGGTCTGAAGTCCCCACCTTAAGCCACATGAAAGCACAAATGTCAATGGGTAATCTTGGGTTTGTTCTGCCTCTACCCACCCCCGCCCCCCACCCCCGCCCCCAATATATTCAACCATTCTGTTCCTTTCTTCTGTGAATTTCTGAATACCATTCTTCTTTTTAAAAATATGTTTTATTGATTTTTAGAGAGAGAGGAAGGGAGAGGGATGGAGAGATAGAAATGTCAATGAGAGAGGAATATCCTCAGTCGGTTTGGTTGCCTCTTGCACAGCCCACAACCCAGCATGCGCCCTCCCCGGGTATCGAACCAGCGACTTCCTGGTTCCTGGGACTAAGCCACACCCTGGGGCTGAATACCATATTTGGGAGGTGGTGGACAGGCTGCCAGAGGCTTCCTTCAGCAGGGGGCAGGACTGTGTACCAAGAAGGCCCGTCCTGGGGCTGGAACCACCTTGAGCCCTAGCGGAGGGATCACTCCATGTGAGTTTTCCAAGGAAAAACAGAAGAAAATCTGGTTAGAGCACAAATCCTCGGTTCCAAAGTCTGCACATGAGCTTCTGGGTCCTGTCTCTTTTGTGCCCCTCACACTACACGTAAGCCTGTGCCGCTGTTTCCTTCAGCCTTTGGCCCAAGGAAGCTTATGCTCTCAGACCCAGTGCGGGTGGGCGGGAGGGCCCAACATCCACCAACACTGGGGGTGCGCTGACACAAGAGGAGGAAGTGGGCAGTGGGGGGTCATCAGAGTCTGCCTCTTCGAATGGTCACCTGGCACATGCCTGTGGGGGCTTGTTCAGCCTCCGAGGGCCCCAGAACCCCGTGCCCGGAGGCTGCTCAGAGCCCACTCTGTGTCTGCGGTGCTGGCAGTCTGGTTCTGAGCAGCTGTGTCGCTGTGTGTGTGTGTGTGTGTGTGTGCACTTTCAGGAATCCTTGTGCTACAACAGCAAGTGACAATGTCCCCACCAACAGGACACCTGAGGAAACAGTCCTCTCTCTCCCTGCAATCCCAAGGCCTCGGAGCAGCGTTGCTCTCAATAAAACGCTGGTCATATCGTAAAGCTCTAATGAAGGATCTGCTTGCTTCTGCTGCTGGAAGTAGTTCTCCCTGCAGTCTCACCTTCCCTTCCTTCCTGGGGAGAGTAAGGGGATGGCCGGCATCTTGGAAAGGGGCTCCCCCCTCCTCCTCCAAGGGAACACATCTGAAATATGGGACCCCTCCATGCGGGGCCATCCCCTCTGCTAAACACTGCACCCCCATCCTCCCTCCCTCCCTCCCCCGCTTTCTGAGCCAGATTGGTATTTGACAACAAGGGCCATGCCCAGGGATGAAGCAGGAGCAGAGAGGATCAAGATTCAAAAGCAGGCCAGCAGCTGGGCGGCAGGGAGATCAATAAGGGAGATAGATTGGAGACAGGTTTCTTAGACTCCTTTTTTTCCCCTGCTGGCTCAGCGCCCCCACCCCTGTTCCTACAAGCAGGTGGGGGACAGAGCCCGGCCCTGGCCTCGCTGTGCCCTTCTAACTCAAACAGGTTCCTAATCCCCGGGTAGAGGGTAAACAGCCTCCAAGCACCGTGGGATGAACCGCAGAAACGCTGCTGCTAATGTATCTGAGCCGGGTTCCCTGCCCCCACGCCCACGCCGCGTTACTAATTAGCCCGGCAGCCTGGGAGAAGCTGGGAGGGGAGCTGAGAAGCCTTTGTGCAGGTCCTGCAGGCCCTGCGCTGAGCTCTGGACAGTGTCTCTGCTGCGAGCACAGCTGAGGGGGGCAGAGCGCCTCCCTCCCGCTGCCTGACGCCTGAGCAGCTCAAAGGCAGACAGCGCTGTCTCTGCTGCACCTCCCGATCCCCCTGGCTCCCCTTGGCTGCTCACAGCTGGGGGGCAGGTGGGGACGAGAGGGAGAGTGAAATCGGCTCCAGAAATCAAACGGCCCAATAAAAAATTAATTGTCTAATTAAAACCATGAGGAAGCCCCTTGCCAGAGTTTGGTTCAGAGTCGTCAGGGCCATAAAGGGTGGGAAAATGAGTCTCAGCTCCTAATAAATTCCTGATTTGCAGCTTGGTTATCAGTGGGAGGAGCATGGAGCGGAGGAGCGTTCTGCCTGGCTAGGCCTCCTGGAGGTCATTCTGTCCTCCCTCTGCCCCCCAGCCCAGGCGGTCACACCCGCCTCCCCACCCTCCACCTCACACATCCACCCCACGCCCAGAGACCCGGGTCTTCAAGATGGACAGAGAAGCCACTGTCCCTGGCAGACAAGTGTTCCTGAGACTGACCCCGTCTCCCCATGCTTCCCCCTCCCTCCTGGTCTTCCCTAGGAAAGGGAACTTTCTAGAAACTTCCACTGAAGAGTTCTTCGTTTAGGTTAACTAGTAATTGCTATAAGCAAATTTGCTGTGTAGATTCATTTTGACCTCGCCCCCCCACTCACACAGATTTTTCTGGGGGGGAAATACATTTTAACACGATTCATGCACCAGCAGATCCCCTCTCTTAGACCTCCGTGATGGTTTCTGCAGGTGAGTGACTGGGAGCCAGGATGAGACATGGCTCTCCCCCGGAAAAAAGACTGCGCACACTGTTCCGCTGACCAGACGCAGAGCTGGTCCAGAGAGGAAGACAGAGCAAGCAACTCTCAAATGTAGATGGGGACCCAACCCTTCACCCCGGATAACTGTGCCCATTCCTCACAGGGGTCTGCCCTCTGCCTCTCTAGACCCTCCCTCCTTTGGCCAAAGCAAGTGCATCATATATTGTCAGAGGCCTTAGCTCCTAATGGCAGCAGCAGGAGGAGGAGGAAGTGGTTAGCATACAGCCTTCAGCATCATAATGCATTTATGGTATTTTTTTCTCTTGTTTTTTTTTAATATATATTGATTTTTTTACAGAGAGGAAGAGAGAGGGATAGAGAAGTTGGAAACATCAATGAGAGAGAATCATCGATCAGCTGCCTCTTACACACCCCCCACCGGGGATGTGCCCACAACCAAGGTACATGCCCTTGACCAGAATCAAACCTGGGACCTTTCAGTCCGTAGGCTGACGCTCCATCCACTGAGCCAAACCGGTTTGGGCTGTGATATTATTTTATTATATAGAACACAATATAGGATATATATCTGTGATTGGCCTCTTAAACAATCCTGGGCGAACAAATCAGGGTTGTCCTTCAAAACCATATGTCACCTGAGGAGGACATACGCTTAGCTTCTACGTTCCTCTATCGATTAAAACATTTCTGCAAACTCTCCTTTAAAAATGGGCTTTATAGTCATTTTACAAAATAGTCAAGATAACCATTGTTGACTATGGATTACTTTTTGACTGATTCCCAAAAAGCGGACAATGAAGATGTGTCACCAATAAGGACATTCACAAATGGGGCTGCACACCCCGAAGACTGTTCCGGAAGAGGGGTTACCAGGACGTGTGGCTGCGGCCGCGGCCGTGCGGAGCAGGGATCCCCTCAAGGTGACCGGAGGCAGCAGGGCTCATTCCGATGCAGAGCGCGGGAGCCACATCTGGAGAGTATTATTTATCATTCCTGATTATCCCTCTTTCCTTCATCTGGTTGTTATTTTTCATCCTGAGCCGCGAACTCCGCTTTCCCAAAGAAGGAGAGAAGGGGAAGGAAACGAATTCCTGACCCCCATCTGGGTCAGGCTCCCATTTCAGATTTCAGCAAATTCCCATGCCTTCCCGCCTCCTCCGAGAACCCCAGGTCTAGAGACTGGAATGCAGACACCGATTCTCATTCCTTCATATTAACTGCAAACCTACTACGTGCCAGCCCCACTGGGTGCTTACCTATGGGTTATCCTTTTCCATCTGGGAGTGTAAGGCCGTATTCCTTTCCTGATGGGTGGAATGTGTCCTTTCCTTTTCCTGCCTCCTAGTCTAAGACTGAATACTGCTCCCTGGTCCTGTGGTTCCAGAACAGCTCCAGACTCCTGGGGCCCACTTCTCAGGAGGACTTAACTTTGGAGAGCATTGTGTCCATCTGTCTCCGGGCAAAGCCATACTCGAATATCCCTGGTTCTCAGGTTGACCAGCTGAGGCTGGTGAACAGAACCTGACCCAAACAGGGCTTGATGGCAGCCCACTGTCACACAGCTTGGGGGGGAGGGGGTACGCACACTGAATTCTATGTGAATGGCACCACCTAGAGTTGTGCTCCAGGAGTGCAGGGAATAGTGGTCCCTAGAACTGAGCATTGCTGCCACCTTACAGCCCAGAGATACATGCTGGGTGAGTCAGCCTCACACAGCATTCAAGGATGAAAAACCTACATTTTGACAACTAAAGTGTCAACACGTCAGCCCCCAAAAAAAGGGCTCAGAGTGGATATCCTCCTCACCTCACTGACGGCCCGGAGATCTAGGCTCGGCACACAGCTCACCAATCTTCTCTCCACCGACTTCAAAGGCCGCTCCCGCCCAGGGCGGGCCTGCAGGGCGTGGAGCGGAGCTGGTCTGAGCTGAGTGTGGTGTCGGATGATGCTGCCAGAGCACAGGTCAGGCCGGGCCCAGAAACCACAGATCCCGTCTGGCCCGGAGATCGTGGAGCGCTGGTGGCGGGTAATGGCGGGGTGGGTGCGGCCCTCAGAGTTCAGAGTCAATCTTTATCGCTGCCAGCATCCCTCCTGGGCACCAGGCTTGTCCGGCTCACAGCTGGGCCCTCACCTGCAAGCTTCCTCCCCCTCTGCCAAGTCTACCCCAGCGGGATACACGGTCCTTCACCCTCTGCCTAACCTCCCTTCTCTCCTTTCAACCTCTTTCACACCTTCCCTCCCAAAGAGTCTTTCTGAATGAAACCCACCGGCCTGGCCTCTGCCATTTCCACAGCTTCCCCGGCGAGGTGTCTCTCAGCCACAGTCCTTCATGCCCCCGGGCCTCACTGGGACCGGGGCTCCTCCCTGGGTCCCCTTCACCCGCTCCGGCCGGGACATGCCCGCTCAGTGGCTCCTGGATGCGCAGCCGTCAGAGCCCCAGACACGCCACCACGTCGAAGACGGACGCCAGCCCCCGGCGGAGCGGGTCAGCCAGCCCGGGAGCTCCTCTGTGCGGGCCGGGCCTGGAGCGAAGGGGTGACAGGGTCTGGTCCGAGAAAACTGGGTCTCCTGTGACCAAAAGAAACATATCCTCCCAGAATTTAAAATAAGAATAAAAATAAAACGATGGTGAACCATATGGACAATAAGCTTCGGGAGTGGGAGAAAGAGCTGTCAGCGAGGGGCCTGCCAGACGACGCCCAGGGGGTCAGCGAGGAGCTGCCTGGAGCCCTCGGGGGTCTGCGGCTGGAGAGCCCTCAGGTGGGTCGTCCTTTGTTCCCAGAGCGCTGGCCGAGGGGCGGGGCTGGAGATGGCCGAGCACCCACCCTGCCGGGCACTGTGCCGCCCGCCGCTGGGGCACAGGGAGAGTGAGGAGTCTGTGCCCTCAGGGCGCTGGCCGTGAGGTGGGGAAAGACCCATAAATGGGCCTTCCTACAACAGCACAGGTGGACCCACACAGGAGGCACACCCAGGCCTCCCGGAGCACCACGCACACCCACAAACCTCTCTGGGGGGAGGAGAGAGAAGAGGGCTGGGAAGGCATCCTGCATGGGGCGGGGGCAGGAGGAGAGGCTAATGTAAACTGGAAGCACATGGTACCTCTTCTCCCCACCCCTCTCCCGCCTGAAGGTCACCTTCCACCCCTAGAATACACCGCTGGCTTCCTAACCCAAGCTCACAGTGGGGGTCCATGTGCCAGCACTCTCACCCATTCCCCGGGGAGGTGACTCAGATCTGAACTGGGATTCCAGCCAGCTCTGGCACCTCCCTAACCCATGGGCCACACAGCCCATGGCCCCTCTGCCAGCACGGTGGCCCCGGCCTGTGCTTTCTGACTCCTAGACCTGGAAGGAGCATGGGGGGCAGGGAGGGAAGAGCCCCATGTCTCCTAGAATTCCACACTCTGCAGCCTCCCACCCGCCTTTGGGGGAGACACCTCTGCTTCCCCTTCATTCTCCATCCAGTCCCGCCCCACCTCCCACCACCCAGCTGCCTCCCTCCCCACCTTAGAAGTATGCACCCCTCCCTTCAGACACTGGGATGGAGCCGGAGGGAGGCAGCATATGGCCCCGTCTCCTTGGCCTGGGCAGGCTCTTTGGAAACGAGAAACCCCCTTTGCCCTCTGGGGAGCACCCTCCCTCCCCTCCGTACATTCCCCAGAAGTCCTCTGACTGAGATCCATCCTACGTGCAGTTATGTGGTGAAATCACTGCTTTCCTGTCTCCGAGGCGCCCACGCCGGGAAGCGAGCCTGCTCAACCCTTTGATGTCCGCACGTCTTAAAGGGCCCACCTGTCCGCCCTCCCCAGCCCCCGGGCTGAGCTGCTGGAGCCCCTCGTCACAGCTTTAAATCCCAGGTTAGCCCCCGACACAGCCAGGACCCCGTTGCACACACTCGCTCCCGCTGGGGGTAATCAAAGCCAAGCGGCCCGCGGGGGACATCTGTCTCCGTGAATAAGGAGCGATCCCAAGTTTGAGGGTTTCGGTGACACTTAAAAGCTTCAAGCAGGAAGATCTGCAATTTCTCTTGGAGCGAGGCCTGCGGGGAGGGTGGCGCGGAAACCCTCGTTTGATGTTGGGCTTTCATGGCTGCGGTCGGATCCAGATGTTTCCCACTTGTGGGATTCTCTCCTTGGGAGGAAGGGGCCCGTGGCTGTGAAGACATTTCCATCTGTGCACATTTGGGTCTGGCCAGCTGGGCAGGGGTGCGCTGCTAGATGACACCACACTCCGCTCTCACCGACGTCGCCCTCTCCTCCCGTCCCCTCACCCTCAGAGAGAGGAGGGCAGCCCCGGGGGCAGTCCCAGCACCTGGCAGGTTTGCCGCATCTCTGTCCAGAAACGGCTCTTCCTCTGTTTTCCGGGCTCCTTCAGATGGAGCTGGAGGTGGTTCCCCAAGATGGTTCCCAGACCATGGGAAGAATAGGAGAGGGGGTTCAAACACCAGATTTCTGGCCAAGGAACAAACAGTTATCTAAGAAAAAGTGAACGGAACGGCATGGAGAGTGAATGAATCAGGGCTCTTGAAAGAGAATGTGGCCCTCCCTCTCTGGGGTCAGTCCTGCAAGGGGGGAGTAACCCTTTCCAGACTCACCCCTCTGCTCCCTCAGAGCGTAGACAGGTCAAGTCGTCCCTCCTCAAAGTTTCACTGAAACCTGGAAGTCTCTCCCTCTCCCTTACGAGCCTTCAGAAGCTCTTCCTGTTGCCCAGCCTCGGGCACTTGCCGAAGCAGGAGCTGGCGTCCCCGTCCCCGGGGAAAGGGCATCAGACACGCTCAGTGGCCTGCTAAGGCCCCTCCCATCCTTCTAGACCAGTGGTTGGCAAACTGCGACTTGTCGCTCTGTTGACTATGAGTTTGCTGACCACTGACCTAGACTCTCGATTCCAATAATTGCAGGCTGTTGTTGTTCCTTATGATTAAGCCCCTATCCCAGTGGCAGGCAAACTCATTAATCAACAGAGCAGCACACCGCTGCCCGCGAGCCACAGTTTGCCGACCACTATTCTAGACATTTCTGCCTCATGAAGTCCGAAGAAGGGCTGTAACTTTATCAAAAGTCAGGTTGCTCCTGTAGCTGTGCTGGGGATGACATAAACCCTTGGGTTCTTGCCTGTATTGTGGAGGAGGTCACGGTCAAAGTTGGACACATGGATATATCGAGTGATAGAGGAACAGACAGACAAAAGAAACGACAAATCCTATGGACAAAGGTGCCAGCCCACAAGGGCTTCCGTCAGCCACGGGTTTGGGTAAGTGGAGTCTCTGTTTGGGGTTGGGGGGGGGGGGGTGAGGAGAGAGGAAGCCTGGGAGGCTTTTAGCAGGAAGGGGAGCTCCAGAGGGGACCAGAGGCGGGAGCCCCTGAGCGCAGGAGGCTGGGAGAGCCTTGAGGTCCAAGCCAATGGGAGAAGAGAGCCTGGGCTCCCCATTGGACCAGAGACAGGGGAGGGATGGAGAGAGAGGAAGGAGGAAGGTGGGAAAGCCCCGCCCCTGTCCCACCTGGAGCGCTTACTCTGTGACAACGGGGAAGCACAGTTTTCGGGATCAGCTTTTCCCCGAGGGGTCCTGAGCGTCAGTTCTCAGGACTCTTCTTCCTCTTGGGCTTTTATCTAGCCAAGCACAGAGGGGGCATCACCATGGTGAGGGGGCAGGTGGCCCTGGATCTCCCTGACTTGAATTTTTTCTTATTCCCCCATGTCCTCTCCTTCTCTTTGGCAATAATTTCTCATTTTGCTTGGCCTTATAGACCCCATATGTCTCTAGCTCAGAGAACCAAGAAGCACTCCATCACTCTTACGCTGGGCCTTGCCACCTGCAGGCCCCCTTCCCTCCCCCAACTGGGGCAAGCGGTTAGCTTCTCCATGCCCTGCTCTGGCCCCTCTCCCCCTCACCCTACCCTTCTCATCTTTCACACTAGAATTAGAGCCTTCATTCCTACAGGGAGGGGGAGGGGCTAGGTCAGGGACCCTCACAGCTGGATGGCAGCTGGGAGAGCTCCACCTGTTCTCTGCACTCAGAGTGGCTTCCAGGAGGGGACCAAGGACAAGGGGGAGAGGTGCTGGGAAATCATGTGGGGAGCAGGGAGAGCAAGGGGAGGGCTGGGGCTCACACAGTGGGATTCTCTCTCTGCTCAGGTCTAGTTTGGGGGAGGTCGGGTGTTCTGGGTCTTGGGGAGAGGCTGGCAGCGGTGGGCACCAGCCCCTTGGGGCATCTGAAGGCCCACCTCCCTCACCTCCCACTAGCCATTACTGTGGAATCCGAGCAAGGACACTCCTGTCACACTTGCTGCCCTCATTCCTCCCTGTGACTCTACTTCCACCACCCTACACCCGTGGTCGGCAAACTGCAGCACGCGAGCCACATGTGGCTCTTTGGCCCTTTGAGTGTGGCTCTTCCACAAAATATCACAGGCCTGGGCGAGTCTATCTTGAAGAAGTGGCATAGAAGAAGTTTAAGTTTAAAAAATTTGGCTCTCAAAAGAAATTTCAATCGTTGTGCTATTGATATTTGGCTCTGTTGACTAATGAGTTTGCTGACCACTGCCCTACACCCTTTCACCCATGCCCAAACCCTCTGCAGGGTAACTACCCTCTAACCCAACCTTTCTATTCCAGAGACAAACTTGGTCCCCAGCGGGCACTGTGGATGGAGTCACTGAATGGGACCAGCACTGCCCTGTCTCCTCTCCTGAGGGGCTGGCAGAGCCCCAGCTCTTCCCCAGAATCTCCACTCCCGGGCTGGCGAGAAGACATGAGCGGGGAAGGGAATCGTACCTGAAGCTGGAGTTAGGCCAACAATGCTTCCTCCCCCACCCCCGCTTATTAGGGTGTGTGAGGCATAAGGGCTCCCCCTCCCCCCCATGTGAAGGTTCTGCCCGGTGCCATGGAAGGCCCCACCAGCACCTGCTGCTTCTCCTCCTGATCCCTGTAGTTGCCAAGACATAGCGGCTTGGGAAGGCTCAACCCCCAGGCCTGGGCTAAGCGGGCAGGTGGGAGGGCAGACAGAGACTCTCCGTGTTTCCTGCAGACCCTGCCAAACCAGAGGCGCCATGTCCTGGGTCCTGCGTCAGACCCACTGGGTCACCCCACTGACACCCTCCCCGGGATGTATGTGAGGCCGCTGGTAAAGAAGATCAGGCCAGCAAGCCATCAACACGGAAGCACCCACTGTGAGCTGGGCTGGACTCTGCTGGGGGAGATGTGAGGAGGGCTGTTTTATTGGTCTTGGGCTCCCTCTACCACTCTAACCCTTAGAGGTACATATGACAAATGCTGGAGACTCTCACATCTGCCCAGAACCTCGTAACGTTACCCTCACCTCCATCTAGACACGATCATACGGGAATCTCAGACACACGAGCTAGACAGAAGGCAGCCCCGAGGTGGGCTGTTCATGCCGTAGTGAGGTCACCAGAGGCCTCTCTTCCGGGGAGGCGGGACCAGGAGAGCCCGCCTTGCTGAGCCCGGGTGAGGGAGGCTCCTGTCTGCAGGCAGAGATGGTCCCTCAAGGTCCCACCCAAAGTGAGGCAGAGCGATGGAGGGTCTCGTAGAAGGGCAGGGGGAGGAGGGGGGCACAGCGGGACTGACAGAGCGATGGGGCGACTGGAGGGCCAGGTGGGGGGAGCCGAGGTGGAGAGACGGATGGTCTCAGCTGGCCTGATGGACGCCACCGGATGGATGGATGGATGGCGGCTGAGGGTTGTTTACTGGCAGCCCCCGGCCCGCCACCACCGGGGGAGAGGAATGGCGGCTGGCACATCAGAGGGCTCTTAGGGAGGCTCGTGGAGATGATTTAGATGGGAATGAATCAGCTCCATATGGATTAAGTGTCCCTGCAAATCCCAGGGTCTTACAGATGAGGGGACGGGGCAAGGGCACTGAGGGGAGGGGGGGCGGGGAGCCGCTGGGGCTGGCGCGGAGACGCGGGCCTGCAGCCAGCCGAGGGCGGCCCCGGGCACAGCGTTCTGGCCTGGCATGGACGCCACCTCCCTGGCCGGGCCATGCCACCGTCTCCCTGGTGCCGGCCTTAGAAAGGAATGCGGGAGGGCCCTTTCGAGGCGGGTTTCTATCTCCCTTGCTTCTCTCTCTTTTTCTTTCTTTCTGTGTCTTTCCACCTTCATTTTTTCTGTTCCTCTCACCTCCCCACCTCTGAGCTGTGAGCCGTGGGCTGTGCCCTCCAGCCCTCAGCGCGGCCCTCCCTCTGGCCCTCTCACCAGCCCTCGGGTTTGCAGTTGTTTGAAGGACCAGGAAGGTGGTCTAAAGTGACTTTTTTTGTCTACAGGAAGTTTTCTCTTCCTTTCTGCCCAGCCTGCCTGCCGTCCTCCCTTCTCCCAGGGCCAGAGGGAGCTCGGATGGGGCACCCCGCACTGCCGACCAGGGCGGTGGGGCAGACCACGTGTTCCGGGCCGGCCGCTCGGGGCAGGGCCTGGAGGCACCATCTCCCCACCGCCCCTCCCCTGCCCCGTGCAGGGCCGGGCGCCGGCTGTGGTTATGGAGCCGCTGCCATGTGGATGACCTGGATCAGAGCACGGGGTAGTCATATATGACAATCGGTTGAAATATCACAGCCGCTCCCCCCACCCCCACCCCCCGACTGGTGATCTATGGGCTCCGTGCCCTGTAAAAATTATTTATCGGGGCCTCCGAGTGTCCTGATTTAGTGCCGCTGCCTCTGGGGCCGAGGGGCCTGCCTGTCCGCCGGAGCCTAAGCATTAAACGACGCTAAAAAGTTAAACGGCCACCGTCGGGGCTCGCTCGACGCGGCGCCATAAAGCTGTCCGAGCCGCTTAAATCAGGGGCGAGGGTTCCCCGGGACGTCTTCTCACCGCATGCCGCCAGCCGAGAAGGCTCGCCACACCCCTCGGTGCCCACCCGGCCCTCCAGCCCACGCGGGGCAGGGCAGGGCAGGGGCAGGGGCAGGGGCAGGGCAGGGCAGGGGCAGGGGCAGGGGCAGGGCAGGGGCAGGGGCAGGGGCAGGGGCAGGGCAGGGGCAGGGGCAGGGCAGGGGCAGGGGCAGGGGCAGGGGCAGGGGCAGGGCAGGGCCTGGGCCTGGGACGGAGGATCCAGGACGGCCTGCTCCCACACCTCATCCCCTGCAGGACCCAAGAGTGTGCGAGATCCATCCCTCAGCCTCTGGCCAGGGGCTCCTCATTCAGACGCAGTTTGTAGAGACTCAGACTCCGGGCAGAAGGCAGGCGGCCCTCCGGCGGCCCCGGAACAGTGCTCTCCCGGTGTCTCAGGTGAACCAGTTCCGTGGCTCCCACCTGGAGCGCAGCGCCTTCCTGCTGGGCTTTGGGGAGGGTGTCCCACCCGAGCCAGCTGTGACCCCTGGCCTCCCCGGCCCCTCGCAGGGCTCTCCGGAGAGCAGAGGCCACCCTTGGGTCACTGCCCCCCCCCCCAGGCCCCCCGGGCGCCAGCTCCACACTCAGCCTCGCGGACGGCTTCCCCGCAGAACGCCAGTCCGTGCTGCCACCGCCCGGCCGCGGGCGGAGGCGGCTCTCCCAGGCTGTCCATCACGCCTTCTTTCAGCAGCAGTAAAACTCGCCTCTTAAAACCTCCGCTTGGGTCCCTAATATTTGCCTGGCTATATATCTCCGGTGATATATGGACAGAAATTGCTCGTAAACGGCTATAAAACCTCTTAGTTGAGCCGGGGAGGAGGCGCGGGAGGGTGGGCACGGCCCGGGCTGCGGAGGATCGGGAGCAGAGCCGCCGGGCTGAGCGCCCCCAGCCGGAGCCAGGCCCCGGGCCGAGGGAAGGACGGAGGGAAGAGAACGGAGCCGCTCCGGAGGCATCATGGGCCGCGCACCTGCCGCCCCAGCGAGGTGCTGTGCGGCCTCGGAGCGGCTCTGTGCCTCGGACCCGTCCCCAGGAGGACGGCGACCCTCCCAGGCTCCCTCGCTGAGTTGGCAGGAGGCCCCGGGGATGAAGGCGCGGAGGGCCGGTCAGAGCTTTGTAACTGAAGAAGTTGCACAGAGTGGGCACTGCCCGGACGGGCATGGTGCCTCCCGAAGGTTCACTACATGCCCACACGTGACCGAATTGTCTCTGAGCCTGACCCGCTGCTATGACTGTCGTGTAGGGATTACCGTCTCCACAGGTAGGCGCTCCCCCTGGGCTCAGGCGCCCGTGGTGTGAGCGCGGGGCCTTTCCCCGTCAGGACCCCGCCTGGCGCAGCCGCAGGGGGAGCACGGGAAGGCGCGAGGGGGGCCTCCGCCCATGATGTGGGGGATGCTGGGACAGGGGCTCCTGTCCTGGGCCCCTCCGGCTCCCAGAGCGCAGGGCTCTCCGTTCCAGGCCTGGGACGGCCTCAGAGCCAAGGGGCTCCCTCAGCACGTCCCGGCCTCTGTGCCTTCTGCCCGGAGAGCCAGCTCCCAGGGCAAGGGGGAGCGTGGGCCTTGTGGGAGCTCAGCCCCTCCACCCAGGACCCGACACAGCAGGTCCCGGTGGGCCAGGGGCGGACTGGCCTTCTCAGGGGCAGGTCGACAGGCAGAGGCGGACAGCACAGTCCCAGGGCCCCTGGCTCTCCCTCAGCCAGCCCCTGGCCGCCTCTTCCCTCCATGGCCCCCAGCCCTCCTCTCCCTGACCCTGTGTCCCTCTGGTTACTCCACACTCTCCTCTCCTCCAGCATCCTCACCCCCCCCCCCAGGAGCCCTGGCCCCCCTCCTGGTTATTCCACCCGCTCCTCCCCCACAATGTCCTCCAGCACCGGCTGCCATCCCTCCAGGCCCCCTCGTTCTCTTCTCTCCCCAAATCCCTTCATCCTCTGGTTGCCCCCTATGGTCGCCCACCCTTTCCCTTTCTCCTGGTGCGCCCCCCAGCTTCTGGACACCCCTTCCTTCCACAACCCCCCGAACCCCTACCCTCTCCCAGCGTCCCTCTAGTCTCTTCCCACCTGCCCTCCCGCCCCGTGAGCCCTCGGTCCCCCTGGGACAGGCCCGGACAAACAGGAGGCCGCCGCCTCCTGCCCCACATCTCTCCTTCCCGGTGGCTCCCGCCCCCAGCCCCACTCCCCTTTAAGTTTCCAAATCAGCCTTCCTCCAATAATAATGATAAAGCAGGAAGCCGGGCCGGAGGACAGTGCAGATTTTTCTTCTTGACACGGAGTTTCCGATTAAAGGCAAAGGGACATAAATCCTCCCGCATAATTGCTGTGCTCCAGCTCGGAGCCACTCAGGAGGGAGGCTCCCACCCCCTGCCCCTGCCCCTGGGACCCCACCCCCAGCCTGAGCAGGGCTTGGCCCCCAGAGCCACGCCAGGGCTGGGCAGGGAGGAGGAAGGCAGGGCGGCGGGAAGGGGTGGAGGCAGCCTGAGCTGAGCTCTCCGCATCAGCCTGGCGGGGGTCCCAGCCCTCTGGACGGCGGCCCAGGCCCACCTCGGAGCACATTCCCCCGCCCCAGGCAGCCCTCCGCCCGTCCCTCGTGTTGAGAGCATGCTTTATGTTTTGGCAAAGCTCCTCAGCATTCATTTGGTCCTTTTAAAGACCTTGAACTTTATTAAACAAGGATCAGATGAAGGGCGGGGCTCTGAGCGATCCGCTAGGGCAACTCCTCTTGTGTCACAGCGAGGGAAACCGAGGCTCGCAGAAAGGACAGCTGAAGTGCAGAGCCGGGACCGAATGCTGTCCAAGCCCCATCAAAACTTCCCTTCCACCCGCCAGGGCCAACACCCCACCCTGGGGAGCAAGCCCGCGTGTGCCCTAACTGGGAACCAACTGTGACCGTCTTGGTTCCCAGGTCGATGCTTAACCACTGAGCAACACCAGCCGGGCATTTTTTTCTTTTTTCTTTTTTCCTTTTAGAGACAGTGGAAGGGAAGGGAGTGACACAAAGAGAGGTGCTCCTGGGTGTGTCCCCAGTAGAGGCACAGCTTGACTCTTCAATTGTGGGCCCAGGAGCCTCCTCCCACGTGCTTTGCTCACCTGTCAAAGGTTTTTTAAAAATCAAGAATGCTTGCCCTCAATGGATAGAGCCAAACTCAGCCTGTGGACTGAAGGGTCCCAGGTTCGATTTCAGTCAAGGGCACATGCTTGGGTTGTGGGCTTGATCCCCAGTGGGGGGTGTGCATGAGGCAGCTGATCAATGACTCTCTCTCATCATTGATGTTTCTCTCTCTCTCTCTCCCTTCCTCTCTGAAATCAATTTTTAAAAATATGAACAAAAAATTAAGAATGCTTGCCCTGGCTGGTTTGACTCAATGGATAGAGCATCGCCTGTGGACTGAAGGGTCCTGGGTTTGATTTCCGTCCAGGGTACGTACCTTGGTTGCAGGCTCCATCCCCAGCCCTGGACGGGATGCATGCAGAAGGCAACCAATCGATGTATCTCTCTCACATAGATGTTTCTGTGTGTCACTCCCCTTCCTTTTCACTGTGTCTTTAAAAAAAATCCCGGCTGGTGTTGCTCAGTGGTTTGGCTCAGTGGTTGAGCATCGACCCAGAAACTAAGAGGGTCATGGCACATGCCTAGGATGTGGGCTCGATCCCCAATGTAGGCTGTGCAGGAAGCAGCTGATTGATGATTATCTTTCATCGTGGATGTTTCTTTCTCTCCCTCTTCTTTCCTCTCTGAAATCAATAAAAACTATATATATATATATATATATATATATATATATATATATATATATATAATTTTTTTTTTTTAATCAAGGATGCTTGAAGTTCTTGTCCAGTAAGATTAGAGACGGAAGTGTATGTGAATTGTTTAAGGTCGAGAGCTGAGGGCAGGGTCTGGAGTCCCTATGCCTCCTGACTCCATTCTCCTTACAGTTTTATGCCCAGAAATTCTAACCTCACCCCCCCCCCCACAGTAAAGCTGCAGAACCCCCAACCAGACCCCTCCCCCTCTGCTGCTCTCTCTTTTCTGATCGATCCGGCTACCATTCTCCTCCTCCGTAAAGCCCCCCTGATTGCAAACCCTTGGATGTGCTTTCCTCTTCCTCCCTGCGCTGAACACCCCCTCCAGCTATTTTCAGTCAGTCCTGGGTGTCTCCTCCGTCAGACGGGGCTGGACCTCAGAGTCTCCCCTCTGAACTGCCATTCCCCAGCCCTCCCTCGTCTCCCCCTTCAGTACCCGCCCCCGCCCCAATCCAGACCCAAAGCTGCACAGATCTGCATAGTAGATGCAGGTACACAGGTAGCGTCTGTCCTGTCTCTTTGTATCAGTGGAAATTTCCACGGAGCTCAGGATTCCCACATCAGGTGTAAACGGGGTTTTACACCTGGTTTCCCGCCCGCCGGGGGCCACCTGGCCTGTTGTCCTCCCAGGCCCTTCCCCAGCCTGGGACCTCAGGTGAGGGGCCTCTGGCTGGGACTGAGTCGGAGGGAACAGGTCCTCGTTCTGCTCACCCATCTCTGAATACAACGACCCGACCGATTCAGGCAGGGTCTCCCAAGGTGACCTCTAGGTTTCCTAATTTGGGCGCCTGGAACATCCCGACAACATGGCAGACAAGTGGGTCCCTTCACCGGACCTGGATGGACACCCTCCATGCCCACATCCAGCCCTGGGCACCCCTGTCCGGCTGCAGTGAAATGAGGGGGAGCAAGGTCGCGGGGGGACCTCTGGAGTCTTCAGAGATAATGTCCTGCCCAGGGAAGAAAGCACACAGTTGGCAGGGCAAGAGGCTCAGGGGCCCCTGAGGGAGCCGGCACCATGGCACTTCCTGGGCCGGGTAGTTCTGTGTGTTACCATAGGGCTTGGGGTTAATAGTAGGCCCCGGATGTTGGGAGTAGGGTTTGGGGGTGACTGTGGAGTTGCCCTGGGGGTTCTGGGCTTTATGGTAGGGTTTCTCTGGAATTTCTAGAGGGCTGGTCTAAACGGCCACAAGCCTGTGCTTCTACCTGGGCCCAGAACGGGGAGGGAGTGAAGGAAGCTGGGGTTGAGGGGGCGAGGTGACCCAGGGTCTCAGGAGAGGGGATAATCTGAGGTTGCTCCACCCCATCTTGGTATGCAGGTCCCAAACCCTGGTGGCCAGCGGCATTGCTGACAGCGAGGGGCTGGGAGTGTGGAAGGTCCTTGCTCCCCAGGGGGTGACTGAAGGCCAGACCCTGCGATGCCCGGCTTCCTGTGAGGAGGAAGGACCTGGGAGAAGGGCCGGGCCAGCAGGATGGTGCTCCAGGGTTATGTCCCCAACAACTGGGTTCTGGCTCCCCCCATCTCAAAGGCCTGGCTGGGTGCTGCGGAGGGGAGAATCTAGAGGGAACAGGTATAGGCCCTTCTGTCACCTTCCTTGGATGCCAGACCCTCATCTTGGACCCAGGCAAACACGTAGAGAATTGTTCTTGCAGCCTAATCCTGGAACACTTCCTGGAGGAGGAAGCACGGAGCAAGGATTGGGCAGAGAGGTGGGAAGGGAAGGGGCCCCAGCAGGAACGGGCTGAGAGCCATCTCAGAGGTAAGCACAGATTAGGAGGCACTCTGGCCCCAGAAACTTGGGGTAGGGAAAGAAGAATCATTCGTTCCTTTTAAAAAATATGTTCTTATTGATTTTTGAAAGAGAGAGGAAGGGAGAGTGATAGAAAGATAGAAACATCCATGAGAGAAACACATCATGAATTGGCTGCCTCCTGCATGCCCCCCATGGCGATCAAGCCCACAACCTGGGCATGTGCCCTGACCCAGAATCGAACTGGCAGGCTCTTTTTTTCTTTTTCTTTTTTAATATATTTTATTGAATTTATTTTTTTTTTTTTACAGAGGAAGGGAGAGGGATAGAGAGCTAGAAACATCCATGAGAGAGAATCATCGACCAGCTGCCTCCTGCACACCCCCTACTGGGGATGTGCCCACAACTCATGTACATGCCCTTGACCGGAATCGAACCTGGGACCTTTCAGTCCACAGACCGACCGACGCTCTATCCACTGAGCCAAGTCGGTTTCGGCAAACTGGCAAGCTCTTAGTTCCTGGGTTGATGCTCATCTATGAGAGTCATTCATTCTTGTATCCATCATTCATTCACTCAGCAAACATTTGCAACAGCAGCCATGTGTCAGGCATGGCAGCAGGAGACACAAAGACGAATCAGAGAGGCAGGGACACAACTGGAGAGGCTCCCAGAAACTTGGTTCCTTCCCCAAAACCTGCCGAGTTCTCCAGGTCCCCGGTAGCTAAGCTTTGCCTCCATGCCTCTCCAACCCAAAAGAATGCCATTGCCTACAATGCCAGCTTCCTTCCTCCCCAGGGCTCCCCCCTGCTCCAGCCCCTGCCACTCACCTATGCATGCTCCTTCCCTCTGGGCAGAGGCAGCAGAAGGACTTGGGGCCAGACACTCTGAGCAGCTTCCCCGCAGGAAGGAGGGAGGGTGCCGAGGAGCGAGCAGAAGGCCCAGAAGAGATGTGTGAGCAGAGGAGCCCAGGCCTGGATCCTCAGCCCGACTCTGCCTCGTGCTAGGAGAGGCATCATTCATCCGCCCAGGGGTGGAGATGGGGCAGGGGGAAGGGATTGAAAAACACCCACAGCCCATTAACCTACTTTTGCAACTTCATTAAAACAGAGTCTCCGACATGTCGCCATAAATTGTGTTCTGAAGGAGGAAGCCAGATCCAACATCCAGTTCTAGCCGTGAAGCCCCCGAGAAGAGGCCGGAACAGCCAGAGGGAAGGGACACGTACGGGGGGCGGTCACTGGGGGGCTGTGCAGCTGGGCCGGGCCGGCAGCGATATTGCAGGAGCTCCTCCCAGGTGGGCAGTCACGGGGTGAGGGACGGGGAGGGGATGTGATGTCATACTGTGCAGCTGCTCCCTGATCAAGAAGCCCCCTAGCTTTCTGGAGCCCATAACACTGAAAAGCTACTCGGCCTCTCAGAGCCTTCTTCAAAAGACCCCTTTCTGCCCCAAGAAGTACCCTTCTCCAAGGCGCGCCCCATGGCCCATGCACAGCAGCCTCCAGCCAGCCTGGCCCCGGGGAAGGAGCACCGGCCCAGGGGAAGGAGCACCCCGCAGGTGGGTGACCTGGATCCAGGCCTCCTGTGAGCAGTGAGCAAGTGCAGGCCCTGGAGAGGGGCGCCAGGGTTCAAATTCCATCGTGGCCATCGCAGGACCTCAGCCTTCGAGCTCTCACAGGAAAAACCGTCCCTCACCCAGCTACTGAATCTTAAATAGGATGGCCCACGGGAAATGCAGAGCACGTAAGACCTGGCACGTCCTGGGGGTCCATAAACATGGGCCGCTGTTGTCATCATCACGTTCTTACTTGGGGTCTCAAGGGCTGAGAGGGATTTTCCCCAACACGCTCCCTCTGGGCCTCCGTTTCTTCATTTGAACAATGAAGTGATTAGAGTAGGTCAGTGATTTCCTTCGCCTTCACCATCACCACCCCCATCACCACCCCCATCACCACCACCATCACATCACCATCACCACCCCCATCACCACCCCCATCACTATCCCCACCATCACCCCCATCACCATCACCATCACCATACACCACAACCATCACCCACCACCCCCCCATCACACCCTACCCCATCATCACGCATCCAGCCATCACCACCACTCACACCGCATCACCACCCCATCACCACCCCCATCATCACACACCATCACCACCACCACCCCCATCACCACCCCCATCACCACCCCCATCACCACCCCCATCACCACCACCATCACCATCACCATCCCCATCACCACCCCCATCACCACCCCCATCACCACCCCCATCACCATCACCATCACCATCACCACCCCCATCACCACCCCCATCACCACCACCACCACCATCACCATCACCACCCCCATCACCACCCCCATCACCACCCCCATCACCACCCCCACCACCCCCATCACCACCCCCATCACCACCCCCATCACCACCCCCACCACCACCCCCATAACCACCCCCACCACCATCACCATCACCATCACCACCCCCATCACCACCCCCATCACCACCCCCATCACCACCACCATCACCACCCCCATCACCACCACCACCCCCATCACCATCACCATCACCACCCCCATCACCACCCCCATCACCACCACCATCACCACCACCATCACCATCACCATCACCACCCCCATCACCACCCCCATCACCACCCCCATCACCACCCCCATCACCATCACCATCACCATCACCACCCCCACCACCACCCCCATCACCACCCCCACCACCACCCCCATCACCACCCCCATCACCACCCCCATCACCACCCCCATCACCACCACCATCACCACCCCCATCACCACCCCCCATCACCACCACCATCACCACCCCCCATCACCACCCCCACCACCACCCCCACCACCACCCCCACCACCACCCCACCACCACCCCCATCACCACCCCCACCACCACCCCCATCACCACCCCCATCACCACCCCCACCACCACCCCCATCACCACCCCCATCACCACCCCCATCACCACCCCCATCACCACCACCACCACCACCATCACCCCCATCACCACCCCCATCACCACCCCCATCACCACCCCTATCACCACCCCCATCACCACCCCCATCACCACCACCATCGTTGCCTTAGAACCACTTTTCAAACCCACCTCACTCAGAATCCTAATACACAACAGTGGACTAGGATATTCTAGAGGAAATAGTGCGGGGAGGGGGGAGGGGGGATGGGGGGGGGCGGGGGGGGGGAATCTGGAGCCTGAGTGGCAGTCCCTCCGGCCCTAACAGCAACCCCAGAGACCACCACAGAAAATGGGGGTGCCACAGGTTACAGGTCAAGCCCTGCCAGGATGGTCCCCGGGCTTCCACCACAGGCACGCCAGGAGGCGGGTGTCCATAGGAGCGAGAGCTCCCCACGATCACACTGGGAGAGGACGCAGGCCTGGAGAGAGACCTTCCGGGCCAGGGTAGTGTCCACACTCCCTCTGCCCAGAAAAGAGATGGGGCGGGAGGGGTGCAGGGAGTGGAACAGAGGGCCTCCATTCAGAGCTGCCCGCCTGCCCGCCTGCCCACCTGCCCAGGGCCACACCACCCTGTGTGCCTCCGCCCTCTGCGCGCTTCCCAGCTCTGAGCTGCCCGCACTCCCACCATAACTGCAGCCCAAGAAAACATGGCCATAAAACAGTCATTTGCTTTAATTTTCACTTGAAGGGGCAATTTAGCACAGGCTGTTTGCAAGCTGTTGGGATTCTTTACGAGGCTCTATCATGTTTTCCCAAAATGCTCCCCCAAGCGGATTCCCTGGGTCAAAGTTCATCCATAACTATTTAGGAGGGAACCGGGTTGGAGAGAGCAGGGGGGGCTGTGGAGAGTGGAGAGAGTGTACGGATTTTTCAATCAGGCCGAGAGTGGCTGGGAAACCAAGAGCAAGAGGAAGTCAGGATAGGACAGCTCCTGGGCAGAGGCAAGTTTTGTGTGCTCTGCCCAACCCTCCTCCCTCTCCTGGCTCCCACCAGCAGCGGCCATTCCGTCATCAAAATGAAAGGCGGTGACTCAGCCCGGCTGGAGGGCCCTCACGCTCTTATCCACCATGGCCCCGACGCTCTGCTCGCATTCACAGCCAAACTAATTTCACGGAGTTCAGACTGGCATTTTCCGCTCTTGGCTCCCTCTAGCTCTCACTTCCAGCAGCTTCGCCCTCTGCCCCACAGACCCTCGTCTGTCCTCAGTTTCCCGTCGCGGTCCTCCTCCCCTACTTGTTTTCAGGGTCATTAGCGCTAGATTTTTAGTAGATCCTCCCAGCTGCTCCAAGGAGGGGGAAAAGTCGCCCACACCTCCTTCCAAAGTCGGGCTTGGTTCCTCTTCCTCAGTTTTCCCACAGTCCGTCCACCCATCCCTCCCTCCCCACCCTTCCCTCAAGAGCCCTGGGCTGAGAGGCGTCAGTAGGACGAGGCTCCCACCCCATCAGCAGAGCAGCTGCTCCCCAGTCTGGAGACACTGAGGCCCTTGGAGATCACAGACAGAGGAGGGGCTGGGAGGCAGATCCCGGGGCCCCCTGAACATATTCCAGGTCGCTTTCTGCTCCCTACAATGTTCCCAGCCCCCGAGGTCTTGTGAAGGCTGGGGCCCAGCGGCACTCTGCGGCCTGGATCCAGCCCTCTCCCAGGGGTGATGTGGGAAGCGAAGGGGAGCCAGAGGCCACAATGTAGGACAGGGGTCTCCCCTGACTAAAGACCCTCCCCTTCCTCTCACTTCTGAGGAATGCTGCTGGCCCCACAGACAAGTCCAGCCTCGGTATTCCAAGGGAAGCATGATGAGGCAAAGGGGACATGTCTCAGGCTGGGAGCCATCCCGGAGGTCAGGGTCAGATAGGGGAGCAGGATGTCCCGGAGGCGGGGGGAGTTGGGACTATGGGAACCTGGGGTGGTGGGAAATCCCGTGATTCCTGCGTAGCAGCAGTGGCATGGGAGACGCCGGCAGAGGAACGAACTGGAAGCGCACCGAGGCCTCCTGCAGACCAGGGCCCCATTGAGGGCTGATGCCACTCTGGTTGGTAGGTTGGAGGAGAGGTGAGGATGGCTTCTCCCAGGGAATCACCAAGGAGAACAGAAACAGAGCAGAGCCCACAGGAAGAGAAAGAAGGGAAGAAGACCCTTATGGATTGTGTGCAGGAATTAAGCTTCTAACTACTGAACCTTCTCTAGTGCCCCAAAGAAACCCTCAACATTAATTCTAGTTCTTATATAAATAAGCTGAGGGAAGGGGGTGGTCTACAATCACACAAGTCTGTCTGGAACTGACACCAGTCTCAGAGAGGTAGGGGCAGGGGAATAAGGCTGCAAGGAGTGGAACAGAGGGCCTCTCTGGACCCTTGAGTTTAATTGTCATTGACAGAGTTACCACGCCAGCCTCCTCGCCATCTGTGGTGAAAGGAACTGTGTGTGCATCTCCGTCTTCATCCTCACCTCCACAACAACACGGAACCTCCGGGAGGAACGTCTGAACTCATGGCCTCACTGGGAAGCTGATGCCCAGGGAGGGTAAGCCGCTTGCGCTGGCAGGATCACAGCCAGGAGAGTCAGAGCAGGGACTTGATCTAATTCAGATGGATGTTCCTCCGGGGGAGCCAGGCTCCCAGCTATTTACACACACAGATGCCAGGCACCTTGTTGGCACCGGGAAATAAAGATGAATAAATACAGACCCTGCCTTAAGAGAAAGGGTCCTCCCACCCAACCTCTAGAAAGACATGTTCTCCACATGTCAAGGACGAAGCTGAGGCAGAAGATGCTATAAGATGAAGCAATCAAGAGGAGGGGGTCTAACCCAATGGAGAGGTGAGTGGGAAAAGAGCACGTCCCTGGAGACCCATGCAGAAGGAGGAAATAAGTGCATCTGACCCATCTTCTTTATGTTTTTTGTTTTGTTTTGTTTTGTTTTAGTATATTTTTGCTAGGGACCCAGTGCACGAATTCATGTATCTTGAAAGAGGCTGCAGTGGGCACAGAGGCGGGTCTCAGCCCATCCTCCACACCCCTGCCTGGCCCCTCCTGTCACAGCTCCTGGTCCCCTCCTGGCAGCCCCTCTCGCACCACCACTGCTCCCACGCACTGATGGCACCAGGGCCAGCAGCAGGTGAGAGCAGGGCCGTCGCCAGCAGTGGGTACAAGGCAGCTGCCGGCCCTGATTGCCCCTCAGGAGCAAGGGGTGGGACAGAAGCCCTGAGAGACAATTGGGGCCAGTAGCCACCACGCTCCGACTGATGTACTGAACTATCAGGGCCAGCGCCAGGCACTGGCAGTGTGTGCGAGCAGGCCAGTGCTGGCAGCAGGTGTGAGTGCCGGGCAGGACTATGGCACACAGGACCAAAGAATTTTCAATAGCAACCAGAAGCTCGCCCCAATGACAGCGACTGGTGCCCCGCCTTGGTCTGGTGCCCCCTGAGCACCTGCTCCACCATCCCGTTGCAGCCAACGCCCACCATGATATCATGGCGCACCCCTGGATATCAGTGCACATCATAGAGACTGGTTGTTTGGTTGTTCGGTTGTTCCACTGTTTGGTCTATTTAAATATTAGCCTTTTATTATATGGGATTGATTTCAGAGAGGAAGGGAGAGGAAGAGATAGAAACATCCATGATGAGAGAAAATCATTGATCGGCTGCTTCCTGTAGGGAAAGGAGCTTGCAACCCGGACATGTGCCCTTGACCAGAATCAAACCTTCTGTCTGAAGCTGGTTCTTTATCCACTAAGCCACAGCAGTTAGGGCTGACCCATCTTCTTGAGGAAGATACTCCTGCTGGAGGATTATGGAAATCAGGTTGGAACCAGATCAGACTCCCTTGAATGCTGGGCTAGGGAGCTGAGCCTCACCCACGGGAGCTAGGGAGTCATGGGAAGTTTTCATCTGGGGTGGGAGGAGGATCCAATGCAAAGAGGAAATCTGCCCTGGAAGCAGCTCGCAGGGCAGATTGCCTGGGGAAACTCTAAGGCACCCAGCATGTCAGGCTGAGTACTGGTGTGTGTGTGTGAGTGTGTGTGAGTGTGTGTGTGTGTGTGTGTGTGTGCATGCTCTGGTCTGCTCTGGGTGGGGTGAGATGATGGATGGCCAGCTCCCCGCCCCTTCTATCTCCCTCTCATAACTGCTGGAATGGGTAAGAGCATTGCTACCCACCCCCCATCCCGCATACATTCTGCAGGCCCAGCATCCACAGGAAGAAACTCTCCCAGAAGCAGACACACACCCAGAACACAGAGAGCATCTCCTCACCTGACAGGTCCCCCAAACCTCACGTCAGGGTGCCCCGGGGCACTAGGACACCAGGGCTGTGAGAGGCGGGGAAGGGCTGACCTCGCACAGGCCAGGAGCACTAACAGGCAGTGAAGCCGCGTGGTGGGAGACAGGGGGCACTGTTGTGAAGACAGTACAACCAACCCAGACCAGTGTAGCCATGGAGAGGAGGGGGAAGCCCCTTGGAAAGAAACAGCAGAGAGGAGGGAACCTTTCGGAAGAAGGGTCGCTGGGAGCCATTAGCAACCCACCTGCCCCCGGCCTCCCGGCCCGCTATCCCCCTCACTACAAGTGTGGCTGAGTAATGGGGAGACCGGCCTTACCAGAACAGCTATTTTGTCCTCTTTTGGGACAGGATGCCAAGGAGTTCTGGCCACTCTGTCCCTCTCTTCCCTTGGACAAGACACTCCCAAACATGGCCGCACTTTGGCTAATGAATTCTGCTGGAGTGTCGTTAGTGTGACCTCCAGGACCAATGAATAGTGATTAGCAATTATCACAGTCACACCATCGGATCCATTACCCCAAGGAAAGGAGGCTGGTGACCAGGGTTCCTGGGGTTTTAGCAGTTCTCTTCTCCCCCTGCCCTGCTTTCCCTTTTCATAACCACGGGGATTCCTAATTTGAGGATTCATAGGATCTTGGAGTCTCATTTCCTCATCAGCATCTCTGCCCACCTCCAGTCGGACACCCCCGGACACCCACTGCCCTGGTGAACCGCTGAATGCACGTCTGCCCTCAAGACCTTGGCGCCCTCGCGGATAAGTCTGGAGAAGTTCTGCCAAGCCCCCAGATCTTCCCATCCCTCCCCAGGCCACCCAGGCAGGGAGCCGCACACACTGATCTGTGACAGCCTCCTCGGACGTCCAGGTCAGGGTCACCCAAGCTCATCCCTCCCAGAAGCCATTCCAGGTTCAGCCTCCCTCCCTGCTCCTCTAACTCCAGCTGACTTCTGCACTGTTTGCCCTGAGCCTCCCACTGGGCAGTGATCTGAATCACCTGCTGAGAAATCTTCCAAACCTCTCCCTCCAATCCCTTGCCTGCCAGGAAGTTCCCCTCGACATTAACCTGAGTCTTGCCCTCGGTGAGAAGGACTTGGAGAAAGTCATTTACTTCAAGTCCTGTCCCAGCCTCCCAGGTCACCGATGCTGTCGGCTGCGATGTGCTTTGTTCCCTCAATCAGCCTTCCAGAAGCTCTTCCCCTCAACACACCCCAGGCCAGTGCCCCCTCACCCCAGCACCCCAGAGCGGCTCCGGGGATGCCTGGTCTGGCTCTGGCTCCTGAGGTCAGCCCAGCCCCAGTGGAGCGCCAGGGAGCCGCCGTGCCGCCCTGCCCCCAGCCCCGCTGCAGAAGGAGGTAATTAGGAGCTGTGCAATCCCCGCGCCCCAACAGGTACAGCTGAGCAGCTGCATCCATTATCGGGGGCAGCTGCCAGAGAGGGGGACTGTCACATGGCTCAGCAGGACCAACGGGCGGGCGGCGGAGGCCTCGGGCTGCAGATCGGCTGGTCTGCAGCTGGAGAGCCAGGCCGCGGGGGATAACCTGAGAATGACCTTGTGGGGACTTCAGCCCCCAGTCTCTGCTCCTCCCAACCCCCCCCCCTTCCTTCGGTTCCTAACCCCTGGCCCTGCCAGCCACCCTAGCCTTGGCATTTTTTCTTTCCTTTTAATGCCACTTTATCTAGGGTGTAAGGGCCCATCTTACAAAAAAAAAAAAGCCGCTTGTGTGCTGAATAGGTCTGAATAAGCGTGAAAGGGGGATAGTTTGCCCTCCAGTCTGCGGGGGAAAGCAGAGGGAAGGGGGGGAAAGTGTAGATGGAGGAGCGGTGCAGGTGCGTCTTTCTCTAATTGCAGCGCTGGTGCCAGGGCGTGAGTGCGAAGGAGCGCGCTGGCAGCCGTGCGCGTGATGCATGGATGGATGCAGCCTGGGACGTGTTTTGCATACTCGCGCTGACCCGGGAACATTACCGTATGCTGCAGCGCTCGGGCAAAGACGGGCGTGTTGACCTTGACCTTCTCTCTGTGCTTGTGCACACGCTCATACACACATGTGCACATGTCACTGGGCTGGACACGCTGAATGGGGTTTCACCTTGCCTGTTTCTGACACAGAAAGGAGAAGCCTGCCCCAACTTGCCTGCTCCTGTGACCCCTTGGCACATCTCCCAGCCCAGTGGGCAGGGACCACCCCGTCTGCCCAACCCCCTCACCTGCCTCGCCCCTACCCCCACCCCTCCACCCCCACCCTGAGCTACAGGTCAGATGGCTGCTGGCAAGAGAGGAGAAAGGGAGAGAGTAAGGGAAGCTTCCCCAACACCTGTGAGGGTTCTTCGTTATATATGCAAATGTCCTCATTAGAGATGCAGAGCGCTTCCCGGAGCTAATGGCTGCTGCAGCCATTTCTGTGTGGAAGTGCAGAGCAGAAGGAGACTGCGGGCTGGGGGAGCGGGAGCGGGCAGGACCGCTGCCTTCCGGCTGAGCAGTGCGAGGCCTCCCATTCCCCATGGCCTGTCCTGGACAGCCCTGGGGTGAGGGTGGCCCCTGGAGGGCACGGCTGTCCATAGGCGGGCACAGACCAAGCAGCACCACAGCACTGGGGCCCACTTTGTGGGGAAGGCGGGCCTCAGGAGCTCCTACCCCCTCCTGGGCCAGGACTTCCAGCTGGGCCCTCTGCGGGGTAATGCAGCCAACCGCACAACCCCTGCCTCCCCTCCAAGCCAGGGTCCCTCTGGAGCTTGGATCAAGTGACCCTGTACCTGCTTCATAGGAGCCTAGAAGCATCCTCGGGCCTTGTCAGACACACAGACAAATAAAAACACAGCCTTGCCGAAGCAGGTTTGGCTCAGTGGATGGAGCGTCGGCCCGGGACTGAAGGGTCCCGGGTTCGATTCTGGTCAAGGGCATGTACCTTGGTTTCGGGCACAGCTGGTCAGTGCTTCTCTCTCATCGATGTTTCTAACGCTCTATCCTTCTCTCTTCCTCTCTGTAAAAAATTAATAAAATAAAATAAATAACAAAACACAGCCTCACTTTTTCCTTCTACCACCTCTGCCTCTGAACCCTGAGAAAGTGTCATTGTGTCTTCTCTGTCACCCCAATCAGAGAGAAAGGAGCCTGATTCTAGTTGGGGCTGCCTCTCAGCCCCAGTGCACCTCCTTGGATAGACCAGCATTCCTTGGGGCTGCATTGTGCTTTTCCAACCTCACTGCCACCAACACGGCACCAGAGACAAACACAAATGCACATGCAATTCACACACGCGATCACCTCCCTCGTCATGGGGCACACGCTGCCCTGTTGGCATTAACTTGCCCTTAGACACAACCACACTCAGTCCTGCAGCCTCCGCTGTCCTTGAGCACTCGTGTCACCCCATTTTGGGACAGAGTCTACAGAGACCTCCCCTGCCCTACCCCCCACCTCTCCTTTCTTCGCTTCCCCCTCCCTCTCCCACCCTCCTCCCTGGGCACCCGTTTGCCAGGGTTATTTATAGAAGCAAGCGATAAATTCAGTGTGTTTCTCAGCGCGCAAAGCTATAAATAATGGCACAGATCATTAAACCCCGAGAGCAGGCCCAGCCGCCCCGCAAACAAGATGAAGTACAAGCCACCACGTGAGGGGGAGAGAGGGAGGCACAAGGCAGAGCCCCAGACCCGGGGCCTGCAGGCCCAACGGCACCCCTCAGCCTGGTGTCCATGAGCCTGAGCCTAAGGGGTCTGTGGGTGGACATAGGGGAGGGGAGAGCGGGCCTGGGCTTGCAGGCTGGTGATCGGGCTCATTCCCCATCTAATTTCCACAGCCTCCCCCTCTCCCTCTAGCAACCCCTTTCCCATCTTCTCACCCTCCGCTTCTCTCTCCCATCCCTCACTGTTCTTTTATCTTTTCCTATCTTCTCTTCTCCCAAATCTCTTTTCCCTTCTCCCTCTATCTCTCCATTCTCCTTCCTTTCTCCTTTATCTTCTGCCCTTCATGTCTCCCTTTCTACCCACCTGTTCTCCTCCCAGCTCTTCCCTCCTCCCACCCCAAATCCCAGGCCCTGGAGGGACCCCGAAGCCACCCGGGAGCCCTCGGAGACAGAAAGTCCCCTGTCAGCAGAACGTGGCGCTGGCTGCTGATTCAGTGTCTGTAATCTCCCAGGCAGAGGCGGCCGTGGCGGGGGGGCCGGGAGCGGGGAGAGGGAAGATGGATGAGGAATATAAGAACAAAATGGCACGGCCACCAGGGACAGGCTCCAGGCTGAGCAAGGTTCCAGGGAGTGGAACCAGAGCCCCAGGCTCCAGCTCAAGCCCACCCCTCTGGCTGGTCAGTGCTTTCTGGGTTCAGAGAGCTGACACGATGGGAAAGATAAGGCAGATGGGAAGGCAGAGAGGGGGCAGGAAGGGGTGGCAGGGAGGAAGATGGGTCGGAGGAAACCCGAAGAACAAGGGGCGTTGACAGAAGGACAACCCTACTTAGCCCCACCTGTCCCCGCTCCCAGTCTGGACCCAGGACAGCCATCCTGTGCTCCTGAGTCTGGGCCACAAAGCGGAAGGTTTTGGCTACCGCATCCCTCCCTCCTTCCCCTCCAGGAAGTACCCCTGCCCTTGGGGTTCACCCAACCTGAGTCAGGCCCACATTCTGGAGGTCCCCTCACCCCACCCTCAGTCACCTGCATTTGAGATCGGTCACCCCTTCCCGCCGGGAAGTGCTTACCACTTTCTGCCTCAGTGGAGCCCCTCGGGAGGACAGAACCTGCACCAAATGCGTGCTGTGCGGGGCCTCAGAAGCCAAGCGACGCTGAGCCCTTTGAAGCATAATCAAACCCAGGGATGGCAGCCAGTCCTCTCCCTCTGCAGCTATGTCAGGCAAACAGGCTTCAGATGGGGCAGCGGAGATAAGACTCAGTTTCAACCGGAAGCCGCTGGTGCTGAGGTCAGGAGACATTAGGATGGGCAGTTACATCCTCTGAATGTTAAGGGGGACCTCATGGGCCTGAGCTAGGCACTGCCTGGCCTTGTGGCCACGGATGCATAAGAAAGCCTGGAGCCTTCCCTGCCTGGCCCTGCCCTCCCCGCCCCACGGCCAAGTGGCCATCTGCTCCGGGCTCACTCACTCCCCTGTCGGCCAGTCTGATGCAGAGCTCCGTTATTTGCCCAGGAATTTATAGTAGGAGCCAGGACAGCAGCTAAACCCCCGGCCACAGAGTAAATCAGTTGCCACAAGGTGTTAGGACGAGGGGCTGGGAGGCAGCAGGGCTGCAGAGGAAGACACTTTTCCCTGCTCCCCGGGGACAGCAGCCCACAAATCCCCTCAGTCACCGATGGGGGCTGGCGCTGGCCAGATCTTGAGGGCTGTCGGTGCTGGTGGCAGCGATTATGCCACCACAGGCAATGCCACAGAAACAGGCTGCAGCTAGAGGATGGGCTGGGCCTCAAGAAAGTCTCAAAACAGCTGGGCTAGCAGCTGGGTTAAGTGGGAGACTTCCACCTGTTCCCCAGGAGGCAGGTGAAGCAGGGTCACGGTTAAGAAGGGCGGATTCCCAGAGCAAAGCTGCCTGAGTCCAAATTCCGGCACTGCTCTAATGAACTGTGTGACCGAGAGCCAGTTACTTACCTCCCTGCGCCTTCGTTTCTTCGCCTGTAAGATGGGGATGAGACCAGTGGCTACCTCACGGTTACTGTGCTGGTTACAGGAGAGGACATGATGCAGTGAGTGCGAGGCCAGCACCTGGCAGTGCATGGCCAGTAGCACTGACCTGCAGAATGAACTCTCCTGCTAGGTCAGATCTGGTCTTGTGCAGAGAGAGGAGAAGGACCATATGACCTTTGAAGGGATTTGGGGTGCCAAGATGATGTTCAAAGAAAGAGGGTTCTGCCCAGCCAGCGTGGCTCAGGGGTTGAATGTCAGCCTATGGACCAGGAGATCGTGGTTAGATTCCCGGACAGGCCACATGCCCAGGTTGTGGCTTGATCCCCAATCATGCAGGAGGCAGCCAATCAATGATTCTCTCTCATCATTGATGTTTCTATCTCTCCCTCTTCCTTCCTCTCTGAAATCAATAAAAAAAAAATTTTTTTTTAAAGAGGAATTAAGAACAGCTTCCAGTATCCATTCCTGTGGCTAAGAGCTCAGGCTCCTTAGGCAGACTGGCTTGCACTCCAATTCCAACACTTACCACCTAGTAGATCTTCAGTGAGGTATTTAACTTCTCTACTCCTGACAGTCCACATCTGTAAATCAGGGATGATAAACTTAGCTCACAGGATTATTGAGATTACAGGAGATTAAATGCTCATCGGTTCCCTGTCCATAGTAAGGGCTCATTAAATGTTAGTCTTGTTATTACTGTTACTAGAGGCCCAGTGCATGAAATTTGTGCACGGGGAGGGTCCCTGGGCCTGGCCAGCCATCAGGGTCCATCCGGGGCCTTCCTTCATTCCTCGCCGCCCCCTGGTGGTCAGCACAGGTCATTGTGAGCAACTGAACTTTTGGTCTCCTGATAGGACTCCCTAGGGGACACTTTGCATATTAGCCTTTTATAAAGAGAGAGATTTCATCACATGAATGAGGACTACATTCCAAGCAGTGAAGCTGACAGGGAGAGAAAGGGAGGAGAGCAGGGGTAAAGGATGGGAGCAGGGGGCAAAGGGACCAATAAGGAAAAGTAACCAGAAAATAGAAGAGGAAAATAGAAGCAGAGAGAAAGGGAATGGCACAGAGATGAGGTCATGGAGATGAGATTGGGGGTTGGGGGGGGGGGGGTTGCGGAGAACCCTACAGGGAGAGGACACAGACAAAAGGCACAGAATGAAGAGTCCCAGAGCAGGAGTCAGGGGAGTGGGAGGGGTTATGAGGGGCTAGGGAGTACCGAGGGGTGAAGGAAGTAGGCAAAGTGGCTAGGAGAGAAGGAAGGAAACAGGAATACAGGCTGAGAGTCAAAGGAAGAAGAGCCCTCTCTGGAAAAACAGCAAGCCAGAGGTGGGGCAGCTTGTTGTACATGATTCGGGCAAGCGCGCTCCACTGCCCCCTCCCAGCTTTCATTTTCAGCTTGGTTTCCCCCTGACCTCCCTCCTGCACCCCACCTGCCAGCCCTACCTTCTCAGCACGGAGCCTTGAGGCATTGGAGGCAGCAGGGAGGGTGCGGGGCTTGGCCTCTGCTCAGGAGGAGGCAAGAGGGGCTGGAAGGAAACAGTCCACAAAGCAGAGCAGAACCCAGGGGTCCACACCTCCTCTGGCAGCTCCCTCTTCATCAGCATGAAGACAGGACAGAGAACTACAAGAACTACGAGACTGGAATAGCAATTATTCAGCTAAAGCATTAGCATTTTGCAGTTTACAGTGTTTTACAAGCCCTGAGTCTGACAACACCTTTGTGATACGGGCAGTATTACCCCCATTTATTATCTTTATCATCAAGCAGTTATATAAAGGTTACTACCTGCCTGGCACTTCACATGTGTTGACTCTCTTATTCCTGACAACAATGCTATTATCCCCATTTTACAGAGGACAAGCTGAGGCCTAGATCCTATGCCCCTCCCCTTTTGCCTCATCTCTGCTCTCCCCTATCTTTGCTTGACCCTTTTATGATTCTCCCATCTTCTCTTGTCCTCCCTTGATTCTTTCAATCGTGCTGTCTCACCAAACTTCAGGTTTGTTTTCTGTTTGCTCTCCAGGCACTCCCTCCGGTGACCAGCAGGACCTAGTGTGATGACACATGATCAGCACCCCGTCATTTGGCAGCCACCTGGAAGGCAGCAACCAGGAAAGAAAATCATACAGCAGCTGAGGTGAAATATGACAATATCTTCAGAGATGCTGTCTCTCCCCACTTCCCTCCCGAAAACATCTGAGATGATCTACCATATAAGACACAGACATAAACAGAACCGTTAAAGCACCCATGAGCCTTAACCGGTGTGGCTCAGTGGCTAGAGTGTTGGCCTGAGAACTGAAAGGTCCCGGGTTCCATTCCGGTCAAGGGCATGTACCTTGGTTGCGGGCACATCCCCAGTAGGAGGTGTGCAGGAGGCAGCTGATCAATGTTTCTCTCTCATAGATGTTTCTGACTCTCTATTTCTCTCCCTTCCTCTCTATAAAAAATCAATAAAATGTATTAAAAAAAAAAAAAAAAGATGTGGTCAACACCGACTTTTCTCCTCACTCTAAAGGTTCAAAGAGATTTTGCCTGAGATGAGCTTGGCATGTTTGCTGTAGAAGAATCATCAGGGCTCTGGGCTGAAGAGCTTGAGGACAGCGGGGAATGTAAAGGTGGGAGCCATGGAACAGGGAGAGGAAGGGCCCACCACAGGTGTCGCAGAGCTGAGAAACTGAGGCTCAGACTGGCTTCCTGCCCCCAAGCCCTTTTATCCCCCTCCCAGGCCTGATGACCTAGTTGGGGCACAGTCCCTGCCTCCCATCAATCTATCCACTTTCCATGCAATCCTGGTGATGGCCGCTCCTGCTTGTTAGCACAACGGCATGGGAATCATCAGGGCCCAAAATAAATCAGATGAAAATAATACCCCATGGTCTCCCACAGAAACAACGTCTGCCCCCCCCACCCCCCTGTTGGCACCATTTCCAGCCTGTGGGAGGAAGGAGGATCAGCAAGAGAGTGACAGAGGACAGCAATGTACAAGGAGGAAAGACATAGATCTCTGTTAGGGAAAACCCCGGATTTGCATGGGGGGGTGGGGAGCTCCCTTCCACAATCACAAAAACACTGCCCCTTCCCCAGCAGCCAGCAGAAAAGGCCTGCACCATCTAGGCCTGTGTGTGTCATGCATACGGGTTGGGCTTAAAAGTTGGTTTTAGGAAGGCCGACACCTGGCCTTGTAGCACCGGAGGCATCTAAGCAGCAGCAAGGACGACAAGCAGGGGATACTGTCAGGGGCTGTTGTGGTCAGCAATGCAAGCAAGACCAGTTCTCTTGACTAGGACTGTGTAGGTGGAGATTGGGAGATGTGGTCAGCTTTGGGATGTATTCGATGACAGAATTTGCCTAGGGATTGAGTATGAGAGATTAGAAAAAGACCCGTGGGTGTGGGGCCTGAGCTACCTAGTGATTAGGGTGATCCAGGTGATCTGGAGAGGGTTCTGGAAGAAAGGGTTGGAGCAAGGTTTGAAGAGAAGGAAAGACCTAGGGCATAAAATGGAGAAGAGGAGAGTCCATGTGGGGAAGTCACAGGAATCAAAGAGATGGGAAAAGAATGGGAAAATGGTCCAGGAGTCCTTAGTTCAAGCTTTTTGAGGGCAAGAATTGTTCCCACTATCCCCCTTAGAGACCTCCATTGCTAATGCACACAGAGGGCATATTCCCGTGCTCAGTAAACAGCTGTTGCTTGTTGAGAAGTGATCCAAAGGCAGCATGGCGTGGTATAAAGAGCACTCAGCTATGTCTTGGGAGCCCTGGCAACCTACTGGCAGAGGGACCTTAGACAAGTCACTGTCTCTCAGGGTGTCCCTACTGGTCAGCCAAGATCTTGAGGTCCTTTTTTGTCCCAGTTCTCTTTTCTGGTCTCTACGACCAGAATGCTAACCTTAGGAGCCCAAGTAGGTCCTTGAGCATGGGTGGCATGAGGTGGGCAGTCCGGCTGGTGTGTGGAGTTTGGAGGAGAATGAAGCCAAGGCCCAGTGAGTGTGTTGGAGCCATCTAAATTTGGGGCTCTGAGGGTCTGCCCACCTGGGGGCTGGGAATGACAAATGATCAGTCCCCATTCTCAGGTCTTCCTTGCTGTGAGGTGTCAGCATTTTTTGTTTGTTTGTTTGTTTTGGAACTCCACAACTTCTAAATATTGAAATATCTGAACTTGATGAATGAATGTCCTTTAATTCTGTCTCTGCTTACTCCTTAAGGGATTTCATTCAGTGCCACTCATGGCTCCCAAATTTATATCTCCAGCCTGGACTTCACTCCAGAACTGTGTGTCAGTCCACCTCCTAGACACCTCTTGGATGCTTACTAGGCACCTCCGGCCTAACATGTCTAAAACTGACTCCCCCAAACCCAGCTCCTCCTACTGTATTCCCCAGATCAACCCATGGCAACTACATGGTTCTGATCACTCAAGCCAAATCTCTTGGTCACATCCTGACTCCACTCTGTCGCACACCTTCCATCTGGCCCATCAGCAAATCCCTTGTCTCTCTCTGCAAAGTACATCCAGAATTTGACCACTCCTCACCACCTCCACTGTCACCTCCATGTCCAGGCCACCATCACCTCTTACCCAGGACTGCATCAGGCTCCAAACTGGTCTCCCTGGTTCTGCCCTTGTTTGCTCAATCTAATCTCAATAAAATAGTAAGAATTTCCTGTCAAAATACCGGCAGATCATGTCACTCCCTGCTCAAAACCCTCCAGTGCCTCCCCATCTTAGTGTGAAAGCTAAAGCCTCATGTGACTTACCAGTCCCTTCATGCTCTGCTTCTCGTGGCCTAAGACCCATCACCTCTCGTCCCTCATTCTCTCTGCTTCCGTTGCATCAGCCTCATGGCTGTTCCTCCAACACACCAGACACGCTCACATCAGAGCCTTAGCCCTTGCTCTTCTCTTTGTCAGGAATGCTCTTCCCCAGAATCTGCATGGCATGGAGCATCTGGTAAATGGCAGGCTCCATATGCCGAAGGGACTGAGCAAGGGTACGAAAGGGAGTGAAGAGGAAGAGGAGGCAGTGGGGTCTGATCCCATACAAGAAACAAAATGGCTCGCTTTGCTTTCTGTCTTCCTCCTGGACTTGCCCCATCCGGGTTCATCCGACCCTGGGAAGAGCCTCAAGCTCTGATGACATCACGCCCCTCCAACACCTCCTGGCCCCCGGAAAAGGAAGCAGTTCAGTCCGCTGGGGCGGAATGTGCTCAGGTCCTCACGGGTGCACAGGTCCTAATCATGCACCCGGGACACGTTCGTTTCCGGCATCGGCCAGTTGGGCCGGAGCCCATCCAGTCCCCCACGCCCCCCCCTCCTTAACCTATGCTTCCTTCCTTCCCTTCCTCGCCCTTCCCGGCAGCACACATTTGGAGACAATCTGAGGAGCCAAGGCCGGTGTGGTGAGGTCATAACAGCCCAGCCACAGGCCTCTGCGTGGTGGGGAAGGGAAGCTGACTTGAGGGGAAGGGTTTGGAGGTGGGAGGATGCAGAGGCCAGAGAGGCAACACACCACACACACACACACACACACACACCCTGGTGCAAAGAGAAGCAGCAGCTATAATGAGGTGGTGATTTAGAAAGAAGCAGAGAGGCCATCAGCCAGGAAAGGGGGTCACAGTCAGAGGCAGATACAGGGAGAGGAGCAAACGCTGACAGATGGCAGAGCTGCAGACAGGACGTGCCATAGACTCGGACACCCGGAGAGAGACAGACAGACAGACGGCGAGCCAGAGGGAACCAGAACCAGACCAGAAGAAAGAGATGGGGAGCAGCCAGAGACGGAGGGGGGCCGGGGCTACCCAAAGACACGGGAGAGACGGAGGCAGGGGCACAGAGGGACAGACACGCGCTTGGACAGACCAGAAGGCTGCGGAGAAGGCGAGGGGGGGGAGCGCGGAGGCGGGAGCGGCGGGGAGCGGGGTGCGGGCGGCGGGCGCGGAGGAGCGGGCGGGCGGGCGGGCGCCGGGAGCCGGGAGCCGGGAGCCGGCTCGTAAAAGCCGCGCCGAGCGGGGAAATTGCCGCCAGAATCGCTGAGCTCCACAAAACGCCGCCCGCGCGGCCCGCCGCCGCGCCCGCTCCAATCTCCAGCCTCATCGCCGCGCGGGCTGGTTATGCATTTAAATGTTATTTAATTGGATTGCGGAGGAGCTGGGGGCCAGAGCGCCCCCGCCCCCGCCCCGCACGCTCCGCACGTCCCGCACCGCTCGCCTCCTCCGCAAATCTGTTTTCCAAGCCATAGATCGCGGCGCACCTCCTCCCAGCCCGCTCCCCCCGTCCCGGCGGCTCCCCTCCGTGTCTGGGCTCCTTCTTCCGTGCTCCCCTCCCCAGCAAGCCAGAGGACACTCGGAAAGACACGCGTCCCCCGAAGATGCAGGCAAAGGTAGAGGCCACACTAAAATACTACGGACACAAAGACCCAACAGTCGCAAAAATGAGTCAAACTCAAGTGTCCATCTGGGAGATTGAAAAAAAATGTAGAGACAAAAGAAAGATTGCCATGGATCACAAAAGCACAAAGATGCATGCAATGCCCTGGAGACCACCCTCCAGAGGGAATGCATCTCCCCGCCCCTTAAAATGGCTCTCACAGAGGGACACCACCACACACAGGAGGAAACGGTAACTCAGTGACCTACAGGGTCACTCACAGACCTTTCGCAAAGCTAGGTAAGAGCTGAAACTGGTTTGGCTCAGTGGATAGAGCTCGTCCTGCGGACTCAAGGGTCCCGGGTTCGATTCCAGGCAAGGGCATGTGCCTACATGCCCGGTAGGGGTGTGTGAGAGGCGGCTGATCGATGTTTCTGACTTTCTATCCCTCTCCCTTCCTCTCTATAAAAAAATTGATAAAACATTTTTTTTTTAAATGAAATTCAAAAAAAGCTAGGTAAGAAGCAAAACACACATTCACTCGGAGCAAAGCTGTCTTCCCTTCCCTCAGAAACATCTTGTTCTTCTCCCAGGCCACAGAGAAAAAGTGCCATCAGATGAGGTTCTGAGAGGCAACTGTGTCAGTCATCAAGTTTCTTAAAACTGACCAGAGAAACAAGCAAAACTGAGCCCAAGAGACAACCGGCAGGCTTGAGGGTAGACACCAGGAAGGCCTTCCTAAGCAGAAGGACGTTTAACATCCCAAGAAGCGAAGCTCGGCATCTGTGAGGCTGGGCTTCTCCCCCATCCACGGCATCAGGAGAGCCATTTCTGCAGCCTGGACTGGGAGCTAGGTAGCACCATCAAGGTAGATGGAAGGACAGAGTGACCTGCTGAGGCATGTCCTCCACACACTCCCCTCGGGCAGGCAGGAAATTGCTGGCCTGAAATGACAAGGGTCAAGCTGCTTCAATTAACGAAAATGGGAATGGCAACCCGGCTTGGCACAGACCAGCCCGTGCAGGACCGTTCTGGGCTCCCAGCCACCCCCTCCGCAAGCTGGGCTCCGAGACTGACATCAGACTGAGCCTTGAGCTGGATGCAGGGGCAGAACAATGGGTAAAAGATATGCAGGGAAATTGGATTGCAGTTGTTGTTTTGTTTTTTTGTTGTTGTTGACAGAACGTGGGTCAAAACAGGGAGGGAGAGAAAGTTTCCCCAAATACATTATAATTCAACCTTGACTGGTAAGCTTGGGCTGGGGCCAGGCTGGCAGTAAGGCTTCTGTAGAAGAAAGCAATTCAGCTTCTCCCAAAGCAACTTCCTTCTGCAGCACCTGATGGTCATGGCTAGGAAGGTGATCCATGTGTCTAACCTCAGTGTCTCATGCTCCAATTGAAAGTACGTATTTCCTTTTGGGGGCATTAGGAAAAAAATAGAAAATAGCTAGCCTACATCCTCCTAAACAAGAATATTTGAAGAGTTGCCGAGACCGGTTTGGCTCAATGGATAGAGCGTCGGCTTGGGGACTGAAGGGTCCCGGGTTCGATTCCGGTCAAGGGCATGTACCTTGGTTGCGGGCATATCCCCAGTAGGGGGTGTGCAAGAGGCAGCTGATCAATGACTCTCTCTCATCGATGTTTCTAACTCTCTCTCTCCCTTCCTCTCTGTACAAAATCAATAAAATATATTTTAAAAAAAAAAAGAATATTTGAAGAGTTGAGATTTAGTCTGTGATGGGCCACAATCTCCAGTCCCTCCCTCCACTTCCATTCATTTTCTCTACCTAGCTATGTCCAGGCTGAGTTTCTGGGGTTTTTGTTGTGTGTTTTTTGTTTTGTTTTGTTTTGTTTTGTTTCTCCAACAATTGGACACCCCCTGACAGAACCTGCTGCGGTTTTCTATCAGAGGTTCACAGAACAAGAGATCAAAGAGAGAGCCCCACTTCCTATAGAGCCATGCCCAACCCTTCGTTCCTGCCATTTCCTGGCTCTGGAGCTCCTCCCCTCGTCCTGTTTTCTATCTCCTTGCAGATGGGGCTGAGAAATCCTTCCAGAGAGATGACACAGTGGCTCCCCTTCTGAAGAGCCACTCCATGAAAGCACAAGACTGAGCGAGTGATGAGAGAACTCTCCAATCACCCGCCTGTCTCACAGGCGCACACACCTCCTCCCCACATCCTGAGGGCTAATCACTTCCCCCGTGAGCCCAGAGCACGGTTAGAACTTGTTCACAACACGTCTCCCGCTTGGTTTATTCTATAATTATGGGATATGCCAGTATCTCCCAACACCAGACAGTGAGCAACGTGAGGGCGAAGAACCGCCTACTTCACCTCTGTCACCATCTCCAGGTGCCTGCTGTGGGGAGGGACACAGAGCGGACATCAGAAAGGGCTTCTGGATTGAGAAAGGAAAAATGAAGGCCACACAGTGGTCAAACTCAAGACTCAATCTTCCCTGAAGCCATCCTGTTTCAGTAAGGGCGGAAAGAGGAGAAAGTGTCTCCTTCTTCCCAAACATACTCCATCCCTCAGAGTCTCAGTATCACTCCTGCTCCAAGCAGTTTGGCCTCTATCAAGGGGTGTGTGTGTGTGTGTGTGTGTGTGTGTGTTGGGGTGAGATTTTTTTTTTAAATATATTTTATTGATTTTGTACAGAGAGGAAGGGAGAGAGATAGAAAGCTAGAAACATCGATGAGAGAGAGTCATCGATCAGCTGCCTCTTGCACACCCCCTACTGGGGATGTGCCCCAACCAAGGTACATGCCCTTGACTGGAATTGAACCCGGGACCTTTCAGTCCCCAAGCCAACGCTCTATTCATTGAGCCAAACCAGTCTCGGCGGGGTGAGATTTTTTAAAGCCTCTATCACTCCTTTGAACCAGAATTTGAATCGCCACCGCTGGAAAAAGCAACAATTCTGGGGACCCTCATGTTACTGCCTGGGCACCTTGGAGGAGGTTGCCAAAACAAGAGTCATGCGTTATTTGCAAATGTGTCCTGCACACCTGCTTTGTGCCAGGTGTGGAGTTGCTTACTGGCAAAGGGGAGATAAGACACTCTGTTCTTGCCTTCAAGGCACTAGTGCAATCCCACTTTCATAGTGGCTGCTTATGCATAGCACAAAGAGAAGAGGTACCAGGTTGCACTTCAGACCTCACAGATCAAAATCTCTTAAATGGAGCTGGGTACTTTTCTCTAAAACCTCCACAGGTGAATTGATCCACGGGCAGGGTTGTCAGCCACGGATCTCTGGATCAGTGCTGTCCAATAGAACTTTCTGCAGCGATGGACTGTTCCCTCCCTGTGCCACCCAGTCAGTAGCCCCTAGCCACGTGTGGCTATTGAGTACTTGAAACTAGTGACTAAGGAACTGAACTTTTTATTTTACGTATTGTAATTAAGTTAAAACAGCCACCCATGGATAGTGCCTATTATATTGGACTGTAAAACTATACATGATCCACAATCACTTAAATGTGGTTTGAAAATAATTGTGTAGCAGGTGAAGTGTCCATTCCCTTTGGCTCAGGAGAAGACAGTGAGCTTCCCTTCCCTAGGGACACTTATTGATACTGAAACACCGCTCTGGAATGACCTGGGGGAAGGGGCCATCCGGTGGGTTAAGTCCTATTAGCTAGCTAAGCTACCTCACCAGCTTCCACATCACCACCTCTCCCCCCACCCTCCCCTGGCCTGGGGAAAAGCACGCCTGAGTACCCTCTTTAGTTAGAGGTCCATATCGGTGGGGACATAAAAAGCAGTGGCCCGCTGAAACCAGTTTGGCTCGGTGGATAGAGCATTGGCCTGCAGACTGAAAGGTCCCAGGTTCGATTCTGGTCAAGGGCATGTACCTTGGTTGTGGGCACAGTAGGGAGTGTGCAGGAGGCAGCTGATCGATGTTTCTCTCTCATCGATGTTTCTAACTCTCTATCCCTCTCCCTTCCTCTCTGTAAAAAAATCAATAAAATATGTTTTTAAAAAGCAGCGACCTGAGTTTAGGTGCCTCTTATGGACTGAGCTGTGTTCCCTAAAGCATATGCTGAAGCCCTAACCCCAATGGGACTGTATTTGAAGGCAGGGCCTTTACAAAGGTTGTTACGGTTAAATGAGGTCAGAAGGTGGGATGAATGACAGGTGTCCCTGTAAGAAGGAGTTGCCAGGGAGGTCCACACATGGGGAACAGGCCATGGAGGATACACGGAGAAGACGGCCATCCGTAAACCAAGGAGAGAGGCCGCAGAAGCCAAAGCTGCCGACACCTGCATTTTGACTTTTCAGCCCCCAGGACTGTGAGAAAACACGCTGCTGTGGTGCAGCCCCAGCCTGCGGAATTTTGTTGTGGAGGCAGACTAATCCAGCGTGCTTGGGGAAAGGCAATGGCAGGATCCTAATTAACCCTTCCCTGACGAGAAAGGTTAAGAATAGTGACTCTACCATCTGTGGGGTTCCACTTATTGTTGGGTGTTTTCTTGTGCATCCTGCTTCCCCAACTGTGCTTTAAATTCTCTAAAATTAGTCTAGGATTCAAGACCCTTCATAGACTGTCCCCAATGTCCCTCTCCAGTGTTTCCTCCCAACTGGATCAAGTCAGTGCTTATCTATTTGCCGCCCGTTGAACATAACCACACTCTTCTCTAAGCTCTCCAAAAGCTTCTCGTTTAAGGCCACTGGAAATGCCACCTCTTCCAGGAAGCTTTCCCTGACTGCCTCAGCTAAATATGTAAGGGAACAACGGCTTCCATCTCGGGAAGTTATCCCATGGTGCCTAAGCCAGTGCTCTGCAGCATGGAGCAATGACTACTTACCACTAGCGAGGAAATGACAGCTAAGGCATGTGGGGGTGCAAAACTGTAATCCAATTCTGATGCGAACTACCCTGAGTTAGCCCTCCTCCAACAGGTTTAAGGGCAAAGACTGCCCTCATTTCAGATGCCAGCTGAAAGTTCAAAGGTCCCCAGGCCACCTATACTTCTTTTGTTTTTCTTCCCCCTACCCGGCCACCCATACCTCCTCCCACCTATACTTCTGGCTATAAGTTCAGGGGTCCCCATGACACCTTAAGGTTCAATAATTTACTAGAATAACTCACAGAACTCTGTAAAGCATTCTACCTACAATTACAGTTTATTATAACGGATACCAATTACGACCAGCCAAATGAACAAACATGTAAGGCAAGATCTGGGATGGTCCAAAATACACCTTCCATCCCCTTTCCCACAGAATCATGAACCACCACCCTCCCAACACATCCATGTGCCCACCAACCAAGAAGCTCACCAAAGCCTTGTATCCAGGTTTTTATTAGGTTCACTATGTAGCCATATCTTACTGAAATCATTGCCCCAGCCAGTTTTGCTCAGTAGATAGAGCCTCAGCCTGTAGACTGAAGGGTCCCAGGTTGAGGGCACATGCCCAGGTTGTGGACTCCATCCCCAGTAGGAAGCATGCAGGAGGCAGCCGATCAATGATTCTCTCATCATTGATGTTTCCATCTCTCTCCCTTCCTCTCTGAAATCAATAAAAATATTTTTAAAATCATTTTATTTTTTATAAAATCATTTTTGAGTACAGAAAAAAAACTTATTGTCCACATGGTTGAACTCAATCTCTAGCCCCGTCTCCTCCCTGGAGGCTGATATCGCCTGGCTCAAAGCCCCTACCCTCTAATCGCGTGGTTGGTCTTTCTGGCACGGTACCCTCATCCTGAGTCAAACTTCATCATAAACTCAGCTGTAGTCCGAGGCATCGACCATGAACAACAGAAATTCCTATCCCTTGGGAAATTCCAAGGATTTAGAGGCTCCCTGTAAAGACCCAAGGACAAAGACCAGTAAAATTATTTATTATACAATGTGGGGTGTAGAGAATGGGGAGGACTCAGGCACTTACATTGAAAGTCTTAATTTTGAAAGCTGGAGATGACCTGTCCCTGAAGAGCCCGTGTGTTCCTCGTTAAGGTGGTCTCAGGACCGTCTCTTCTCTCAGCTTGATTCACTTCCCAACCCTTGCCAAATGGGCACACCAACCAGCCATGCAACAGACATAAGAAATGAGCGAGCTGACGATACCAGGCTCCCATCCACCCATCACATCTCCCCAGAGTGCCCTGAGTGGAAGACAAACCACTGGACAGGCCCCTAGCAGAGACCCGCTGCTTTGGTAAGGCAACTGGAAATGTTTACATCACCCCCTAGCTACCCAAGAGAAGCCTCTGCAAACTGCTGGAGGCTAAGTCAAGTGGGTCATAATAAATGCAAGAAGTCCTCAAAAGGTTGAATGAACTCTTTCAAGGGGCTGAAAATCTGCATGTTATTACCTGCTGCTGGAACAGCAATTCCCCCAGCCTGATGGTCCTTTACTGTTCACCAAACCTTACCTTTGATATGTATATCTGCTTTGCTAAAAGGAAAAATGTATGAATAAAAGCCCTGGGTCTGGAGACTCAGAGAATTTAGTCCCTTAGCTAAGCCACCCCTGGCTTTCCCTCATGCCTCCCATATTTGTATTTAATGTCTAGTGTCTAGTTTAATTTACGTCACAACCCCTTCTCCAGATTCCTGAACCCTTGCAACTGCAGAACCCCAGCACAAACAGTAAAGAGATAGGAGGGAAAATCTAAACTACCACTTTCCACCCCTGTCATGTTCCCAGAGCAGGGAAAAAGCACCAACACAAGACGATTTAGGAGTTTAATGCTTAGACTGAAAAATCACAGGCTGGGTTTTCCATAAAGTCATTGGTCCATCTCTGGCAGGGCAAGTCTGCCCTCACCCAGGCCACAGATGGAGGCTAAGACTTGTCCCCAAGGCCTTCCAGTGGAGGGCTTCCCTTGTAGTGCAGTGACTCCCCAACCGGAGGCAAGAAAAAAAGGAGGTAAAATGAGCATCTGTGTGCCAGGCACCACACAGGCACTTCAAGTGTTATCCCAGTTAACCCCGCACCAACCCCATGAGACAGGGATCCCCACTCTACGGAGGAGGATCCCAAGGCTTGGAGGGGTTAATCAACATGCCCAAAGTCAGGTTCACAGTCTCAAGAGGTCTTTGAGCCTTCCCCACTCTGCCACACCGAGGAGAGGGCCAGGCGAGGAACACGGCTCTGTGAGAATGGGTGCGCATCCCGGCAGGTTCTTTTCTCTAAAATAGCCAATGTGACCTTGGAGGTCACTCAGCTGAACACAGGCTCTCGAGGAAACAGCGAAGGAAGCAGTTTGCAGGTGGTGCTTCTCTGTGGCGTTAGGTTCCAGAAGGCAATGCTCAGAGGGAGGGGAAGAAGGCGGGAATCAGGAGAGCGAGTCGTAGTAGTGTCAACACTGCCCTGGCGGGTCCCAGCGACCAGCCAGCGAGGAGGGGCTTCCTGCTCCAGTCCAGGAGGCGGGTAGGCATCCGTCGCCCAAGAAGGACCTGGGGGCGTTGAATGGTCCCTGTGCCGGGCCCCGGGGACTCACTTCGTCAGCAGCGGCAGCAGCCCCAGCTCATTCAGTCTCTCCTTGGCCGCCGGCTCCCAGCCCTTGTTCGCCTGCGGGCTCCGAGGGGAGGGGTGCAGGAGCCCCTCCACCTGGACCTCGGGCATCAGGCCAGCCAGAGCCCGCCGTGCCCGCTGCTCCGCCAGCCGCCCCACTCCCACCACCAGCCGCACCCCCAGCAGCTGCACCTGCCGCTGGAGAGCCGCGTCACAGAGCCCGAGGAGCTGTTCCCGCTGCTTGGCAGGCAGATCGGCGGGGGTGAGGTTGCGCCCGCTGGGAGCCAGGAAGAGCAGGGGACACAAGTTGTGGACAAAACAGTGACGGAAGAAAACCTCGGGCTGCCCACAGAGGTTCCGGAAAAAGCCCCAGAACCGGGCACCACTCACCTCTGACTGTGGGCACTCCAGCCCCAGCACTGGCCGCTTAGGGTGTTCTTGAGGAGGGGTCGACACGGAGCCCCCGATTCCCAACCAGTCCCGGACTACACTCACTTCCCCAAAGGGCACCTGTGGAGGAGAGAGACATGAGGGCTCCAACAGGAGACCGGACTCCTGTTCTCTGGACCAACTGCCCCCTCCTCCCTCTCCCATGGGGATCCAGCCTGAACACCTGCTCACACACCCTGCCACCTTCACCCAAAGGCCTGAGACAAGAATGCCTCAGCCTGCCGAAACCGGTTTGGCTCAGTGGATAGAGCATCGGCCTGCAGACTGTAGGGCCGGTCAAGGGCATGTACCGGTCAAGGGCATGTACCGGTCAAGGGCATGTACCTTGGTTGCGGGCACATTCCCAGTGGGGGGTGTGCAGGAGGCAGCTGATTGATGTTTCTGGCTTTCTATCCCTCTCTCTTCCTCTCTGTAAAAAATCAATAAAATATATTTTTTTTAAAAAAGAATCCCTCGTCCTGTGGTTTGATCTTGTCCCTTTTCCTCCAATTTTTCACTGTGGACTGTGACCCAGAACCTATTTGTTTGCCTCTACCCCCACTGGCCCTCGGACCACGTACAGGGAGTTCACGGGGCCATCGGGCCCTTCACAAGGCATGATGGGTAGTACTGAGGACAAACGGATGGTCTGAGACAGAAAGGCTGCCAGGGTTCGAGGAGGCACAGGGACAGGGCTGACCACTGCTCTCTGGGTGCCCTCTCAGCCCCAAGCCTCAGGCTGTCATTTCCATCGATCATCATTGACCACCTTTCATCCCCCAGTGGGGGTCAATAAAAGCGATTGAGCCTCCTGCCCTGAAGCCTCTTCCCCTCCCCCACATGCCACGCAGCCCACCGAGGGGCAGTCACTCATCCCCGGGCCTGAGAGATAAGCAGGCAGCCCGGAAGCCTGGCTCTGGTCTGAACCTCTCCTCGGCTAAGAAACAGAACACAGGCTGCCTGAATACGCTGCATCGATTCCACACCCAGCCCTGCCCATCAGTCTCTCCTGAGGGCCCAGGAGTCCTGGTCTCTCTCCTGATCCCAACCACATTCTAGGGAGAAGGGAGATCCGGTAAGGTGAGGATGGGGCTGGCGGAAGGAAGGGCTCTCAGAGGCAATTAGTGAACAGCTCACAGAGGAAACGGAACTGCATTAATGTCCTTGGTTAACTGCGGCAGCGAGGCCGGGAGGGTGTGTGAGACCCACAGGAGCCCCGCACAGCCGCACACATACTCCTCCTCCTCGGCACCCCCCAGGGACAGCCGGCCCTTTACCCCGGTCTGGGCCATGCCGAAGGGCCCCGGGTTCATGCCCAGGAAGAGCACTTCCTTGGGGCCCTGGCAGTAGCGGGTCACGTAGCTGCGATGTGGCTCCCACGCGTACTCCACGGGGTTGTAGATCATGCCCACGGGCTCCGAGAACTGCAGCTGGCTCAGCTCCGCATTGAGCCGGAGTTCCTCCCCCAGGAAGCCCTCAGCCAGGCTCCGAGGGCAGGGCTGGGGCTCCGCCGGGGGGGTCCCGGCAGGCTCATGAAGGGGTCCCGGTGGGAAAGCCGGGGGCACAGCCATGTCACCGTCACCTGGAAAAGAGATGGACAGAGCCCCCTCAGCCCTCGAGGGATCCAGACTGGCCAGGCCTCCACTACCATTTCCTGAACTCCAAAAGGACTCTATCAGTCACCCTCCCAACTTCCAGGCAGGACTAAGCTCATCTCAGTTCTTGGTAATGAAAGGACCTCTTCTCTCCCAGCTTCAAGTATCCTCCCCTTCATTCATCAGCTGGTGAGAATGACCCACCACCACTCCAGACCGCCTTTCCGTCAGGCTAGGTCTTGAGTCTCTAGTACCTAGACCATGGCAAGCGATGATAAGCTTCCAATAAATGTCTACTGGTGGCAAAATCTCAGCACCTTCAATGTCACCCTTAATAAAACAAGCCCAGCCAGGATGAGCTGTGTCCAGGAAGCAAAAGTGCTGAAGAATGAGATGCAGGTGCAAAGCCGTAGCTCAGAGACTAAGTACTAAGGGCTAATTACAATAGCTTCCAGGTGGTAAGCAAGTGCTCCGTGCCAGACACGCCGCATTGATACTCATAACCTCCCCATAAGATGGGTATTAATGCTCCCATGTCACAGGTGCGAAGACTGAGGCTTAGCAAGATCAGCCAACTTGCCCAGGGTTATGCAGTTAGCAAGTCATGACCTGGGATTTGAACCCAAACTATCTGACTCAACACTGAGCCCTTGATCACCCAAACCATCTTGCCTGAGATCCGTGTCGGCAAACTGCAGCGGCTCTCGAGCCACATGCGGCTCTTTGGCCCCTTGAGTGTGGCTCTTCCACAAAATACCACGGCCTGGGCGAGTCTCTTTTGAAGAAGTGGCGTTAGAAGTTTAAGTCTAAAAAATTTGGCTCTCAAAAGAAATTTCAATCATTGTACTGTTGATATTTGGCTCTGGTGACTAATGAGTTTGCCAACCACTGACCTAGATGATTCACTCAGCCACCCTGCTAATTCTACAACCTCCCCAGCCCCGTCCAGCTTCTTGCCCACATTCAAGAATCCTCAGTGTTAAGTGGGATGACTACCAGACTCTCTGACAAGCAATGTAACCATGGTCAGTCTTTGGTTTCCTCATCCAAATACTAAAAATAATAATACTCACTTAATAATATTGATATATTGCCGGGACTGGTTTGGCTCAGTGGATAAAGCGTCGCCTGTGGACTGAGAGGTCCCGGGTTCGATTCCGGTCAAGGGCATATACCTTGGTTGTGGGCACATCCCCAGTAGGGGGTGTGCAAAAGGCAGCTGGTCAATGTTTCTCTCTCATCAACGTTTCTAGCTCTCTGTCCCTCTCAATTCCTCTCTGTGTAAAATCAATAAAATATATTTTAAAAAAACACGATTTTAAAATAATAATAATAATGATATGAGTGATTTCATTTATATGTGTGATCTAAAAAGCAAAATAAAAGAACAAGAACAGAAACAGGCTCATAGACACAGAGAACATTTTGATGGTGGCCAGTGGGAGAAGTATAGGGGGACTGGGTGAGAAAGTGGAAGGGATTCCATACAATATGGTAGTCACGGTGAATGTAGAGCATAGGGAACATAGTAGATAGGACGGTAATAACTGTATGGTGTCAGAAGAGCACTCGATTTATCGGGGCGATCACTTCATAAGCTGTCTAAACACTGGGTTGTACACCTAAAAATAATATATTGTATGTTAACCGTATTTGAAAAATAAAATTATTTTAAAATAATATTAATATGCCCAGCTGGGCCCTAACCGATTTGGCTCAGTAGATAGAGTGTCAGCCTGCAGACTCAAGGGTTCCAGGTTTGATTTCAGTCAAGGGCATGTACCTTGGTTGTGGGCACATTCCCAGTAAGGGGTGTGCAGGAAGCAGCTGATCCATGTTTCTCTCTCATCGATGTTTCTAACTCTCTATTCCTCTCTGTAAAAAAATCAATTAATATATATATTTTTAAAAATACACCCAGCTGGTGTGGCTCAGTAGTTGAGTGTTAGCCTATGAACCAGGAGGTCACTAGTTCAATTCCCAGTCCAGGTTGCAGGCTCAACCCCCAGTGGGGGGCATGCAGAAGGGAGCTGATCAATGATTCTCATTTATGTTTCTCTCCCTCTCTCTGAAATCAATAAAAACATATTTTTAAAAAATCCTACATAATAAAAGCCTAATATGCTAAGTGTCTGACGAATCATTCAACCATTCGACTGGTCGCTATGACACGCACTGACCACCAGGAGCAAACACTCCGACCGGTAGGTTAGCTTGCTGCTGGGGTCTCGCCCAAACTGGGTGAGATCCAGGCCATATATACTCTGAAGCCCTCCCTCGGTCCCTCCTCCTTTCTGATTGTGCACCTTGGCCTGGCCTGCACCCTCTGCAATCCAGGGCCCCTCAGGGGATGTCGAGAGCTGGTTTAGGTCCAATCCCTGCAGGCAAGGCTAAGGGACCCCACCAGTGCAGGAATATGCGCACAAGGCTTCTAGTATAATATAAAAGAATGAGATGTTGCATGTAAAGGGGGAGGAAGGGAAAGGGGGAAAAGAAGAAGAGATGGAAGGAGGGAGAAAATGGGGGGAATATTCAAGCAAGCTTTGTAACCTGTAAAGGCCATTCCTTCCAATCTTTCTTCTCACCACTGCCATGCAAACCCAGTATTCCAACCTGATCATACCACTCATACTTTCAAAATGCCTTTCCTACCCCAATTCTCAAAATTTGCATGTGCCATTTCTACAGACACTCCTTTAAGTCGACAAGATTGTGACTCCCCTACTCTCCACACATCCAAATTATACCCATCCTTTAAGCAGCTCAAACCACCCTTTTAGTACAGCCCTCCCTCAAAACACTGCATTTGCCACAGCCACCCGACACTTGAGGCCTGGGAATCTGTATTTGAACAAGCTTCCCCCAGGTGCTTCTGATGGTTGGTGAAGGCTGAGAACCACTGTGTGTCACTAGGATAAGTACCGTGTTTCCCCGAAAATAAGACATCCTCCGAAAATAAGACCTAGCGCAACTTTGGGAGAAAAAATTAATATAAGACACTGTCTTATTTTCGGGGAAACAGGGTAGCCTCTTCATAGATTCACATATATCTCCCCCTTCAATGTACTTGAGATCAGAAGCCAGTCACTGTACAGTTTCCCTCCATAGCTGCAAGGACTTGGGTCTTATTAAGTTGCCAGTGAATACCTGCTCAGCTCTGTCCATCCCTTTTTAAACTACCTTCTGCCAAGGAGCCGTTCCTGATGGACTCTGCTCCACTTCTACATCCTGACTCACTGAAGGCTCAGCTGCCCACCTGTACGCTGCCCCTTCCCAGGGCTCGTCAGACTCTGGGTGTTCCCATCGGGGCTGGACCTCCCATAGGTAGGTCCTTTCTCCCTCTCAACCCTTGCCCAGGTTAGGAACTCAAGAGTAACCCAGATAGGAACTCAAGGTTGACACAACAGCTTGATCTATCAACCTGTTCTCTGACCCCAGCCTGGAAGAGAGGGGGGAGGTGGGGACCAGGGGCCAAACTTAGAAACTCCTTCCCCAGTCTGACCTCAGAATTCTCTAACTGACCTATCAGCCGGCTACCCAGGGCCAACTGACCTCAAGCGCGCTCTGAGAGGGGAGCTGTGGAGGACTCACATGTCTCAGAGGCTCTTGCTTTGCAGCTCCCCAGGCAGCACCAACATTAGTGGGCTGGCTGCTCCGGAGGGGGGATCTCTCTCAGGCCATAGCAGGACCTCCCTTTGATTTTCAGAGACCTATGCTGGAGGCAGCAAGGCTGGGGGCACACACAGTGACAAAGGTTATCTTCAGCGTTCCAGGGTTTCAAAGCCTGATCTGACAGCAAGAGCCACAGGATGGGTGTCATTTGACTCAAATTCTGGTCCAGATTTCAACTCTACGAAGTTCTCTTAGGGGTGTCGAACTCAATCAGAGAAGGGGCCAAAATCTAAAATCCAGCCTAAATCGCGGGCCGAATGGTTTACTGAACAGTCATAAACTGTCATTGTGATGGAAACGCAGCGGAGTGCAGTGATGACAGCGCGGTGCGGGCCACATTGCAAGGCCTGGCGGGACGGATTTGGCCCGCGGGCCTTGTGTTTGACACATGTGCTCTAGTCACTTAACTGTTACGATGAAATGAAAATGAGAAATTCCACCTAACCTACCAGCAGCAGGTAACTCATTTATTTATTTTTTTTTCAATATTTATGAGTCTTTTACATGATAGGTACTGTAACAGTCTGTTGCTTGGTGGGGAAGAATTCCCAAATGAAAAGAGCGTATAGGCCAGGCTCAGAAACCACTGAGATGACAGATAAACAACTGTAATACACTGTGGCTGGAGCTTTAATGTCCCAAACAAAATACCGTAAGAGTCCAAAAGAGGAACTTGGAAGTACTATCTAAAAAGTCATCAAGAGCCAGAGACTTAAGTCACGTACTAGTAGATACTTCATAAAAGACAGTGTCATGTCACATTAAGTGCAGAGGAAGTGGAGGGTGACCCAGCGGTAAGTCTGGACACGTGGGCTCTCTGATACAGAAAGTGAAGAAGCGAAGACACTCTCCACTCCCCTGTCCCTATGGGCCCCCCAGGAATCCACAGGAACAACCGGCAAATCGTCAACGCCAATAATTATAATAAAAATAACACAGCATGCGCTCAGAAACACCACTTCATCCTTGCTCCTGGCTCCGAGGGGGGCAGACGACGAAGGCCCCCTAAGAAACCTCCGCGCGCGCCCCACGGGAAAGCCTCGCCCCCGGGCCGCCAGGGCTTCCAAGGGCTCCGCGCTCCCCGCGCCGGAACGAACCCCAAACAGCACAAGGAGCCCCAAAACGCAGACATTCCGACTCCCAGCTCGCGGCCCCCCCGAAGCCGCGTGAGCCCCGAGCCTGCCCCCGGCGCCCCGAGTTTCTGGCCTCCAACTTCCTCACCTGGCCCAGCTGCCCATTCGGTTTCCGATTCCTTTTCCCCGCCCCCGGCCGCGGAGAACTGTGGGAATCGGAGTCCGCTTTGCTTAGGAAAGGAGATTGGCTTAGCCTCGGCCACTTCCGCCGGAAATGCTCAACACCCCGGAAAGCGTGCAAAATTAGCGCTAAGCGGTGTTGGGGGTTGTAGTTTATTCTTCACTTCAGGGGAAAATTGAGAAGTGAGGGCCAGGCTTCTTAAGGACCTCGAAGATCCTGGGTTCTAGCCCTAAAGGTATCAACCTTCCATAGCCCATCCACAAACTTCCCAAAGGGATTAAGAATCAAGGAGCTTCTACCTTGTATCTCTAATCATTGTATCTTCTACCTCTAATCATTCTTATCAACCCTCCCCAACCTCTTCGCTCACCTGAGGGTGATAAGGATGATTAGAAGCCATTTCCAGCCCTTCTGTTGCTCCAGGTAGAAGAGACTTCTCCTTTGCAGGCCTCTGAGGACTGCATGTAGAACATCCACAGAGGCACTTCTGTCATCTCCTAACAACTCCTTTTTTACTTTTATTTTTTATTATTGATTTCAGAGAGGAAGGGAGAGGGAGACAGATATACTAGTAAACATCCATGATGAGCCCCGGCCTGTTTGGCTCAGTGGATAGAGCGTCAGCCTGTGAACTGAAGGGTCCCAGGTTTGATGTCGGTCAAGGGCACATGCATGGATTGTGGGCTCCATCCCCAGTGCGGGGAGTGCAGGAGGCAGCCAATCCATAATTCTCTCTCATCATTGATGTTTCTCTCCCTCTCTCTCTCTCTCTCTCTCTCTCTCTCTCTCTCTCTCTCTCTGCCTCCCTCCCATCTTCCCTCCCTCCCTCCCTCTCCTGTACTCTCTGAAATCAATACAAAAATATTTTTAAAACAACAGCAACGTCAATGATAAGAACCATTGATTGGCTGCCTCCTGCACGCCTCCTCCTGGGAATTCAGCCCACAGCCCAGGCATGTGCTCTGACTGGGAATCACACCGTGACCTCCTGGTTCCTGGGTGGGATGTTCAACCCCTGAGTCACACCAGCCAGGCAGGGAAGCTAACAAGTCTTAATAATGGCTTTGAGTCTCCTTGGCTTTACCATTTGACTTCTCTCCCTCCTCTGCACTACTATTTGCCCAGCCTTATAACCTCCCATCATTCCCAACCCTCCCCTTTCAAATACTATGTCCAGGACACCACTCCTGACCCATCGCAATCCCATGGCTGCATTCATAATAGTCCATTCCTCCCACCCCATCCCCAACCCAATACCAGTGTGCATAGCTGTCCCAGTCACAGTTTTGTTCTGGTCCTCTGTCTGGTTCTGTTTCTGTTTCATTAGACTTGGAACCCCTGAAATCAGTGATCTTCTAGATTCCTCCCACCTCCAGCCCTTACACACATCAGCACAGCCATGCCTGAGATCAGGGAGAAGCAAGGTCTCCCTGCAGGTAGTAAGAAAGGAAAGCAATAAACCCAGAACATGAAGAAGTGAGAAAACAAGGATGCCACCCCTTCCCAAGCCTCTCCTGCTCTCCTACTAACAAACAAAATATTAATGGATGCAGCAAGAGCTTCAGGGAACTATGAGCAGTGACACACTGATATCAAAAGTGAGAAGCTACTCTCAACCTTGCAAGACTTCAGAAACTTAATTAATCATCCACCTGGCAAAGTCCATTACTTCCTGAGCTTTCATTTGTGTCAGAATTTCTCCCTCTCTGTGCCTTTGCCTTTCTCTCCCCGTATCAATCTATATCTCTAGCCTCTGCTAATCTGTGTGCCTCTGTCTCTCTGTGTGTATATCTATTTCCCTGTATCTGCTTCATTCCACTTCTCTGGAATGATTGAAACAAGAGTATCCTGAGCCTAGAGAATTGGGTCATTCCTTAGGGGCCAGCCGGTCCTGGGACAGGGCCCTCTGCCATCCACCAGCCTGTTCTGGGGCCTGAGCACCGGCTGTAAAGGGTTAACTTCAGGCTTGTTTTCCTTTGGTTTCCTTGGGCAGTCTGGGCTGTGTTGGGCCATGAGCGCCATCTATCGGCCTCTGAAGGTCATAGCTCTGACTCCGCTATTTCAGCCCTTCCCCTGCCTCCATGCTCTCAGAGTAGGAAGGGGAAATGGTCTCGCTGCACTTCTCCAGCTCAGAAACAGATATTTGTAGAAGTGAGGGCCATGATTTCCCCTCCCCAAATACCAGGTGTCACCCATATCAGCTGCCACTGCCCGCGGAACCCCAATGGTTTTCGTGTTTGACTTTCAGTGTAGCCATCTCCCCCAATCCCCACTACCCTGGGCAGTTACCCTCTCTCAGTCAGCCCAGTAAACATGGAGAGAGCATTGGAGTGGAGAGGTGACATAGCAGAGGCCTTTAAAAGTTGGGCTCTGGCCGAAACCGGTTTGGCTCAGTGGATGGAGCGTCGGCCTGCGGACTGGAGGGTCCTGGGTTCGATTCCGGTCAAGGGCATGTGCCTTGGTTTTGGGCACATCCCCAGTGGGGGGATGCAAGAGGCAGCTGATCAATGATTCTATCTCATTGATGTTTCTGACTTTCTATCCCTCTCTCTTCCTCTCTGTGAACAATCAATAATATATATATATATATATATATATATATATATATATATATATATAATTTTTATTTTTTTTTTTTTAATTAAAGTTGGGCTCTGAACTCAGACTGCCTGGGTTCGAATCCCAGCTTGGCCAATTTACTAGTGGTGACCTTGGGCAATTACTCAATTTCTCTGTGCCTCACTCAACTCAGCTGTGAAATGGGTGGCCACTATAATCCACGTCTCCTTTTGTGATGACACCAGTACGTAATGTGCTTAGTATGGTGTGCAGCACAGACTGATGCTCCATACGGTTAGTTGTTGTCATGAGCATGCGCCAGGTCCTCAGGCAGGTGTTAGTCTGAGGCCCAAGACCCGGGCCATGAGCCATGTCAGACACACGGCACAGAGGAGAAGACAGGCAACTCGTCCCTGGCTATGTCTACAAAGACGGTGCCCCAAACGGGCGAGGGGTGGGGGCTGGGAGTTCATGACTGCAAGGAAAGTACGTTTAAGGTCTCCAACATCAGCAGAGATGGGACGACGGGGTCAAAGAAACAAGGAACTTGAGATGAAGAAGGAGGAAGGAAAGGTGTTAACTTGGAGCACTGTTGACAGGCCTGAAAAGGAGCCTAATTTGGGGAAGTGGGGAGAGGTCCCTGAGGTGGGGGGTGAGGAAGGGCCACTGCATCCAAGTACAGGCACAAAGCTTTGATCAGATGTACCGTATTTTTAGGACCATAAGATGCTCCAGACTATAAGACGCACCAGTTTTTGGAGAAGGGAAATGAAGAAAAAATATTCTGAAACAAATAGTGTCCTAAAATATTTTATGTGCATTAAAACCCAACATCACAGTCATAAACACATGTAATCAACCCTGTAAAGTAAACAGCAGCATTTAGAACCATTTTAGAGCCGGGCAAGCACACAGAGACCACACAGAGCCGGGCAAGTAAAAAAACTTTTTTTTTAAAGTATATGTGTAGGCTATATTTGGACCATAAGACGCAGGGACTTTTTCCCCCCACTTCTGGAGGAAAAAAAGTGCGTCTTATGGTCCGAAAAATACGGTATGTTATCACCGCCCCGTCCTAGCTCCACGGGGACTTAACCCTCAAAGTATTTCCTCCACCCGGGTGCAGAGGGGACTCACACATGCAGACAGCTCTCTGCGGGTCCTAAGGCCCCTTCCCACCCCCCTCCTGGAATTAGAAAGCCAGGAGAACCAGCCTGTGAATGTGCTCATTTGTTCCTTAACAGCTCAGCTCAGCCAGCCATCTCCCTGTCTCTGTGTCATCTGCACCTCTGCCTCCACCTACCTTTCTGGGAAATGGGTACATAGATTCTTCTCCCAGGGCAGAGAATGCGGGGGAGAGTGACACTCTCTGTGAAGACAGAAATGCAGAGCCAGTGGGGTCCCTGGTCCACCCTCACCACCCCAACACCCCCAGCTCCAACCCCAAGCCAGCACAGACGAGCTTTATGGATTGATGGCCACTTAACTGGAGGCAGGTGACAGCCTCCAAGTCACCCCAACTCTCCTGGGGCCTGGATGCCGGGGTTCCCAGGAGGGGAGCAGGGACGGGCTGGTTGGGCTGATTTGCATCGCTTACTTGGGAAGCAATTATCGGAGGAGCTGTCAGCTCAGCGCAGCTCTTTCCTCGCTAATCGGATTTCACCGGAGCCTGGGGCTGGGGGGGCTGAGTAATTTGGCTTGATGCAGTGGTGGGAGACGTCGGGCCAGGAGGCCAGCCAATCTGTCTGAGTGGTGTTAGAGTTGTCCAGAGCAATTATCCTGAGCGGACCACACAGACATCAGACAGACAGACAGCCAAGGGGTCCCCAACTCCTGCGGCAGAAAGAAGAACCCGCACATTTGGCAGAGGGGCGGAGTATCTCCCACAGGAGGAGCCAAATTAAGCCGACTGAGAAGAGGAGTCAAGATGGGTCTGGGAGGGGGGCCAAGTAGCCAAGTGCAAAGAAGATCCAAGAATCCCAGCTTCCGGCCAACCCACCACCCAGGCTTGGCCTTGCCCTGCGCTCCCAGGCAACCAGCAACAGAGCAGGGCCTGGACCAAGGATGGTCTCCCCTGCCCCCTGCAGTGCTCCCAGAGCACGCTTCTCTGTCCTGGTTCTGGCTCTGCCATTTGCCTTCTCCTGTCCCCTCCTCCCCACCCACAATGCCTCACTCTATGCCTCCCCAGGCTCTGCAGCAGGCTGCTGACCCCTCCCCGCCTCTGTCCTCCATCCAGCTCCTCTCAGAAGTGTGAGGAGGAGGGTAACTGCAATAGCTAACCTTTATGAGTGCTCCTCCATCAGACAGCACCCTAGGTGCGTGATAGAGATCCTCCCACTTAGCCCTCATGCTACCACTGGGAGGGACCCACTCTGCTACCCCATTTACTGATGAGCACACTGCTGCCGGCCAAACCTTCTGAAGGAGGGACACGTCTTTTTTTCCTCTTTATTCCGTTTATTGGGGTGACACTGGTTAACAAAATTATGTGGGTTAAGGAGGGACACGGCAGATCTTTGCCTCCCAAGCTACAAGGGCAGCCCGGTATGTGATTAGTGCGCAATCTGTCTGTTTACTGAATCAGAGATCAAATGAAGGGTTTGCCCTGTCCTCTACTTCCAGCTGGCCTCCAGGTAACATTCACCTCCCTGGTGTGGTTTCTCAGCCTTCTCACATCCTACACACACACACACACACACACACACACACACGCACACACAGCCTCTGAGCCTGACCGCCCTCACACCTCTCTTCCCACCCTGCTCCAACGCATGGGGCCTCCTGCCTTTGCTCCACGGCCCATCTTGCCCCCCTGTCCTGAAACATTCTTCCCCTCTCATCCCTGCCACTGACCACATCCTGCCCGCTCCCCGAGGCCCATGCCAATGCCATTTCCCCTCAGAAGCATTCCCCGGCCTTCCCTTTGCCTGCGCCTCCTTGGTGGCCCTCGTCCCTAACTGCGAAGTGCCCCACCAATTGCTAAGATGCCCGGTGGCCCCTGCTAGACTGTGTGTTTAAGAGGTCAGCACTCAGTCTCCCGAGCACAGGCCTCTGCCTTGCGTCTATTAGGTGCTCAATAAATGCCTGTTGTGTTGACAACATGGTATCTGCTCTCCATTCTTGTTTATCTCATTTGGAGCTGCTCCTGTGGTGGGTTGAAGGGAGCCGTGAACCTTCAGAGAATCCTGGAATCGGGTGTGGCGCTCACCAGCGGTGTGATTTAGGGAGGTCACCCTCTCTGGACCTTGGGCTGATCTTTTCCTTCTTCACGTGGAAGAGAGGATGCCGAGGCCCTCCTCACAGAACAGGGACACAGCCTTGTCACACCTGATCCTGAGCTGCCATCCCCCAGCAATTCAGGCTCGGAGCACAGGAGTGCTGCCACCGCGCTCCCTCACTCCCACTCCGCATGTCCAGGGGCGACTCTCCCCTTCCCGGGGGGCGGGGAGGTGGGGGAGAGCCCCAGCCCCACCTTGCCTCCATTACCCTCTCAAAGAGTCAGACCTTGAGCTCTCCCTCTGAAAATATTTTTTTTTATTATTAAATTTATTGCGGTGACATTGGTCAACATGAGCACACGGGTTTCAAGCATGGGTTTTTATGTCACAAGAAGAAAATATTAAGAAGAAAGAAGCAAGGCAGTGGGCATGGAACTGGATGCAAATTGGCCCCAGTCCTCAGCCCAAGAAAGAGAACGCCTGAGCTATGGACCCGGAGAAATCCTGCGCTCGTTTGCATGTCATTTGCATTATATTTACATGTGATCAATTTCATGTTCAAATGCACAGGCCTCCCTCCCCAGCATCCTTCCCCCAGGGCCCCCTCAGCCGCTGCCCCACCGCTCCCCCAGCCCTGCTTCCCCCAGCCCCTCCTTTCCCTCCTTCCTGCCATGCTCCACAGCGCCCCCCTCCCCACCCTCCGGGCAGGGACCCACTTGCCCAAACCCAACACAGATTCCTGGGGTCTTACCCCTGGTTCAGGAGGGACATCCGCGCCTGCCCCCTCCCGCCCTGAGCCGGGCAGGCGCAGCAGACAGCAAGCGCGCCTCTCAGCAAATCCCAGCCCCATTCAGCCTGGTGATTAATGGCGCTGCCCTCCCCATGAACCTGCCTTTAATACTGAGGAAGTTATGAAACCGCTATACATCAGCAGCTCCGGCCCCGCCGCCCCCGCCCGCCTCCTCCTCGCCTCCACCCCCCACCCTCCAGCTCCCTCTTCAAAATCTCATTTGGGCTCCTGCCGCCCCGGCCCACCCCTCCTCCAGCCTTTGCTGGGGGAGGGGGTGCCTGCCCCTGCTGCGGGCCCGGTGAGGACCCACATCTCATTTTCCCTTCCTCTCCCCCCCCCCCCCCCCCCGCTCCGCCCTCTCTCCCTCCCCGCCCTCCCCCCCAGCACACACACACACGGCTGCATCTCCGGACCCATTTAGAATTGCTGACATTTTATCTGCATTACATACATCACTCCGTCCCCAGCAGCCATCTCTCATGGATTGTCGGGGGGCGGGGTGGTCCTGGGCTCAGGAAGATGGTGGGGAAACAAGGTGGAGGTGGAGAGACAGCGCTTCCTCCACACCCTTTTCCCCCTGGGCCCTCTCCCCCGCCACCCGGGAGGTGGGGCAGGTGGGAGCCTAGGGCAGGTGCTGGCAGGAGCTGGTACCCTGCCTTCTCATGCACATCCCCGCCACTGACATCAGAAGGCCTTTTCCTGTCGTGTGGCCCGTCTCCCCCCTCACTCCTCCCCCTCACTCCTCCCCCTGGGGCTCCTCCGCGGGGATTACCTGACCTATTCTACTCTTTTCCACAGCGCCCTGTTGGGAAGTCCCCCTGCATGTCTGACCAGTGTGCCTCATGCTGCAGCCATCATTTTCCTCCTGCTTTGCCCTGAGGAGAATGAAATGCAGTATTGGCTCTCAAGTGAATTAGATCCTTTGTTCCAGCGCCTGAGCAATTGTAAATACAGTCACCTGCCCGCAGTCCTGACTCTTATCAATAGGATAGGAGGCGAGGGTGAGGCCACCCCAGAAAAGAGGGCACTGAGACCCAGATTCAGGAGGAGGAAAGGCAAGAGCCTAAGATCAGGAGGGAAAGGCCCATGGATACCACAATCCCATGGGCCGTTTCTCTCCATAGCGAGATGGCCAAGGCAGAGGGCGGCCACGGACAGAGGTCTGGGCAGAGAGACAACACGTAGCAGGAGAGGGGCGGGAGCTGGGAGAGAGACGGGCAAACAAAGAGACAAACAAACAAAGAGCTAGACAGACAAAGGGACCATCAGCGGGGACAGGCAGACAAGCGGGCAGAAACCGACAGAGCGGACTGGTCTGCGCGTCCCAGGCCGGGCAACCTGAGAAGGGCCTGTCTGTCCCTCAGTCAGGCTCTCTGCTGGCATCTCGGGGGCTGCTTGCTCCCTGTGTCTGCAAATCCATTTTCCTGGGTGTGTTTGCTCTCCCTCCCATGTCCCTTCCCCGTCAGTCAGTCTCCCTGGCAGTCCCAGCCCAGCTGCTCTCTCTGTCGCAGGCATCTCTCTCCCTGCCCTTCCCGCTCCCCTCAGGGGATCCAGGCTCTTCCTGTGGCCTTTGGGGGCCACCACGGGAACCGGGCCAGTCCCCCAGGGCTCCGGCTCCGTGGACAGCGCCCGAGCCTGCAGAAAGGAAAGGAAAGAGCAGCTGGGCTGCGTCCCCAGGTCTGGTGAGGCAGGAGGAGTCCCAGCAGGGGAGGTGAAAGGACCCTCTGCCCACCTCCCTGTGGCTCAACTTCAGACAACACAGACCTCAAGCAGTGGGTCCAGGAGGGAGTGTCTGATTTGCATGTTATTTGCATCTCATTTGCATACCCCTTGTCCCCAGTCAGCCCTTCCCAACTCCAAGCTGCTCCCCTAGCTCCGTCTGGCCGCTAGGGAGGTTGGGGTTGGGGTTGGGGTTGGGGGCAGAAACGGAGGGTGGTAGGAGTGAGGTCGGAGTGCACACCCTGGTGGCCATGAGTCTTCCTCCCACACCTCCTGCCAGCGTGAGCCACATCCCTGCCCTAAGCCAGGCCCCACGCCTCCGTGTGCCTGCTACACACTGTCCTCCAGACGTGACTGCCCCTGTGACTGCCCCGCCCCTCTCTGTGGAGCTCAGCGTTGCCATAGTTTAAGGCCAGGCACCCAGCCCTCCTCTTCCAGGAAGACTCCCTTAGTCACTCATCCCAGAATGACTATTAAACGATGGTTCTCAACACTGGGAGGCACCTCAGAAACCACACTGTGTGTCTCAGCGTGTCTTCGGGGAGATGATGCAACCCTACCCCCATTTTGCAGATGAACAACTGAGACCAGGATCACTCAGGTAAGTCTCCCAGGACAGTGTAGGCAAGAAGACAGTGGACCTGGGAGCCTAGGGCGCCCTCCCTGATGTCCCCGGCTTGCCCTCTCCTCGTCATTCATTTGGCCAAGAGCAATGCGCTGTTCTGGGCCCTCTTGTCCGGCCAGTTCGCTCAGCACCAGACACTGTTGTTTGGCTTCTTCTGGATTGGGGTGTTAGTCTCCCACACATCCCCTGGCTCCGGCCACACAGAACCGCTGGCAGCCCTGAGTTCTCCTTGCCTTTGCCCCGGCGGTCCTTCTGACAGGCTGCCTCTCTCCCCGCTGCATTCTGCACCGGGAATGCTCCAGCTCGTTCCTCGGAACCAGCTCACTCGCACCTCCTCGGGTGAGGTCTTCCCTGCTGTCCGCCCAGGTCCCCAGCACGCTCACCCTGCTGCTGACAGCCCCGCCTCCTTCCTGCACCACCAGTCATTCAAGGGCAAGAGCCATCATGTCCGATCCAGCTGTCCCTCCAGAGCGCACATTGTCTAACTGGACTGGATTCCATCACCCCCTTCCTCCCCCAGCCCCGCTCCATGGAGCACTGGCATGAGCCTACAGGGAAAGTCCAGAGGAGCGCAAGTTGGGGCAACACGCAAGAGAAGTCCCAGGAGAGAGGCCGGGGGTACAGATGTGCCTTTCTCAATATTTTAAGGAATCCCTTTTACCTAGCGTAATGCTGAGTGAATGAATGGAAGAAGGTAGAGGAAAGGAACAGAGGAACAAAATAATGGGGAGAAGCAGAAAAAGGAAGAGAAGGCGTGGGGTGAGGGGCAGAAGGGAGAAAAGTCACAGAAGGACAATGAAGAAAGAGAGAGGGGAGCAAAGGGAACCCAAACTGTTGATCTGTAAGCATGTCCAGCAGAAACCCCAGCTTTGGGCCTTCATGTCATTCCTGCCCCCGTTTTCCTGTCTGGGAAATGGGCACATCTCCCTTTCTCCGAGAACAAGCGAGACTGGGGAGGGGCGCGGCGGGTGGAAGCACCTGCCTGCTAAGTGCCTGGGGCCCGTTCACACACACACTGTTTCACAAAGCTCGCCTGAGAGGCAGGAGTGATTATTCCCACCCTACAGATGTGGAAACTGAGGCAGAGAGCTCTGCCATCTGCCTCCATGAGGTGGGGTCTGACTCCAAAACCCCTCTCTCCCCACAACCCGGGGCCTCTCAGCGTGGAAGACAGCCCAGAAGGAGAGGCAGATGGCACTCCACAACCCCCCGAGGACGCCGAGGGGCAGAGGGCAGAGGGCAGAGGGCAGAGGGCAGAGGGCAGAGGGGACCGGTCGCCTGCACGCCCGGTGGTGGAGGACTGTGAAGTCATGGTGTCCTCTCCTGTCCCAGGAAGTGCCCCCAGCACAGCGTAGTCTCTGCCCAGTGAGTCGATGATGTTCAAACCACGAATGTAATGACTTAGCAGGGGCTCCGAGGAGACATTTAAGTGGATGCGGAAGCTGCTCTGTCATCGTGTCCTGTCCTTCCTCTGCCCGTGGTCGCCGGCAGGGGAGGGAGAGCTCAGGGAGAGCTCTGAAAGGCCCCACACAGGTCTCCTCCCATCCGAAGCCCGAGGATTCAGCAGCATCCACGTCCTCTGCGGCCTGGAGCGGCCCGAGGCCAGGACCCGGGCCCAGCCCTCCCGCCCGACACCCACGAGGGACGAGGGACGTAGAGGCGGTGGCTGTGCGTCACCCAGGACTCCCCCCGACTCCCAGAGCCAGAGCTCAGAGGAGCAGCCACTCCCCTGTGCTCAGCCTCCCGCCGAGACCAGCCCAGCAGCCGTGTCCTCTCCGCCAGGAAGTCCCTCTTAATGTCTCTCTTCCATTTTCCCCGCTGCTGCCTACCCAATCCTCCGCTGTGCTGGTGGAGCAAAGTCTGGGCTCTAACGGCCGCCAGGAGAATCTGTGCTTCAGTTCAAGCCCAGGGGGAGGGGGGAGTATTCGTGCAAAAATAAGGGGGGGGGGGAGGAGAAGAGTGGCTCACTCAGCCTGTCCCTTCCCTCCAGGAGCAATAGGAACGGAGGGTAGACAGCCGGAAGGACTTCCCGGCAGAGAAGCTTCTGGAATAGGATCGGGATGGGCAGAGGCTGCATCCCCCCGCCGCGGCCTCCCAGCCTGGCAGAGCCCCTCCCTGGCAGCTGCGGGAGGATGGCCAGCACTTCCAGCAAAGCAGGCGTCCTGGGGCTGCTGGGAATTCTTGCGGCTCCTGCGGAAAGGACAAAAACCTGGTCCCGGAGCCCCCTTGTGGCCACACGGCGGCAGGACAGGCAGCTCTGCCTCCCGCAGCCCGAAGGTCAGAGCCCGGCCCAGGGAAGGCAGCCCCTGGTGCCCACCTTCCAACAGAGGCCCAGTCCGCAGCCCAGAGCCCAGCTGACCCCATGGATGGGGGGGGGGGCAGAAACCAGAAGGGCCTGAAAAGGGAGGAACAGTTGGAGCAGACAGCGAGGGCATGGGTGCCAGAGCAGGGACGCAGAGCACAGCCAGGGTGGCAGGGTGCCCCAGCCTCATCCTTCAGCATCAGTGGGGCCCACCGCCCCCGCCCCCAGCAGCCATGAAGAGGTCAGAGGGCAGGCCGTGGCTGTGTGAAGAGGAGGACCGAGGGAGGGAAGAGGACCCAGAGCCTGGGTCCATGGCCTCCTCCCGGACTGCTCTCTGGCTATTTGGAAGTCCTCCCAGGCATCTAGCCTCAGTCCTCCCTGCTGGGATTTGGAGAGGATTTCTCCCTGAGACTGCTCTGGCTTCTTGCCCCTGTTGTGAGCCAAATAAATAATTCTGAAACATGAAGATAAAGGAGAAGCCAACATTGGCAACAGATGAGAGGGAGGGACAGAGGCAAGGGGGGTGGGGTGGGCGGGTTCATAGCCCTCTCTCCTCACCTCCTCTGAGAAAGGACCAGGGACTAGGTGCTCCCCTGGGAGGGGGGACACTGGCAGGTGACTGCAAGGGTTGAGGAGGCCCTTCTCTGAAGACACGTTAGATTATCAGAAACTGAGGTGACAGGAAGAGAGAGGAGGGGGAGACAGCAGGCGATAAAAAGGGAAGTGTTTTATCCACAAAGAGAAGAGAAGCCAACACGGGGGGTGGGGGGGGTGCGCGCACTGTAATAGAAAAGGGGGCATCTGTCATAGAAAAGACGGCTCCACACACCAGCCCTGGGCCTCGGTCCTCCCCACGACGGAGGAGCAGTGCCGGCCTGGGGTCTGAATGAACGCAGCTCAGCGCCTGGCACCGCGGGAAGTCCAGCACAGTGGCTTCCTCCCGACAGCAGTGCACAAGGAATCAGAGCAGGAGGGACCCTAGGAGACCCTCCGGGCTTCCAGCTCCGTCACCTGGCTGTGCTCCAGAACCACGGAGGCCGAGAGAAACGCGGCCAGACCCTGGCCCCGCAGCGCCGGGCCCAGAGGGGACCGGGACGCTGACTCGTACGCCCCCGAGTGACCCTGGGTCCACACCCGCGGACTGCGGGCTTCACGCTGTCATCTTCCGGGGGGGGGGGGGCGGGGTGTTGGGCCCAGAGAAGCTGAGCCACCTGCCAGGTCTCTGTCTGCACCCCACCCCACCCCGCGCCCTTCCCCCTGTGCAAGCCGGGAGGGCTTCTCGCTTCTCCACGTCCCTGGGCACCCGACCCCAGGAAAGGTCTTCCCGGCTCACCTCCCGGCTGGTTCTGATGTGGCTGGGGCCTCCCTCCCATTCATTCTCTGGCCCATGGAAGGACCTGAGTCGGGCCTAAGCATCGGACGTCCATCCCAGCCCCGGACTTATGGGAAGTGTGCAGTGGGCATTTGTAGAATGAGTGGCTCCCGGGGGGGGGGGGGGGGGGAGACGGGGACTTGCCCAGAGTCCCTGGGGAAAGACGAGGGAGAGGGCTGCTTGCTCCTGTTCCCCGGGTGTGAGTCCTGTGAGAGCCGGACCCAGAAGCCGTGGCCCCAGTCCTTCCCCTGGTGCCCGATGGGCTTCCTCGTTTCCTCATTCTCCAGGTAACGCGCGAGGGCAGCGGACTCCTTGGAGGAAGGGCCGTGTCAGTGGTATGAAAAGACCAAAGGTCATAGGCGCTCCACTGCACCCCAGCGGAAGGCCGGGGGAGAGAGCACCCTAAATGCTGCTGCTGGGTACGGGGTGAGGTTCTGGGGGGCTCCGGTCAGCCTGGCTGAGACCCACCTTCCTGCTCCAGGGCCTCCCAGACCCGCAGGCCCCTCCCCACTGTCAGCTCTGGGAGGTTTGCCCACCCACCCAAACGTTCTCTGCAGGAGGCCAGAGGGCCCGGAGCAGGGGAAGGGCAGACTGAGCAGGAGGAAGGGAGTGGAGCTGTCGGTGCAAACTGGTCCGTGCCATCCCAAGTCACACCTGGGACTCTGAACGCTGGCAGGCTGGGGCAGGCAGGAGGGAGTCAACCAGGTTGGAACAGAGACGGGGTGAGATGCCAGGGCACAGAGAGTAGGGACAGCCAGAAACAAAGAAGGGAGGGGAGGAGAGAGAAACCAAGACAGAGGGGAAGGCGCCAACGCAGGGAGGGCCATGGCCCCCGACAAGGACCGCACCCCACAGCCTCTTACTCGAGCCCCCACTGCCCAGGCCTGCCTCCTGGGGGGCTCCTAGCGCACCCGGCCCTGCAGAACCAGCCGAGGGCACCTGCCTGGGAGCCGGGAGTATGGGTTCCAGTTTCGTCTCTGCTACAAATGTGCTTTGTGATTCTGAGACAGGGCCCACCGCCACCAGAGCCTGCGTTTTCCCAGCTGTTAAAAAACAGGAGATCCTTGCCGAAACCGGTTTGGCTCAGTGGATAGAGCGTCAGTCTTCGGACTGAAGGGTCCTGGGTTTGATCCCGGTCAAGGGCATGTACCTTGGTTGCGGGCACATCCCCGGAGGGGGGAGGTTGCAGGAGGCAGCTGATTGATGATTCTCTCTCATCAATGTTTCTGACTTTCTATCCCTCTCTCTTCCTCTCTGTAAAAAAAATAATAAAATATATATTTCTTAAAAAACAACAACAGGAGGTCCTTAAGACCTTCTGCCCATTCTCCACTCCAGGAGAGCATGAAGCCCAATGCTTAGAGATAGTCTCAGGCAGAGGTGGGGGTGGAAAGAGCTGAGAATCTGGACTCACGGGCCCCCCTTCTTTTGCAGATGGGGTCCCTGCGGCCAGAGACAGCCCTCAGGCCGGCCCTGGAAGGAGCCACGGGCCCTGAGTGGTCAGCGTGCGATCTGTGCACCCGCAGCGGCGGCACCACCGGGAGTCGCTGATGGAAACGCAGTCTCTCAGGCCCTGCCAGACCTACTGGACCAGAACCTGCATTTTAACAAGATCCCCGGGGAGGCAAAGCTGAGAGCAGCCAGCCAGATGGCTTCGTGTGCGGGTTCCACCCGGAGCCTGGCTCCTCCGCTTACTGAGCGCCCACTCCCCCCTCGGCAAAGGGACAACCAAACCCCTCCCAGGCGGTCCGGGGGGCAGCGCCCGTGCGGACAGGAAGCGTGCGGCACCGTGTGTGCCGGGGCGAGCGCGCAGTAAGCAGACAGAGTGGCTGCTGGGGTGGAGCCGCACCGCTGCAGGATACACTACGCTCAGTGCGTGGCGCTTCCGCATTCAGCCCGGTCACCTGCCGGCTGTGTGATCCTGGCTAGGCCTATGACCTCTCTGTGCCTCCATTGCCTCCTGTAGATTAAGAATGGTCAGAGTTGCCAAAACCGGTTTGGCTCAGTGGATAGAGCATCAGCCTGCAGACTGAAAGGTCCCAGGTTCGATTCCAGTCAAGGGCATGTACCTTGGTTGCGGGCACATCCCCAGTGGGGGGTGTGCAGGAGGCAGCTGATCAATGTTTCTCTCTCATCAATGTTTCTAACTCTCTGTCCCTCTTCCTTCCTCTCTGTAAAAAAATCAATAATCAACCGAAGGACTTGTATACATGCATATAAGTACAACCAATGGACACAAAACTCTGGGGAGGGAGGGTATGTATGGGAGGGGAGGGGGACAATGTTAAAATATGTACACAGATAATAATTTAATTAAAAAAAAAAAAAAAGCCAAAACCAGTTTGGCTCAGTGGATAGAGCGTCAGTCTGCGGACTGAAAGGTCCCGGGTTCAGTTCGGTCAAGGGCATGTACAATGGTTGCGGGCACATCCCCAGTAGGGGGTGTGCAAGAGGCAGCTGATTGATGATTCTCTCTCATCGATGTTTCTGTCTATCCCTCTCCCTTCCTCTCTGTGAAAAATCAATAAAATATATTTTTAAAATAAAAATAAAAATAAATAATTTAATAAAACAAAATCACACAGCTAAAAAATATATATATACTTTTAAAAAATAGAGAAAATAACAGGTCCCACTTGTAAGTTAAAAAAGAAAAAGAAAAAAAGAATGCTCTATCCACTGAGCCTTCCTGGTGGGGCTGTTGAAGGACTAAGTCATTAAGTGACCCGATCCATGTGGCAATGACCTTCTACACATGTTTCTGCTGCTGTTGTGATGAGAGCCCGGAGCTCCAGAGACCTGGAATCTGGGGAAGAAGGCGATCTCCCCCCGCAGCTGGGCCTGAGGAAGAGGGGGGGGGCCGGAAGGGGAGACAGGACCACTTCCGGGGCAGCCGTCGGGGTCGGGCCCTGAGCAGGCACTTCTTTGGATGCTCGAGCTCCCGCGCGCGCACACACACGTACACACACACACACACACGCACGCACGCACGCACGCACACACACACACACACACACACACGTACACACACACACGCACGCACGCACGCACGCACACACACACGCACGCACACACACACACACACACCGCACGCACGCACACGCCTAGGTCACGCTGCACACAGGCACGCCCTGGGGGAGCCACAGAAGAGGGGCCCGGATGCTCTGCAGCAACCTCGCTGTGCAAACCTGAACCAGCCGCTTGCCCTCTCTGGGCCTCAGCTTCCTCGTTTGAAGGAAATCAGGCCGTTCGACAGTTTCTGAGTCTCTTCTGGCTCCAGCATGCACTCTGGTGGTTCTGGTGTGTTCTAAAACAGTCCCCTGCCCTGTCCACACCACAGCCTGGGTACCCAGAGGGCAGGACGACCCCCTCACACTCACACAGACACGGGGGCAAGAGCAACCAGAGACACAGCCCCGGCTCCTCCTCCTAGTCCTCAGGGCAGTGGTTCTCAGCCTTCCCAATGCCGGGCCCCTTTAATACCGCTCCTCCCGTGGTGATGACCCCAACCATAAAGTTTTTTTTTTCCATAAAGTTATTTTCGATGCTACTTCATAACTGTAATGTTACCACTGTTATGAATTATAATGTAAATATCTGTGTTTTAGGCTCTACAGCAGCGACCCACAGGTTGAGAACTGCTAGCAGGGTCGCCTAAGATCATCAGAAAACACAAAATTTTTAAAAAATATATTTTATTGATTTTTTTACAGAGAGTAAAGGAGAGAGATAGAGAGCTAGAAACATCGATGAGAGAGAAACATCGATCAGCTGCCTCCTGCACACCTCCCACTGGGGATGTGCCCACAACCAAGGTACATGCCCTTGACCGAAATCGAACCCGCGACCCTTCAGTCCACAGGCTGACGCTCTATCCACTGAGCCAAACCGGTTTAGGCAGAAAACACAGATATTTACAGTATGATTCATAGCAGTAACAAAATTAGTTATAAAGTAGCAAGGAAAATAACTTTATGGTTGGGGGTCACCACCACATGAGGAGCTGTATTAAAGGGGCGCGGCATTGGGAAGGTTGAGAACCACTGTCTCCATGCCTTCTCTCAGCAGGGCCAGGTGAGCTGGGGCACACCCTTTCCTGCGCATCACAGCCCAGGCCTCTGCTGCCCTCTGCTGGCCAGAAGCGGGATGGCTGCCTGGTCTGCAGAGCCAGGCGAGGCGCCTGCACCGGTGCACATTCTGCATGGGTTCTGTCCTTAGACCCATCCTCCCCCTCGGCCACGTCCCCTCCAGGATCCAGATGAAGACTGTGAGAGGGGGGGATAAGGCCCGTGACTAGCCTGGGTCCCTCAGCAGAGAGAAGAAACAGGAATAAACAAATACACTGGTATTTGTTATATCAACAGACCATGACATAGCACTCTATGTGAGCCAGGCACTGCCCCTGTGCTTCCCAGATATTACCCCGTCTGGCCTTCGAGAGAGGTGCCGGCACGATTCCCCACCTTACAGGTGAGGGAGCAAAGCAAAGAAACCCCAAAGCTATGGCCAGCAGGCTCCCAGGGGCTGTGGCACCCTCAGAGAGGAAGGAAGGCGCCGAGAGGGATCCAGCAGAGGTGGAGGCACATGGACACAACTACAGAAACATGGGAGGCGCGGGGCAGGGAGGGGGAGAGAGGGAGCAGCAGGATGGCCAGGGGAGGGAGGGGAGGGAGGCGGGCTCCCCTTTGACCCCGGGGCCCCAAAGATGCTATCAGGCCAGACCCTGCCGGAAAATCCTTCCTGGATCCCTCACATTCCAGCCTCTGCTCGGCTGGTTTTACAGCCTCGCGGTGCAGCCGGACACTGTTTATGGCAGCCCCATTCTCCGGCCCTTGTCTCCAGCCCCAAAGGCATCTGGCCAGGCTAAGGGAGGCTTGTGGGGGCAGGGGTCCCCCCTCCCCAGCCTCCCAGCCCCTTCTTTGAACCCTGCTGGACTCCGGAAGGAGGGGGCTGGGTGGGCGCAGAGGGCCCCTTCCAGCTCCTCACGGCATGTCTGGGAGGGAGAGGCAGACCCCCGGCATGGCCCCCGCACAACGGCCACTGAATCCCACGCTGCGGTCCTCGCTGTGTGACCTTGGGCACGGGACTCGACGTGAGGTGACCCTCCCCAGCCTCAGTTTACCCTCCCGTAAAATGAAAATAAAAGTACCTCGTGGTTATTTCTGAGAATGCGACATATGGTATATAAAGCGTCGGTCCCACATGGAGCTGATACCACTGGCCACCTTAGCGTGTGTGTGAATAAGGCAAAGCACCAGAGATCCCCACCCCCATGTAGTGGTCCTGGAATGTTCCACAGATTCTTCCCCCAAATCACTACCTGTGCTACAGGCTTCTGTTCCACCCCTCACCGGTCCCCCCAGACCCCTCAGCCTCCTCCACACGCTTCTGCCTGGGCTTGTGTGTGTCGCCCTCTGCTGTCAGTGGGACGCACTGCAGCCTCCTCTGCCTGCTGGGGGCTAGGCTAGAAAGCTGAGCCTGGAGGAGAGGGGGCCCAGGCAGGCGGAGGTGTTTCCAGGACCTGGGGAGAGCTCTCTGGAACCCATACAGGGACCCAGAGCCACAGGGCCAGAGCGGGTGGGGAGTGGAACCCTGTGTCCCAGGAGAACGTTCGGGCAGATGAGCTGACGAGAGGACGGATGCAGGGAGACCTTGAAGAAGGCTGCCCAGGGAGGCAGGCAGAGAGGCAGGGGCGGGAGCTGCACGAATAAAGAAACCCCCTTTCTGCCGAAACCGGTTTGGCTCAATGGATAGAGCATTGCTCATCGATGTTTCTAACTCTCTATCCCTCTCTCTTCCTCTCCGTAAAAAAATCAATAAAATATATTTTAAAAAGAAAAAGAAAAAAAGAATCCTCCTTCCTGGAGAGGCCCCAGCCTGGCAAACACTGGGGGCGGGTGGAGGAGAGGGAGGAACACCTGTGAGGCCCGAGAGACACTGGGAAGGACCCTGGGGGCGAGGGAGGACCCTGGGGGCGAGGGAGGACCCTGGGGGCGAGGGAGGACCCCCCACAGGCCCAGGGGTGGGAAGAGGTGCCCTTCAGGCAGATAGGGCTCTGGCAGGGCCGAGCGGGTCCCCGGAGTGTCTCCCTGTGAACGTCCAGAACCGGCTGAAGATGGACCACTCCGGGGAGACGGCCTCCTCCGCCCCACCCCCACCCCGCCCGGCCCCTCCACTCCCCGGGGCCTTACAGAGAGAGCCCGTTGGCGCAGAGGAAGGACTGATAACCGTGCCGAGAGGGGCTGCACACCCCCACCTCCCCAGATCCCCCGCCTCTGCTCCCCTGCCCATGCCCACGGCTGGGTGAGTCCTACGCAGGTGGGCCAATCTCAGGGGCTTTCCACGCTAGACCTTCCCTCGAAGTCACCGGCAGCAAGTCCTAGAGCAACGTCAAGGGCCGAAAGGCTGTGGCCCCCTCTTTCCGCACCCTGAGACCCTGTAGCGGGCCTGCTCTCCCCCCTCCCCACACCCCCTTCCCTTCCCCGCCACCTGCCCCCTCCCTCCGAAGCCCCCTCCCTCCGCCAAGAATTCCAAACAAGAGGCTGGGCTCCGGGCCCCGTGTTTGTGTGTTTATCTCACGACAGGCTCTGTCTTGTCAGAAGCTGCCCCCGCGCCTGACCCCGGCCCTGCCCCCGAGCTCCGCGGGGAGGATACACTGAACAGGGATGCCTCGTGGACGGGCCCAAGTGTGGGGGTCCATGTTCTCAGGGCCTGGGCACCGGCGGTCTCTTCTCCCGACAGTCCCCCTCGGGGTGCCCCCTCTCCGGGCAGGGATCCGGGCGTCAGCCCCGCGCCTCCTCCAGCTGCAGGGCTCCGGTTCGCAGCCCACGCCTCCCCTGCCCGGTGCCCCGCAGAGCGGGCCTTGGGGAAGGGCCTGCAGAGAGGGCGCCCAGAGGAGACATAAACACACAGGGCCTGGGCGAGGGGCCGGAGACGCCAAATGAAACTGACCGCCAGCAGGTCATAAACAGAGCAGGACCAGTTGTAAATAAAGAGTGAAAGTCACTGTAAACAGACGGCGAGAGGCCCCAGCAGAGGGACGGACGGACGGGGTGGTCAGCGTGATCACGGGACCCTCCCCAAGGGAGCAGGGAAGGGCAGGGCCCTCGGAGCACCTGGCCCAGAGGCAGGAGGGCCTGGGGACAGGGCCAACATACGGGGCGGGAGCTTGCTGCCCTCGGAAGGAAGGGACGCCACACGAGGATATGAGTGGATGGGGTCGCCGAACAGCAAAAGGGAAGGAAGTGAGACTTACAGAATGACCTCCTGGCATCAAGGACAAGTGTAATCGGCCACCACTTCCCCTTTTCCTGTTAGGCTCCTATCTGCCCTCCCTCCAGCCCCGCAGGGCAGCGGACAGGTTCCCAAGGGGTAGCCGAGGGGAAAGACGCAGAAGCCGAGGCCCAGGCCACCTCTCAGGGGAGAGGAGGGCCTCGTGGAGTGGGATGTGTGGGGGAAGGGCACAGAGAGAATCGTCAGACCTCCCAGCAAGACAGCAAGACAGCGTCCCGGAGCTGGCAAGCCCCAAACCCGAAGGCGAAGAGCCAGGCCCATCCTTCCCTCCCGCCTCACGTTCTCCTTCCCCGATTCCATCTCATCTGCCCTTCCTCTCGCCCACTCCGGTTTCTACCTCCTCCAGCTCTCCTCGTCTCCCGTGGCAGCTTCCCAGTCCCCAAGCATCAGGTTCAAAGGCCAAACTCTGAGTCAATCCTAGCATTTCCCTTTTTAAAAAAAATATATATTTTATTGATTTTTTTACAGAGAGGAAGAGAGAGGGATAGAGAGCTAGAAATATTGATGAGAGAGAAACATCAAACAGCTGCCTCCTGCACAGCCCCCCTAGGGATGTGCCCGCAACCAAGGTACATGCCCTTGACCAGAATCGAACCCGGGACCTCTCAGTCCGCAGGCAGACGCTCTATCCACTGAGCCAAACCGGTTTCGGCCCAGCATTGCTCTTACACATCAGCGGATGGGTCAGACTGACACTGGGGGGACATCTGGACATGCGGCTCTGCCTTTGTCTCCCCCACAGGGTCCCCCTGTCCTCACCCCGCCCCCCCCCCCCACACACACACACACACACTCGCCAATAGATGTTCCCTTCATTTTCCTCTCACCTCTGTGTACATGCCTGGCCTCCACACCCTGCATCCGCCTAAACTCTGGAAGTCAGGGAGAAAAGGAGGACATTGGTGCTTGCCCTTCCCAAGGGGGCAGGTGGGCCCTGTTCTGTGCCTAATCCCTCAGCATGGCGAAGGGGGGTGGGGGGGTGTCAGGAGAAGGCCCAGATGCTGCCAAACCTGGGAGCCACAACCTGCTCCACCCTGCTCCCCACCACCACCCCTCCATTGCTATTCACAGTGCACAGCTGGGTGATTAATGACCTGATTAATAATTACTCAGGCTAATAAAATAATTAATTAATCTGGCAAGCCATCATTCATCTGCTCATCCTCAGCCTGAGACTCTGCGACTAGGAATTTGGGGATCTCCCCTTCCGGCTCTCTCAGAGATGTGCTCATTAATGTGGGCAGGGAAGGGTGGGGGGGTCTCCATCCTGAGACCCTGGCCAGGGAGGACAGGTGGGGAAGGAGCTGACCAGAGAGGCCTGGTGGGGGGTGGGGGCCGCTGAGCACCCATGTTTGGGGAATTTGTGGATGTGCTCTCTCCAGCCAATGATTGATGACACTATTTTCAACAAATGATCTTTATCTCCCCTCTTGTCTCCCAAATTTATGAGTCTGCCCCCAAGCCCCAGGCTAGACAGGCAAGGACCCAGCGGGGAGAGTTGTGGTGTGGGGGTGGGCTGACGTGGGGTGGGGTCCAGGAACCAGCGCCATGTCCCCGGGACCCTGCAGGGCGGAGAAGTCCCCCCTCCATCTGTGTCTGGGCTCCTGAGAAACAAAGCTCTCCCTGGGGTTTGATTTGGGTCTCCAGAGCCTAGAGGTCTGTCTGCAGCACCTCCTCCCTGCAGGGAGGGGAGCGAAACGCAGGGAGAGAGGGGACAGCTGGTCCCCTAGGCCACATGTGTCAAACACAAGGCCCGCGGGCCAAATCCGTCCCGCCAGGCCTTGCAATGTGGCCCGCACCGCGCTGTCATCACTGCACTCCGCTGCGTTTCCATCACAATGACAGTTTATGACTGTTCAGTAAACCATTCGGCCCGCGATTTAGGCTGGATTTTAGATTTTGGCCCCTTCTCTGATTGAGTTCGACACCCCTTCCTAGGCCCTAGGAGGAGGGGCGGCACAGGCCTGCCCCGGCGGAGAGCCAAGGAGGCGACCGGCCTGTCCAGTCAGCCTTCAAACAGTCAGGGCATCTCTGCCGAGTTCCGGGCCCAGAGGCAAACACAGGAAACTGGTTCTCCCTGTGGCAGGCTAAGGTGCCAACTGGTCAGCCATGGATGTGCAAGGACAGATCAGAACCAGGCCTTGCCCTCAGCCTAAGGGAACTCAAGTCCTTGAGGGGCGAGAACAGACTTGTGAGCAGATCATGCCCGGCCTCCGGCCTCCGTGCCACAGAATGGGAGTGTGTACACAGTCCCAGGAGCACAGACGGAGCCTGCCCAGGGCGTGCCAAGAGGACATAATCTCAGAGAGGGGACATTTGAACTGGACTTTGAGGTATGCATAGGAGTTTGCCAAGTAAAGCCACGAAGAGCAGGATGAGTCTGGAGAACTGTGAGCAAGGAGGCAGGGAGGAGACCTGATGAGACAGGAGGCCAGAGCATAGAGGATGGAGGTAGCCTGCGCCTGCATCTGGACTTTTTCCCGTGGGGCAGGGGGGCTACTAGAGGTATAAGTAGGCCAGCGGCCTGCAATTTAGAAAGAGACTCAGCAGAGGAGAGACAGTAGGTAGGGAGACCAGGTAGAAGGCTGGAGCCTGAGCTGAGGATCCTGAAGGATTAAGGTTGGGACCTGGCAGTGGCCAGCAGGTCTGCGTGGCTCCAACTCCCATAGCTCAGATGTGCGTCAGAACAAAACGCCTTTACCTGGAACAAGGCACGAGTCCATCCCCATTTCACAGATGGGCAAGTGGAGGCTTCACACCTGGGTCATATGGTTGCAGGCGTCTTCAAACTACGGCCCGCGGGCCACATGCGGCCCGCAGAGGAGTCTGATCCGGCCCACCAGGTTTTTTGGGCAGTGAGCGCAGCCGAGGTGTAACAGTAGGAATTAGTAGTTCATATAGTCGGGCCCTCCAGCTCTCTGAGGGACCGTGATCTGGCCCCCACTTTAAAAAGTTTGAGGACGCCTGCGGAAAACCCGAACCCAGGCCTCCACCACAGGGTTGTATGGGTGTCCCACCTGTGTGCTGGTCGCGCTGTGGTCCCTGTTGCCTTTAGAGACTCTACACAGGCGGCCGCTGAGGTTTTCCCCACCGCCCACCACCCCACCGTCCACCGTCCACCGTCCAGCGTGGGCGCGGAGACGGTTAGGGAACCCGGGTCTTTGATCCACCACACTTCTGAGGGGCGGGGAGGAGCGGGACCCTGCTCCACAGAACTGAGGGGCAGGGAGAGTGGAGCCGCTCCTGGCAGGAGGACTGCATGTCTGGCATCAGTCCGGCTTCCGCCCCGGGCGCGTGGTCAGGACAGACAGCGGCCCACAGCCCTGGCCACGGCGAGGGGGCCGGGCGGCGGTGCCCCCGGCGGCCAGCAGAGGGCGCGCGGGGGCGGGCCGGCCGGGAGAGGGCCGTGGCCGGGCTGCAGCGAGGTGGCCGCGCCAGCCGGGGCGCCCTCTGCTGGAGGCCCGCCCCGCAAGGCCGGGCTCGCGGCTCCCACAGCGGGGTCCCTCCCCATTCCGGGCTCCTGGAGTCCCGCAGGAAGCGAAAGTCCCGCCTGGAGAGTTGTCTCCTAGGTCTGGCAGAGCCAGTTCTGGGGTCACCCATCGCATAATCTTGGGCTCCCTGCCTAGCAGCTCTCCAGCTTTTGCTGGATCGGCCTTTAGGGACGGGGGCCTGGCCTCTCCAAGAGCCTCAACACATCTGTGAGCGAACCTACTCCTGCGCACGCGGGGGTCTGCGTGGCTCCAACTCCCAGAGCTCGAATGTGCATCAGAACAAAACGCCTTTACCTCCGAACAAGGCTCGAGTCCATCCCCATTTCACAGATGGGCAAGTGGAGGCTTCACACCTGGGTCAGATGGTTAGAGAATGCAAAACCTGAACCCAGGCCTCCACCACAGGGCTGTATGGGTGTCCCACCTGTGTGCTGGTGGCGCTGTGGTCCCTGTTCTCAGAGGGAGGGTCACCAGGGAGACAAGAGAGGAGGGAGAGGAGGCCGACGCCGACCGGGCGGCCGGGAGCGAGCGAGCGAGCGAGCGAGCTTCTCCAAAGTGGGGGGGGGGGGGGGGGGGCCTAAGATCCTACATGGGCCCAAACCGGTTTGGCTCGGTGGATAGAGCGTTGGCCTGCGGACTGAAAGGTCCGGGGTTCAGTTCCGGTCAAGGGCTGCGAGCACATCCCCAGTAGGGGGTGCGCAGGAGGCAGCTGATGGATGATTCTCTCTCATCGATGTTTCTAACTCTCTCTATCCCTCTCTCTTCCTCTTTGTAAAAAATCAATAAAATATATATATTTTTAAAAAGACCCTACATGGGCTAAGGTCCTACATGGGCTATCGCAGCACCTCGCCAGCCTCTCCCCGCCCCCTCCCCCCCAGGTGCTGGGTAGCCCATGTAGGATCTCAGCCATGTAGGACCTTGGAGGAGGTCTGTGCCGCCAGTGTGCGGTCTGACTTGGACGCATCCGGACACAGTTCGCCCCATCCGGCTGGGCAGAGCCCTTACCCCCACCCCCAAGCCCCGGGGGGGGGGGGTGTCTGGGGCCACCCAGGTGTCTGCGGGCCGGGCGCGAGCACCTGGTGGGGCCGCCCACTCCTCGGACCCCGTAGGCGCTTCCGCGGAGGAAGGGCCGCTGCCGCCGCTGCCCGCACTTCCCGCAGCGAACAGTCTCACCCTGAACCACGTCGTCTCTCCCGCTCCCGCCCCCTGACGGGGTTTCAGGAAATTCGCCTCCAGCTCCTGAGAACAGCATCATCCCCCCCTTACACCCCCCTGCCCCCTCCCCAGATCTGACTCCAGTGAGTAAGTCCTTTCTGGTGTCTGACCACCGTCTTTCCTGCTGCAGCTGCAGCTAAACCTACTGGTTCTGTTCTCACGGGAGAAAGTGGCTGCTTTTTACCTTTCCTCCTTTTAGCTAAATAACCCAAACCCCCATGCTGACGCCCCACTTCCCCATCCTGACAAGACCTGCCGTTAGGGGCCCCCATCTTTCACTTCTCCTGCTTTGTAGTGAAGGTAATTCAAGGTTGTCCAGTTTCCCTTGTTACTACCGGACCTCTCCAGCTGCACCCGTACCAAACCCCATGCGCCTGGGCCCACGGGTGGCCTCAGTTTCCCCGGTGCAGACTGGCACCCCCACCCTGTGGCGCCCTCCTTTTGGGGGGGGCTCCACCGTGTCTGAGTCATCCCGTCCTTCCTCCCGCTTCAGAGCAGGACACCGCCAGGTTCTTTCATTCATCCCAAAAGCATTTTTTGAGAGCCTACTGTGTGTCAGCACCCAGTCAGTCCCTCTCCACTCCCAGCCACCTGGCTGCCTCCTAGCATCCGAGGAAGGAGCGGGCGATCGAGCAGTGCCGATCCCCAGTCCGGAGCTCGGGGTCCGAGAGCTGAAGGTCGTCCGCTGCGGGGTGCAGCCGCCCGGCTAGGGCGGGTCTGGGTGCGCGGGCCGCGGAGAGGACCCGGCGCCAGGCGGGCCCCGCCTCCCCGCGCCGAGCCGGACGCAGGTCCCATTCCTGGCGCAAGGCCGCCCCCTGGTGGCTGCTCGGGGGAGAGCCGGCCAGGGAAGGGATCAGGAGCGGCAGAGGACGCCCCGGCCAGACTCCCTTCTGGGTCTGGGCAGGGGACTGTCCCTACCTTCTGGGGGTGGGGACTTTTCCCCTAGGGGGAGGGGTTTTGGTGCCCAGAAATCCTTCACCCCATCCCCATACCCTCAACACCCAACAACAAAAACTTCGGGGATAGAGTCTTCTCGCCAAACCACAAGGAAAAATAGGACAAACAGCAAGTGTGACTGTGGTGAGACTCCTGGCAGGACTTCCTTAGAAGCGGATGGGAAGCAGGAGGGCGGGTGGCCGTGAGGGGGTAGAAGAAGGCAGGCCTCCCTCCCCTCCCTCCCGGGGCGGTGGGGAGAGGGTTCTCCCGGCCGGGGCGCGGGTGGGATTGCCAGACCCCGCGCTGGGCTCGGTTCGGTCCAGGTGCAGGAAAGGAGCTCTCACCCGCAGCGGGAGCTCTGCTGGAGCCCTCCCTCCGCCCGCACCTTAGCGGGGTGGGGTGGGGGGTACAGGTCCTGGGGAAGAGGGAGCGGACCCCACGTTCCCCAGGATGGACTGTCCTGGTCCCCGGCGAGACCGCCTGGGCGGGCAGGATGCCCCACACTCCCCAGTCTGACATCGTTGGGAGCGGAAGGCGCTAACAATGCCGCGCCCCGCCCCCCACCCTTTCTCACCGCCAGCGACCGCGCGGCGGCCGAGGCGGCGCACATTTGCATACATTTGCATACCCAGCTGCGCACAGCTGCATCCGGCTTTGGGCCATAAATCCGTGGCGGGCGGCGGCGGGCGCCGGGCCGCACGCTGGGTGGACTCTCCCTCCCGCGCCGCCTCCCCCGGTTCGCGCCCCCTTCCCCCGCCGGCGGGTCCTCACGCCTCCCTGAGCAGCCTCCCCCGGTTCGCGCCACCTTCCCGGCATCTGTCTGCCCCGCTCAGCCACAGGCCCCTCCTGAAACCCCATTTCCCTTTCCTCCAAAACACTTGGGCTCCACCTGGTCAGTGTCTCCTGAATGTGTTCACCTTTCCCTGACGCCTCCGACCAGGTTTCCGGTCGGAGTTTGCTGCCAAGACTAGTGTGTTTACCCCCCAAGGTGGCAGTCCTGCCTCCCAGGGCATTTTGCTAAAAAACAAAACAAAACAAAAAAAACAGTTCTCACCTTGGCCGATTGCTCAGTGGTTAGAGCGTCGGCTTGTAAAACAGAGAGTTGCAGGTTCGATTCCCGGTCAAGGGCACGTGCAGGTTTGATCTCCCGCCCCGATTGGGGTGTGCGAGGCAACCAATGTGTGTCTCACTCCCTCCCCACCCCCTCTCTCTCAAAGAAAAAAAGAAGAAAAAAAGGGAAAAAATATCATCGGTTGAAGATATTTTAAAAACAAATTATGTCTAATCATGGTCAACAGCTGTGGTCTTCTTAGGCATGAGAATAAAGCTTATATTGTTTACTCCTGCCAAGGAAAGCCACCACTCACATCCTGCCGGCATCCTTCTTTTCTTGATCTTTAACATATATATTATTGATTTCAGACAGGAAGGGAGAGGGAGAGAGAGAAATATCAATGATGAAAGAGAATCATGGGCTGCCTCCTGCACACTCCCTACTGGGGATCCAGCCTGCAACTGGGCAGCATGTGCCCTTGACCACAATCGAACCTGGGACCCTTCAGTCCAAAGGCTCTATCCACTGAGCCAAACCAGCTAGGGCCTTTTCTTGATCTTTAGACTTATCTCCAGCATCGTGGCCAGACCTGGGCACACCACAGCCTGTGCTTCAGTTACACACAACTGCGAGAGATTCATTAAATTCCCAGTAAGCTCTCCCCCTGCCTGGCTTGTTCCCACCTGGAATGTCCCTCCCACTTGTCTGCCCCTTGACTGGACTCAAACCCAGGGCCCTTTGGTCCGCAGGCTGCTCTATCTATCTATCCACTGAGCCAAACAGGCTAGGAGGACAAACACATTTTTTAATCAGTGCTAAAACATTCCCTCCCTCTGGGGAGATCTCCCTACTCCCTCTCACCTCTGGCAATTGGCAATGAGATCTGTTAGCACTTCCTGCATAAAAGGTAAGTTGCACCCACCAGATTGAGGAGCTGGCTCAGTTAAGACAGGGACCGCGTCTGTTTGTTGTTGTGTCCCCATCCCCAGACACACAGTCGGGCACCAGGAGATGCTCAGAAACGCCGAAAGCATGAAGGAATAAAAGAAGCTGCGATTTCCGCAGGCCTCTGGAAGATCACACACACAAACAGCAGACCCTCAGTGTGAGCCAGGGGAGCGCCTCCTCCTCCTTCCTTTTGGGTTCAAACTCTGCGGCAGCATGACCTTGGGAAAATATTCACTTCCTCTCCCTCGGGCCGTTTCCTCAACTGTAACATGACAATAATATTGACTTCTCACCGGGACTTCACCATGATTGAATGAAATAGTTCACGAAACGCTTGCTATGTGTCAAAAATGTTCAATTCTTTGAGATTCCAGGCAGATGTGTGGATCCATTTGCCCCTTTCCCCTGGAGAGGAAAGCACTTCCACTAACAATCTAAGCCAAGCAGCTTGAGGGATTGAGGTCTCCAGAGCCTCAAATTTCACCAATATGCATTCTGCAAGAACATGTGGGACAGCACGTCATCCCTCCCCAGGGTGGAGGTCTTATGTGCTGCCTGTTGGCTGAGAATGGTTTTCACTGCTGTTCCTTCGATGGCTACCAGGGGGCAGCACAAACTCCCAAATCGCCTCCGGCTGCCTAAGGGCTAGAGGCAGGAGAGCCTTCTGAGCCATCCTGAGAGCTGAGTCCTGGTCCCGGCTTCCCCTGCCCTGTTTTTACTATCCCTTCCCTGGCAGGTGGTGGTGTCCCATTCCTCTCTGCCACTTTCCCATGTCTCCTGTCTTTTCTTTTTTTAAATATATTTTATTGATTTTTTTTAACAGAGAGGAAAGGAGAGGGATAGAGAGTTAGAAACATCTATGAGAGAGAAACATCGATCAGCTGCCTCTTGCACACCCCCTACTGGGAATGTGCCCGCAACCAAGGTACATGCCCTTGACTGGAATCGAACCCGGGACCCTTCAGTCCGCAGGCTGATGCTCTATCCACTGAGCCAAACCGGTTAGAGCTGTCCTGTCTTTTCTGGTGGCTTTGTGCTCCCTTAGCCAACTTATAGCAGGTTCCCAGGCCCCCTAATTGCCCAGCCTGCCCTTGATTATGGCCTACATCGGCATCCCAGGAGTGGGAGAGCATAGCCAAAGTCTCTGGAAACAGGATAGAGCAGGGAATTCTGGGGAAGACAGGCCTGGGTTCCAATCAGCTGTGGCACGTCGGGCAGGTAAATGAATGCATTCACCACCTGGGAGTCTCCACTTTGCTCTGTGCTTGTTTTAGTCAGGGATTTCTCTGACTCTGCCCAGGATTCACCCTACCCTTGCTTAGGTCAGAGCCGCCCTCATACCTGCCCTATCTTCTGTCTACTCAGCTTCTTTGCACTGATGCCAATACCCATCATCCTTTAAAAAAAAAAAAAAAAAATATATATATATATATATATATATATATATATATATATATATATATAAAATTGATTTTAGAGAGAAAGGGAGAGGGAGAGATAGAAGCATTAAATGAGAGAGAATCATTGATTGGCTGCCTCCTGCAGGCCCCCTACTGGGGACCGAGCCCACAACCCAGGCATGTGCCCTTGGCTGGTATCGAACCTGGAGCTTCAGTCCACAGGCTGACGCTCTATCCATTGAGCCAAACCAGCTAGGGCAAGACCCATCATCCTTAACCCTAACATCCCCCGGATACACACACCGAGTCCTGTCCCGCTGAGAGCCGCAGTCTGGATCCAGCTTCAGGGCTTGCACCCAACACTGCGGGAACACCATAGGGCCCCAGCTCTCTCTCTGTGGAGCCCCACCCGGCACCTTTTCTGGGTGAGACAACTGGCAATGCATTACCTTCCGGGAGGCCCGGCCGCGTGTCAGGGATTATGACCTGTAAGAGGCTGGGCACCACTGGAAGTCCCTCTCCCTCAGCCCAGACAGAAGGACGTGCTGTTGTCCCTGCAAGACTGTCGTCACCTTCTCTCATGGTGATGGTGTCAGGAGGTACCCCTAGGGGCACAGCTCCCTGCCCCTCCCTCATGGGGTGCGTTTTCCCTCACTCCCTACCACACCTCCTTCTCACCTTCCTTTTTACTCTCTCTTTTTTCAAATCCTCACCTGAGGACATGCTTAGAGAGAGGAAGGGAGAGTGAAAGAGAGAAACATCGATTGGCTGCCCTCTGCCTGCACCCCAAATGGGAATAAAACCATTAAACTTTTGGTTCACAGAACGATGTTCAACCAACTGAGCCAGTCTGTCTGGGAGTATTCTCTTTTATCTTCTTTCCTTTTATACACCTACCCTTTCCACTTCCATTTCCTCTCTCCTCATTCTTCTGGGACTTAGTCTCCTGCCATCCTTCTATCTTCTAGAGTCTAAATTCTAGAAATCCTATCCTCTCTCCATCCCAAATGCTTTCCCTGCTCACTTAGGGGTGCTTCTCACCATCTCCCTCAATTCCCCTTCCTGTCCCCTCCCGGACCCCAGATACCACCAGGGCCCTGATGATGTAGGACCCACTTTTTGGAGATCTCAAAGTCAGAAACCATCACCTCTGGGGCTTCAGAGACATAATGTGCAATCTTACTGCTGGGACAGCCTCACTGATACAGGTATTGAGACTGGGACAGTCCCATGGTGAAAGCAGGAGGGAGACCTGTATGGCTGGGCCCAGCCGGGCCCCGACAGTCTGGGCAGTGAAGATCTTGCTAACAGTTGTTGGTGTTCTTGGTGAGTTTCACACTTGTTGGTGACAAGGGAGACAAATCCACCTCCCCCAACGCCATGCCATTCTTTAAGTCACTATTATGTTCACATCCTTGTTCACTGTCCGTCTGTCTGTGATGACCATCCCCCCAACACCAGCCATGTCTCAGACGGTGAGCTCCAGAAGGCAGGGATGGTATGTACGTCCTTTGGTCAGGCTCTGTGCCCTGGGACGGCTCCTGGATACTGAGAAGGAGGCCGCAGCAGGCTAGTGGACACAGAGAACAGGTTTGGGGGTAAGGAGCCTTATTGTAAGCAGTGGGTGAAGTTTTGAGAGTGGATGAGCTCTCTCAGAAGAAGGAAACTGGGATGAAAACCAGAGCTGGGGGTGAGCCGAAACCGGTTTGGCTCAGTGGTAGAGCGTTGGTCTGCGTGCGGACTGAGGGGTCCCAGGTTCGATTCCGGTCAAGGGCATGTACATTGGTTGCGGGCACGTCCCCAGAGGGGGGTGTGCAGGAGGCAGCTGGTCGATGTTTCTCTCTCATCGACGTTTCTAGCTCTCTATCTCTCTCCCTTCCTCTCTGTAAAAAATCAATAAAATATATTTTTAAAAAAAAAAAAAAAACAAGAGCTGGGAGTGAAACATGGGAACCACCACTATTTCCAAGGTATGGGGCTGCAGTGGAGGGCCGGTTATTCTCCCAGGGCCCAGCTGTTCTTGGCTGGTGCTAATTTGGGAGTGAGGTCAGTTGAGAACAAATATTGCTTTCTAATCTCTCTGTCCAAGCTTCACCCTGCCACTCCATGGCCTTGGCCTCCCAATAGCAGGCTGCCTCTGAGGCCCTCAGCCTCCCTGCCTTCCCACCTGAAGAGACACATTGCCTGCAGCTTCCTGCTTCTGATCGGGATGGCTGTCCGGGGGCAGACCCAAGAGCAGTTCCCCTTTGCCTCCAGCAATGACCTCTTCCTCTGGGCCCAGAGAAGCCCGCAGCACCTTCTGAAGCCCGTGCTGAGAGCATCCCAAAGCACCGTTCATTCATACTCACAAACGTTTGGGGATTATCCGCTGCTTTGAATGGCCCAGGCCAGCCGTCACCAACCTCGCAGAGCTCACGGACCACCAGTTATCTGTGGACCACTGGCTGGCGACCGCTGGCCTAAGCCATTGCTTCCCCTCTATTAGAGTCACTCAACCTGGACTCAGTGGAACTTAATATATTCAAATGAGCACAAACATATTATATTCAGAGAGTTATATTCAAATCAATGCATCCTTCCAACTCTCATACACAAACTGTCACTGATGCGGGGAAGAGGGCAGCTGTTTGCCCCGAGTCTTTGGAGGCAGCAATAGCTATTCGGTTGTGAGAAATCTCTAATGCCCATTAGGGTACCCCCATCTGCAACCTGTGACACCTGCACTGCCCACCCCTCAATCCGCTTCCCTGTACGCGTTCCCTTCGCCTGCCCTTCCTGGGATCAAGGGAAGAAAACGTGAGGATTCCAGACTCCCCCCCCATCTCCCCCAGTGTGGAAACTGAAGTCATCCAGGACGCAGAAGGGCCTCCTGAAGTAATCAGAAGTCTTTTTTAGATTTTCAGGGCGGTCATCCAGTCCAGGGCGAAGACTATTCTAACTCAAAACACATGAAGGCGAGTGCTAAGCTGATTCATCGCCCAGAGGTCTTCAGAAGTGAAGCTCCGCCCTCAGGCCCCGGCGAAGAAGACATTCTGCCTCAGGCCTCAGGGCCCTGTGAGCTTCCACATTCCATTCCTGGCGTCGGCATCTGTGTTTTGGCACACGTGTGTGTGAGTGCACACCGGTGCACACGCGCGCGCGCACACACACACCCTGCACATTTGTTTTTTCCAAGGCTCTCATCTCCCATGGTTTCTCATTTCATCCCAGTCTCCCAGTTTTTCAGAGACAACCCTGTGCCTCCTCCTCTCCTTCACCTCCTGCACCCAAGTTTGCAACTTCCACCCCCACGGCCCTTGACCCAGCTCCTTAAACCAAAACAGAAACCCTTCTCTCTGCTCTGAGTGGAGTAAAGGGTGGGCCTGAGAGCCAGTTACCATTCCTCTCCTCCCTTTGTGGGGAATCAGGGAAATGGTTTCTGCCTGCCCATGGTCCCTTATGCTCATGATGGAGCCACAGGAAACCCTCAAAGAGGGAAGTTATTCCCATGCTGAGAGGTAGCACAAAATTTGGACAGAGAGAAGGATCTAACTGGTTTAGCTGGACACTGAAGAACAGTGATTTGCAGCCTTCTTACAACACCCCAAATGTCTCCAGTCATTTTAAAAAGGGTTATAAAATTCTCAAGCTATCTTAAGAATTTGTAACAGAACCTGGCCAGTGTGGCACAGTGGTGGATAAGGAAAATAAGACATTTGGGGGCAGGGGTAGGGAGGGCAGCAGCCTGAGTCTGTATCTAGTTCATCAGAATCCCTATTGCACATTCCTGTCAGCCTATAATCAAGTCACTGCCCCTTCCTTAACTACCTGGTCTGGCAAGACCTGTTTACCTAAGTACTTCCATTTTACAGAGGCCATAAACCATGAACCATACACAACCCCAGAGGGGGTTATCAGCGCTGGCGCCAGGCCAGGCCTTTAGGTGTGGTCCCATGTCCCCCATCCCAACACACGGGCTTTTCGCAAAGCCCTGGAAAGGTCGGGAAGTCTGGGGGACAAAGAAACCAATGGGCATAAAGAGAAAGCTTCCTCCATATTGGCTTGCTCAGGATTTGGAAGGACCCCTGAGTCACAGTTCTAGGACATCAGGAAACAAATGGGGTTTTCCTGTGTCTCCGAGTACTCCTGTGTAAATTCTGTAACACTATGAGCCAGGAGGCCAGTGCTCATGTTGTGGGCTCAATCCCCAGTAGGGGGTGTGCGGGAGGCAGCCGACCAATGATTTTTCTCTCATCACTGATGTTCCTATCTCTCCCACTCCCTTCATTTATATCAATAAAAAAAAAATATTGCAAGTTAAAAAAAAAATAGAAGGGTAAAGAGCCCTAGCCAGTTTTCTCAGTGGTTAGAACTTCAGTCCACAGACAGAAGTAATGGTGGGTTCGATTCCGGGCAAGGGCAGTACCGTCCCATACAGGGCTTGGGCAGGAGGCAGCTGATCTACTAGTATGTATCTTTCTCCCATCTGTTTCTCTTTCTCTCCCTCCTCCCTCCCTTCCACTCTCTCTAAATAATATCATGGGGTGAGGATAAAAAAAGAAGTGTAGGGAAAACAGAGAGGGTGCATCCTCTGGGAGAGCCGTGCCTGCACTCTCCAGGTAGCACGGAGCAGCTCCATCCCTCCTCCCTCCGGCTCCTGCAGAAACAATAGGAACGATGAAGCAGGAGCCGGAGAGAACGGGGCCAGAGGACGAAGGCGCACAGCCAGGCCGGTTCTCTGGGAGCTGGACGCCCTGGCTGGTGTCAGAAATCACTGAAACAAAGCGGCGAAGCCTGCTGCACAGGGAGGTGCTGCTTGCTATTGGAAAAAGCGTGACCGAATGGTCCGTCCCATTCTTACCCGGCACAGCTTTGGTTCACCTGCCCTCCGCCCCCAGCTGCACAGCTCACTCGGCCCCACCCCCACCCCCACCCCCACCCCCACCCGCGCTGCGGATGGAGGAGCGGACTTTCATCAGCTGCTTGGCCGCGGCCAATGCCTCAGCTCCCCACCCGCTTCCTTCCCCGGCGGACAGCAGCAACAGGAAGGGGGAGAGAAAAGGCAGAGGGTGCAATAACCCCAAACCTTCTCATCTCAGCAGCCCCTCAACTGATCAGCAAACTCAATTCTCAGCATCTCCGCCTCGCTTCCTGGCTCACAACCAAACGATCGCACAAGGCTTTGCTGAGAAGAGGCGTGAGGCTATTGGGCCAGCACTGCCTCTCCCGGTCCGGGAGGGGGCATCGCATTACATTCAGAAAGGGATGCACCTGTTTCCAGAGGTAGCATGGGGTAGAAAGAGCTCGTAAAGAGTCCCAGATTGTTGCAAAAAGACAATGATTTGAAATTAAATATCTACATTGAGGCTGTTTGTGGAATTTAATGGGGGGGGGGGGAATAGAGGGGGATAGAAAGAACATGGGGTGGAGAGACCAGAAATGAGAAGGAAAAAGACAAAGAAAGAGAAAAACATACAGAATATAGTAGACAAAGGGGAGAAACCATTAAAAAAAAAATACAGATGCACAAATGCGGAAGCTGAGAGGAGGGAGCTGAGAGGAGGGAGCCAGCGCCTGGAAAGCAAGATGTTCTAGCAGCAGAGGGGGTGGGGAGGCAGGAGAGCAGAGCGGGAGGAGGAAACAAAGGCAAAGGAGCCGAGGACCGGAGGGCAGAGCAGGCCGGCCGGGACTTTACGCAGGTGAGTCCCCGAGGTTTCTCACTCTGGTTGCAGACTGCTTTCCTTCCCCTCGCTCCAGTAACGGAGCCCCTGTCTGCGTGGCACGCTCACACACCAGCTGGCTCCAGCTTTTGCCTTGTCTGCCCCCCTCCTCTGCCCCAGGTCACACTCAAGGTTTGAAGAGCAGCTTGGCACGTCCCCGGGCTGATATGCGCCCCTGCACACGCTCCCGTGCAGCAGCCAACCCCGGGCTCCCCCCCAGCTCCCGCCTCCTCACAAAGGCAGAGGCTGCGGGGGCTGCTCGCTCTAACAGGGCGCCTCCAAGCTGTGTGCTCAGTGACCCAGCTAAGCGCAGCTCCCGCACGGCGAGCCTCCATGTTCCCCAGCTGTCAGCGCTGCGTGGATTTCACCGGCTCTGCGGCCCTTCGGTGGAGACAAAGGGGAGGCAGAACTGCCCAGCTCTGGGCTTCTCCGGAGCTCCGAGCCGCAAGATTCCCGGGAGAAGAGTGATGAGTGATGAGGAGCTCATCTGAATGAGTGCCGTGCAGGCAGACGCCCTGACATACTGGAGGGAAACAAAAACCAAGACAGCGATGTTTAGGGGTGGCAGTGCAGGTGTCAAAGCCCTGGCGTCTCGGATGGGCCCTAGACAGAGACAAAGTGGCCTGAGAGAACAGGAGAGAGATTGAAAGGGAAGGGGCAAGCAGTCCCAGGCTTCAGAGTTAGGGAATAAATTATGTCCAGAAGGCCTGGCTCTCAAGTGGACCAAATGGCTCTCCTATCCCATGTTTATGGGTTCATGGGCCATTAAACCAGCCAGTCTACAGATGTCTTCATAAGACTTTACGAGATTAGACCGAGGAGACCCTATAACTCAGCAGCAAGAAGGGAGAATCAGATAAGAAATGGTGGAAACAAGAGGGCTCAGCCCTTCGGAGCCATCTCAGTGGGAGTCTGGTTCTGAGACCCCTGTCTTCCTCACTTTGTCTTCTGGAAGTTTCTGCCCATCTCCATTAATCACAACTGCACCAGACTTATCTTACCCAGTACATTTTTTAAAAATATATTTTATTGATTTTTTTTTATAGAGAGGAAGGGAGAGGGATAGAGAGCCAGAAACATCTATGAGAGAGAAACATCGACCAGCTGCCTCCTGCACACCCCCTACCTGGGATGTGCCCGCAACCAATGTACATGTCCCTGACCGGAATCGAACCTGGGACCCTTTAGTCCGCAGACCGACGGCTCTATCCACTGAGCCAAACCAGTTTCGGCACCTAGTACATTCTTGATTAGCTGCGTACTCTTTCCCCCTCTAATCCAACTTCCACTTGCCCCCACGCCCACCATACGCCTGATCTACAATCACTTGGTCCTCAGAGAGGACAGTTTCTTGGTTATTTATGAAGTAAATCAGAAAGATAATAAAAGTTATATTTACAAACACACGTTTTGGGATTTAGATTGTCAATATGGTTCCACACAAATTCTAACCAGGAGCTGACTCTTTTAGGAGTCCCTGGATTGCTGAAGGGTAACGTTTATTCTTTGAGCCATTGGGAGCAGAGACAAGCAAGGACACCAGGAGGGCATACAACCGGAATTGGTGAAGGGAACAGATTAAGGTGCAGGATACATTCTTATGCCCTCAACTGGCGCCACCCTGTGGCTATTTGCAGAAAGTCAGAGACCAACAACCCTTAGAAAAAAGCCCTTGTTCTCCAAAACCATTGCTCTTTCAGAAATACAAGTGTGGCTGCTGGCTGACACTGCAGGACCCAAATTACGGAAGGGGTGTAAGACCCAGATTTTCAAACCACCACTCGGGATCCATATTTGAAAAGCAACCATTTTATTAGAATCAATACAAGAGTATGAAAAGAGGGAAAACAGGAGGGTAGAAGAGGGGGAGAGAATGAGGTCTGCATTGGATGTCAGTTGTGAAAACACATAAATTGCCTACTTTGGAACATTTACATTTAAAAGGTGAACATATATATATATCTCACTTATTCTAAAAAAAAAATTAAAAATCAAAAGCAGACATATTTGGCTGAAATAAAACCGCGAAACACAACCAACACTCCCCCACAAACCAGTAAGTCCAGAGAGAATTCAATTTCCCATTTTCCATTCAGAAATCTGGCTACAAAGTATGATTTGTGTTGCTCCTCAGGATGGTACAGTGCTTAAAACCCAGCCTCTTGAGTCTCTTAGATCCCATCTGTGGGCCATGGTGAATCAACGCCTGGCTACTGGGCAGGATGTCAGACATGCTCTCTTGTCCTCCAGAACTCCAGAGCGTCTGCCCCGGTGCTGGGCGGACAGGAGCAGAGCCCACACAACACGGAGAGCCGGAATGTGACTGCGGCAGGAGGCTAGGACCTTGTGCTCTTTCATGGGTTACACATCCAGGGCCAAGGAGGGGGAAAGGAGAAAGAGCCCTATTGGGAAGAGGAGCGGGGTGAGCCCCTAACGTGAGATGGAGAGTAAGGCTCAAGCCAGCCACACCTGGGTAAATACAAAGTATCCAAGATTCTCCCAAACTACAGGAAAAAGCCGGTCGGATTCACTGTGGACACCGTGATGCTGAACGCAGTGACTGGATGAAGCTCTAGTCTAAAGCATATCAGTGCCCAATTCCGAGTATGAAACACTCCTCTAGGAAAAAATCTCCCAATGTGGCTCTTTTTGGTGAGGGCTGGAGGAAGTGGTTGTTTTTCAAACCAGGTGGCTTCTGTGGGGAGGTGGAGGCTTGGGTGCAGTGTCCCAGGTGTCTGGGAGTCAGTTCGGGGAGTGATAAGCAACAATATATAAATCAAACCAACGTCTTTCCTTTGCTTCTGAGATAGTTCGAGTCTGTTCCGAGTCGCTGGGGCACGGGACCTCAGTTCCCACCTGTAGAGAAAAATACGCAATAGCTCCCCTGCCCGGTGATCCCCGAATCCAATGCTCTGGGGTCTGAAACAGCCTCTCTGTGGATGCGAGATACAGAAAATACTAAGTGCCTTCCCCCCGAACATCCTAAATCTGGACTATAAAGACTCCAACATTCACAAAAACACTATCAACATCTGAACTAGCAGCTTTGATGAGGGGTGGGGGGCAGAAAACTTTCTGAGTTCCAACGTGGGGGCAATCAGTGAGGACTAAAGCCTATGTTAGGCCTGGACTTAGGCTCAAAGCATCCTCCACTGAGGACCCTAAAGCATTCTATCAACTTCGATTTACAATGCCTCACAAGACCCCTGTGAGGTAGGTCAGTATTATTACCCCCATTTGACAGATGGGGAACTGAGGCATTGAAAGGAGTGACTTGCCCAAGGTCAGCCATTATGAACCAGTCAAGGAGCTTGGCACACGTAGTCAGCATCCACTCAATTCTTATTCCTTCCCCCTGAGCATCTGATTTCTTAGAGTGCACTTGGGAGCAAAAGGGAGCCAGGTAAGTACACATTGCTCTGCAAACTGGGTCAACTCAAGCCAGCCACATGGACTGAGGGCTATTATGTGTCTAGCATATGTGAGGGATCTTGGAGAAACAAACTGCTTCTGCAAGCCGTGTGTTAACAGATGTTTTGAAAATAAAACTACATTTAAAATAATGAGGTGAAGGACTAAGTCACACTGATTTCCCAAAGTTGTGCACTGAGTAATCCAAATTCCTAAAATCCAGAAGGAAGTAAGACCACACTCCACCAGGAAGAGAACCATCCCCCAGCGGTGGTCTTGGGAGTGCTCTGAACTGCACGGCTGGCGGGGAAAGGCTGACAGGAATGGTGACAGCAGCCACATCATCTCCAGGCTGAACTAGGAGCACAGGAGCCCCAGCACCACCAGCCTCCCTCTTGCAGCTTCTAGAAGACAATCCTAGAAGACAGAAGCTTACCAACCTCTCTAGACTCGGCTCAACTTCTGGATTTGCGGCATCTTCACAAACAGCTCAAGATTAAGAATAAAAATGGTGACCCCCCTACCTTTCATTTCAGGGAGGGGGGGATAAAGCATTCTCTATAACTAGTCATAAGACTCTTACCCATACCTTCTTGCAGTAGCCAGAGCGGCAAGCTCTACATACATCAGAAGCTCAAAGAATGATTTATCAACACACACAGTATATGTTCAACAGGGATACTCTACTTCCGGGAAGGACCAACCATTCCAAGACCTAAATATAAACCTCTTTTCATTGATTGCTGATCACACCAAACAAATCCAAATGATAAAGTTCAAGACCGATTACAGTGGCAATGACAGTTCAGATTCAGTGTGTGTTTGGAACTCCTCAAAGTGTAACAGACTGGCCACTGGGGCCCGGATCAACGGTGAGGGTCACACCTGCCAATGCCAGGGGACATCATACACACAAAACACATAGAATGGCAAGATAAAAAGTTCATTGCATTCAATTTGACCTAATTTCTTGATAATAGTTTCCTATTAGACTGTCTGATTAATACTGATGGCTCTTACCTAGGCTGTGATAATTAGGTTTTGATCTATTGTGACATTAATGATCACAATCAGTTGACTTTGAAATTGTCTTAATTAATGACTCTTTTCTTGTAGGCTGCCTCCAGTGCTGTTCTGTCCCGCCTCCCCTCAGCCACCTCCTTATTTTAACTCCTTCTCCTCTTGATCTGAGTCACATAGCATTTGGAGAATCGCTTTCTTCCCATAAACCAAGATCTTAAAACATTTCTCTGAGAAGCATTATGTTAAAGTGAAATGAGGATTGGGATAAAAAGGTGAGAGAGCATGCTGCCAATGAATAGGAAAAAATCCATCTTAAAAACAGCCAAAGTCAAGCATGTTAGAGGCAATGACAAGTCAAAGTAACTCTAAAAAGACAAGATACAAGATGAGGTAGTTTAAAATTTAAGAAATCCAGCACAAGCAAAAAGAAACTAGAATTGTTTTTATGAAGCTATCCCAAAAACCTTCCCACTTTAATTTCCCAGGAGTTATTCTAATTCTTGGGAATTCTGACTTCTAAATAGTAGCCAATTCTCAATTGTTCAGGCAGAAAAAAAGAATCTTTTTCTTGTGGTCAGGACTAAACAATTTCTCAAGGTCAGACTGCTACTCAGTAAGGCTAGGCCTCACTGGTTACATAGAAAATTCCAGAATATGTATGTTTATGGGTGTCCACATAATTTAGACAAGTCTCTGCTTAGAAATCACCATCTTGCAGTATTGAATAAAACTACACTGCCCAGAGTCGACGCCCAGGTGTTAACAGATGTGCCCCAAGCCTTCTTTCTAGCAAATCTCCTGCCATTGTCAAATATGTCCCTGTTTTAGGCTTAAAGCCAGCCTCATGTTAATTCCTCCAAAAGAAAGAAAATGAAAAGGGTGTGAGAAACTGATAAAATAAATGAGGAATAAATGTTACAGAACCCACAGCAACATAGCAACACATAACTGAATCTGCAACACAGTTAATACTCTTCACAATAAGGATTAACTAGACCACTAATTACTTTGGCAAAGAGCCTAAATTAGGGATCAAAATCTGGGGTTCTCAATCCCCACTCACCTGTGGTTCTCAGTAATAGCAGCATTTCTAACTAACCTTCAGTTTTTTATTTTCTGGAATGAAACAAGCCCTTGTTGTGGTCTCTGACCAGTTAACTCAGTTCATGCAAGGTCACAGTCTTCTCCACATGTCAACTGTTAGCCACCTACTTTAGGGCCACAAACTGACAGACAGTTGTCTCTGCCCCCAAATCAGAAATGTGTATCCACTTAAAGCATTTTTTGCACTGAACTATTTATAGTCAGTTTACACCACACCAGCATGACAGTTCTTTGAAGCCAGGAAGTGCATCTTTTTGAACTTTATGTCACTTGGGCCAAAAAATGTTGAATGAATACTGATATATATTAGTGTAGCTCGCTATGGGTAGCTGAATACAAATCTGCCACTATTAATTGAGTAGAGGTACCCAATTCCTAGCATATGCTCTTGGATTCATGGCTGGTAAAGTCTGCTTTTGAAAACATAACTTTTACAACCAGTGGTAAAGCCAACATGACACTGGAATACACTGGGTCCAGACCTTTCCTTTTTCTGCTGAGCTACAGGTATGCTTGCTTGGTGGTCTGATTACAAAGGTACAGACCTCAACACTCTAATTTTTAGTCTAAAAATCAAAACCAAAAGAATGGAGTCATGGGGGCAAAATAAGCTTTTCCTTTGATCTGATTTGTGAGAAACACTTTCAACATTTTAAATCTAATGACATAACCGTTCCTAGGGTTCTCATGTCATTGCAAAATAGTATTTTAGGCCTGTGGTTTCAAACCCTAAGGGCAAAGACAACCACTCTCCAACCCAAAACAGACCCCTCTGCATGTTAGGTGAGCTGGCCTAAACACAGACCCAACAAAACCACAGGAAGAAAATCCCAAGCACCTCCTCCGAGCCCTATGAAGTGACCTAAAGTAAAAGTAAACGGATTGCAGCAGGGCTACAGAAGAGGAACAAAAAGTTAATAACTGCCCAGGCTATGGGAACAGACCAACCTTTCATGAAAAAAACAAAAAGTAACACACAGATATGACTGGGGGGACAGCCAAGGACCATCCAGACTTTTGAGTTAGAGAGCACCACAGTCCGAATGCTCCCTCGAGCAGACAAGAACTGCCTAGCTCTTTCCAGGTTAAAAACGGGCGCTTCCATCAGGGCTGATGTTTCTAACAGCTGATCTATTTGTGAGGGTATCAGTCCTGCCCATAGCACAGAAAAGTGGCTACCCTGACCTCGGTAGACTACTGGGCAAAGTTTTACTACATTCTGTGAAAGGGAGATCCTTGAATGCTGATTACTAAAGAAATTAGTAGAAAGGTGTTTTGAAAGAACTCAACACAGCAAAAACATACTGAGCATCCAAGACCTAAACGTTTAAGAGTGCTTAGCCATGGCTATTAACTCTTCTAAGAGAAACCCCCATGAAAACAAGTTTCTGTTTGAGGTTGCAATTCTCCAAGTGCCAGGATAGCTTCTCAATATTAAGAAAAGCTCGAGGGCCCTAGCTGGTTTGGCTCAGTGGATAGAGCATGGCCTATGGACTCAAGGGTCCCAGGTTCAATTCCAGCCAAGGGCACATGCCTGGGTTGCGGGCTTGATCCCCAGTAGGGGCAAGCAGGAAGCAGCCAAACAATGATTCTCTCATCATTGATGATTCTATCCCTCTTTTCTTCTCCCTTCCTCTTTGAAATAAATAAATATATATATATATTAAAAGAAGTATGTATCTACCACTTAAAAAAAGAAAAGCAAAGCTTAAGGCCAAGGGAGGCATCTGGTTTCCTTTCTGCTGAGGGCTGACAGCAGAACTGGCTTCTGGCTCCCTACATTCTATAGAAGCTGCTGTGGACAGGCAGGAGAGGGAGAAAACAAGAGTTGTTTTGGTGGTACTCAGCATAAGACTTTGATTCAATAAACTGTGGACAAAAAAAAAGATGATAAAAAAGGTAGTTAATGTATAATACTGGGGTTGTTAAAAGAAAATCAGATTTTGTCCTAACCAGTTTGGACCAGTGGATAGAGCGTTCGCCTGCAGACTGAAGGGTCCCAAGTTCGATTCCAGTCAAGGCATGTACCTTGGTTGTGGGCACATCCCCAGTAGGGGGTGTGCAGGAGACAGCTGATCAATGTTTCTAACTCTCTATCCCTCTCCCTCCCTCTCTGTAAAGAAAATCAATTAAATGCATATTAAAAAAAAAAAAAAAAAAGGGAAAAAGAAAATCAGATTTTGAAGAATGGCTACATGGTTAAGTGGTCATTTCTCCACCTGCAAACTGAGACCCTGGTCACTTCCTCAGGGGCTCTGGCCTACTCTACTCCTATGCTTATGTACCCTAATTAATATCCTTAATTATCTGTACGACAAAATCAATTTCCTGACCACCCTTTCTTGTGAATGCCCTTCAAATTAGTAGTAACTGTCAATTACCTAGCACTTGATCTAGGCCTTTAATTCCTTAAGAGTAAAGGAAGATGGAGATAAAACTCCTACCTATGGTTTGAGTTCTTACTTAATTACATTACCATTCAGAAGGATTTCCCTGGATGACTTAAACCAAAATCTTCATTGTTCCAGTCTGTCATGTCACTGCACCAACAGCTGTCTTTTCAACTGTGCAGTATAATTTTTGACATAATTTATAGAAGCACACAGAATTCAATCAGCAGCTAAGCAGGGAAGCCATGTTAACAAATGCTATGAATGGGCATATGATTTGCATATTATTCAGCTCAGTTCATTTGTGGACGAGAGCAATCTATTCATTCCCCTCATTATTCAAAATAATCTAGAAATGGTTGAATACTCCTGCCAGCTACATTTTAAAAATCAGCAACGAACAAAACAACCTTGATGACTGGTGAATTCGAGTGAAGGCTATTTCAAGCATTTATTCTTATTCCCTCAGCTTTGGGCTAGGACAAGGATGCTCAAAACCCTGCCATTTCCTTACTTTTAGCCTTGAATTTTTAGCCATCCCCCCCCAAAGAAAAAAAGAATAAAGAGAAGTAGGGCATTTCTAAGCAGACAGACAGGTTATCAGAAAAATAAACTCTCAATATAATGGCAAAACAGGAGGAAGTTAAAAGGAAAAAGGTTGTGTCAACATGCTAATGCCAGGGCCTGTCATCCTCTGAGGGGATCGTCTTCCATGGAAACACATGTTTAAAAAGAAGATACAAAGATTTTTGGGTGGAAAAAGGAAGAGCACTGGGGACTCTTGGCAAATCCAGGAGTCAATAAAGCAGGACATTGATGACTATAAACACTATGAATACTTAAAACTGATAGTGTAGCCACTGGCTCCCCTCCAAGAATTCCTCCCTGAAAATAATGGCGCAGAGGGGAAACGTGTGTCCGCTGAGAAGTGAGGAGCAGGTTTGAAGCCTCTTTGGTTAACAGGAATGAATGCTTTGGGAGGCCACAGGAGTTGACAGGGCTGGAGGGTGCCTAGCACCTTGGCACAAGCAAGCACCAGGCAGTCGCTCACACCTACATAAATATAGTTCAAACGTGAGGGCTGGAAGGAAACAATACACATATACCGTATGTAATAATAAAGACAACTGTATCCTACCCCATCATCTTCATGTCCTAACAGCTAAAAAGCTCCAGTTATTCATCCTGTCACTTTATGACAGACTACGCCACCTTGCAGAAGCAGAATCGGGGATTGCTAAGAAACAAAGCCACACGTCCTGGGGCTAGGAGTGCCTTGACAACTCTGACTAAAATTTCAAGTCCTCCAAGGATGGAGCTAGTCTGGGAGGATGGGTGCGGATGAACAACAGAGGGTGGCCCAGAAGACCACGCCAGGAACCCTGTATTCTCCCGGGTTGAGCTGAATGAGGTTGGGAACGCCCCAACAGGCAGGCAGTTGCTATTGGCTTTTTAAAAAAGATGGGCAACATCTTTTCCATCCCAAGATCTCAAGCAAAGGCTAGCTGGTCATCAACATGTTTTTGAGAACCAAATTTCATCATCATTGTAACAAAATCCCCCAATCTAAAAGTGACCAACCCTGAAAAGATCGAGACTCTCGGGTGATTAAAAAGTTAAAATTCATCTTGAGGTCACAGGGGAGCAGAAGAAAGAGACCAGGGCAAAGGACACAATGGTGGGAATTTTACACACAGTATGCAAATGCCTGGTCTTCACAGAGAGACACTAATCAGGAATCAGACCATCCGTTATGTTACAAGAAAACCAATACCAACAGTTCTCCCGTGGAGCACAGTGATAAGCACATTTTTGCATGAATGTGTTCGGGACAGAAGGGGGTAGGTAGGAGGGAAAGGAGGCAGGGAAGTGAATGTGTTATGTACAAAGAGAAATGACAGAGACCACCCCCTTCTTTAGCTCTTTGCTGTTTCTTTCTCTTTGTTTTCCGCATCCTCGGGATATGCATGCCACGTCAGTCTCTCTTCATAAAACGCTATCACGATCTGTGGACATTTTACGTTAGCTTCTTTCGCAAGAACCAGGTCTGCTTCATCCGTGTCTTTCCTGGGGAGAAAGAACAGGAAGGAGACTTAAGAGAAGAGGAAGTAAGACCGAGAGTCTGTCCAAATATAGGTTCCTGTCATTTGCTGGATTTAATTAACTTGATTTCCTCTTCATCCTGATTTCAAAGTGAGAAGAACCCTACCAGTTCAACGTTTTCTTTTAAAAATGTTTATTAAATTTATTGGGGTCTAATTTAATCTTTTCAAGGAGAAATTTAAATAAATTAATTAAATGATGGTAGCCCCCCTCTTACTTGTGGTTTCACTTTCTGCAGTTGGTTACCCAAGGTCAACAAATATGAAATGGAAAATTCCAGAAATAAATAACTCTCAAGTTTTAAATTGTGTGCCATTCTGAGTAGCATGATGAAATTTTGTGCCGGCCTGCCTGGGATTTGAAATCATCCCTTTGTCCAGGGTATCCACGCTATACATAAAGATATCCTGAGCCTGGCCAGTGTGGTTAAGTGATTGAGCAATGACCTATGAACCCCTGGTCACGGTTCGATTCACAGTCAGGGCATATGCCCAGGACTCGGGCTCAGTTCCCAGGTGGGGGGAGGAAAGGGGATGTGTGCAGGAGGCAGCCAATCAACTATTCTCTCCTATCATCGTTTTCTTCTCCCTTTCTCTCTGAAATAAATAAAAATACCTTGCCGGGACCGGTTTGGCTCAGTGGATAGAGCGTCGGCCTGCGGACTGAAAGGTCCCGGGTTCAATTCCGGGCAAGGGCATGTACCTTGGCTGCGGGCACATCCCCAGTGGGGGGTGTGCAGGAGGCGGCCGATCGATGATTCTCTCTCATTGATGTTTCTAACTTTCTATCCCTCTCTCTTCCTCTCTGTGAAAAATCAATAAAATATATTTAAAAAAAAATACCTTGAGAAAGCGAGCACATAAATTTAATTACACTGTACTCTTCTATTTTATCATTAGTTATTGTTGTTAACCTTTTACTGTGCCTAATTTATAAATTTAACTCTTTCATAGGTATGCATGTACAGAGAAAGAACATAGTACATATAGGGTTCCACACTATCAGCAGTTCTCAGGCATCCAGTGGGCCAGAAGGGCAGAAAGGTTGGGCTGTATCCACCACAGATAAGGGGGGATGACTATATTACTAAATATTGCATTGGTGAATACCATTTAACTACTACATCAGACAAAACAGAAATCTTCACGCTAAAATTTAGTTGATTAGTGGATTTAATCAAAAGACTAAAATTATATAAATTCTGTTGCCATAATTTTTATTCGTATGTGTGAGCATGTGCGCAAACACACAATCAAACCTACATTCATTCCTACTGATTATGCATAAAGTGATCAATCCAGTTTCTGGATCATCTAAGTGAAAGCGTCCTAAACCCTCCTCATCTGGTGTCCTTTTAAACATTCTTTATCTTTTTAGCCATAACTGTGGATTGGAATATTAAGAGAACAGAAATTTAAGTCAGCAACAGTATTTATAAAAGGGAGAGCAGAAAAAATGTAAAATCTAGTACTAAAATGAAATGTAGGAATTAACTGCAAAGTTCAACTATGGAAGTTACACAGGGTCTGCTACAATATAACAAAAAATATAGCAGTTCCTCAACCAGGATTCCAAATGAAGAAAAAAAAATATTTAAATCAAAATTCCACTGAGATGTGAGTAAAGAGAACTATGTCCTTGTCTAGAAAACGGAAATGTTTATATTACAGAGGTAAGTATTATGAGTGAGAAGAGGAGGGGAAAACACGTGGCTTAGAAAAGATACTCAAATTTGGACTGTGGTGCACAAGTTAATATGTGACTATAAGTCATAAGCAGCACATATAATACAGTGGAAAAGCAATCAACACAGCTTACTTCTGAAAGAGTATAGTGACTCTTGAAAAAATAGGCTTTTGGGTAATTAACCAGCAAAATTTTGATCAAATAGCTGGTTTTCAAAAAAAAAAAAAAAAAAAAAAAATAGCTGGTTTTCCTCAGTGGTTAGAACGTTGGCCCTCAGACGAAAAGGTCACGGGTTCAATTCTGGTCAAGGGCAGGCTTGATCCCCAGTGCTGTTAGGAGGCAACCAATCAACAGGTCTCTCTCAAATGGATGTTTTTCTCTCTCTCCCTCCCTTCTAAAAACCAATGAAAAGAATAACCTCCGTTGAGGATTAAAAACAACCACAACAAAAAGGCCAAATTGCTGCTCAGAGAAGAGAAGAACCTAGGAACTTCGTAGGGGATCATCCCTGGCAGGCAGGCAGGCCCCACCCCAGGACCAAATAAAATGTTACACTTTTTTTTTTTACAGACAGGAGAGGAGAGGGATAGAGAGTTAGAAACATCAATGAGAGAGAAACATTGACCAGCTGCCTCCTGCAGGCCCCCCACTGGGGATGTGCCTTGACCAGAATGAGCCTGGGACCTTCAGTCCGCAGGCTGACACTCTACCCACTGAGCCAAACTGGATTCGGCTGTTACACCTTTTGATTATACAACATTTACGGTAATTAGCTACCTCGGTGGCACCAGAGAACGAACCCTCTATTTAGAGAGCAAGCCTAAATCATAAGCTCAGCGCACTGGGATACGGGAGGTAGCTGGGCCAGACCATAAAACACCCTGTCTTTTAGAAACCAAACTGAGGGGAAGTGACTACACTTTCCCCTAAGAGCCATTCCCTCCACCGGATGAAATAACTTGGGCTTTGGCCAGTATTATCCTTAATGCTTTTTGTTCAGATTATGTTTCTTTTAGACATTACTCAGTGGTCTTGGTCCTCAGGGATGGCAGAAAGCCCACTTGCTCCTATCCCATGGCCCCAGGCTCATGGTCTAACGGTAAATGATTCAGAACCGTGAAAAAAAACAGTGGTTAGGTCATGTTTATATGTTTCCTACCTCAAACCTACCTTTTTCTGGTACGTGGGCTAATATAATTTGGCTTAATACCAAAACTTAAGAATGTCTCGAATTCTTTAATTCATTCCAAACCATAATTCTCATTTAATACAGATAGTTGGTGTCAATGAAAGGTCCTTGACAATCAAAATGCTTGGTTGGGAAATACTCCATCTTCCCTCCCTATCTTCCATACAAACTCAAGTTACTGGCAAAAGAAACCCCACAATTGTTGAGTAATATCCAATCGCTCTCACCATTTCATTAGGAACATTAAATCGCCACAGGAATCTGTCGCCCCAATGATCTTTTCTGGTTCCAGTCCTCTCTCAAATCCCCGAGCGATATCATTGCTTTGCTATAAATAGAAGAGGAAGAAAAGTTACAGCTGGGAAAAAGTTAAAACCTGTTTCTCAGCTTAGCAAAGCACCACCTAATTTAATATCACCAGATACCATTTTTGTAATAAAAGTCTTAAAATTTAAGAAATACAATACTGGGTCACCTAGTGACAGTGATGCCAAAAGATATTTTTGCAAGAAGATGCTGTTGTCCCTCCAGTATTCCTTCAAGATTAGGAGTGGCCCCTAAAACTCTTCATCCTGGAGTCATCAATGGGAACTCCTCTAACCCAATCTCCTTAATGATATCAATTGCTTCTGAAATGATAAACAAGTCCAGGTTTACCCAAACTAAATACTTTTTTGGATTATAAACTTCCAATATACTACATCTCTCCATCTTTACTTTTTCAGACTTTTAGTTTACTTTAACACTGACCCATATTTTTAATACTTCTTTTCACAAAGTCATCTGTATTTATGAAAGAACAGAGGTACAAATGATTCAAGACAGTACCATAAAACAACAAATTTCTTTCCAAGTTCACACACTGCATTACCCATGCTCTGGGAGAAGAGGCCGTGGTCTGCGCCTATTTGCTCCTGATGTGGATGAGTCATTAGCATTAGAGTACAGAACTGGACAGTGATTAAAAGCAAGCAAACTGATTATTCTCTAGGAGAGTATTCAAATTTGGCCAGAATGCAATCTAGGTAAGGAGCACAGAGTCTGATTCAGTTCTGATGGCACTGGTGAGAACAAAATGGCAAAATTTTATGCAAAGTAGGTAATTTTTAATTTTGTTGTTTGTTTCAGAGACAAGAAGGGGTAGAGAGAGAAACATCAATCGGTTGCCTCCTGCATGCATTCCCAACTGGGATCAAACCCAAAACCTGGGTACGTGCCCTGACACTTTCTGGTGTGCAAAATGATGTTCCAAACAATAAGCCACACCGACAGGGCACAAAACAGGCGATGTAAAAAACATTATGGAAGATGAAGACTGCACAAATGAACTCACATCTGATGTCTGACTTTCATAAAATCTCTTTGATCTGACATTCACCTCCCTTGCTCCTTGCTCTCTTCTGAGACATACAAACATTCAGGGTCCAGGTGGTCCCCAAAGATACCAGAACCCACACTGGGAAGGAAATTCCATGCATGGATCAAGGGAGACGCTGACTCAAAAACATAGCCTTTTTGGGGAGCTTTTAAGGGGAGGAGGTTCCCAGATGTGCACACAGATGCTCACAGCTGGAATGCTGGCACATGAACTGAGTCATAAATCATAGCTGGCAGCTGAAAACAGTTTGCCATATAGGGAGGGGGGAAGAAAAATGTTCAAGCTGAATAGGTGACGAGGCGAGGAAAATGCAAAAATCATCACACAGGCAGTAATCTTAAATCAGGCATAATGCCAACTAACAAAGTTTTTCCACATTAGTCTAAAGAAAGGCAACCCCCTCCTGTACCTTTAAAACTTACAATCACCTATCTTCCTAGCTGCCTAGATGACAGCCACCAGCACTGCTGAGAATGCTGCCGGGGCCCCAGATGGACATTACAATATAAGGGATGATGGAGATTGTTTTCAAGGTCGGCAGCATCAGAGCGTGGCCTAGGAACAAACTCTGCTGTGGCCAGTAGCTCTAAGCCAGACTGTTCCTTTTTAAAAAGAATGAAACCTTAGGTTGAGGATATAAACACTCCATGTCACAAATGGCTAGTCAGAAGTCTTACGCTGTGTTGTTTTTTGGCTTCTTTACTCAGCTGGAGAATTAGTCAAATGACAAAAGCCAGAACACAAAGGATTAATTATAAAAAGGTATTATAAGTATACACCTGAAATGTATATATTAATCAGTTACCCCAATAAATTTAAAAAAGAAAAGAAAGAAGAACCAAATCTTAGCTCCTTAGAGAAGGAAAGGCATTCTCAAATTCTTTATCAGTTTATTATAATGGTCTAGTTTAATCATAATGATATACACCTCACCAGAATAGAGCAGTTTTACAAATAAGGCAAAAATAAAATCAATGAGGGAAACAAATAAGGAGACAGACAAACCCAGAGTCCTTTTTCACTTGCAGCCTCCAATCTTTCACTCTTCTAACAATTCTTTTGGGAAAGCTCGTCTCCCATTTTCTCTCCTATAGAGACCAGATCCAACTCACAGAAATTGAATGTAACTGGTCTGGGGTGCATTTTTGGCTCTGGAGGTTTTTAAAAGCATACACCCCACACCCCCATGGCTGTAATGTATAGCCAGAGCTGAGAACTAATGCTCTACAAAGACAGGGATCCAAGCAGAATGAAGATAAATGGGGATGCTTATGACAGTGATGCTAGAAGATTCAGAAGCAGACTTATGCTTTTATTTTATTAAACTTTAAGGTTATGATACATCCTTCACCACAAAACGCTTCACGACCTTGAAATAAAGGAACGGAGTGGAAGCTTGAAGGGAAATATATATATATACACACACATATATATGTATATATATGTATGTATGTATGTATATGTGTGTGCACTTATGGAAAAGCATCGATGAAAAAAAGAGGCAATAACACTGCTCAGGCTGGTACCTTGAGATCTAAAGCAGCTGAATAAAACCAAAATTTTATAAACAGACTTTCCAAACTGAAAAATAAAAATATTTCAAAAAAGAGATGAAGCCCTGGACAGTGTGGCTCAATGGCTGGAGCATCATCTCATGCACCAAAAGGTCGTGGGCTCAGTTTCCGACTGGGACACAAACCTACATTGCGGGTTTGATCCCTGGCCCGAGTCAAGGTGCAGCCAATTGATGTTTCTCTCTCATACTGATGTCTCTCTATCTCCCTCTCCCCCAACTTCTCTTCTCTCTTTCTCTAAAAAAAGAACATGTCCTTGAGTGAGCAAGGGTTAAAAAAAATATATATGAAATTAATTTCTTATGTAAAGTATATAAAAATAAGATAAAAAGAGAATATACATGTCAATGAACTATATACTTTAAAATGGTTAATTGTATATATGTGAATTTCATGTCAATGAAAAAAAAAGAAAGAATATAAAGGATAGAAAATAAGGGGCTATCTTAGGAACAAAAGAAAAAAGGAAGTGGTAAATGTTTTAAAGCCCTTTTCTATCCTTAAAATTCACCAAAAAGCCTTCCTCTCTAAGAGAGCTTAGCTTTCTTTGAAGAAGACAGAGAGTGGCTGAATGTTTTATAGGGATTTAATTCAATGTATATGTATTACATTTCTCATTCAGCCAGGAGGGGGCGCTGTAGTTAATCAACATACTGGAAGCTCTTTTGTTCAACAATTTTACCTTGAAGGCCATCTTTAGAACAGAAATAAACAAAATAAGGCTTCTTTGGGGGGCGGGGTGGAGGACAGGGGTGCAGAAGAATAGTTTGTGGGAAAAGGGGGAAAAGAAAACTTACCTCTCTCTTTTTTTTGGATTTGATATCATCAGTACTGTTTGAGAAACTGGATTTCCTCTTGTTAGTTTCTGACTTCTCCCTGGGTTTGTTATTTTCACCCTCCTTCATCTTCTTATACTTTTTCATAAACTCAGAAATTAGCTCAGGGCAATCCAAATTTTTCTCAGGTTCCCAAGTATTGTGCTCCCTGGGCAAGAAGAACAGAGAAAAGAATCAGGGGGGCGGGGTTGGGGGAGAGGGGTGGGATCTAATGCCTTAGTTTAAAAAGGACAAGTAGACAAAAGGGAAAGAGACCTTAAAGGAACAAATTTAATCCTAGGAATCTAAGAAAAATGAAAAAATTAGATATTCACAAAAAAACTTCTACACAATTATTTATAACAGCATTTTAATGGCCAAAAGTTAAAGACAATTAAAATGTCCAAGAACTGGTGAATGGATAAACAAAATCTGGCATATCTATACAATGGACTTCTATCCAACAGCAAAAAGGAACACAATACTAATTAATACACGCTACAACCGGGAAGAACAAAACATCCAAAATACTATCTAAATGAAAGAAACCAGATATTGTCTGATTCCATTTGTATGAAATGTCTAGGAAAGACAACTTGAGAGACATTTGAGAGAAAGCAGATCAGTGGTTCCCTGATGCTGGTGTCTGGGCCTTGGGGTTAACTAGATATGGGCTCAAGGAAATTTGGAGAGGTATTGAAAATTTTCTAAAATTGGAGTGTGGGGATGGTACACAACTCTATAAATTTGCTAAATATAAAATTCATGAATCATACATTTTCGATGAATGACTTTTACAGACTGTAAATGATACCTAAATAAAGGTGTTAAAAACTCAAATATTAACTCTGTAAGTAGCAAAATAATGTGATTTCATACATGCAATCATCTATGCAAATTCTGAGAGGACAATCTAATAAATCACACAGGACCCCCCCCTTTAAATATGTTACTTATATCTTGAAAGAAATGTCAACAAAATTAATGAAGGATTGGAAATCGTTATTCAGAAAAAAAGGCAATTTTAATCATTAGAATATAGACAAACCATAAGAAGACTCAGAAATAGGAATTGGAGTGCATTAATTCAATGGTCTGGATTCAAGTCTACTGTTACTAGTCAGTCAAAAATACATTAGTATAGCCCTAGCTGGTTCGGTTCAGTGGATAGAGCGTTAGCCTGCGAACCGAAAGGTCCCAGGTTCGATTTCCATCAAAGGCACATGCCTGGGTTGTGGGCTCGATCACCAGTGGGGGACTTGCAGGAGGCAGCTGATCCATGATTCTCTCTCATCATCAATGTTTCTATCTCTCTCTCCCTCTTCCTTCCTCTCTGAAATCAATCATTATATATATATATATATAATATTAATAAGCAAAATAAACAAACCCAAGCTGAATAATTGGGTCTAATTAAACTTGGAGCAAGGGAGTCCCATTGGGTTATATAGAAAAGACTAGTTTATATTAAGATATATCTGTAAATGTATCAGAGAAGCAGTTCCTACAATGCCTTCATTGACTTGGGAACATTTTTATTTTATGTACTACCCATTTTAGATATTCTATTGTTTTTTAAATAAGGCATTTTTAGGTAGGAATGGTTTGAACACGTGACATAACTTGACTCAGGTAAGAAGCAGAATGATGAAAAAAATCTAAGATATTTCTCTAAACTTAAAACAACTTTTTGCAGTGATGTGGCTCAGTAGTTGAGTGTCGACCTATGAACCAGGAGGTCATGTTTAAATTCTCAGTCAGGGCAAATGCCTAGATTGTGGGCTTGATCCCCAGTGTGGGGTGTGTAGGAGATAGCCAATCAATGATTCTCTCTCATCATTGATGTTTCTATCTCTCTCTCCCTCTCCCTTCCTCTCTGAAAAAAAAAAAAAAATTTAATTATAAAAAATGTTAATTATAGAAACTAGATGTTATGTATCTGAGTGTTCACTCAATTTCTTTGAACTCACTGTATATCTGAAAATTTCAAAAATAAATACTTGAGGGTGGGGGTGTGGTGAGGGGCCAACACCTGGGACTGTGGCCTCATATATGACAGCATCATCCCAATATGCCAAGGTTATAGGTGTAATCCCGTTAGGGCACATACAAAAGTCACTCAATGAATGCATAAATAAATAGAATAACAAATCAGTGCCCCTTTCTCTCTCTAAAATCAATTTTTTTAAAAATCAAGTAACAGCCGAAACCGGTTTGGCTTAGTGGATAGAGCGTAGGCCTGTAGACTGAAAGGTCCCAGGTTCGATTCCGGTCAAGGGCATGTACCTTGGTTGCGGGCACATCCCCAGTAGGGGTGTGCAAGAGGCAGCTGATCGATGATTCTCTCTCATTGACATTTCTAACTCTCTATCTCTCTCTCTCTCCCTCTCTGTGAAAAATCAATAAAATATATATTTTTTAAAAAATCAAGTAACAGTAGAACTGGAAGGAACATCAAACAAAAGATAAAAATAAAAAAGAAAGATAAGTGCTTCATCCTGGGACAGTTCTGCGATCCAGGGGTCCTTTTGGAAAGCTATGGGCTGTAGGATCCACGATGATGACTATTTCTTTAACGTATATGTTTCAGCTTAGTTATATGCAAAAGAATAGCAACAGCAACAGTTTCTGCTTACACTGAGCTTATGTATCAGGCTCTGTATACCTACCCAACATCTCTGTTACAAGTATTATTTCTTATCCCTATTTTACTGCGAAGAAAAAAAGAAAATTAAGGAACTTAACCAAGGTCACCCAGCTCCTATCATTGTAAGGGGTGGCATAACCTAGGCATCCTGGTTCGCAAAACTACGTACCTAACCAATTCACTATACTGCCTCTCAGAGGCATTATCATTAGCGTACCAGCTCCAAAGAAGGGGAAGACTTTATTTAGCTTATTGCTGCGTCTTCTGACTCTTAGGAAGGAGTGCAGGGGGGGTGGGGAAGAAAAAGACAAAGTGGTGGTGGTTCACGGGGAAATAAACCAAAGGCGTCTATCTGCAGAGTCCTGTGGCCTGAGAGGAGGCACTTACTCAGAAAAGCCTTTCCACTTCAGTAGATATTCCACTTGCCCCTTAACCACACGCCTATCTAGCACCTTCTCCACGACGTATTCCTCCTCATCCTCTGAAGAAGAACTGTCAGCTGTTCGCTTGGTTTTCTTTCCCATGTCGCACGCTGTTCCACCTGAAGGACTAAGGCCACTAGGTTCCTGCAAAGGGGAAGGACATGATGGTCAGAATCCACGTGAGGAGTTAGAACTGTCTCTTCCTTTTAAAATCCTCACCTGAGGATAGGCTTGATGATTTTAGTGAGGGGGCGGGGGAGAGAGGAAGAAACAGCAGCTAGTTGCCAGTCCAGTGTGGCTGATTGCTGAGCATCGACCCATGAACCGGGAGGTCACGGTTCAATTCTTCATTAGGACACATGTCCGGGGTTGCAGGCTCGATCCCCACCCAGTAGGGGGCCTGCAGGATCAATGATTCTCTCTCTTCCTTAATGTTTCTATCTCACTCTTCTTCTCCCTTCCTCTCTTTAAAATCAATAAAAACATTTCAAAAAACCAAAACATCAACATTCGATTGTTTCCTATACCCTCTCCAGGGATCAAACCACAACTTAGGTATGTGCCCTGACAGGGAATCGAGCCTGAAATATTTTTGGTGCATAGGACAATGCTCCAACCTACTGAGCCACCCAGCCAGGTTTCTCATCCTTTAAAAGCCGGCCCTATCCTCAGGGAGGCCCTCCTACACCGAGAGAGAACTGCTGAGCCTTACGCTAGACTCCCATTACAACCGAGCACAGGGGAGCAGAGAAAGCAAAGGCCGGGACAAGTTTCTGTCTCTTCTCGATGAGATACAAAGGTAATAACACAACTGCCCGTTACCCTTCTCTCGGGCCTTGAAGCATTCTACATACGAACCCTAAGAATTTAATAAAAAATGGGTCTAATCCCCGTTTTCCAAACCACAACTTTCTCTTCCACTAACAGGACCCAAAGGAGACGGTACAAGTGTCTAACTCTCTAATTTCAGATTCCAAGAGACAAGTAGTGTGGTATGCCTCTCCTGGCTACTTCGGTAATTGTCTACCAGCCAGAAACTAAAATACAAAGGCGGAAAACCTGCAGTTAAAAGAATCGTGATAGCTAGAACCTTCCCCTCTATAGTAAATAAGGTTCCTTATAAAAATGAAGAGGGAAAAGCCACTAATGTAACTTTCCGCTCTGAGCATCTTGACTGGTCAGGCTCTTGGCAGCAGAGAAAGGCCTGCGCAGGCATCTCTCACCACATTTTCCGAGACTCGGTACATTTCCCTTAAACAAATTGAGCTTGTCTCTTCGGGCATCCATCAGCTCACAATAGCAAGACTGACATCTCTACGCCTCCTTTTTCATTTTCATTCGGGGATGGGAGGGAGGAGCAAAAAATGTTTAGTCCTAAAAATCAAAATCAGTCATTGGGTTGCTCAGTAATTCTCAACGCTCAATAATACAAATAGTTAGGAGGTACATTTCCTCTTGAGTTGGCTCCAGGCCAAAGAAAGAGGAGGAGGAAAGAGAAGTCTGGCCCCAGCCTCACATCAACATGAAGCCTCAAAACACAGAGGAACCATTCATTGGCCCAGGGAGGGCTGAAGGCAACACAAATGGAAATTGAGTTAAGCTCAGAAATATGCACAGCCAGGGGGTACTCAGCAGAGAACCTCGTTTTTTTAAATTCCCACGTTGTTACCATAATCATTTTTAAGAATACTTCTTTAACCATGCTAAATGGTGCCTACAGTCTGGATTATAAATTAGCAGGAATTGTTTTCTTAGCTGAACTCCATATTTATCTTTAAAGATTTTTTTCAGCAATCTCTATAAAAATATTTCCATTTTGACCAGACCATTCCCAGAATGAGGGAAGGTCACTACTAATCTCAGAATTTTGTTCAGGCCAAATAGCATAAAAAGTTGCATTTAATTTACTTCAAATAGCAAAATGTAAGAAATTATTCCAAGAATAAATAGTTGGACACCATATCTTCAGAACTTGCTAGCAATAGGTCTGCCCATAAAAAAAAAACACACAAACCTGTCTATACCCATCACTGCCCTGTCATAAAACTAAGTTTTCATTGAAATCGTTTATTTGGAAGAGGAGGTGTACGGGAAAAATGTAAGGATAGGGCTTCAAAATAATTTTTCAGCTTCAAGGAAAAAAAATCTGATTTGATTTATTTAAAATTAAAATAGCCTCCGACCTCACCAGAGACAGGAAATGTCATATTCCAGGGAGAGCACCCCACCCCACCCCCGCTCACCTTGGAATTTCCGGGAGCTGAGCGGCAGTTCAGAGCGCTGGGGTTAAAAGCAGCCCGGGGCTGGATGCATGCAGTGAAGCATTGTGGCCACGGCCTCCCCAGCCTCACGAGGGAAAACAAGGATTTACATATGTGCTCTTCAGTTTGAGGGAGAAAAGGGGGAAATCTCCCTTTGTCAATTCATACAGAAGGGGCTCCCCAAAGGGAGCAGACGAACGGGGGTTCTCTCCTTTACCTACCGGAGCGCCCCACTTCTTTCTTTCCCTCCGGGCTAACAGGAGGGCCTCCCCTCCCAGATCTGGGGCTTGGCGGGCTGGCAGCTCCCCCGCCCCCACCCAGCTGCCCGGGCGCCACTGCGCAGCTGTCCCAGTCTGTTGCCATGGCAACTGGCAGCAGTACTAGACCAAGAGGGGGAGAGGCAAACTGAAAAGTTGAAAGCCTTAACTTTCCTTTTCGGTGAAGGCCGGCCAAAGAGCCTGGAAGGCACCTACCTTGGCCTCAAGAGCTCAAGGGAACTGGTTCTTGGGTTTTAAATCCAAAACTTGTGCTTATTCCTAAAACCACTGGGAATGAATCAATAGCATTTTCAGAGCTTCTAACAGGATTATAGCTCAAATGGAAGGGGGAAGGGAAAGGCCAGGTTCCTCTACAACAGAATCAGTGCAAACCACCCATCCCCTAATCCAGCCACCAGAAGCACTTCACAGGGCCTCTCCTACCATCTGTCACTGCAGTTAATTAAAATTGCTGGGAGGAGAGGGGGGGGGCGGAATAACACAAAAATGGGAAGGCGCGTATTTGGGATACTATATAACTGTCCTTCTCCGATAGATTACTAGATACAGAAACAGACCCGGAGACTTGAAACACTACAGAAGAACTTTTCAGCTGAAATTATAGATAGAAAAAATACTTAATCCTTAAGTACTTTTAAAAAAAGTGTAGGGGAGAGCAGTCCAACCCCAATCATCACTGTTAAAACCGCTTCTCATAATGTTCTTGTAATGTTATATAGCAAATTTAAAAATGATTACTACCCATCCAAAATATATATAACTAAAAATTATATAGTTATCAATAATCCTTATACTTGAGAAAAGGACTGAGACAAAGAAAAAATACTTAGAAACCTGCAGTCCCACAAATTTGCATTTCTCCTGGTCCCAAAGAACATTTTTAGAGAGCTCCAAAACCCTACTCTGCTCTATAGATACTTGTCTTTAGAGCCAGAAGTGGCTGCCGAAGGACAGTTATAAAGGAACAATAAAATTAAAAAAAAAAACAACCTGAGGGAAAAGCAGAGAATGGTGACTATTTTGGTTATAAAACAGAAGAAATTATAGGGTATGACAGCAAAGCAGACAAGTTTTCAACTACAGATTTTCTCAACTTTGAATAAACCATCATGATATCAGAGTAAAAGTTGCCTTTTTTAACTTTTCCTAACTTTTTTTTTTTTAACTTCCGCAGCTAAGGGATGACAAGAAAAATAGTCCAAGATGTTCTAAATTAAAATTACAGAGTTAGAGAAAGAGAACGTTATAGCTGTGGACCCAGTCTGAGAAAAAACTTCTCACATTTCCTATGTATCCGTTGGAATTTAGTATTAGTTTCCAGGTGGCTATTCTGTGATTATCCAAACGGGAAAAGCCAGGTGCAACAGAACCCCAGGAACCTTTGCATTTTATTTACACACGAAGTTTCCACCTACTGCCCGCGCTCATCACAGGGAGGCATGTCTTTTTTCTTTTAAATATTTTATTGATTTTTTACAGAAAGGAGGAGAGAGGGATAGAGAGCTAGAAATGTCAATGAGAGAGAAACATCGATCAGCTGCCTCCTGCACACCCCCGTGTGCCCGCAACCAAGGTACATGCCCTTGACCGGAATCGAACCCGGGACCCTTCAGTCCGCAGACCGACGCTCTACCACTGAGCCAAACCGGCTTCGGCTCAAGGAGACATTTCTTCCTTAAGGCCTCTACGGTGCCCAGCCCAGAACCAGTCCTGCTTCACCTTCTCCCATTTCCTTTGTCTACAGCTAAGGCAAACCCTTTCAAAACAATTACATCTTTCTCCTCCCTGCTGTATAAAAACGCTTGCAAAACTCCAGGACAACAGACATGTTGTCTCTCCTACCTAGCCATGCTGCTGGTGGTTAGACTCCATGCCAAGACCGGTCTTTTTTTTTTTTTTCTTTTTTTTTTTGCTAGCAAATAAACCCCTTAAAAAAAAAAAAAAAAAAAAAAAAAAAAAAAAAGACTTGCTTTAGTGGAAACTAAATTTTTTTTTGTTTAACTGGTATATGAAAATAAATGCCAAGGAATTATCAGTGTTCTGATTCTGTGATTAACTTGCCAAGTGTGATCTTGAGTAAATAAATTTTCAATCTAATCCCAGAATCACTAAAATGGGCCAAATAAATCCCACCGCCTATCTCCTAGGGAAAGAGTGAGTTTATGTTGAAACCAAAGAGCTGTTCAGTCCCCTAAAGAGAAGCTTTCGTAAAAATATTATAGGGCCGAATGCAACAGCAGCAGGAAATATGACCTTCCAAATTCCTAAGCCATTAAACCATATCACATATGCAGTAACTCCTGCAGTTCAACATGTTAGACAGCAAGAAAGGAGGAACGGTGTCCCTGTTAATTAGGCAACGGTAAACTAATAAGCCTTCCGAGAACGGGCAGGTATGTTCTCTCTCAAGGATAAAATACCTATTCTTATGCTTTAAAACTCAGAAAAGCATAGGAGATGGCAGAATGAAAAGACTAATAGTAATTCTGTGAAGGGATAAAGGACAGGAAAGATTAACCCTTTTTGCAACACTGTCCTTTGGGGGTGGGGGAGTGAATTCAAGGAGGAAAGGGACAAAAATGTTCTGGAGTCCACCCTGCTCCCTAAAACAGCAAGGAACAGAGCCAGATCAATTTCCTCCTTCCCACTCCTAAGACCTGCCTAAAGGGCGCACGGCTGAAGTCCCTTATTCTTTGGGAAATGGGTTTTGTAACAGCTGACAAATCAAATTGGGCCTGATGCCAGGAGTCAGAGTCCAACCATAATATTCGGTAAAGAATGGCATGCAATTGTCTTGTAAATCTCCTGGACAGTCACAGATCAGAAGCTGGCAAGGATGACGACATAGTTCTGATGGAATGTGTCTTATCTTAACCTTGAAGTTACAGATCTGCTCAGGAGCAGCAGTAAGAAATGAGAAATGCACCCAGACATCGGAGGGGACATAATTCTCTTTTTAGACAGTGCGACCCAGTGTATTAGGGTCAAATGAAACACAAAGCCAGACAGACAATTTAAGGGCTAGAGCCAGGACCAGATAAAGCATCAGGACTGGTGGTTCAAGCTGAGCTTGGGAGGAGGGAGCGATCCCAGGATGAGAAATGAGACATGGCTGGCAGGATGATGGAGTGATTATGGTAGAACCCCAATACCATGCAGGAGGAAGAGAGCATAAGCCTCTGAATGCAACCTTATCCTTGTGGAAATCTCCATGGGAAGGGGTGAGTAGCTTCTCAAATTTCTAGTCTTACAGGCATAACAGTTCTCACCCCTTTCTGGAATATACACAGGAACTCTCTGTTAAAGATATCAGCATCTACACATAGACTCCGGCAACTTAACTGCGCATAAGGGTACAAGGAAAGAGCAGGCCCCACCAACCCTTTATTTCAATGATACATGGCAAATTCACCTTACAGGCCTCTCGGTGTCAGGGAAAAAGACACCTAAACCAGGGGTCTAGTGAGAGTCAGCCTTGGAAAAACATCAAAGAGCACTAAAGTCAGGCACATTCCACGTTGATAACAGAAGACATCTTTAACAGATGGATCTTCCAGGGGGGAAAAAAGGAGGTCATGTGGGGTGGAGAGTGAGGAGGTGAGGCAGAAAGAGAGGAACAAAAAATCCCCACGTTACAAGGATAAAAGAAAAAAATGTGTTAAAACTGCCAATCCCCAGAAATTAAAGAGGAAAGCTAGGGAAATCCAGAACAGATGATGGTTACCATTTGCATTAACCAATCAATCCTGAAACCACAGAACCACCCACATTGGGTCTGATAGGGGTCTGTTCTGAATAGTTCAGGCTCTCCTCTAGTCCCTCTTCAACACTGCCTGTTTGGCAGCTTTTCTTAGAGCTTGGTGTAGCAAATTTTATTTTCATCACTACTTACAATCAAAGGAATATACTGTATAAACACACACACAGTATGTATGTATGTACATATCACAATTCTAAAGCTTTCTCTAGGCTTTTTGTGTATTATTTAAAAAGTTATGAAAAATAGCCGAAACCGGTTTGGCTCAGTGGAAGAGCATCGGTCCCAGGTTCGATTCCGGTCAAGGGCATGTACATTGGTTGCGGGCACATCCCCAGTAGGGGGTTGTGCAAGAGGCAGCTGGTTGATGTTTCTCTCTCATCGACTTTTCTAGCTATCTCTCTTCCTTCCACTCTAAAAAATCAATAAAATCTATTTTTTTTTTAAAGTTATGAAAAATAACTGGTGCCCTAGCCAGTTTGGCCTGCAGACCGAAGTGTCCCACGTTTGATTCCGGTCAAGGGCACATGCCGGGGTTGGGGGCTCAATTCCCCATAGCGGGTATGTAGGAGGCAACTGATCAGTGATTCATTGATATTTCTATCTCTCTCCCCCTCTCCCTTCCTCTCTGAAATCAATAAAAAGTATTTTTTTTTAAATTAGAAGAAAAAAAGAAAAAGCACTGGTAAGTTGCCTCACTGAACTACTCACTTAACTATTTGAAGGTGGTAGTCAGATCAAATGTTAAAATGCATAATCATTGAGCTCTCTCTCTTCATTTTAGAGTTCAATATAAATTCTATAAGTCTAACAAGGCAAAATCCTCCAGGAAAAAAAAAAAAAAAAAAAAAAAAAAAAGCCATTCTAAAGAGTAGGGTAGGTTGAGGGCATATGCAAAGCTCCCTACCACATGTATTAATTAAATATGCCACTGATGGGGGACTCTAGGAGGCCCAGCCTTAAGAAATTCCCATTTCTCCTCTAAGGCCCTTGGGGAAGGCTAGTGGCTTAGGTAAAGATGATATTGTCAGCTTAACAGTCTTCAAAGCGTCCTCCATTCGGCCTTATTGTGACAAAACAGATGAAAAGAAACCAAATTTATAAAACTATTTTAATCAGGTTATGTTTTTTTGCTATTTAGGATCTATAAGTACAAGTGGTTTTAGGTTTGTAACGCATACTGCATAAAACTAAAATACCCTCCATAAAGATGTTTCCTTCCACTAAATTTATGATTTCCAAAGTATCAACCATGTGGCATTTTGACAAAAACACAGAAGAGATGCACATTACAGCTGTCCTGGTGATCTCAGGTTTTGTTAAATGGGCTGATAACTACCAATCCACCTCCACCAAAAGCCCATGAGTTCCCAATTCGAAAGGAGTTAAAAGCTTTTTAAGAGACTGGATTAGAAAAGAGTTGAGAAAAGATTAACTGTCGTCATTAACACCCCTCTCATTAACAAGTCACATACAGACAACACAAACTTTATTAACAGGGGGAGGAAATGTTCTCCCTTTGGCTAGCACAGGTCCAGTTTGCGATCCTTTAAAATCAGGCCAAGGCACTGCTTCAACAAGTCACAGAATGATTCTGAAGCCACGCATTCTGCCTGTTGATTATCCAGGCATCGTGTTCCACTGAGTAAGGGAATAAAGGGCCTTATTCTTTTAGAGTAAAACTTATACATCAAAAATAGAGATAAAGGCTGCCTTATAAATTCTATTTGGCTGCACTGTCCTCCAAAATCTGAGCCCCATTAAAAAATATAAATGAATATGTACTATAGCAATGTCAAAACTGTTTTGAGTTGTAAGTCTGGTTCACTGGTATATTTAGCAGTAGCACACAAATTCTTGATATCTCATTACCAGATCACATTCCCAGAAAATAAAAATTTTATATGGTATTTGTTTCTTTCCTTTATTAAAATCTACTGAATTTCGTCTCTCAAGTGTCAGTCTTTGTTAAATTTAGTTAGGGTGCACTTAAACCATCACAAAGCAAGAGGTTAGATGCCAAGATTTATGGGAAGGTAGAATGCAGCAGCACTATGGGCAAATGTCTTCCAGATGGTACTTTCCAACAACTCTATCCTTGGAATGTACTGAACTCATCTCAAAGCACTATGGCCTCGGGTGGGTGTTAAATCTCACACCTAACCTCTCTTAATTAAATGTGATGATGCATGAACTAGATCCTGTTATCTTTTGTAAAGAACCTGGAGATTTCATCATAAACAAATCTTAAGAAAAATGAGTAATAGCCATGTTTGAGTACGCTGCCATGAATCTTATAGCAGAACGTGTTCACAAAATATGGAAGGGTTAAAAGAAAACTGAAGAGTCCACCCCCAAAAAAAATGATGGTCATAAAGCATTTTTCAAACAGCCATAAAACTAAGGCTTGGTGCTTACCTCTCTCGTTTGTATAGATTTTAGAATTCAACAGCTTAAGGGTAAAAAGGCCCTTTCAGGTCATTTTAAACAAATCCTCATTTTAAGGAACAGTTTCTACTATGCCAGACAATTTATATTCTCTCATAATCTAAGTTTAGTAAAGACATTCAAGGTATAACCATAACTAAAATACCTTTATTTTAACTGTTGAAATGGTATTAGAATTTAAATCATTATGCTAAAATCTGATTAATACATGCTAACAAAAAGGGGAGATTTTATATAATTGGAATAAGAAAGATATGTCAGACTGCAAAATTTCAGGGAGTAAAAGAGAGCACTCATTCAACGTATGGCATAACTTTGTGCTTTGCCATTACCTTGGTATATTTGCAACATAAAATATATTGAAGTCATAGCCTACAATTTAGATAAATAAAATCAAGCCAGTATTGAACTTTTCGCCATCCCATACAATAGAATCCTTGGCAGCTCCTTGGCCATCTATTATGATCTTGACCAATTTCTCTCTGTGGCAATTTAAAAGCTGTAAAAAAAAATACATAATGGGTGATGACAGGAGAAACAAACCCACACCAGAAATTATTGAACCTTGTAGATCTTTGCAAGTATCTATATTGACATTTAAGTATGAGTTACTATGCCACAATATCATAAAAGTGTGTTCTATACTTCAGATATATTGATAGTTAAATGCAAAGGCAGGCCACCATCAGATAAACGACTACAGGGATGGCCAATCTCAGACCACCCAGCTCTTCCACTGAGCATCCTGATCTGTTACTTAAGACAAATAAGATGTTCCTAACTCTCTTTTTGTCCAGCTTCCAACTACAATCCTGATTCAAATCCTAAAGGGATGATTAATATAATAATTCTGATCCTTGCTCTAAAATTGTTTGCTTGATATTTATTGAGGGCTTATTATGAGTCTAGCCCAGTCTTCAACGCAATGGCTGAGGATTCTAATAGTTTACCCTTGGTTAAGTCAGTGGTTAGCCCTGTCTCCAAAGGTTGTTATTGAAAAACTACTAAAGGGGTAACTTGTTAACAATGGTAAGATTAGGACTAGGGCCTGGCTGTTGTGGCTCACTTGGTTGAAAATCATCCTGTGCACCAAAAAGTCACCTGCTTGACTCCAGGTCAGCCTGTATGTATCTTTCTCTCTCCCTTTCCTTTCCTTTCTCTCTAAAATCAATAAAAAACAGATTTTTAAAAAATATCAGGACTAGGAATTAGATGTGGGTCCTATTCCAATTAAATCACTGAAAAGTTGAACTGGACAGTTCACTTAACCTTAAGGGTATTTGTTATTTGCCCTCCTTACCTCATACGTCTGCTTTGTGAGAAAAGTGAAACTAGAAAAACACTTTAAAAATGTAAAGCAAAATAATTTAAATGTCTGGTAACAGATGAAAAATAACAAATGCTTTGGTAAGTGTTCCCTCCTCTTACATTTTCCTGAAGACGTTGTGTAGAATTGATATTTCTTCCGTGTCTCTTAAAATTCACCAGTGAAGCCACCTGGCCCTGCACTTTCCTCTGTAGGAATGTTTAACTACAAATCCTATTTCCTTAACAGACACAGGGCTGGTGAAGTTCTGTATTCTGCAGTAAGCTTTAGCAGTTTGTCTTTCAAGGAGGTGATTCATTTCATCTCAGACACTGAATGTACTGACATAGTTGTTCATAATATTCCGTTTTAATGTCTGAAGGATCAGTAATGATATTGTCTTCTCTTATTCCTGATACTAGTAATTTGTACCTTTTTTTTTTTTTTCCTGGTCAGACTTGGACTATTAACTTTATTGACCTTCTTAAAATACCCACTTTCTCTACTGTTTTTGTTTTATACTTCAACTCCTTACTGCTTCCTTTGGGTTTAATTTGCTCTTCTGTTTCTAGGTTCTTCAGATGGAAAAATAGGTCACTAACTTTAGACCTTTTTTTTCTTAATCCTCACCTAAGGATATTTTTACATTGATTTTTAGAGTGGAAGAGAGAGGGAAAGAGAGAGAAACATCGATGTGAGAGAAACACATGAATTGGTTGCCTCCTGCCTGCACCCTGACAAGGGCCCGAGTCAGGGAGGAGCCTACAACAGATACTTGCCCTTGACCGGAATTGAATCCAAAACCCTTCTCTCCACTGGCTGAAGCTCTATCCACTGAGCCAAACCAGCTAGGGTAACCTTTTTGCTTTAATTGAAACACTTAATACTATAAATTTCTAAGCACTGTCTTAGTTACATCTCACTAATTTTGATATGTTATCATTTTTATTCAGTTCAAAATATTTTCTAATTTTCTCTGTAATCTCCTTTTTGACCCATGGGTTTCTTAGAAGTGTGTAATTGCAGATGTACATATTTCAGCTCTATTGCTTTTTCTTTCATACTAGAGGTCTGGTGTGCGGATCCATGCACTAGCGGGGTCCCTCAGCCTGGCCTGTGGGGACTGGACATCCCCTGAGGGGCCCCAGATTGCAAGAGGGCACAGGCCAGGCTGAGGGACCCCACTGGTGCACGATCAAGGCTGTGGAGAGACTGAAGGAGAACTCCAGGGCATGTCCGGCCCATCTCACCCAGTCCCAATTGGCGGGACCCCAGGAGCAAGCTAACATATCAGTCAGAGCATCTGCCCCCTGGTCAGTGCAGGTCATAGCAACTGGTCTAATGGTCAGACACTTTATTAGGCTTTTATTATATAGGATATTTTGAAGTTTTATTATTAGTTGTGAAAATTTTAGGATTGTTGTATCATCTTGATGAATTGATCCCTTTATTATCTAACCTAGTATTAGCTATTTCCCTTACTTACCTCATGCTGTTATGGAAAAAGAACAAGAAAACACTTTGGAAAATATACAGGAAGCAGAAGGTAAAATGTTTGATGATAGAAAGTTAAAAATAACTTTAATGAATTTTCTGAACTATCTGTAAGTTTTATCTATGCTTGTCTCCAACTATTCACATAAATGAGGTTTGCTTATGTTTTATCAGATCCTTCGATATAATTTACTGCTGTAAAGTACTGAACAAATCAGCAGTATATTACACTCCACAACTCCATCTGAGGCGAGTCTTACTGATTTGTGCCCTGATGAGAATCAAGGCACATGAAGTTCAAGTATTTGCCTCAGAAACCAAACTTACGAGTTCCCAACCTGTTGGTTGACCTCTTTAGAACAGGGCATTTTATTCCAACATAATTAAATTAGGCCTGCTGGCTCAGATATAAATTTGCTTTATTCTAAGAAATGTAGATTATAATCAGAAAAATACTTGAATTTGGTTCCTCCTCTCCATGAAGAAATAGATGAATGTGTTATAAAACTTGATCCTGAAATAGTCCTTTCAGCAAATAATTCCATGATTTCCAGTGTCCTTCCTAGCAATGAAGCACAATGCAACAGGGACTGAGTGAGTTTGAAGAATCAGACTACATTGAAAAATTCTAAAACTAGGCCCATGACCTAGTTTTATATGGAAAAATCTGTCATTGTTTAATTTTGACAGACTACTTTTACTAGAAAGGAAATCCAGACTACAAAGTCTACAGCCTCGCTTGTCCATTATTCTCTTTTTAGAAAATCACACACAATTAACAAGCTTTTCATCCTGTGTTAATACCCCAGGGACTTGATAACCAGCCAACAACTCAGTCTTCTGTCTCTCAAATCCTAGGCAAGACCACACCACAAAACTACATCGACCCAAAATACTGGATGAGTTTTTTATTTAAAATTATTGACTTCAAAAACTAACTCCTAGATATTTTAGGAGTCACTTGATGGAAGTGTTAGGCCTACAAGGTTAGTAGCTATCACCTACCCAAATTCTTCCATATAAGATAAAGGAATTAAGGACAAATGGCCCACCCAAGGTTACTATACTGATACTTAGTGGCAGAAATAAGATCCCAGGATTCCGGAGCCATTTCCCCCCATTTGCCTCTTTCTTTTGCTGTAAGGTAACCTTTTCTTTCTTGAATCAGTAAAATTCATTTGGATAGGAGTTAAAGACCCAGAGTATATTGATCTGAATGACTCCAAAAAAAGATAGGCATGTCCTAATCCCTAGAATTTGTGAATTACTTTATATGTGATTAAAAGATAGGAAAGGAGAATTTCTCTTGGATTACACAGGTGGGCCTCACATGCAATCACATGTACCGTATAAAAGAGGCAGAAGGAAATGTTAAGACAGAGCAAAGAGAGATGAGACCAGAGGATGAAGCTGAAAATCACCAGAAGCTTAATTTGTTACAGCAGCCACAGATACTAACACAGGGAGACAAAAAAAAAAAAAAAAAAAAAAAAAAAAAAAAAAAAAAGAAGAAGCTTCAGCAGCAGAAGAAAGAAACCAAATGGAGCTAACACAGGGGAAATAAAAACTTTAAAACCATAAACTGAATATATGTAAAACCAATTACTGATACAAAAAGAAGTGTGCTTCAAGTGACCCAAAGACTGCCGAAAACCTCTAATCCCTCATTTCAAAGGCTAAATGGAGGCAATCACAGGATGCAATTTACCCCAAAATACTGGCAGAATCTGAGCAGACAAAACCAGAAAGGTTTAATATTTACATAGCTGCTAAGAAAAACAGTATAGGTTTCCCCTCAACATGCTCGCTGGTAGAGCTCCTGGACAGACTAAACATAGGCAACAGTTGTCACTGCGGGTGTTCTGCCAACAGAAGTGTAAAGTTGTCATCAGAAATGAATATGTGGCGTCAAGTGGCTTGCAGAAATCCAACAAATCTGCATCTTGGACTCGGCACAAGCCAACTCTTCTCAGGATGGCCTGGACTCCTTCCCATTAGTTCAATGATCAGCTAAAGCCATCCTCTACAAGGAGCAAAGGAAAATCAAAGTTTACATCAGGAGAAAGAGACAATAAAAAGCCCAGAGTCCAAGTTCACGAACAACAATATGTAAATAGCAGCCATAGAGACTGAGTCAGTTACAAGTGATATTTCACACTATAATTTATTAGTTTTTAAAATCACAGCACACAGCTTTAGGCCCAATTTCAGATAAGGTGAATGGAAATAAAAATAGAGCAAGCAGTTGAAACTGGTTTGGCTCAGTGGATAGAGCGTTGGCCTGCGGACTGAAAGATCCCAGGTTCGATTCCGGTCAAGGGCATGTATCTTGGTTGCGAGCACAACCCCAGTGGGGGGGGGTGCAGGAGGCAGCTGATCGATGTTTCTAGCTCTCTATCTTTCTCCCTTCCTCTCTGTAAAAAATCAATAAAATATATTTTAAAAAATAAAATAAAAAAATAGAGCAAGTAAAAGAATGAAAAAGGAAAGAAATGCCTTATCAGGAGTTATGAAATGGGCTAGTCCAATAAGATAAATAAATCATGCTATGTGTTTCAATAAAATACTGGACCTCAATAAAGGCAAAGAGTACTTGTCTTCCTCAGAAGTCTTGGTATCCTGGACACCTTTCTCTCTTTTCTAGAGCTACTGTCAGGGCTCTGTAAACCACCAGAACTTTGCTGCAGATATGAAAATCCAATTAGAGGTTATGTAATTTTTCCCCCCTCAGCCATCATTCTGCTCACCTACTGATGGGTTTTCAGTAAAGATGTGTTATTTTCCCTTTTAGGTTTGGCTGCAATAGTATGCCTCTAAGGACTGAGCTCAGTGCTTGAAATTTAATTTTTGTAACACAGGCTCAACATTTTGTCTTTAACAACCAAGCCAGGTACTCCAAAGGCAAGGAAAAAAGCTCTGGCCGGGTGGCTTAAATTGGTCAGAGCAGTGGTTCATTCACCTTTTTATGGCCGTGCCCCACCTAAGCATCTCCAGCATCCCGAGCCCCCCCCTCCATGACATATAATTCTTCCTATTCAAAGAGTGAGCTCCTATTCACATGGAGGAAGCCTAAGGTCATTAACTCGGTCTAAACAAGCTTCCAAAGAACATGGCGTCCATGAGAGAGAAAAATAAAAGAACGGAAGGACAGTGAAGTATTGAGGAAGAAATCACTAAGAAATTGTTTAAAAAAATAGTTTCAAAACACAGAAATGCATAAATAGGTCACAATGTTTATACACTGTATATGAGGCCCCTAGAACCATAAGAAATACACAAATTTCACTATTAACAACTCATTCTCCAACTGTCCCCTTTAAAAATCAAAACGCCCCCTGTGGAGCATGTGCCTCACACCGGGAACCACTATGTTAGGGCAGCCTCCCCATACGCCAATGTTTGATCTCTGGTCAGGGCGCACACAAGCATCAACCGATAAATGCATGAGTAAGTGAAAAAACAACTAGATTTTTTTCTCTCCCGCTTCCTTTCTCTCTAAAATAAATAAATAAATTTTGAAGGCAAGGGGGATAAAAGGCCTAAAGTCAGAATTTTCAATGTGATACTCTCAGGATGTCAATAAAAAATAACCCACTGCCCTAGCCGGTTTGGCTCTACCTAGTGGATAGAGCGTCGGCCTGCAGACTGAGGGGTCCTGAGTTCGATTCTAATCAGGGCACACGCCCAGGTTGCCGGCTTGATCCCTGTGGGCGGCATGCAGGAAGCAGCTTATCAATGATTCTCATCATTGATGTTTCTATCTCTCTTCCTTTTTCTCTTAAATCAATAAAAAAATTTTAATTACCCACTAAAATTTCCCCATCAGAGAAATGTTCATCAGACATAGTAACCATGACATTGTAAGAGAATTCTCAATAAAACAAGCAATAACTCGAGTTAGAGATGGGAGGAATTCACTCAAGAGTAATTTAAGGTGGCATAATTTGGTTACCTATTCTATAGATCAGTTGTTTTTCTTTCTTTAAATTGTAGGTCAGTACACAGCTGTAAAATCAATTCAATAGAAAATGACCTACTTTTTTAAAAAAATATATATTTTATTGATTTTTTACAGAGAGGAAGGGAGAGGGATAGAGAGTCAGAAACATCGATGAGAGAGAAACATCGACCAGCTGCCTCCTGCACACCCCCCACTGGGGATGTGCCCACAACCAAGGTACATGCCCTTGATCGGAATCGAACCCGGGACCCTTCAGTCTGCAGGCCGATGCTCTATCTACTGAGCCAAACCAGTTTCGGCAGAAAATGACCTACGTTTTTAAGAAAATGAAATAGTGTACTGTAGATGCAAAAAATATCAGAGTGTTTGCACATGTATTTGTACAGTGAAACTTGTTTCATTGTGTGCACAGGGTCAGAATAAAATGTGTTTCTTATTGAGGAGCAAGGTAAAAAATTAGAGACTGACCCAAAAGAATCCCAGGTCAGAGGCTTAACTCACGTGAAATGCAAGAAGCATCTAAAGCAAGTCTACCTTCTTAGAAAACATATGTGCCATTATTTTTGGAAGGCAAACATAAGATGTAATCAATGATTAAAAAAAATTTCATGAAATTTTCCCTTTATCCAATGGAACAATGATCACTCTATATCTGAAGAGATAATCATTAGGATTTAGTGATCCATTTACCAAAGGCCACTTCCTAAATACTTCACCCATCTTCTCCCTCAATTTCTAATTGGTAAAAGATTTTGACAAAAAAAATCAACTCTAGCATCTGCCATTTTTTTAATCGCATGAGGATATGTTTTTATTGATTTGAGAGAGAGAGAAACATCGATCCTTTGCCTCCCATACACGGCTGGACCAGGGATCAAACCTGCAACCAGTGTATGTGCCCTGACCTGGAATCGTGCAAGGGAGGGAGGATGCTCAACCAACTGAGCCCGGCCAGAGCTAGCATTTGTCATTTTAAATCAATAGTTTTGGTGGAGATTTTGCTCCATACCCCTCAAGACATCTGGCAACATCTGGAGACATTTTGATGGACACAGAAGGGGGTAAGGAGAGGTGAGATGCATTCCTACAGAAATGTCAACAGTACTGAGATTGAGAAACCCTCTCCAGACCAAGATTGTTATCTTTTCAAACCTAAAGAAATCACGGAAAGATACTTAGTTTTTACAAACTAAGCAGCTATATTATTTGCATACCTACAAATAGTTCATAACCAAATATGAAATAGGTTTGTCCTTTTGCAAGTGCCAGAGAGCATGGAAATCACTCCTCTGTTCACCATAAGCTCAACTAAAGTCCTGTCTTTTATGTTAGATAGGTCTCTAAACATAAGGTACTTCATATGTAGCTGAACTTGTTACAGTATTTAAACATTTTTCCCTTGACCTTAAATAAATCAGTGACTAGAGCAGTGTATATTATGATATAGCCAAAATGTAATGGAAATTTCTATACTTTGCTAAAAATCTTTGAATAAGCAAAATGGGCATTACCAACAGAAGATGGTAAGTAAACACTTTGAAGGAAATATAATCAAAAGACAATAATCCAGGTAATGAGTGAGTCCTCCTGCCTCCAACACCTAAATATCACCCTCTTTTCAAGCATCTTCCTTCTTATCCAAATTCAGACAATCTCAGAGAAGCAGCAAAGAGAGAGGATTAGAAACTGTAATGGTGTAAAGAAAGACATAGGTGGTGGGAAAAGATCCTCGAAGAAAAGACTCTAAAAAGGCACTGGGAAAGATGACTATTTCTTATAAAGCACTTAGCATGATGCCTAGCAGATACTAAGTACTCAAAAAGTTACTTTTATTTATATTTTTTAGACCGAGAATCGCCTTAGTTCCTAAGGGGAAAGCAGCACTCTTTCGCGGTGTAAAGGAGAAAAGTGGTGAGAAGTACGTGATTATGAATAGAAACACGCACAAAAAACGACTTTTTAGCTTAATTTTAATCACAAATTCTTATAATCCCTGCCAAGATTTAAACATTAGCGGTCCAATTTGCCTCGATCCCACTGTTATTATGAAGCTTTCCAAAATTTTCTCTATGGTTTTACAAATATTGAGTTGCCCGTGGAAATACGCATCATGTAGGTGTTTTTCGGATGCCTTTCCACAATACATAAGAGATTTATCCCATTCATTCTAAAACTTCAAGGAAGTCTCCCTAATGGAGCTAGTTCTCCAAGTCAAAAAACCTCCCTTGCTTCCCCCAAAACCTATGATGGATGGTGGGAAGTACAGTGGGAGAAAATGGCAAACTCAGGGTATCCAGGAGCAAACGTAGTCTCCCTACCAGGGAGGTTTATAGAAAGGAGGCCTAAAGGCTTCGTTAGAGAAGTCATGGTGGACAGAATCCGCGCCATCACAGGCATCGGATACCCTTCCTCACCCCTCAAATTTAAGACCCCTGTCTTTTGGAGCGCTGATTGGAGGACTCGCCAAGCGCTCAGCATAGGATATTTTAGCGGCTCCAGCTTTGGTCCATCCATTTAAGCGCCCGACTCCCTCATTCCCCATTGGAGTCAAACCGCTGCCTCAGGGAAGAGCCCAACCTACCGCGCGCTTCGTGCTCATTGGCTCAGCAAAACGCTGCTCAGGAGGAGAAAGCCCGCCTCCCGCATTCCGATGGCCTAAGGACCGATCCGTCTGCAGCTAAAGGCAGACTCAATTGGTCTGCACACATGCCAGTCAAACCCTCCGTGGGCAAAGCTCCACCGAACCTGCCCGGGGTGAAACCTCCGCCCCCGTCCTTCCATTGGTTGGCCGGGTCCACCGCTCCCCCTTCACGAGCCCCCACCCCGCGATCCATTCATTTCACACAATAACGGGCTCCAATGGAGTCGGATGGAGACTTCCCATCGGTAGGCAGGACTGTCCGCCACTTACCCGGGATCGAGACCGATCTCTCGCGCTAATGTCTTCTCTGTTCCCCTGTGATGAGAGCCGGACCACAAGCCACCGCTGCCGCCGTCTTCTGCGCAACGCCAACCGCCCGCCAAAACGGATCCTTCCCTGCGCCTGCGCTGCCAATCCTGGGACCAGACCTTTTCTCCGCCCATTACGCCTGCGCAAAACGAGGCACAACTCCCGCCATGACGCAGGCGCTGTAGGTTCGCCGCCGTCTCCCGCCCGCCATTTCACGTGTTTCTGGAGCCAGGCGGAACTTCTTAGTGCGCCTGCGTGAACTCGCCATTTTACTACACATGCGTTCTGCAGGCGGTCGTTGCAAAAAAAAAAAAAAAATGAAATTGTCGCATTCTACTTTTTGATACATAGTATTAATCGTGCTCTGACAACTGAGTAAGAATGTAACATTTGCAGCGTGGAGGATTAAAGTGTTACTGAAATACCCTTAAATAGATTTAAATGTGAATGATTGGTTAGGTAGCCAATCAGATTAGTTCAGAATAGTATTACTCGGGAACCAATCGTCTCCGAGGGGTGGACCCTGCGTAGAACGCCCAGACGGATGACGTTGCAGCAATGCGGCACCACAGACCAATAGGAGCAGGAAGCTTCTGCAAATATCCAATCAGAGCTACTAAGGGGCGGAGTCTACCAATGCCGCAAGGGAGGAGGCGGGATAAAAAAGCGAGGCCGAAGGTAGGCTGGCAGATACGTTCCTTGGATCACTCCTTTCTGCTGCTGAACGCCGCGGAGTGAGCATCGTTTGAATCCCCCCTGTTGCAGGCATCATGTCTAAGTCTGAGGTGAGTAAGACGCTCTTTCTACAACTTAACTTTCTCCCGCGTCCCTTCCTGAGTCCTGCGGGATGCAGGCTGGCTTGACTGCTTGCTCCAGCCCATCCGGCAGTTCTTGGGTCGCGCCCAGGGCCTACCCCTCCCGAAGTTCAGGTCGCCATTTTGTCCTCTTCGTGGCCATGAGGCCGTCGCCCTGCAACCCTTAGCTATCGCGCCGCTCGTTCCTCCCAGCAGGGCTCTTAGACACATTAAATCGGTTATTTTTGGGGGGCTTTGTCTCGGGCGAATTTCTTGAAAGCAGTTGTAATCGCTTCCTGGCAGTGGGTCCCTCCTGCCCAGTCCTTTTGTTGCGCGTGCGTCGCAAAGTAGGGACGCATGCGCCCCGGGTTTCCCAGCCCCAACAGGTCTCCCCAATGGGGAGAAGCACGTGGCTTGTTGCGACCCGAAGGAACAATATGAGTGCTACCATGTTGCTGTCTAGTTTTGCTTCTCTTAGGTAAAAGGTGTTTTTGCGTTATACGCCCACTAACGCTCCCTTCTCCCTCTATTCTACTCCCCCCCCCTCTCCAGTCTCCCAAAGAGCCGGAGCAGCTAAGGAAGCTCTTTATCGGAGGTTTGAGCTTTGAAACAACCGATGAGAGTCTGAGGAGCCATTTTGAGCAATGGGGAACGCTCACGGACTGTGTGGTAAGGCTTGGAGGAGACAAAAGGGCAGTAGGACTAGCGGATTTCCTTTGCTTGGCTTGCTCTAGCTTTCTGAATGCTTATGGAAATTAACAGGATTACACTTGCAAATAACTTGGGTGGGAAGGTGTGGGTTTAAGTGATCAAAAAGCTTATTCCTAGATTTACAGGTAATGGGAGCTTGGAGGGCTTTGTATAAAGGGCAAGTATCAAGTTTCCTGTTAGCTTGTTCAGGGTGGAGGTGTCTGGCTTTGGGGATCTTGCTGTGCAGTGAGTGAATTTTACCTCTCAGGTGATGAGAGATCCGAACACCAAGCGCTCCAGAGGCTTTGGGTTCGTCACCTACGCCACTGTGGAGGAGGTGGATGCAGCCATGAACGCAAGGCCACACAAGGTGGACGGGAGAGTTGTGGAACCAAAGAGGGCTGTGTCAAGAGAAGTGAGTGATGCTTTTTTCTTTTCACTTGGGAGTGTGTCGTTAAGCACACTAGGGATGGAAAGAAACTTATATCTTAATTTTGGGATAGAGTCTCATAAATGGGGTTTTTTTCTTCCCTCTTAGGATTCTCAAAGACCTGGTGCCCACTTAACTGTGAAAAAGATTTTTGTCGGTGGTATTAAAGAAGACACTGAAGAACATCACTTAAGAGATTATTTTGAACAGTATGGGAAAATAGAAGTGATTGAAATCATGACTGACCGAGGCAGTGGCAAAAAGAGGGGCTTTGCTTTTGTTACCTTTGATGACCATGACTCTGTGGACAAGATTGTCAGTAAGTATCAGGTGACATGTTTGCTAAGGGTTCTGAAGTCTGGGTTGTGTTCTAAACCCTGAGTTATACTGTGTTCTTTTTCTTTTCAAATTTAGTTCAGAAATACCATACTGTGAATGGCCACAACTGTGAAGTAAGGAAAGCCCTATCTAAGCAAGAGATGGCTAGTGCTTCGTCCAGCCAAAGAGGTGGGTTTGTTGTTTTATTAAACCTTAAAGTCCGATTCTAACTCTTATGGTGTGACACTTAAAACTTTTCTTATTAAGGTCGAAGTGGTTCTGGAAACTTCGGAGGTGGTCGTGGAGGTGGTTTTGGTGGAAATGACAACTTTGGTCGTGGAGGAAACTTCAGTGGTCGAGGTACTGGATTATATTCTGTTACCAATTAATAATGTAAGCTTGTAATTTAACACAGATAACTTGTCCCTTATGTAATCTGTGGCAGTATTGTAGCTACTGGTTGACGTTTCCAAAGTTACATTTTATCCTAATGTAGTTCTGGCTTCTCGCCAGCCAGAAGTTAAAGTCTCTGGTATGGAAATCATTTTTGTAATGCAGGAACTATTTCCTAAAGTTTGTGCTTACAAGGCTGTTACTTGAATGCAATTTATATGCTTCAAACTGCTTTAAAATTTTGCTCTCTTCCAGGTGGCTTTGGTGGCAGCCGTGGTGGCGGTGGATATGGTGGCAGTGGGGATGGCTATAATGGATTTGGTAATGATGGTAAGTTTGTGTTAGGAGTGAACAGATGACAAGGTTTTTTGGCTATCTACAGAATAGACGGGTAGGAACTAAAACTGGAGTGCATCTAGTGCATGACAAGCTAAACTCTGACCATAACAGCATGATTCAAAGCTGGCTGTTTCCCGTTAGCCTTAAACCGATTTGCTCGTTGAATACTTTTGTCTTATTGAGAAGAATTGTATTCTTGTAGGTGGTTATGGAGGAGGCGGCCCTGGTTACTCTGGAGGAAGCAGAGGCTATGGAAGTGGTGGACAGGGTTATGGAAGCCAGGGCAGTGGCTATGGCGGGAGTGGCAGCTATGACAGCTATAACAACGGAGGAGGCGGAGGCGGCTTTGGCGGTGGTAGTGGTAGGTATCCAGTGACCCAGGTACTTGGTGCAGTAGCTAGATTAGCTTTGTAGAGCTTATGCCCATGTGGGGATTAGATGCTCTTAAAAGCATTATGTGGTACACTGCATGGTACTTCTTAATGGGCTTACTATGCTGCCTCCCAGCTTTAAGCTGGGGCCGCCTCACTCCCAACTAGTTGAATAAGTGGATACTGGAACCAGATTAGCTGTCTTAGGATTCAGTGTTTTAACTCCTTTGGGACCATAGGCACTTAGTTGATGTATCCAGCATGTGTTTGCAGTGCCCCTGGATGGATAAAGGCCTTCAAGGCCAGAGAATATGCTCTGTTGTCATGGAGAGTTGGGTACATTTTAAGTACTGGATTATTCAACTGAATGCCTTGTCCAGGAAATATGAAATGCAAACAAAGATAAACATTGTAGCCATCCAAGTTTGGGAGAAAGGAAGGCAGGTCATGCAATCTTTATTTTTCCCTCTCTGAACACTAGATAGATTCAGGACGATCACCTTTCCTCTCTTTCCATTTTAGGAAGCAATTTTGGAGGTGGTGGAAGCTACAATGATTTTGGCAATTACAACAATCAATCTTCAAATTTTGGGCCCATGAAAGGAGGAAACTTTGGAGGCAGAAGCTCTGGCCCTTATGGTGGTGGAGGGCAATACTTTGCCAAACCACGAAACCAAGGTATGCATGTATATGTAGTATTAGAGGGCTAAGGGTATTTATAACTGGCACTTGTTATAAAAGGCTGACACAGAAGCCTTCAGAATAATGAAGGGATTGGTAATTGCAATCAAATTAGAAATATCCGAGTTTAAACTCAGATTTTTAACTTGCTTCAATTATAAAGGCATTACTATTGATATTTCCAAAAGTTTAAAGGAACAAACCTTATTCTCAGGTGGCTATGGCGGTTCCAGCAGCAGCAGTAGCTATGGCAGTGGCAGAAGGTTTTAATTACTGCCAGGTAAGTAAACACCTTTTTTGTATTTTGGCTTAATTTTCATAATTGATAATGAACCCAGTAACCCTAATGTAGCTAAGCAGTGCAACCTAGTTAACATTGTAACTTTAGTAAAATTGTGGATATTAAGCTAATAATCAGATCAGCAAAATTTGTGGGAAACAAAACTTGATATTGGATTGTAGCCTTTAAGTCTTAATATGTTTAGATTAACAACTTTATTCCATATTGTTCAACAGGAAACAAAGCTTAGCAGGAGAGGAGAGCCAGAGAAGTGACAGGGAAGCTACAGGTTACAACAGATTTGTGAACTCAGCCAAGCACAGTGGTGGCAGGGCCTAGCTGCTACAAAGAAGACATGTGTTAGACAATACTCATGTGAATGGGCAAAAAAACTCGAGGACTGTACTTGTGACTAATTGTATAACAGGTTATTTTAGTTTCTGTTCTGTGGAAAGTGTAAAGCATTCCAACCAAGGGTTTTAATGTAGATTTTTTTTTTTTTTTTTTGCATCCATGCTGTTGATTGCTAAATGTAATAGTCTGATCATGACGCTGAATAAATGTGTCTTTTTTTTAAATGTGCTGTGTAAAGTTAGTTTGCTCTGAAGCCATCTTGGTAAATTACCCCGACAGTGTGAAGCTAGAATTCCTTCAGGGTGATGCCAGGTTCCATATGAAATTTACTCACAACCTGCTTGGGCACAGAAGCCGTTGTCTTCAGAAACTTTGGTGTAGTTGAATTGACAGTTACTGTGTTGTGACCTGGAGTTCGTCATTAAAAGGGTCACCCAAGCAGAGTCATGGAGTTCATTTGGTTATTAATGATTGTTGGCACATCCTATGCAATATATCTAAATTGAATTATGGTACCAGATAAAATTATAGATGGATATGAAGCTTGTGTATCATCCATTATCATGTGTACTCAATAAACGATTTACTATCCTCTTGAATGACAACTGTATGGATTTGGGACTGGCAGAGCTTTGGACTTTCCCTACCCACCACCCCTGATAATGTTGAATACTTCTATCACTATCCAAGTGCAAAGCTTTGCCAGAGAATAGAAGCCAGCTGCTGGCTAAGGCCAGCCCAAAAGTCCACAGATATAGAGTATTTGGGAGACATTTTTTAAAATTGGCCAGCACCAGTAAATTCTTATTCCTACACAAAAAGAGGCTTGCATTAAAGGAAAACTGCAGTTCCCTTGGTTCTGGTTGGGTGGGCCTTTATAGAGGTTTTTAGATTTTAATCACACTAATTGCCTATTTGGAAACAAAAATTATGGGCATGTTTAGGAACCATATTGCTTACAAACATGCTAACTGCAGTTTTCCTTTATACCTGGCCCAAAATCACACAACCATCCTAAAATGTTAATTGTATGGAAAATGACTTCTAAATCTTTTAAGTTACATACTATCCAGTCTTTGTTATTTGTATATAGGTTCTTTTGAGCCCTCCCTTTTGATACTTTCAATTTCAGTGCCATTGTACTTACCTAGTAGCATAGAGATTTATCACTAGGACTGTATTTCATCCCATGGCTGTGTTACTTGGAAGTTTGGGGATGGGGTGGTGACGGGAGGGAGGTGGAGGGGGGTGGCATGATGGATGATAGTTCCATGGGTTTGATATTGGCTGAGTTTGCAATGGCAGGTGGAACCTTAACTATTGAGGGAGTTTGCAGATACCTCAGGATTCCTGACAATGGCTTTAAAGATCCAGGAGAGATGTTCAGCTACTAGGAACTGCTAGCAAGTATAGCGCGAATGGCTTCGAGCTCAGACACTCTTCAGCTGAGAGTAGACACTGGTGGTATGTGGAGTACAGATAAGCCAGGGGCAGGCCACGACACGCTCCATGAAAGCTAGGAGGGAGTGCATTTTCAGTGACCATCGCCAGAAAGGAGGCAGACAAAGTAAGGCACACCTGACTCTTAGGACTAGCAGTCAGAACCAGGAGGAAAGGTTTTATTGCTATGCTGGTAGGTAAGAACAGATTTTACTTACATCCATATAGTTCTGTAAAATCCAGCCTTCTGTTATATTTTCCTTAATATATTGAGCCAAAACTAGTCCAGTTAAGCTGAACTTGGTTTTTCTGGAGATGAATTGTTTTAAATTGACTCCCTAGTCTTGGTGGATAACAATTGAAGGAAATGAGTGCTTTAACTGTCTACTATGAATAATTTTGCCCCTTAATTTTTATTTCCTACTTCTTTGACCCATTTCCTTACAACAACGGCTCAAAGTAATGCATTTGACTCCCCAAAGTAATGGTGGGAGGGTGGGTGGACTATTAGTGGGGGGTGGGGGATTTAGCCTGAGATGGGACTTGATCTCAGAAAAGCTGATTCTAAAGGTTGTTTGCTTTTCTAGGGAGGAGTCTGGCACTACAGGCTTATCAACATGTCTTAAACAGAAACGCATCTGTCCAAGCTCATGGCTAAAAGGTAATTTTTTATAAAGTAATGGTAAGCAAGTGATTGGTATTGCCAAAATAAAGAGAATCTGCCTCAGAGCCAAAAAGACTTGCTAATCAGATCTAATAGCAATCTGTTAATAAAGCAACTGGGTTTCTAGCTAAGAGAATGGGAATCTTTCATCTGCTTGTGTAAGTACCTCATAACGTGTTTTGTTTTTCTTTTTGCAGGAACATCCTTACGAGGACCTTTATCTGAGCCAATGTGTACTTCATTTTCACTGCCATGCAGTTTTCGTTGGCTGTGTTGCAGCTTTAATCATTCAGTTTTATGAATGGGCTTTTTAAATAAAATGCTTCTAACCTTTTTTTAATATTTTCATTGTTTCTTACTTTCATGTTCTCTTTCGTGATACTTAGGGTAAACTTGATACTATACCCCTCAAGTTTGAGAATGGGAAATACAGGAGATGGATGATATGCCAGATGCTTGCTAAACCAGAAAACTAGCAGGATCAATCTAAAGGAGCAGGACCTCATGTTAAAAAGTCATTGCATTTTGAACCTAGCAGTTTAGGTACATGTTTTAAATCACAGGTTGGCATTCAGATTAACAAGGAAGGATTGGGTTGTGGGAACTGAAATCTGAGAAGCTGGGCTCTCACTGCAGGGCTATTGGCTGTTATAAGTAAGCTGTTAACTGTTGTTCCACTTGAACATACCTTTTTCCTAGCTCTCCTGGCAAGAGAGAATCAACTTGTGAAAGCCAGAGCTGTCCCACTCCAGTCTCTTATGAGAGCTATGCTTACCTGTTAAATTCTGGAGGGGTGTCATCTTTAATAAGTATATTGACCAAATATCTTTGGCAGTTTTGGCAAAGGCTTAACATTTCTCCCATCTTTAGGAGGTCCTGCCTCCATTTTAACCTTGCTAAGGGGAGTAGTGAGATAGGTGGTTTCATAAGTTATCTTGCTACTTAATCTCCATTTATGATTGGAAGTTGCTAGATGTGGTTTTTCACATGGTCCATGGTTTGGTAGGATAGGACAACTCTTACCAAGTCCTTTAATTTCCTGGTATGGCTGGTTAATAGTGACAAGCATTCTTGTTGAAAAATGTTAACCCTGTGTGGTGTGGCTTGGTTGGCCATTGTCTCACACCAAAATGTTTACATTCCCCAAGTCAGGGTGCACACCTGGGTTGCATGCACTCTTAGTCCCAGGTAGGGGGCATGCAGGAGGCAGCCAATCAATGTTATACTCATGGACATTTCTCTCCCTCTCTAAAAATAAAAACAATTGTGTTAACATACCATGTACTTTGATGGATGCTTTACAGATAGAAGAAATAGACTCAAGGAAGATGATTGCCCTTAGTACTTCTAAACTGGCTCACCTGCTTCCAAAAGCATGTCCCACCTGCTGAGGCACATACCAAACAATGTATATGATGGTCTTCCTGGCAATGTACATAAGTATGGCATTGTCCTCTTTACCGTGTCTAGTTCTTTGAACCAGAGCTTAGATGCTCAGTAAATTGAATTACCTTTAGAGCTGGATTAGAATGAAAACAAGTGATGTCCTTAGGGGAGCCTGGAGTCACCAACCAGTGGTCTGAACAATTGGCATCTGCTGCCAGTAAACTCTAGGCTCTGCCCTCTATAACTTGGTCCCATATGTTCGATTTTTGGAGAAAACAAAAGTTGACAAGTATGGACTGTCTTAAGATCTATTAGGAATAGAAAGCGCTACATTCAATTCCCTAAACCTGGGCATGTTTTTCAGAATGTGTAGGTATGCAGATTGCACATCTTTTGATCACTGTTCTGCTTTTGTCTCAACTGCATTATCTTAACAATCCAGAAGTAAGGTTTCCCCATTGGAATTGAGCTAGTAAAGTTGAACAGAATTATAAATAGAAGCAAAATACCAAAATAAGTGTAATTCAGTGCCTGAGAAGACGGAACCACCCAACTCCAAGAAGTGTGTCAGGGAGGGCTTTGATAACATCTGAAAATGATTGTTTCAAAATTAAATTGAAAAAAGTTGTGTGTATATACATTAATAAAAGGCCCTTGGACTTCAAGAATCTAGAAAAGGATGGGGAACATCCTTTATATATCCTGTATAGCCGAAACCGTTTTGGCTCTGGATAGAGCATCAGCCTGCGGACTGAAGGGTCCCGGGTTCGATTCCAGGCATGTACCTTTGTTGCAGGCACATTCCCAGTGGGGGGTGCGCAGGAGGCAGCTAATCGATGTTTCTAACTCTATCCCTCTCTTCCTCTCTGTAAAAAAAATCAATGAAATATTTTAAAAAAAAAAAAAAAAGTGTCCAACAACTAGGGAGATAAGAAATTTCACAGGCCCTCCCTGGCTGGGTAGCTTGGTTGGGGATTCAATTCCCAGTCAGGGCACACACAGGAATCAACCAATAAATGCATGGGTTGGTGGAATGGTGGGTCAATGTTCCTTTCCCTTTCTTTCTAAAATCAATAAAAATTTTAAAAGAAAACTTCACCAAAATGCATATGGTGCTCCACTGTGGAGCAGGTTTTACTCAGACTTGGGTGTGAAATCCCCTAAAACTTAGACATCCAATTAAATCCTCTCACTCGGTTTTCTTAGGGAGCTAGGAATATTCCCCCGCTAGGCTGAGGGAGTCCTATGGAAGTAGGCAGGAGGGAAATAGGAAAAAACAAAACAAACAAAAAAAAACCTGTGAGTATTCTAGGCGCTTCTGTGTTCCAAAGATTGAGAAAGGAAAAGCCTACATAAACCTCAGGGACCTTGCCCAGGGAGCTTTGGCAGCAGTCTCGGCTCTGTAAATAGGGGGCCACCAGGGAGGGCCCCTGGCTCTAAAAAGAAGGGTGAAGGCGGTCAATCGAATACTGCTAGAGCCAAAATCATGTGTGCCACTCTTACGCAGAGCTGTGGGGGAAAGAGATGTGCTTGGCAGGACTCCCTCCCCACTAAAACCAAGACATGAGCTCCGAGGAGCGTTCTTCATCGCCCTCCCTGGAGAAGGAAGACACAGTGGAAAACCGTTTCTGGAGAGTGCTTTATAAACCAAAGCTCAAACAACAGGTGGCGGTTGGAGACCTGGGGAGCTGAATCACAGAGAGATTCCAGCCTTTCACTCACATACTGTCTCACAGCAAGCCTCACTGAACACACCGTGTACCTAACACGTCAGGTCTTTCATTGTCGGCCTCGTCTGGGCCTCGGGGTCGGGGAGTTCCTTTATCGGAAGCGAAGGAAGGGATCTCCGTCCCCGGTCCGCCCAGCTGGGCCGGCTCAGTCTGAGGCTTCCGTCTTGCTTCCCCGGGGCACCAGGAATATGGCCCCATCGGCGGCCTGTTGCAACACATACTCCTCAGGGGAGTAGTTGTTGCCAGCTTCGTCCCGAAGGTGCTGGAAAATGTCGAGGTACAGCTCAGCCAGCTGCTGGCGCATCACCTCCAGGGTCCTGTCGGCCTCCCCGCGGGCCCTGAGCAGCCGCTCCCGCTCGCTGCCCAGCCGCTCCAGCTCCCGCTCCAGCTGCACGATGGTCTCCAGCTTTCTCTTGCGACAGTTCTGGGCGGCCACCTTGTTCTTGCCCCGCCGTCGGATGTCCCGGACCAGTGCCAGCTGGCTCTCTGTCAGCGGGAACTGTGCCAACAGCTCGTTGAAGTCGTCCACCGGCAAGTTGACAATCTTGTCCGTAGGGAAGGGGATCTTCATGGCCAGGGCGCGGCGCTCGTCCCGGCTCCCTGCCTCCCCCCGCGCAGTGGGCTTGGCTCGCATGGGGCCTGAGGAGGGCTCTAAGGCTAAGGGGGTCTCGGCAGGTGGCAAGGCATAATTGGGGTGGGCCAAGGAGTTGGGCATAAGTGAGTAGGGGTACTCCACCGGGTACATCTCTACGTACTCGCTACGCCGCCGACCAGCCTCTGTCCCCTCCAGCTCAAGAGATTCGGCGTCGCTGTAGTTGAGGGATAATCCTGAGTCAGATTCTGGGTCTTCTTGAGGCTTGGGCGGCCCCGCTGGCAGCCCAATATCCAGAAGGGCTAAGGGGTCTGGGAGGGGTTCACTGAGCAGGCCCGAGAGGGTCAGTGGCTTGGAGACTGGGATGGCCATGTTGCCATAAGAATAGGTGGGGTCTGGGACATGGGTTGAAGATCCTGGGAGCTCATAAGGGGGTGGCGGAAGGGCGAAGCCAGCATCTGGGTGGACTGAGCAAGGACAGTAAGTTGGGAGTGGTGGGGGCCCAGGGTATGGGGCTGGGGCTGGAGGCTCAAACGATGGCTCACAGGGAGCATTTAGGCCCTGCAAGAAAAGACGTAAAAAGAGACTTGGAGAGAGATATTATGTTGAGGCATGATCCTTCTATTCCTATCTTGCGGAGAGTTTTCATCAAGAAAGGGTGTAGGGCTTTGTCAAATGTTTTTTCTGCATCAATAGATATGACTATGTGATTTTTATCTCTCTGTTTGTTTATGTGATGTATCACGTTCATTGATTTGCGAATATTGTACCTCCTTGCATCCCCGGGATAAATCCTACTTACATGATCTCACTCATCTAGGGGAGATGGTGAACAACATAGACTGATGAACAAGAACAGACCCAGAGATAAGGAGCCATGGGTCAGACTGTTGGACCTCAAAGGGAGGGTGGGGATAAAAGGGAGAGATCAACCAAACGACTTAAGTGCACACATATGAGCCTAACCAATGTCAAGGACAATAGAGGGGTGGAGGCATAACTGGGGGGAGGAGGATTGGAATGGGGGGTTGAGGACAAATATGTGATATCTTAATCAATGAAGAAATTAATTTAAGAGAGAGAGAGAGAGAGAGAGTTGGAGACAGGCTGAGGAAGAGAACCAGCTCTCTCTCAGGACCAAGCTCGGTTTTTCTAAAAGACCCAGTGAGATAACAACAAAGGAACAAAAAGGCGCTAAAAACCATTGGAAGCATCTTGTAAAGTTGCGATGCGAGTCTTCCAAGAAGAAAGCAGCTTAAACAGGAATGGATGTCACTGAGCGGCCTTCAGAAAGGACTAACGTTACAACTATTATGGAATCTCCTCCTCAGGAATTCTTACTGAGTTGAAATGGCTCATGCTTCTTTATTTCTTTCAGAAAGACAAGGAGTTGTTATCCAAGATGACCCCTCAGAACCCTTTCCTGCTAGGGTCAAAGGGTCAAGTTCAGGTCCTGGCCATGCCCTGGGTGCCCAGCAGAGGGAGCTGCTGTGTGGGAGCAGGGCTGAGGGCAGATCCTGGGGGCCCGGGCACAGTGGTAGGGGAGAGAAAGGATCAGGCGCAGAGCCAGTTCCATCTCGCCCAGCTCCTGCGTGGGCAGCTGTGTCACCTGGGGGCCAAGAGGCACCGTGGGGAGCTCGCGCCAGCACTACCCTCCACTTTTCAGTCCCCCTGTCCCTGCCCAGGTGCAGAGAGGAGGAGAGAACATGCTCGAAACAGGGCCCCCAGACCACGTTGGGGAGCCACCTTGCTCTAGCCCAGCTGGGGACAAAGACATTATTGTTAGGCCAACAGACACCCATTGTCCAACCAGCAGGAGGAGAGGACCCTGGCATAGACTGACCCCTCCCCTTCCTGAGGCCCTTGAACTCCTGCTCAGCTACCTGGGAGAAAGGGGCCCGCTGCTGCGGGCAGGGGGAGAAAATGAAGGGAGAAGATGAGCAGGATTAAAGGAAAGGGAGGTCAGAATAAAAGAAGACGGGAAAGGGGAGGCGGGGCCAGAGGTGGGGTAGAGAGATGTGTGCGGAGTGGCTGCTGAGAGAGCAAACATTCCCCAATCAAATCCTTCCTTCCCCATCACTCTGGTCCCCTGCTCTCCCACACCCCTTCCCCTTAATGTTCTGGTCTAACATCCAGATCTCCCTTCTGCTTCAGCCCTTCCTTTTCCAGTGCCTGGAACATTTCCAGCTTGAGACTCAGCCCTCCTTGGTCCAGCCCCCTGCCTCAGACCCAGCTAGCCTCTCTGCTTCTCTGCTCTTCCCTTCCCTTCCCCCTCCTCCCACCCCTTACCCCCCGCCCAGCGCCACTCACCTGAAGCTCAGTGATGGACATGATCTCTTGCCAAGTCAGTTCCATCTCGCCCAGCTCTGGAGTGGGCAGCTGTGCCACCCTGTTCCTGCTCTGCTGGGGAGGACACGGGGGCATCCTACTGGGCCAGGGCCTGGTCCAGGGTCCCCAAAGCCCAGATGGCCCCAGCAACCTGCATCAAAGGAGAAATGGGGTTAGGGCTCTCCTACTGGGGTCAGCAATGTTATCCTGCCTGCCTCCAGAGAGAGGCTCCTTCCAATGAACTGAGAGGAGAGGCCTCCCCCTCCTGCCCCGCCCCCCTCACGCTAGACTCATCAACAACTCCTCAGAGTGAGGTCGCCTTTTTCTGCAGAGCGATCTCCACCTCACGGGCTATGGCCGCAGTCAGTTCCTTTGGGAGCACATGAGGTCTTTACCTTTCTTTTCAGACAAGATACCTCTCTTTACCCTACTTCTTTCTCCCCAAAACTGTATCCCTGGCTGGGGCAGAAGTCACGTCTTCTGAATTTTTCCTCCCCATTTTCTGAGGCAACATCAGGGACCTCTCCTCCTTCCCTCCTCTGTTCTCCGTTTTAGGATCTCAGTCTTTTCTTCCCAAGATGAGAGCGAGCGCTTGGGGATCCCCAAGGAGTGTGTGGTGGGAAGAGCCATGCAGACGGTCCCTCCCCTTCTCTGAGATATGGCCCAGGCCTGGTGCCTGATAGAGCCCTGCCCTGTCCTCCTATCCTGGCCCTGGACTCCCCTGCCTGGGCCAGATAAGAGGCTTATCAGCTGCAAACAGCAGAAGAGGAATGGTCTCTGGAGTCACTGGACCTCTGCCCTGTGTCCCTGCAGGGTCATCTTGTCCATGCCCCGACCCACAGCCAGGGACCTTTCCTCTTCTAAGGTAACAAAGATGTGTGAAGCATTTGTCAGGAACTGCACCAGTGTTGTACAAGCATTCGTCTATGAGATGGATTTTCACAAAGATCCTATAAGGTCCATTCAGAAAGTGAAACCCAAGCTGGTAAATAAATAGCAGAGTCAGGTCTGGAACCGCTACTGACTGAGTCCACCCTCGGCTAGTCTAATAGCCCATATCGCCTTCTAGGTGCCTTCCCATCCTCCGTCTCCACACCCCAAGCCTTTAACAGTGGTCTACATAATCGATTCTTCCTGTGGGAACTCAGCCTCTTTTTCCCTCTTTTAGGGAATATCTCTTTAGAGCCTTGAATGCATATTCCCCTCCAGCCCCTTTGCTTCTGATCTTGGCTCTCGCTGCAGGTCTGCCACAAAGTAGCCGTGTGGTGTTGGGTAAGTCATCGCACTTCTCTGAGCCTCTGTTTCCTCATTTGTAAAGCGAGGGAGTTGGACAAGTGAACTTGGTGGTCCCTTCCTGCTTGGACAGCTCGGCTTCCTCAGCAAACCCTCACCTCTTCATCTCCTCTCTGTCAGTCTTCCCCTCATCCTACCTCCCTCCTCCCTGACACACATTTTCCCTGCATCCGTCCTCCCTGCCTTGGACAAGAAATTCCAAGCAGATGTGGCAGGGTCCTCCTGATCTCTCAGGGCCGGACACTACGCCCTACTCCTGTCATGTAAATAGAAGCAGTCAGTCTAGGTAGGGGAAACACAGAAGAACAGAGGAAGAGACTGAATGACCTCAAATTGCATGACCTTAGATCACCTAAGGATGGCCTACCATCGCTATTTAGTTATGGAGTCCACTCTTTGAATCTCCCAACACAATCAGGGAGAGCTGCAAATTATTCTTTTGAAAGAGGACCTTCTCCAGCCCCGACCCCTACCCCCTTGTTCTACTGCCATCCCCAGAGCTGAGAGTTGGTGTAGGCACAGGCCCCTGGCCCGGGGGCAGAGTGGGTGGGGTGTTTATGTCTGCCCAGGATGCCGTTTCAACACCGGAAATCCACCCTCCCCCACCCAGGTTCTGAAGGAAATTGCCCAAAGGCAAAGTGAATGGAGAAGGGGTTTATGGGGCAGGGACATTGGCTCTTGCCTCACAGTCCTTCACACACCCACCTACCCCACCCTGGGCCCCTCCTTATATCTTTCTAGATCTGACCCTTAGGTGCAATACAAGGATGCTGCCCTAGGAGGCAGGAGAAAGATTCTCTGGCCTCCCAGATGCATGACCTTGGGCAAATTGCTTCTCATTCAGCCTCTTCCATTTATTTATTTATTTATTTGATTTTTTTTTTTTTTTTTAACAGAGAGAAAGAAAGAGGGATAGAGAGAAACATTGATGAGAGAGAATCATCAATCAGCTGCCTCTTGCACACCCCCAACCGGGGATGTGCCCGCAACCAAGGTACATGCCCCTGACCGGAATCGAACCCGGGACCTTTCAGTCTGCAGGCTGATGCTCTATCCACTGAGCCAAATCGGCTTCAGCAGTCTCTTCCATTTAACAGAAATAGGATGAAGGACTTCCTTGCTGTGAGAGGCAGTAGATTATTTCTAGCTCAGGCAGTCACAAACTGTATTGTGCACCACATTCACCTGGGGTACTTGTAAAAACAATCCCGAAAACCACCCCAGACCCACTGAATTGAATTCACTGGTGCGGGTACCCAGCGATCAGCATTTTAACAAGTGCCCTGGAGTTTCTGAGCCACACTAAACCAGTCCAACCACACGGCCTTACAGGGAAACACAAAGCCAGAGAGGAGCCCGGCAAGTGGTCCAGGCTTCTCCTAGCTTCCGGCTTTGGCCCTGGCGACACTGGGTTCGACTGCCCTGATCGCTGAGACTGGGTATCAGCCTCTTCTCAGGAAGGCCCGGAGCTCCATCTCCACCTCACCCTCCGACAGGGAGACGAGAATCCAGAAGGGGAGCGGAGAGAAGCAAGAAGTTGGGGAAGGGGAGTTGAGAGAACCTCGGATTCAGCTTTCCGATACAGTGCCAAGTCTGCACCAGGCCAAAGGGGAGGAGTATGTTTTTCCCCAGACAGACACTCAGTGACGGATGGTGGTCTATAGACCAAGCATAGGCCCCTCTAGTCTTCAGAGCCTACCCTCCTGAGGATCAGCCAGGGGGTTGGCAGCCAGTGATATAAATCGGGGAAGAGGGTATAGTGAGAATTGGATCCAAAAGAACATCACACACACTCACACACACACACACACGAACATCACAGAGGGTGCAGAAACTAAGGAGATACGGGAAAGTGGAGCGGGACTCCCCGAGTCCCTTTTCTTTTACAATAATCCGTTTCCACCTCCCAGTTTAGTGGTCACACAGCCATCTTACTCCCCATCTCCAGGGACTATAATCCACCCTCTTTATTCTCATCCTGATGGCCGTACCCAGAAAGATGTCATCACAGTCCCGGAGTACTCACAGAATGGCAGGGGGCTGTTGGCTTAGGGATACAGGAGGAGGGCCATTTAGGGGGGGATGCTGGGGAGAGGAAGACGTTTGGCCTCAACTGCTGCCCAGAGCTCTACCTGCCTTGACAAGGCAGAGGGGGCACTAGCCTCAGGGACCCTCTTTTGAGACTTATTAGGCCACTCTACCTCTCCAGGTAACAACAGAAGCAGTGAAAGAATGAAGAGAGATCAGAGAAACTCAGGGTGTGGAGTAGCCAGTGAGCAACCTACTTTGAGAGATTAGGAAGAATCCCCGGAGAGGGAGAGGGACACACAGATGAGGGAGAAACAAAGGGAATGGAAGAAAAGGGGATGGAGTTGACCAGAACGAGATGCAATCTCCTGGGGACATGCATAACTCAGACAGGTGAATGGGAACAAGGGGGAGAGGGACAAGTGCCTGCCATTCTGTCACATGGTCCCGGGACCCCAAACTGCAGTCCTTTGGGGACCAATGACTAAAGTCCCAGCCCCTCTTCCCTTCCATTGCTTCCCTGCCCACTCCCTTTCTGTTGCCAAGACTTCCGGTTGCAAGGAACTACTACACTGGGGATGGGATGTCTTCCCTCCCTTCCAGTTCACGCTGATCTCTATTGCGCGGAGAAGAGAAGGGCAAAGGAAGGCAAGAACGAGCCTCCCACACTCCCACCGCCGCATCTCCCTGCAACAACACTTCCAGTGTCTCCAGTTCCTCAGCCTCCACCGAGCCTTCCCCGCCAGCTGCAATGGGCAGCAGGGTGAAATGGAGAGGAGAAAGCAGGGTATTTCTCCTGGTAGTCTACTACCTTCTCCAGGGCAACTAGCCTGCTGGAGGGTTACTCAGGGTCATTCGCCAGCCCCTCAGGGGTGCCTCAGTGGACCACTGTCTGGTCCCCATCCACAGCCGTCCACCCCCAGAATCCCAGAACACTCCAGAAGCCATCCAGGTCTTCTCCCAGCGGAGTTCCCAAAGATGTCAAATTCCTAGACCGGGGGCAGCTGGGGGCGGTCTGAGATCTCTTAAGAACATGCCCAAAAGTTAGGTATTTCCTCCCTCTCCCTCCTCCGGCCCCCCAGTCTGTCCCTGGGTCCCACTAGAATCCCCCTCCCACCCTACCCGCAGGCACCTGTGGCAGGCTCCAAGCTGCGTGCAGAGAGATGAGGCTCCAGGTGCTGTCTCCTCGGAGGCTGGGCCTGGGCTGACACCTCCTTCGCGAGGATCCCTGCTACCTCTGAGAACCTGGGAGGCCTGTGCCCCGCCCCCTGGCCATGGCTGAGCGCTGAGGCTGTGCTCGCCCTGAGCACCGAGCAGGGGAAGCTTCTGGGCGGTGCACCGGCCTCCTCTATGAAGCCCTCGGCCCCGGAGTTCTCCGTCCTTCCTCCAACCCTCCCCTTTCCCCGTGGCCCTCCTCTTCTCCTGCCCCTTCTGGCCAAGAGAGGAAACTTGAGCCCGGTGTGGTTTCTGCCCACACCCCACCCCCACGCTGATCCCGGCCAGCAGGGGCACACATGGCTTCAAGCCTCTCCCAGCCCTCCTTTTGAGCCCAGGAGTCCGGCCAGGTCTGTGTTTCTCCCGTGCATACAATGAGTCCCACGCAGATGCTCCACTCCAAAGTGGCCTCTAAACTTTGTGCAAGTGGTAACCTCCTCCCCTCTGCTCGCTTGGCTCTCTGAGGGACAGGGAAACTGAGTCATAGCAAGGGGGAAGGGCGCTGGAGGAAAGGGCCAGGCCTCCGGTGCTCCAGCTGTTCAGGCAGGTGGGCATTTAGGGCTCTGCTTTTATTGAAGTGACGCCTGGGTTCAGGGAAAGGGGTAGGGGAGCTGTTTTGGGGAGAGGCAGCGGCCCCTTTGATGTGTCCTTTCACCTGTAGCCTTCTCCCCTCCCCCTTCAGCCTCAGATGTCCTGGGACAAAGGCCTCTTTCTTGGCCAGGTTTGTTGTCAGTGTGAGGGGAATTGGTGTGTGTGTGTGTGTGTGTGTGTGTGACATTGTTGTCAGTGTGAGGGGAATTGGTGTGTGTGTGTGTGTGTGTGACATTGTTGTCAGCGTGAGGGAAATTGGTGTGTGTGTGTGTGTGTGTGTGTGTGTGTGTGTGTGACATTGTTGTCAGTGTGAGGGGAATTGGTGTGTGTGTGTGTGTGTGTGTGTGTGTGACATTGTTGTCAGTGTGAGGGGAATTGGTGTGTGTGTGTGTGTGTGTGTGACATTGTTGTCAGTGTGAGGGGAATTGGTGTGTGTGTGTGTGTGTGACATTGTTGTCAGTGTGAGGGGAATTGGTGTGTGTGTGTGTGTGTGTGTGTGTGACATTGTTGTCAGTGTGAGGGGAATTGGTGTGTGTGTGTGTGTGTGTGTGACATTGTTGTCAGTGTGAGGGGAATTGGTGTGTGTGTGTGTGTGTGACATTGTTGTCAGTGTGAGGGGAATTGGTGTGTGTGTGTGTGTGTGTGTGTGTGTGACATTGTTGTCAGTGTGAGGGGAATTGGGGTGTGTGTGTGTGTGTGTGTGACATTGTTGTCAGTGTGAGGGGAGTTGGGGTGTGTGTGTGTGTGTGTGTGTGTGACATTGTCAGTGTGAGGGGAATTGGTGTGTGTGTGTGTGTGTGTGTGTGACATTGTTGTCAGTGTGAGGGGAATTGGTGTGCGTGTGTGTGTGTGTGTGACATTGTTGTCAGTGTGAGGGGAATTGGTGTGTGTGTGTGTGTGTGTGTGTGTGTGACATTGTTGTCAGTGTGAGGGGAATTGGGGTGTGTGTGTGTGTGTGTGTGACATTGTTGTCAGTGTGAGGGGAGTTGGGGTGTGTGTGTGTGTGTGTGTGTGTGACATTGTCAGTGTGAGGGGAATTGGTGTGTGTGTGTGTGTGTGTGTGACATTGTTGTCAGTGTGAGGGGAATTGGTGTGTGTGTGTGTGTGTGACATTGTTGTCAGTGTGAGGGGAATTGGTGTGTGTGTGTGTGTGTGTGTGTGTGTGACATTGTTGTCAGTGTGAGGGGAATTGGGGTGTGTGTGTGTGTGTGTGTGACATTGTTGTCAGTGTGAGGGGAGTTGGGGTGTGTGTGTGTGTGTGTGTGTGTGACATTGTCAGTGTGAGGGGAATTGGTGTGTGTGTGTGTGTGTGTGTGACATTGTTGTCAGTGTGAGGGGAATTGGTGTGCGTGTGTGTGTGTGTGTGACATTGTTGTCAGTGTGAGGGGAATTGGGGTGTGTGTGTGTGACATTGTTGTCAGTGTGAGGGGAATTGGGGTGTGTGTGTGTGTGTGTGTGTGTGTGACATTGTTGTCAGTGTGAGGGGAATTGGTGTGTGTGTGTGTGTGACATTGTTGTCAGTGTGAGGGGAATTGATGTGTGTGTGTGAGACATTATTCACCTCCCTTAAAGGGGACCCCAGGTGCCCTCTGTCCTCCTCCCTCCCAGGCTAGGCACCCCAACCAGAAGGCGGCTACAAACCCAGGCCAAGACCTGTGTGTAGGATATCAGCTCTGTGTCAGGTCAGAAAGTACCCCTACGCCGAAACCGGTTTGGCTCAGTGGATAGAGCATCGGCCTGAGGATTCAAGGGTCCCGGGTTCAATTCCGGTCAAGGGCATGTACCTTGGTTGCGGGCATATCCCCAGTAGGGGGTGTGCAGGAGGCAGCTGATTGATGACTCTCTCTATCCATGTTTCTAACTCTCTATCTCTCTCCCTTCCTCTCTGTAAAAAATCAATAAAATATATTAAAAAGAAGAAGAAGAAGAAGAAGAAGAAGAAGAAGAAGAAGAAGAAAAGAAAGCACCCCTAGAAGTCACTCATTCATTTCTTTGCTTTCAACCCGCAACCCAGGCCAAACATCTCTCTCCAGAGACGAGGAGAAAAGAATCTTGCTTCCCCCTAGCTTTTAGTGGCTTTCAGCTCTAAGGAAAGTTCTTCCTATGTCTAGCTTCAGTCCTCACAGCTGCAACTTACCCTATTTCTCTAATGTTCTCCGTATGGTGCTCAAGTTAGATTGGAAACAGGTAAGGACTGGGGAGGCAGACAGATGCCACCCCACAGCAGGTCTGGCACTCAGCCAACATTCTCTGATAGGATTGAGTTCACTGTTAAAACAATGAAAATGTTCTGCCCCATGTGATAAAGAATAGCTGCTGGGAACCCTCCAAATATCCCCCACCACCACATCAGCCACACCAGTTCTCTCTCAGGACCCCCCACAACCCAGCAACACAACTAAGCAATTCAAGAGGCAATGCAATACCACCTCCTTTCAGCCTCCCTGAAACCTGTGTGTGTGGAATTTATCAATGCTCATGCCAAACCTATGGTTAAATGTTTTGAATTCCATCCCTATCCCAGGAGATCATGATTCTACATGTATGATCTATGTAGGACAGCAGGTGACCCATGGCGTGTTACATGTGGGTTCAGAATCTCTCGATGACTTGGACATGAATCTGGGTCACAAACTTGCACTTTCAGCGATAGCTCTTCACTTGCATACTTATTTGAGCACCTCACAGGGGGTTAGGAGTGGTGATAGTCACACTTGTGGCTGATTAAATAGTGATATCAGGTTATAGCTAGTCAACAAACATTTATTGAATGAAAACTACCAGTCAGGATACTGTGGCATTGTAGATACAACTATGGACACACAAACACATTCATTTATTCATTCATTCAACAAATATTTATTGACTGTCTACTGTGGATTGAACTCCAGGAACACAAAGATGAATAAGACAGTCCATGTCCTCATTCATAGTCTAGCCGGGGAATTACACTAATAAAGTTCTATAGCCCCAGCTGGTTTGGCTCAGTGGATAGAGCGTCGGCCTGCGGACTGAAGGGTCCCAGTTTCCGTTCCAGTCAGGGCACATGCCCAGGTTCAGGTTCGAACTCCAGTTCGGGGAGTGCAGAAGGCAACTGATCAATAATTCTCTCTCACTCTCTCTCTTTTTAAAAAATACATTTTATTGATTTTCCACGGAGAGGAAGGGAGAGGGATAGAGAGTTAGAAACATCGATGAGAGAGAAACATCGACCAGCTGCCTCCTGCACACCCCCTGCTGGGGATGTGCCCGCGACCAAGGTACATGCCCTTGACAGGAGTTGAACCTGGGACCCTTCAGTCCACAGACCGACGCTCTATCCACTGAGCCAAACCGGTTTCGGCGCAATTCTCTCTCTTGATTGATGTTTCTAGCTCTCTCTCCCTTCCCCTTCCTCTCTGAAATCAAGCAATAAATAAAACTCTAGATAAAGTACTATGGGGCTGCATTTCTGCTTTGTGAAATTCAGAGAAGACTTCACGGAAGGGGTGAAAATTAAGCTGAGCTGTGGAGAGTGACGAGGGCTTCACCAGGCAGAGAAGGGGAGAAGGTTGTTCCAAGCAAAGGTGTGAAGGCACAGAGGCCTGAAACACAGCGTGGTGCTTTGGGTGGGGTTAGGGGTAAGATGTAGTAGAAGATAAGCCTGGGAAGTTTGACTGGGGCTAGGTTGTAAAGTGTCTTGAAAGTCAAGCTAGGGAGGTTGTATTTCATGCTGTAAGCAGTAGGCATTCGTAGAAGCACTTGAAGCAGTTTACTACTTATTCGGGGGACAGACAGGGTCATGCAGGCTGAGCTAAGTGAACAGGCAGCCTTCACTCAGGCAACCAGACCGGCGAAGGTGTCTCCCACCTTCCCCTCTCTCCCCTCCGGTAAAAACAGGCTGTTACTGTGGTTCCCAGGCTGTGTGCTTCCCCCAAACACCCTTTACAGCCCCTGGGGTGAGACTAGCTCCTTCAGCTCCCTCCTCTCAGATTTCTGGTGTCCAGAGTCCACCCGCTTCTGCCTTAAGTCTCCTTTGCTTAGTGTAAGATTAACAGGAGACCGGGAGCCTGAATGGGTTGGATAGTGCCTGTGGCTTGTCAGGGTACGAGACCTACGATTTTCTTATCCCCCCAAGACTCCCCCTCTTCAGCAAAGGTAGCAGAGACAGAACCTGGAGAAAAACGTGGCCACATATCTTTCCTATTATACCATTCCCCATCCCTGCGACTCACCCCCTGTCAAAAGACTGACTTCTTGTCATACCCCTGCTCCATCCGCGCCCCCCCCCCCACCCGCCCCGCCCTCACCCCAAAGCGTGTGCACACCACCACCAGCATCAGGTCAAGCCACAAGCAATGTTGCCAAACACCCCAAGGGGTTATGCAACCAGCTTCCCGGGTAGGGTAGGGTAGGGTAGGGTAGTGCGGGTAGAGGTGGAACCAGGGCAGGGCCTTGGGTCCCAGAAGGAGCTGGCTGCCCTGCCTGCTTGCCTGCTGGTCTGACCGCAGTGGCCCCAGGAGGCGGGGGCAGGGCTGTCCCTTTATCAGTGCCCTGCAGTGTTACACCCGCCACCCCCTGGCTTCCTCTCTCAACAGACGGAAAGGGGAGGCAGCCACAGGGGACAAGGGGAGGGGTGGGTGTTATCCTAGGCAGCAGAGCCTGGCGGTTACCCCGGATGGGAGTAGGTAGTGCAGGGGGTCTGGGACCAGGGAATAGTGAGGCCCCTCTTAATGAGGGGCGGCGGAGGGGGGGGGGACGGGGAAGAAGAGAGGGGATATGAACTGAGGCCCAGATGGTGGGATCAGACCTTTTAAGCCATCCATTGTTTTTCCCTTGTTGCTCTAGTTGGGTGAGGATAAGATAGAAAAGTCATTGAGGAAGTTCTTTTCCACAGATAAGAATTCTTAGAGGATTGACTCAGGAGTTGAGGGGACGCTGAGGCCCACTCTCAGACCAAAACAGCTCGCTGTTGTGGAGAGTCCAGGGAGTTGTAGGGTTGAGGTTCCCACACCTGGTATTTTAGAGCTATGCCCTGCCAGCAGGGCCAAGCACTGAACCTAAAATAGATGAAGGCTGATAGATGAGTCCAGAATAACCCAGAAGAAATAACCCCGAGAGAGCAGTAGGTTGCCTGGTCTATAGTAGAATGAGAGAGGACCAGATCTTGGATCTGAAGACCTGAACTTGAATCCCTGCATTTATTAGCTATGTGGCGTTGAGCAACCCAACCTTGCTGAGTTTGTTTCCTCACCTGAAAAATGGAGATAATGATATTAATACTAATTTAGTGGAGTTGTTGTGTAGATAAAACGAAATCAATAAGAAAGTGACTCTCACCTGGCTGGTGTTGCTCAGTGGTTGAGCATGGACCTATGAGCCAGGAGGTTACCAGTTTGATTCCTGGTCAGGGCACAGGCCTGGGTTGTGTGTGGCCTTGATCCCCAGTGTGGGGCATGCCGGAGGCAGCCGATCAGTGATTCTCTCTCATCATTGATGTTTCTATCTCTCTCTCCCTCTCCCTTCCTCTCTTAAACCAATAAAAAATATATATTTTTTTAAAAGAAAGTGACTCTGTTATGATTTAGTGCCTCGGGGGCTTGAGGAACTCAGAACAGTCTATCTGGAAGACAGATTCTGATAGAAACATGTTTGGGACAGAAGCAAAGCCAGTGGGCAGCCAATTCGGGGAGAGAACCAGAATGCAACAGTGTTGGGGGGCCATGGGGTAAGGACAGTCGCAAGACTTCCAGGAACCAGCCCTCAGGCCATGGTGCTCCCACCCCAGCCATATTGGGCAGGGCCGGTTTCAGCCACACAACAGGCACGGTGCCAGCCTTATGGGCTTCAGTCATCTTCCAGGAACCCAGAACCCCTACCCTCACCCTATCCTGTTGCAATCCTCTGCAATGGGCAGAGCTGCCTAGGAAGTCCCGCCCTCTGCTCCATAGAGCATAGAAGGCTTGATGCTTATTTATTTCCTCCTTTTCGAGGCATCCTATTTATTCCAGCCTATCTTTGCTCCTGCTGCTCCCTCCACCAGAATACTCTTCTTGGCCCTATCTACCAACCCGAGGCCATGTGGAGTGGAAGAGAGGTCTGGCTGTGAGTCTCAGCCCTACACTTAGCAGTGTGGATTTGGGGAAATTGTTTAACCTCTTTGAGCCTCAGTTTCCCCTGGGTTTCCATCACAGGTTCCTGTGAGGGATCAGATGAGACAATGTTCAAACTGTGCTTATTCAAGAAGTATACTCATGTTGACTCCCTTCCTCTGGTCCACGCTCCAAGGCCCAGTTCTGTTCAAGTTTATCTTTGCAGCGCTTTTACTGCCTACCTCAGGTCACACACATGTTCCTCTTGTCTAATTCCTTTTGTAATTATTATAGGTATCAGAGAATTAGTGGCCTCATTTAAATATTTTCTTTTTTAATTGAACCATATTGTGTCTTATTATATCATCTTGTAATAATGATAGTGTAAACTGTATTGTATAAAATTTGTCTCAAATACCATAGTGTAATGATGGTTAAGAGCATGAGTTTTACAGTCAGAAAGGCCTGAACTTAAATCTTGGTCACTTTGAGATGTCAAGTTCTTTAATATCTCAGAACTTATTTTTACCCATCTGTAATTTGGGGATAATAATAATACTTATCTTTCATGTTATTGTGAGAAGTAAACAAGTTAAAAACTTGGTTTGTATGTTTAATTCAGTGATTCAGGGCCTTGGATATAGAAAGCATTGTTAAATGGCACATACAGGGTGGGTCAAAAGTAGGTTTACAGTTATTTGTATGAAAAATAATATAATAATTAATAAATAATAATACAAGAATAAACTCTGTGGCCCTCGCCAGTTTGGCTCAGTGGATAGAGCGTTGGCCTGTGGACTGAAGAGTCCCAGGTTCAATTCCTGGGTTGCAGGATCAATCCCCAGTAGGGGGCGTGCAGGAGGCAGCTGATCAGTGATTCTCATCATTGATGCTTCTATCTCTCTCTCCCTCTCCCTTCTTATGTGAAATCAATAAAAAAAACATTTTTTTTAGCCCTGGCTGGTTTGGCTCAGTGGATAGAGCTCGGCCTGCGGACTGAAGGGTCTCAGCTTCAATTCCAGTAAAGGGTACATGCCTGGGTTGTGCAGGAGGCGACTGATCAAGGTTCTCTCTCATCATTGGTGTTTCTATCTTGCTTCCCTCTCCCTTCCTCTCTGAAATCAATAAAAAATATATATATTTTTTTGCTCCCTGACCTGAATCGAACTGTGATATTTATATATTTTTAAATTGATTTCAGAAAGATAGAGAAAGGGAGAGATAGAAACATCAATGATGGGAGAATCATTGATCAGCTGCCTTCTGCACGCCCCCCACTGGAAACCCAGCCAGAAACCCAGCATGTTCCCTTGACTGGAATCGAACTGAGGACCGTTCAGTCTTCAGGTTGATGCTTTATCCACTGAGCCATACCAGCTGGGGCTTAATTTTATTTTTTAAATAATCCATCTACTTCCCTTCATATCCAGAACTACAAACTTGCAAAAATTGTTAACTTACTTGCCTACCCCTCCATTGAATTTTCTTAGGAAAAAAAACTTCACAAAACAATTTATGTTAAATCCAAAAAGTTAGTTTCTCCACAGCTATACCTGTGCAGCTAAATATTGATGGAGAAAAATCTCAGAATCTTGCTGACTAGTATCACTTTTCAATTTATGCCACCAAAACTCAACATTGCCAAGTAATTTCACATTTTCCTGGCAAATTCTCTTTTCTATTCTGCTCAATAATTATTTCACACCTTCTCTCTTCTAAAATTTTCAACACCTCCTTCATTTCTCTCTCAGCAGATGATCTTGTCTCATATTTCATTGATAAAATAGATGCAATCATACCGAAACCGGTTCGGCTCAGCTTTAGAGTGTCGGTCTGCGGACTAAAAGGTCCCAGGTTCGATTCCGGTCAAGGGCATGTACATTGGTTGCAGGCACATCCCCAGTAGGGGGTATGCAAGAGGCAGCTGGTCAATGTTTCTCTCTCATCGACGTTTCTAGCTCTCTATCTCTCTCCCTTCCTCTCTGAAAAAATTCAATAAAATATATATATTTCTAAAAAATAGATGCAATCAGATGAGACTGCCTTATTTAATACCAAATCCATCAGCTTACTTGCATCTATTCCCACATGCTTGGCCTTCTACCTAATCAAGATGAAAGTAGTATCCCCAAGCCCAGCTGGCATGGCTCAGTGGTTGAGCACTGACCTGTGAAGTAGGAGGTTAGAGGTTCAATTCCCCGTTAAGGCACATGCCTGGGTTTCGGGTTCAGTCCCCAGAGTGGGATCAACTGCAGGAAGCAACTGATCAATGATTCTCTTTCATCATCGATGTTTCTGTCTCTTTTTCCCTTCCTCTCTGAAATCAATAAAAATATATACATGTTTTTTAAAAGTATCCCTGTTCCTGAGTAAGGCCAAATCCTTTTAGTTCTGTAAAGAGGTGAGAAAATTAGATTCTTCTGAGGCATAGCCAACATTTAACTCCACACCACAGCAAGGTTGCCCTCTATACAGCTGACTATGTGGGTTCAGTGCTGAGAAAGAGTGAGAAAACAATTTAGAGGTAGAACTGAATCGCAAGGTGCAGACTTTTTAAAAAATATATTTTTAATTGATATTTTTCCAGAGAGGAAAGAAAAGGGATAGAGTTAGAAACACCAATGAGAGAGAACCATTGATCTGCTGCCTCCTGCATACCCCCTATTGGGGATGTACCCGTGACCAAGGTACGTGCCCTTGACCGACCAAGGTGCATGTCCTTAACTGGAATCGAACCTGGTACCCTTCAGTCCGCAGGCCAACGCTCTACCCACTGAGCCAAACCTGTTAGGGCGTAAGGTGCAGTCTTAAGAGTTCACCTAGTTAGAACTTCCAACCCATTCCCTCAGATGGAAGCAGCAGCTATATAACCTTAGGAAGCTTCCTCTTTGTGGTTTTAAGTTTCATTGCAGTCGTATGTTGGGGAGACACTTCTATACTTCAGAGATAAAGACAGATTGCTACTAAGTCAGAAAGATACTACCTTCTGTTTTCTCCTGAGTCCGATTTTACTGTTAGCGACTGCCCCCCTGAACACCCAAGACTTGAGATATCCTCCCCAATCTTCTCGGGGAAAACATGTGCCCACATCTCCAGGCCAACAGCTGTAGTGCCAACATTCTGCTGTCTGTGATTAGCACTTTTTGTGCTGTTTCCCATTCAGTAATCTATGATTGCTTTAGCAAGAGGCAGAGCAAGCAGGGGGAGGGGTTAGGGTTAGGCTGAGTGGTTAGCACCTAATCTAGGTGAACTATATGTGGCCCTAGGCAATTTGAATCACTTCTGAGTCTCTGATTTCACCCTAAAGTTGAAAAACAAAACAACAAAAACCTCCCTCACTATCTCTCTGAATATATATGAAATAAGGCTCCTTCTACACATGAGCTGATGGGTTGATAGGTTAATGTTAAGGTTAAGATGACCAGAATAGAAACGTTGATTTTTCTTCTTTTTAAAAAAATCTTTGTTGAAAGTATTACAGATGCCCCTCTTTCCCCCACCATTGACCCCTTCAAGCTTGCACTACCCCCTCACCCCCCTCCAACCCCTTGGCAGGCCTTCGCCACAGTACATATTGTCTGTGTCTATGGGTTATGTATATGTGCATATAAATTCTTTGGTTAATCTCTTCCCACCCTCCAACTTATTCATGTACCCCCACCTTCCCTCTGAGATTCTACAGTCTGTTCCATATTTCTATGTTTCTGGATCTATTTTGCTCATCGATTTACTTTGTTCTTTAGATTCTGTAGTTTCCACTTAATCTGCTGCCATTTCTGATTTTTCTTCTTTAAGAAGATCTGACTCTCAGCTTGAATGCTCAGAAACTGATTTGGTCAAATAATTTATCTTGTAAGAACTCACTTATGCTGACCAAACTTGAAAGAGCATATGGTTGATTTATAGTGGCCTAGACAATCCTATTGGCTGATCAAAATATTTGACCATTTTGGTCAAATAAAATGGTCAAATATTTTGATCAGCCAATAGGATTGTCTATCAGACCATCAAACCTCAGAGGGAAAGCAGGAGAGGGTGGGGTAATGGGGAGAGATCAACCAAAGAACTTGTTTGCATGCATATAAGCATAACCAATGAACACAGACACTACTAGATAGGTGAGGGCACGAGTGGGGGGTGGGTAGGTGAGGCAATAGGAAAAGAAGGACAAATATGTAATACCTTAATCAATAAATAAAAATATTTAAAAATATTTTATCAGTTTGGAAATCAAATATAATAATTAAAAGGTTTCTTAGTGAACAATAGGAATTAGTTGGATTTTTTAAAATCCTCACCCAAGGATATTTTTTCATTGATTTTATTTTATTTTAAACTTAGCTTTGCTTTTTTTTTTTTTTTTAAATATATATTTTATTGATTTTTTTTTACAGAGAGGAAGGGATAGGGGTAGAGAGTTAGAAACATTGATCAGCTGCCTCCTGCACACCTCCTGCACACCTCCTACGAATGTGTCCGCAACCAAGGTACATGCCCTTGACTGGAATTGAACCTGGGACCATTCAGTCTGCAGACTAATGCTCTATCTACTGAGCCAAACCAGTAAGGGCTTAGCTTTGCTTTTAAAAAAATATATATTTTTAAATTCATTTCAGAGGGTGAGAGAGAGAGATTGAGAGGAGAGAGAGAGAGAGAGAGAGAGAGAGAGAGAGAGAGAGAGAGAGAGATCAATGATGAGCCAGAATCATTGATTGACTGCCTCCTGAATGCCCCCATACTGAGGATGGAGCCCACAATCCAGACATGTGCCCTTGACTGAGATCGAACCCCAGACCCTTCAGTCCACAGGTTAATGATCTAGCCACTTAGCCAAATTGGCTAGAGCTAGTTGGGCAGTCGGACATCCCTCTCGACCCAGGACTGCCGGCTCCTAACCACTCACCTGCCTGCCTGCTTGATTGCCCTAACTACTCTGCATGCTGGCCTGCTCAACCCCAACTTCCCCCCTGCTGGTCTGCTAACCCCCAATGGCCCTGCCCTCCACCAGCCTGATCACCCACAACTGCCCTCCCCTCTTTGCCTCTAACCACCTCTACCTCAGCCCCACCAGAGAATGTCCAGAAGAACTCCATATTGCCCTTTTATTAGTATAGAGGCCTTGTGCACGGGTTGGGGCTGGCTGGTTTGCCCTGAAGGGTGTAACGAACCAGGGTGGGGGTTTCCTTGGGGTTTGGGGCGGCCTGGGTGAAGGGCTTGTGGTGGTTTGCAGGCTGGCCACGCCCCTATGGGGTGAGGGTCCCCTTGGGGATGCGTAGCCAGCCTGAATGAGGGGCTGAGGGCCGTTTTCAACTGGCCACACCCCCTTCAGGGTGGGGGTACCCATTGAGGTGCCTGGCCAGCCTGGGTGAGGGGCTGAGGGCTATTTCAGGCTGGCCACACCCCCTTCAGGATGAGGGTTCCCACTGGGGTGCCTGGCCAGCCTGGGTGAGGAGCTGAGGGACATTTCAGGCTGGCCACACCCCTTCAGGGTGGGGGTACCCATTGAGGTGCCTGGCCAGCCTGGGTGAGGGGCTGATGCTTCCAGCCTCTCCTTTTTTTTTTTTTTCCCCCAGTACCTCCTTGAGCAGAGGCCAGTTCCAGCTGGAAGCAGGCATTTAGGATTTATTTCTATAATTGTAACTTTGTAGTCTTGAGCGGAGGTCAGGGCTGGCCAGGACAGGTGGGAAGCTTGGCTTCCTCCATCACCGGGGGCAACCCAAGCTTCTTTTTTTTTTTTTTTTAATATATTTTATTGATTTTTTACAGAGAGAAAGGAGAGAGATAGAGAGTTAGAAATATCGATGAGAGAGAGAGTCATTGATCAGCTGCCTCTTGCACACCCCCTACTGGGGATATGCCCGCAACCAAGGTACATGCCCTTGACCGGAATCGAACCTGGGACCCTTCAATCCCCAAGCCGACGCTCTATCCATTGAGCCAAACCGGTTTCGGCGGCAACCCAAGCTTCTTGTTTGCTCCAGCTCCATGGTCGTCACCATCTTTCTTGGATTAATTTGCATACTTGCCCTGATTGGCTGGTGAGTGTAGTGGAGGTACGGTAACTTTGCATGTTTTTCTTTTATTAGTGTAGTTAAGTCTAGGGGTCCAATGCAAAAATTCATGCATGTTGAAAGGAACTATGGGCAGTGAGGCTGCAGTCGGCACAGGGTGGGCCTCGAACCATCCTCCATGCCCCCACCTGGCCCCTCCTGCCACAGTCCCCGGTCACCTGTCTGCTAGCATCCCTGCTCCTGCCACTCCCACTCCCACGTGCTGATGGCTCTGGCCCCACTTGCTTCCACTGAGGGCACAGAGCAATTGGGGCCAGTACCAGCAGCAGGTGCGAGGGGCAGTTGCTGCTCCAATCACCCCTCAGGAGCACGGGGAGGTGGAGAAGCCCTCAGGGGCTATTGGAGCTGGCAGCCACCGCTGCACGTGGTGACAGCACCAAGTGATTGAGGCCGGCACTGGCACTGACAACAGGTGCCAGCAAAGAATTTGTAGGAACTGCCAGAGGCTTGCCCCAATGACAGTATCAGCACTCCACCTTTGTCTGGTGCCCCCGCTCACCTGCTCCATCATCCTGCTGCAGCTGATGACTGCCATGTTCTGTCCTCCCTCCCTCGCAGTGGTCAGTGCACGCAGTGGTCAGCTACCAGTTGTTTGGGGACTGGTCTATTTGCATATTAATTTTTTATTATATAGGATATTCACTTGGGTTGGCCAAACAAGAAATCATTCTATAAATGTCTTTAGAAAAAAAATTTTTGGTTGGAGGGGGAATTCTATGCAGATAATCTCCCCCTTCTCTGAAGGCAAGGTATAATTCAACTGACTGGGTTTCAGCTCCAAGTTAATATAATTGATTCTGTTTATGTTCACTCCAGCCATTTTATTTTAGTTGATTGGATTAGAGTTTGATTGTCGTAGGGCTCCAGCCATTTTACTTTAGGTGATTAGGCTACTAGAGCTTTAGGTATACTGTATTGATGGAATTATGCTTGCCTGAAACTACACCAGGTCATTTACTACTTTCACATATGGCTGATCTCACCCATTACACTTTGACTTTTTCTAATTTCACTTATACACAATCGGAAAACACAGATGTTTACATTATGATTCATAACAGTAGTAACATTACAGTTATGAAGTAGCAACGAAAATAATTTTATGGCTGGGGGTCACCACAACATGAGGAACTGTATTAAAGGGTTGTAGGACAGTAGGGTAACACATATTGATACTTTTCTTCTGCTCTTTCCTCTATGTTCCCTTTGCCTGGAATGTTCTTTCCCCAGATATTCTCGTGGTTCATTCCCTGACTCCTTTCAGGTTTTTTGTGTTGTTTTTTTTCCCTAATAATTTTTTATTGTTGAAAGTATTACATATGTCCCCTTTTCCCCCCCATTGACCTCCCTCCAGCCTACTCCACCATCTACCCCAAGCCTTCAGCACCCTACTGTCTGTGTCCATGGGTTATGCATATATGCATACAGGTCTTTGGTTGATTACCTCCCATCCACCCACCCTCCTCCCCTTCCCTCCTAGGTTCCATTTGAAGCTGTTCCATGTTTCCAGTCTCTGGATCCACTTAATTCATCAGTTTATTTTGTTACTTAGGTTTCACCTATGAGTTCGATCATATGATACTTGTCTTTCTCTGACTTATTTCGCTTAGCATGATTGATTGATTTTTTTTCAACCTTCTCTTCTAATTCACAGATTCAGTCCTCAGCTTCCTCTAATCTTCTGTGTATTCCTTCGAATGTGTCCTTTGTGTTATGCCATTCTTTATTTCTGACTGTTCTTTTTTCATAGTAACTATATATTTTTTCATGCTGTTGAGCATCTTTACCATCATTACTCTGAACTCTTTTATTTTTATTTTATTTATTTTATTTTATTTTTATTGGTTTCAGAGAGGAAAGGAGAAGGCGAGGGAAAGATAGAAACATCAATGATGAGAATCATTGATCGGTTGCCTCCTGTATGCTTCCCACTTGGGATCGAGCCAGCAACCCTGGCATGTGCCTTGACCAGAATTGAACCCAGGACCCTTCAGTTCACAGGCTGACTCTCTATCCACTGAGCCAAACCAGCTAGGGCTGAACTCTGTTTTACATAAATTTCTAATCTCTGCTTCATTTATCTCTTCTGGAGAATTCTCTTGTTCTTTCATTTGGGGGTTATTTCTTTGTTCCTCATTTGAGATGTCTGTTTGGGTTTGTGACTATGTTTTAGGTAAATCCTCTATGCCTCTCAAATCTAGTGTAGGACAGTGTAAAAGTCTTTCTGATTAATTAAATCAGGCAAAGACTCAAAGCCTCCAAAGACTGCCTCTGTTTACAGACTGATGAAGCATGTCTCAGATGGCAGGTCTGGTGAGTTAGAATGATGTGTTAAAACATGACTATGACCTGAGTCAATGATGGCAGCAAGGAGAAATGTCCATTTCCACAAGCAAAGATGCCAATTTTGACTTTTTTTAAAAAGATGATTTTTCTCCTTTTAAAATAGCATCCAAACATTTTATTTTATTTATATATTTTATATTTTTTATTTTTATTGATTTCAAAAGGAAAGGAAAAGGGGGAGAGAGATAGAAACATCAATGATGAAAGAGAATCATTGATTGGCTGCCTCCTGCAAGCCCCTCAATGGGGATCAAACCCACAACCCAGGTCTGTGGAATTAAACCTGGGACCTTTCCGTTCGCAGGCTGATGCTCTATCCACTGAGCCAAACCAGGTAGGACACTCCCAGACATTTTAAAATATATATGTATATTTTATTGATTTTTTTACAGAGGAAGAGATAGGGATAGAGAGTTAGAAATATCAATGATAGAGAATCATCGATCAGCTGCCTCTTGCACACCCCCTACTGGGGATGTGCCTGCAACCAAGGTACATGCCCTTGACCGGAATCGAACCCGGGACCTTTCAGTCGTCAGGCCAACGCTCTATCCACTGAGTCAAACCGGTTTCGGCACACCCAGACATTTTCAGTAAATTGTTTGTAATCATATATCCATCTTTTTAATATATACATTTACAGTTTGACCCTTGAACAATGCAGTGGTTAGAGGTGCTGACACCCTGTGCAGTCAGAAATCCAGGTATAATTCTTGACTTCCCCAAACTTAATGTTGACCGGAAGCCTTACCAATAACACAAACAATTTATTAACCTATTTTGTTTTCTATGTATTATATATATAATCTTATAATAAATAAGCTAGAGAAAAGAAAATGTTATTAAGAAAATCAAATATATTTCCAGTATTTATTGTAACACACACACAAAAAAATGGAACTGTGCAGTTCAAACCCAGTCTGTTTCACTGTTTCAGGGTCAACTGTGTGTATATAATATATGTATATTACATATATAGTGGGGAGACATATGCATGTTCCATTTGATTGGTTCTTAAAGATTTTCCATTTGGAGAAGGGATGGGAGCAAAAGGAACAAGAATGATCATAGAACTTTTAAAAATATATATATTTTATTGATTTTTTACAGAGAGAAAGAGAGAGGGATAGAGAGTTAGAAACATCGATGAGAGAGAATCATTAATCAGCTGCCTCTTGCACACCTTCTGGGGATATGCCCACAACCAAGGTACATGCCCTTGACAGGAATCGAACCTGGGACCCTTCAGTCCACAAGCTGACACTCTATCCACTGAGCCAAACCGGTTTTGGCAAGAATGACCATAGAACTTAAATGCGAGGTTTCCATTTTTCAGAAGTGGCAGCTGTAATCCAGAGAGGGTACAAGGACTTGCCAGAATTCTCCCACTTATTAAGGCAAAGTCATGGCAAGAATTAATGTGTCCCATCCAGTTAGTGGTCTTCCCCCTACTACACGGTTACCCAATAGGCTCTAGAGCTAAGAATCAGCCATCTACTAAAACAATGTTTGACTATTAAAATTTGTCAAGTTAAAAGAAAAGAAAAAAATTTGTCAAGTTACTTCACAATCAAAGAAAGAGGAGCCAATCTCCTCCCCAACGAACCTACATCACACACTTTTCCTCTTCACGGTCTCTATAGATCATCTGGAATTGGTGTAGGGCATTTAAGATAGGACCAGAACAGCCTATACCACAATCAGAGAAATGAATTGTGGGTAAGAACATGGTTTTAGAACCAGACTCCTTGTGCTCAAATGTATGTATGGCTGCCAATTAATACTTGTATGACCTTAATTAGATTATTTAACTGCTCCCAGCTCCACCATTCTCATGTACTTAGTAAGGGTTTTAAACAGTATTAAATAATGTATTAAGATTTTCATGTGCAGGACCCATAATAAGTGGTCAATAAATGTTAGTATTATCATTAGGCTGCCAAGCCAAGGATAACCTTGTGATGCCAGGCACAATGCTTAACGTCTGAACAACTCCCGGATGGGAATAGATAAAGGCTAAGCCCTTGCTTCTTCCAGACATAAGGCTTGTCACCTGGAATTTTACTGGAACACCCCATACACTCCTTCATAGTAAATGCTACTTCAGTAATTTGTTTTGTATTGTTCAATACTTCACTCTTAGGCCCTCTGACTCCTCTCTGAAATTATTATAAAAACTCCTGGGTAGTTTTGGATGCCTTTCTTAGGGGAACTCCTAAAGACATAATATCAGAGATGGCAGATAGCTCTGGGCATATAGGAGGATGGGGGGGGGGGGGCGGTGAGTGTGTGTCAGGGACCAAAGAACAGATGACTAGGAGAAAGTTAAACGTTTTTTAAAAATAAGTTTTTATTTACTTCGTTTATCTTTTTTTTTTAATTGACTTTAAGAGAAAGAGGGAGGGAGAGGGATAGAGAGATAGCAACACTGATGGAAGAGAAACATCATTCATGGACTGCCTCCTGCACACCCCACATAGGGGATGTGCCCGCAACCAAGGTACATGCCCTTGACCAAAATCGAACCTGGGACCTTTAGTCCGTAGAACAACAATCTATCCACTGAGTCAAACCGGTTTCGGCAAAAGTTAAACTTTTTTAAAAAATGTATCTTTATTGTGTAAGGTATTACAGATGTCCCCCTTTTCACCCCATTGACCTCCCTCCTTCCCACTCCTGTCCTCCCACCGCACTATTGTCTGTGTCCATGGGCTATGCATATATGCATATAAGTTCTTTGGTTGATCTTAAAACCTTTCCCTATTGTGAAATCCCTGCATTCAGTAAACTTCTCTTTTCTCATTTTGCAACGGCTCGTCCCCAATGGAGAACCGCAGACTCTACTCCCTACAGCCTTCTTTATCGCGGACCCTTTACCCCTCTGTCCCTCCTACATTCTCCTCTCTGCTTCTCCAGAGCCTAGTAAAATAAAATTTGCTTTTTACAAACTCTCTGGGTCCTTTCCTGGGTCTAGCACAGCCTGGCACTCCATGTCCGGGAGATTATTACTGTAGCAATCAACTTTCTGGAGACTTGGTGTATGTAGTTAACACTTTGGGCAACACTTGGCTTTGTGCAGCCTTTCTGTGAAGATGCTTAAGTGATCTGAACGAATGTGAGGGAAAAGCAGCAGTGTTCGCCAAAGCAACCGTGGATATCAAGAGAGAGCTCTTGGAATAGGGATTAGGGTAGGATTCTGATGGGAGCTGCCAGTTTTGAAGGCTAAGGAGACATAGCGCCCCCTAAAGGAAGTGCGTATTAAAGCTGCTAAATCGGGGGACGATCTCACGTGCTCTTCGCCCTGCCAATTGAAAATTACTATTCGCTTCCTCTGTTCCCCATGGAAACAGCCCCGCCCCATGGACCGCCCGCCTCATTCCGTTATGAGGTTTTGGCATTTTATTGGGTGTTTCAGCTGACAATCAAATACCTGCGTCTTACGGCTGGACACCTTGCTTTCGCTAAGCAAACTAGTGCATTTATTGGTCCATACAGCAATCACTGGCACCCGGCAGGCCAATAACCCCCATGGTAGGCGGGGCCTAATGAGGGCGTCGGGCCAATCAGCGGCGGCGTTGTTTTTTGCGGCTCCACGTCGGCACCAGCTGCGGGGCAAGATGGAGGCGCTGATCTTGGTAGGAGCCGGGGCAGCGGAGATGCTGCGGTGTCCAGAGGGGCCGGGAGTCGGGGTTCAGGCTGATTGGGAAGGGTTAGAGAGGGGAGTTCCGGGTAACACTCTGGGGCCGAAGGTTCGGCCAGGCCCTGAAGAGCGTGTGGCCTAGAGCAGGAGCTAAAGCCTCGGTTTAAAGTAGGAAGCTCTGCCGGGGGGAAGGTGGAGTTGGTGGAAAGTTGAAGGGAGCACAGGGAGTCCTTAGGACGCCAAGGTTCACGAGCGAACTGAATTGGGATCTTTCAGGGGTCCCCGATTCTGAGTCTTGTGGATGAACTCCTGATTGGAGTTTCCCCAAATCTCCTAACTCGCCCCAAATTGTAAGAATAGAGTGCAGGTTTCTTCTGCGACTTGTCACAGTTTGACAATTGCCTTTCGCATTCCTTCAGAAAACTGTTTTCTTTTTACTTCGGTTTCCTGTTAATCCACTTTATATAGATTTGTCATGATAAAGGATCAGTCTTCCATCCAAGTTCTGGAATTCCTGGTAGAGTTAGGAACATTTTTCCTGTCTCCTTATTCTGCTCTCCTTTTTCCTACCCATATAAACTTTAGGAAATTATTCCTGTAGGATCTGGGATGCTAACTCTTTCTTAGGCTATAGGAGAATTTTGGTGGTTAAAGGGGTGTATGTCCATATGGTCTTTTATACTTGTTCTAACAAATAAAGCACTATTACCTCTTTTAAAATTGGACCAGAGAATTTCTCTCAAAAGTGCCCCATCTTGCCCTACCCGGTTTGGCTCAGTGGATAGAGCGTCCTCCTGTAGACTGAAATGTCCCAGGTTCGATTCCGGTCAGGAGCATGTACCTTGGTTGCGGGGATGTGCAGGAGGCAGCTGATTGATGTTTCTCTCCCAATGATATTTTTAACACTTTCCCTCTCCCTTCCCCTCTGTAAGAAAAATAAAAAAGACCCCATCTGTCCCGCAGTTTGGAGGTGTGTATGGGAATTTAGCTCCCAGATCCTTGCTTTGTTGAGTTGAACTCTAGGCCTTTTTCTTTCCTTCAGCTCTAATACATGTACACATTCAGATCTTCACCAGGTAAAAGAGAACAACAGTTTCAGTTACCTTTTTCAAAATATCAAAGAGAGATAATTGGTCAAGTCTAGGTAAAAAGCTTAAAATTTGAGTAGTTTTTTTTTAAATTTAATTTGAGTAGTTTTTAATGACATATTTTCTGTCCCAAGTAGTTAATCACTGTTAATCAGTTAACAGATGTGGGGTAAGTTCTAGGGAATTGGTTTTTTTGGAAGTTCTTAGAAATTTTTAGACTTTTCCTACATCTGTTTAGAAGGGAGCCTGTTTACAGGTAAATGAGTGAAAGAGATGATACTTGGGGAGCTGTGTGTAATGGTTATATGTAAAATCTCTTACATTTTCTCTTACCTCACTTCTCTGTCTCTGCTTCCTTAGTGAAGTATATTTCAACCTGCTGCTTTTATTCATTTTAATCTGTACTTAAGATGCCACTTTCACAGATCCCTGATAACCCGGTCAAGTACTCCACCCCTGAACTTTGCTTTAGAAACCGCACTGATTTTGGCCAGCTGGTGTGGCTCAGTGGTGGAGCCCTCAGGAGGCCACAGTTTGATTCCCAGTCAGGGCACATCACATGCCTGGGTTGTCACTGCATTCCCAGTAGGGGGCATGCAGGAGGTAGCCAATCAGTGAGTTTCATCATTGATGTTTCCATCTCTCCCTCTCCCTTCCTCTCTGAAATCAATAAAAATATAAAAACAAAACCTATACCGATTCTTTGTCATGATGAACCTTTGTAGTGGAGTTAGGAGAAACTAGCTTATAGGGAGAAGGGCTTGCTCAAATAAGTACCTGGTCAAAACTAGATTAGATTTTGATTCCCAATCTCTGACTAATTCTCTAATATCACCTTATCATCAGCTTCCACCTCTTCAATAATAAAATTGTACTTTGACCATTAGTTATATAAAGTACCAACTGGTATCAATTCTTGTGCTGATCTCCAGAGTTCTTAGAATATTAAACTAGTATTTTCCTTTATCTGTGTCAGCTCTTTACAACCTTCCCCCCCCCCCCTCTTTATAATTTCAATATATTTTGGGCTGCCAATAAAGAATTTATATACCCTTCTCACCATTCTAACTCTTCACAATAGGAGTTCCAGGAGAAAATTAAGCCCAATGACCTGAGACATTATATGTAATGAATCAACTTTTCTTTATCACAATGGCACTAGTTCTGTAACATGCTTCAGAGAAGTGAGAAAATAGTCGTGGAAATAATTGTCAGCATTCAGTGGTTCAGATGAGGAGCCCTTGTTGGGATTTAGGTGATATTTCCTAAGTTTTTCTTTTTTTAAAGTTTTTCATATATATATATATATATATATATATATATATATATATATTATTGGTTTTTCACAGAGGAAGCGAGAGGGATAGAGAGTTAGAAACATCGATGACAGAGAATCATCGATCAGCCGCCTCTTGCACACCCCCTACTGGGGATGTGCCCACAACCAAGGTACATGCCCTAGCCCGGAATCAAACCTGGGACCTTTCAGTCCGCAGGCTGACGCTCTATCCACTGAGCCAAACCAGTCCTGGCTTCCTAAGTTTTTCCTTCTCTTCTCACTACCCTCACACACTGGCCCACAAAATTTAGCTCCCTCTGGTTCAGAATCATCCTTCCTCATTGCTCCTTTTATTCTCCTCCCCTCTTCTGTCTACTCAGCAGTGTCTCCTGATTCTTAGTTCACCATCGTCATTATGAAAATTATGAAGAATTCTTGGATCTGAACTTAGCTTTCTTCTGAACTAAAGAGTTTACTGTAACTACATAGTATTTAACCAGCCACTCCCTAGAAAGGGAGACAACTTCTAAAGTTCCTTTACGCTTTCTCCTTTCACTTAAAAATTACAAATTTTTAGAGAGAGAAACATGGATGTGAGAGAGAAGGTTCATTAGGCTGTTTCCTGCATGCCCCTTACTGGAGATCGAGCCCACAACCCAGGCATGTGCCCCAACCAGGAATCAAACACTGAACTCCTCTCCTGGTCCATAGGTCAATGCTCAATCACTGAGCCATGTGACTCACATTTTTATTACCCGGTTTGGCTGAACCTCTTCAGAAATCTGATCAAAGCATATTCTATCCTCACCTCTGCAACCACATAGCTGTAGAATATTGAGAAGAGGTCAAGAAGCTAGAGGAGATCAAGAAGAACCATCAATTGAAATTTGACCTGATTATAAGTATATCTAAATATCACTAGGTTCTCTGCATTTAAGGATTTTACAATGAGTCACATTTCTTTTTGTTTTGTTTTTATTTTTTTGTTTGTTAATCCTCCCCAGAGGATATTTTTCCATTGACCTTTTTGAGAGAATGGAAGAGAGAGGGAGAGACAGAGAGAGACGTTGTTGTGGGAGAAACACATGGATTGGTTGCCTCCTTCATGAGCCCTGACTCTGGCCCAGGCTGTGGAGGACCCCGCAACCACAGCACATGCCCTCGCCCAGAATCGAACCTGGGAACCCTCAGTCTGCAGGCCGACACTCTATCCACTGAGCCAAACTGGCCAGGGCACATTTCTATCTTTAATAGTCCAGCCCTAGCTCTCAAGCACATTCATCTAATTTTCTTAGGTGTTCTTGTAGTCTCTAAGGAAACAACATTTCATCTCCTCCTCTTCCCGGTAGTTAATAATGGTGGTTCCAGCCTGCATCTGTGGACTTAGCTTTCTCTCTCCTGCTGTTTTCTCCTGGTTATCCCTTGTGAATGAAAAGGGATCCCTTCAGGTCACCATTCTCTTTTAATAACCTATGGAAACTTCAAGATAAAGGCTTATCCCCTTCCTCCTTTGGTTTACCTTTTTTCTCAAAACTGAATTATTCCAGCAGACTAGATCCTTAGATCTTCATATATTTCATTTCTCAATCCTCTTTGGATTCACTTTCAGAATGCTTTTCCAGTGCTTTATGGACCAGACTTCTTGTTTGTATTTTTCTCTCTCCCCTTAATAACATTTTTATCCAAAAAGAAAATTACCAAATCCCGAGTTGTAAACCTCATTCAAGCATCAGGGCATCCAAAGTGCACAAGAGTATGCATATATGGAGGAGGAAACTATGCAGAATACATCAGCGAGTCTTAAAGGTTGATATTGCTCTGTGGCCTTCGCTCCCTGAATCATCTTAATGGGGCTTTTGTTAAATTCCTTTGGCACTAACAGTAGAGGTACTTGGCCTAAATGTCCCCTCCTCCTGCTCTGGGCAAAGGTATCAATTACATTAAGCCCCCAAAGCACTCCCATCTCCTTCCTGGCAGTCCCCTGTGCCCCTCTCCCAGCTGTGTCCTTGCTGGTGCCTGGCCCCTCCATTTCGTTAGGAGGAACAATCTCCTCGCTCCTGCACTGTGGAGATATATTTCTCAGCCAGGGCGCGAGCAGTGCCAGCACTGCCCCCGGTGAGGTCCCTGGCAGCCATAAAAATTTTTATTGTGATTATGTTGGTGTCGGGGTGTCCATCTGGGTTATTGCACACCTAGTTTAATTGATTGAAGTTTAATTTATTGACACTTCAAATTAAATGATCAGAATAAACTGTGCTGTTACTCTGGCCGGCTTGTTTTAATGGTTGATTGCTGGAAGCAGACCTCGGCTTGAACTAAAACCCCTAAAGAGCAATTGACGCTGCTTCTAACTCTCCCCATGTCTTGCCCTCCAAGAAGACCTCGTTATAGATTTCCGACGTATTTATATATATATATTTTCCCTCTCCTTCACAGTGGTGGGAAAGAGTTGGTCCCTGGCAAGGTATAAATTACATCAAAGGTCTAGGGGAGCTGTCACGGTCAAAAGAGGAGGAGGGGGTCTCCACATGAAGAGAGCCAGGTCCTGAGAAGCCAGATCTTCCCTGGGAGGTAGAGGATGAATGCAATTATCCAAATATTTGAAGGAGCATAATGGCAGATTTAAAGTCTTTCTCATACTTGCTACTGTTTTTTACTTTGCTCCATCAACATGTCTTCCTTAGACAGGATATTGACAAGTAAACTAGTTATAGAAAAGGGAACTAAAGAAGCAAATAAAGGATAGAACAGGAATAAAGAATCAGTGCCTAACTACCCATTTATGTTAGAATAATCAGAAAGACAAAGGCAGAATGCTCACAGGCAGCCGATGAAGACGGATTGGGAGGTTAAGTCCATGAACATTTTAAGATGCCCCTACTGGCAAGGACCCACCCATATTCTGCCTCCCGATTGTGCCCCGAATAGGCTTTCTCCCAGATCGGAGTTCCTCTGTCCTTAGGTTCCTTAGCCTGGTCACCGCTTCTGGTGTGTGACCACATCTCTTCAGGAAATCTTTCCTGATGTGTATGTAACCTGAATCTGTGTGCTGTAGATGAAGCCTAGGTCTTCTTTGACTTTTTTTTTTAATATATATTTTATTGATTTTTTACAGAGAGGCAGGGAGAGGGATAGAGAGTTAGAAACATCGATAAGCTGCCTCCTGCACACTCCCCAACTGGGGATGTGCCAGCAACCAAGGTACATGCCCTTGACCGGAATCAAACCTGGAACCCCTGAGTCCATGCTCTATCCACTGAGCCAAACTGGTCAGGGCTTGACTTTTTTTTTTTTTTTTTTTTAATATATTTTTAAATTGATTTCAGAGAGGAAGGGAGATGGAGAGAGAGAAAAAACATCAGTGATGAGGGAGAATCCTTGCTCAGCTGCCTCCCGCACACATCTCACTGGGAATTGAGCCTGCAACCCGGGCATGTGCCCTGACCAGGAATCGAATTGTGACGTCCTCGTTCATAGGTCGATGCTCAACCACTGAGCCACCAAGGCCGGGCCTTATTTGACTTTTTGCCTTTCCCATTGTCAAGGCGGATGATCCCCCTTACATCCCGTTGGCCTGGAAAGTGCTGTCTGCCAATCTTCTCCCTCCTTTTCTCTTGTGTAGTCTTTAGAAGACTGGAACTAGGAGAGAGGCTAGCGATTCTGCCTCAAGGGTTGTTTGAGGGAGCAAATAGATTGAAAGATGAACACGGAGGCTATCGATTCAGTCTTTTTAAGACTAGCTTTTTGGTGCTCACTTCAACAGCCCATATACTAAGATTGGAATGATACAGAGATTACTTGCATGGCCCCTGCACAAGGATGACACGCAAATTTGTGAAGTACTCCATGTTAAAAAAAAAAAAAAAAAAGGCTAGCTTCTTGTTTTCAGGAGCAGATGGAGGGGAGGGGAGAGTTGGGAATAAATTAGGATACCGATCATGATCAAGGACTCATCAGAAATGGATCTATCCCCATTTGATTTTTCCCTTTGCTGAGTGATATTTAAATGAGGGCTCTGAATTACCAAACTGGGAAAGCAGAATGTTCTAATGTTGCCCCCAAGCCTCAGGTGCAGAGTGCTCTGATTTCTGCTTGTTCAATTCCTTTCTCTTCCTAGTAAGTGCTGCTTGCTTTGTCCTACATTCCTGTAATTGTTTCACTGCCATAATAGTGTAAGAATTAGGGACTGTGTGACCTCGGGGCATAAAATTCTCTAGCAGACTGGCTTTCTGAATTTTAATACAGGAACAGCTTGGTTATCCTTGTCCTGCCTGTCTCAGAGCCACCAAATGTGGTCTTCAAAAGCTCTAGGGGTGTGGTGCTGACCTTTGCTTCCTTTGCTGGCTGTGTTAGTTTTATCAATCATATTTATTTATGAAGGCCACACATTTTTTTCCTGTTTTTAAAAATATATATATTTTTTTTATTGATTTCAGAGAGGAAGGGAGAGAGATAGACACGTCAATGATGAAAGAGAATCATTGGTTGGCTGCCTCCTGCACACCCCCTCCTGCAGATCAAGCCAGCAACCTGGGCATGTGCCCTGACTGGGAATCGAACCTGACACATAGGTAGATGCTCAACCATTGAGCCACATTAGCCAGGCGGCCACACACATGTTTATTGAAGTCATTAATTGAGAGTGATTTATCAAAGTATCACTCATTTCCCTCTTTTTTCATTCCCTCCCCACACCTTATTCAAAGAGAATCTAATTTAAATCTAAACTTCGGTCTATGAACTTCTTCAAATCATAACAATTTGTGAATGTGTATTTTTCTGGTAACAAGGTCCAAAAATTTCATAAGCTTATCAAAGGGGTCTGCTCTACTTCAAGAAAGGTGTTCACATGAACTGATCTAGCTCAGGCCTCTCATTTCTCCAGCGAGGAAGCTGAGTCCTAGAGAAACGTAGAACTTGATGTAATGGATGGCAGATCCAGACTCTCGTACAAGGATTTCTTTGGAGTTGAGAGACATTTTCTCCTGTAGTGTCAGAATTCTTAGTAACTGCGTTCACGTTTTGTATCTATTTTCAGACATGAAGATTCTTTCTAGATATCTCTTCTGCCAGTTCTTCCTTCCCATGACATGCTCACTTTCCTGTGTATAACCAATGTTTGGTCTTGTGTCATCCAGTTCTGTGGTACCTGTGGCTCCTGAGCATTCTTTCCTGAGCTGTGCTTCTTGAATCTAAGAATCCAGTGGGTAGCATATGAAAACTGCTCCTCCCTGTCAAAGCATTTACCTAATTATTTTCATTTGAAGTCCCTAGGCTTGTGGCTGGCAAATTGGAGCCCTGAGTCCCAGGGGAGCTTTTCATTGTCAACAAGTCGGCACAGAGTCAGGGAACAAATACCTGTGTAGGCCATGTAGAGCAGGGATTGATATCTAGGAATTTCTCCTAGTTTTTACTGTCTTGGCTTTACTTTATAAATAGGATTGAAGGAAGAGCATCTTGTTTCTAGTTGATAAAGATCTGTTACCACGCCAGAGTACTACTTTTTGGCATGACCATAAAGATTTCTTTATAAGTGGGGAATGAAGAACTTTCTAGGAATCTCAACCAGATTCTTGCTTGTGCCCTTTCAGCTCTGTGAATAGCATCCTCCGACTTCTCAAAGGCTTCTTGGTTTCCCTCCTCCAAATGAATCAAATAAAGTAATTAGAGCCCCCAAATATCCTGTCTGCCTGGACACTCCCCCAAACACCCCCCAGTCATCTTCTGATGGCGTATCTATGACCTTACCTCAGAGTGTTCTTTTACTATATACATTGTGAACACAATTTAGTGCGTTTTTAAAAATAAAGAACACACTAGTCGCCGAAACCGGTTTGGCTCAGTGGTAGAGAGCATCGGTCTGCGGACTGAAAGGTCCCGGGTTTGATTCTGGTCAAGGGCATGTACCTTGTTTGCGGGCACATCCCCAGTAGAGGGTGTGCAAGAGGCAGCTGGTCGATGTTTCTCTCTCATCGATGTTTCTAGCTCTCTATCTCTCTTCCTTCCTCTCTGTAAAAAATCAATATATTAAAATAAATAAAGAAAAATAAAGAACACAATAAATAGATTTTTATAGGTTTTGTTGATTTCAGAGAGGGAGAGAGACGGAAACATCAGTGATGAGAAAGGATCATTAATCAGCTGCCTCTTGCACGCCTCACACTAGCGATCAAGCTGGAAATCCAGGCATATGCCCTCTTGGGGAATTGAACCGTGATCTGGTTCATGGGTCGAAGCTCAGCCACTGAGCAACTCTGGCCAGGCCAATTTAGTGCTTTTTCCAGAATCATCTCTCCTAGTTTGGCTTACAAGACACACAAATAGCTTTTATCCAGAGCTGCTTTTTTTTTCTTTTTTAAATACTTTTGCTAATGATTATAATCCTTAGGAAGCTGCAGGTCATCAGAATGCCCACAGGGAGCAGCACTAGGCATGACTCTTCCGCTCTAGTCCTTTGGCTTAGAGAGGGGAAACCGGGAGAGGTTGATTTTTCCCTCCACCCGGCTTCAGAATCCCCTCGTTGAGATCCGAGACTCCTTTGCACCAGGCTGTTTGCTTGCTCAGTGTTGTTTTAGCTCTCCTGAGGAATCCAGTCTCGGTTTTTCTTGGTAATAAAAAGCAACATAAAAATATATCTGAGCCACGCAACCTCCTACAAATTAATCTGCCTGCACATCATTTCCAGGCACCATTAGCATTTGAGGTGAAGTTCTGTTATACACTTAGGCTGTGGCTCTCTGAAAGTCAGTGCATCACAGAACTTTGTCTCGAAAGCTTTCTCGCAGCTACCCATTTGGGCGTGGGAGGAAAGAGTAGACCTTTTAAATCCCTTGAACATGGTCCTAAGCTTGTAGGTCTTTCTCAATCATCAGCATTTCATGTGTTACAAGGTCAAGCTTAGCCCATTGCTGAGGAAGCCCATTTCTCAATGGCTGGGAGTTATTTATAAACTTGCCCTTTGCTAAAACTTAAAAATGAAATTGCATTATCAGTAATGGCTTCTGGGGCCTTTAAACTGGCTGGTTTTATGGTGTGAGAGGAATCCCTGGCCCTTCCCACTCCTGAGATGTAAAGGCCCCGGGCTGAGTGTAACCAGCTGCAGTCAGGAGGTGGCAGGAGAAGTAAAGGAGAAGCTGCTGGCTCCAGCTGGAGCGGAATAGAGGATTAAAGCAGCATTTAAGCTCCTGCCTAAATGCTCAGCCTGATTTAGTGCTGTTACTCCCTTGGAAGTTTGAAATGACCATCTCCTTCTCGTGCCTTCTTACCCCTTTCAGAGCTATAAAATAAGTCCTATCTGATCTTCTCCTTGACTTCCTTTGCCCGTGTTTTATCTTTCCCAGGAAGATCCAGTATTTTTATTGGGGGGGTTTTCTTGATAGCATCTTCTAAAAACCTCATAAAAAGAGCCAGAGAGCTGTTTCTCTTTTCTGCAAGCTGCTGTAGGCACTCACACTTCGTTGGCCACACAGGACATGGTCTGACTCTCCTAGTTGGCAGGTGGCCGGCCATAACGGTTTTCCTTTTCTTCGGCCTCCCATTCTTTCTAAGGATGCCAGACTCCATGGCTGCAAGAACTGGTTACCGATGCCAGCTCAATGCCCAGTTTAGAACGTTAGGAAGTACGCTAGGGTTGCTGTGAATACAGATAGAGGAACAGAGCCAAAGATTTCCAGGGAAAAGATCATAAGGAAATAATATTTCTTCTAAATTTCCCTCCCTGTGGACTTCTTTTCCTCTCTTAAGGAAACTGATTCCCAGTGGTGTCTTTCTTTTGGTGAATTGGGGATCCAAGTTGCTCTAGAACGGAGCCTGCTTTTGGGGAAGATCTTTCTGTGGGGAATTAGGAAAACTGCTTTTATTTCTGACCTATTAAATGAGAATCTTGACTCTTCCCTCTGCCAAACACAGAGTTCCTTTGGTTGCCAGAGGAGTTCATCATGCCTCATTTCCAGAGTAATCTATATATGGGCATCTTTATATAGTGGGCATCTTTAAGGAGTATTTATCAGAGGAGAGATAAGTTGGTAGTAATATCTCCCAAAATGGCAACACTAGGTAAGCTACCTATATCTGGAAGTATAATAATTATAGGAGGGTCCCCTAGATGTATACTACAGCAAAAAATTTGTATTTATTCTGAAACCTTAGTCTCATAATCATTCAAAAAATATTGAGAGTTTAGTATGGGTCAGGCATTGTTTTGGACACTTGGGATAAGTCAATGAACAAAACACAAAAATTCCTGTCCTCAAAAATGGAAGTGGGGAAAGCTTACATTCTTCACCTTGCTGTCAAAAGACTGGGCTGCCTTTACTCTCCTCAACTCCCTGAGCTAGGGGTGGTTCATTGCACGGAACCATAAACCTAGAGCCTCATGGGACAGTTTACCTTTACAGATGCTCTTTCTGGGTCGTTGGCAGTGATCCTTTCCTCCTCACTCTTGGGTCTTTGTGAAACACCTGCTTGGGGAGTGTATTGGGCTCCTTTGAGGACTGTGGTTTCCCTAAGTGAGCCAGGAAAGGGAGATAGCAAAGCAGCAGCCTTGTCTGATAGCACAGGGGACAGATATCAGTGGTTAAGTAATATTGATTAGAAAGTCAAGGACTGTGAGCCTGCAAACACCTGTACACATATCACTGCCTTCCCTCCATTCTCTTTCTTTCTCTCCTGGTTAGCAGGTTCTCTAGAAATTGCAAGAGTAGAGGAGCTTTTTGCAAAGTGACACACTTTGCAGTTACTTGAGTTTAAGGTTGAGGCTGTGATTCCTTTATGAGGTCCAGTGTACTCCCAAGTTCGATTCTTGGTAGTGAAGAAACACCCCCTCCTGCTCTTTATCTCCAGTCCCCAGAGTGTTTCTCAGACAGATCCTCTTCTCACTGCTTCTTAACTTCCCCCAAATTCAGATTGGTTTTTGTCCTGGCAAATTAAGGGGTGGTGGTCTGAGTATAGTAGCAGAATTGGGATCAAAGGGGAGGTCTGGGAGATGGATGTCTCACTGGGCTGCATTCAGAGTTGGTGTGTGTGTGTGTGTGTGTGTGTGTGTGTGTGTGTGTGTTCGTGCGCTGGCATTTCCCTCTGTTCAGTGGGTGGGTGGTTGAGAGAAGGCTTGCTTTATGCCCCTGCATTGCTACTGCATTGGGACTGCGGAAACTTCCAAGTACAGCAGGGCATTCAGCCCCGTTTTCAAATAGCCTTGTGCAGTGCCTACTAATTAATCTGGTCACATTCCATACTCACCTGTGAGGGAGGGTAAAATAACAGCATGACCCTCCTTGATTAAGCGTATGTAGGTCTGGCTCAGAGAAACTTTCTCTGATGCTGCTTGGGAGTCCTTTGTTAGAATGCCCCCGCTCTCAATTCGCTTCACTCGCCGCTTGGCCATTCTCAGTGGGAAACGTCAGTATCTAATCAGGTTGGGCTAGGAGACACACGGAGGTGCCCAATGGGACTAGGAGAAGGTATCTGGTTTGCCAGTAGTGTCAGGAGCCTTCAAGACTGAAGGTATGTTCTGTCTCCTCAGGAACCCTCCCTGTATACTGTCAAGGCCATCCTGATCCTGGACAATGATGGAGATCGACTTCTTGCCAAGGTAAGATTCCCTTTCAAATTAGTTAGGAGAGAAACAAAGACTTACTCTGAGATTTGGGACTGGTCCTATTAACTGATATTTCTTGATACTGTAATTTTAAAAATTCTTCCATCTTTCCCATGATTATTCCAGATAAAACCTAAACTGCTTCTGTCCCTTAGTTGCCCTGTTTCTCTGCTTGCTAGCCTAGACTTTGACCTCCTTTGTTATCAGCATCAGAGCGGTGAAGAACTTTGGCACCTTGGTTTCTGAACAAAGCAGTGTCCGTCTGTGAGAAGTAGCCTGCCTGTGCCCATCATTCCTGTCCCTTTCCCTTCTACTTTTCCAGGGAAATTTCTTGTAGTTCTAGGGTTCCAGCCCTAGGCCTGAAGTTACCACCAAGCTTGTTACCTCCTGGCTTTCCCATTGTGATACTTCTAACTTGGGATCTATTAAAAAAGAAGAGGAAGGACACCCCTCCGCTCTCCTCTGTACCCTCCCCCTCCTATAGAAATTTTTCCTGTCCCTGGTGTATTAACTCCGGGCAAGCAGAGCATAAATCAATCAGCAGGTAGAGATTAGTTTAGAATTCACCAGCTGTTCCTCCCTGTAATTGGATGTAACTATGCAGGACACCTTTTGAAACAGTTATCCAGTTACTAAATGCCAGACCTGTCATAGGTCTTCAGCTGACTGCGACGGATTAGCCCCTAAAGAGCAGAGCGATTTAGCAGCCTGCATCTCCGCCTCCTTGCCAGCGAGAGCTTGGGAGAGGGCTCAGCAGTGTGCTAGATGGCCTCCTGCTTCTTTCAGTTTGCAGACGAGAAAGCTGAGATATGAGAGCACTTAGGGTAGGGTTTGCCTTTCCTTAGAAGAGGTTTTTGTAGCCTTTCCCCATTCCTCAACCTCATACAGTGAGTGAGGTCTGCGCGGAGTGTTCTGGCCTTTTGTGTTCTCTCGCACTGCTCCCTGGCCTGGGGAGCTCCTGGGAAGCACTGGAGAGAGTGGCCTCAGGATTGCTCTCCTAGAACATGGGCAGACCTCATCATAAGACTCGCAGGCCTCTGCCCTTACAGTCTTAGAAATGTGAGGTGAGGTTATTTAGAGCAGGGTTCTTAAAAAATCATTTTTGTATCTGATTACTTGCTGCCCATTTGCTGCCTGTGTAGTTCTTCCTTCTTTTTTTAATATATATATTTTATTGCTTTTAGAGAGGGAGAGGGAGAGATAGAAAAATCAATGATGAGAGAGAATCATTGATCAGCTACCTCCTGCACACCCCACCGGGGGTCAAGCTGGGACCCTTCAGTCCACAAGCTCTATCCACTGAGCCAAACCGGCGAGGGCAGTTCTTCCTGCTTTATGTCAGTATTTCTGTCTTACCCATGCCTTGAAAGAGAAATCCAAGATCAGGGCAAAACAGTCACTAATCATTCTGGACTCTGAGCTCTAATGACCCAGCTATTCTCCTTTCCCTCTGACCAGTACTATGACGACACCTACCCCAGTGTCAAGGAGCAAAAGGCCTTTGAGAAGAACATTTTCAACAAGACTCACCGGACTGACAGTAGGTCATTTTCCTTCCACTCCTCCCTGTGTTGAGGGAACCATGGTAGGAAGCGGGTGGCAGTGGGACTGCGGAGAAAGGATAAAACGACTCTGCCTCCTTTTTCTCTTTTCTTCCTCCTCCCCTCATATAATAAACTCTTCAGAAATGTAATGGGGAGGTGAGTGTACCTCACGCGGGAATACCGTGCTGGAAGGTTGGCTGTTAGCTACCTGTCTAGTCCCTGGATTTATGAGCCTCACTTGACAAATTTAACTGCAGCTCTGCTTATTGTACCGCATCCATTAGGGCAGGTAAATGGAAGTCTGTAAAGGTGACCGCTCTGCATTTTCACCTCCGAAGGATCGACTAGTATCCTGTCTCTTAGACAAGGAGGGAAATAAGAGTAGTGGGGGAGGGATTAGAGGAGAAGATACATTTACCGGTAGACTTCCCCAAATTTATACTTCCTTTCTGCTACCACCTATAAATAAACAGCAGATCAACTTTGGGGGTCATTCGACCTGCATTACCTCAGCCCAAAACAATGGGTACCAGGAGTTCACGGTGATTCCTTCTGTCCCACTTTCTTGTCTCAGGCCACCTATTGTTTCCATCTTTCCCGCCAGGTGAAATCGCCCTCTTGGAAGGCCTGACAGTAGTGTACAAAAGCAGCATTGATCTCTATTTCTATGTGATTGGCAGCTCCTATGAAAATGAGGTGAGAATCCCCATCCCTCTTTGCTATCTCTGATCCCACAGGCAGGACATAGTTACTGCATCTGGGCCTTAAAGAGTACCACATCCCTCTGGCTTCTGACTGGGCTAATGAAGTTTTTAGAGATTCCTGCTGGCTTCACAAAAATGGATTAGCAAACGAATCCACCTACAATAGGAGTTTTCCCAGATCTTTTCCCCAACACATGTAGGAGATGTATTGGTTTTTTAAAATAAAATTCTTTGTGAATTTTTTTATTTATTGATTTTTAGAGAGAGAAAAGGAGGAACATGGCCTTGTTCCTCTTATTTATGCATTCATTAGTTGATTCTTCTATGTGCCCTGACTGGGGATTGAACCTGCAATCTTGACATATGTTATGATGCTCTCACTAACTCAGCTACCAGGCCTGGGCCTAAAATAATTTTTTTTAAAATATATATTTTATTGATTTTTTACAGAGGAAGAGAGAGAGTTAGAGAGTTAGAAACATCGATGAGAGAGAATCATCAATCAGCTGCCTCTTGCACACCCCCTACTGGGGATGTGCCCGCAACCAAGGTACATGCCCTTGACTGGAATCGAACCTGGGACCTTTCAGTCCGCAGGCCGATGCTCTATGCACTGAGCCAAATCAGTTTCGGCTAAAATAATTTTTAAAAAATATATATTTATTGATTTTTCACAGAGAGGAAGAGAGAGGGAGAGAGAGTTAGAAACATCGATGAGAGAGACATCAATCAGTTACCTCTTGCACACTCCCTACCAGGGATGCGCCCGCAACCAAGGTACATGCCCTTGATCGGAATCGAACCTGGGACCCTACAATCCGCAGGCCGACGCTCTATCCACTGAGCCAAACCGGTCTCGGCTAAAATAATTTTTAAAATATATTTTTATTGATTTCAAAAAGGAAGGAAGAGGGAGAGAGAGATAGAAACATCAATGATGATAGAGAATCATTGATTGGCTGCCTCCTGCAAGCCCCCCACTGAGGATCGAGCCCACAATTCAGGCATGTGCCCTTGACCAGAATTGAACCTGGGACCTTTCAGTTCACAGGTCAATGCTCTATTCACTGAGCCAAACTGGCTAGGGCTAAAATAATTTTTTTTAATTGATTTCAGCTGAAACCAGTTTGGCTCAGCGGTAGAGCGTCGGTCTGTGGACTAAAAGGTCCCAGGTTCGATTCTGGTCAAGGGCATGTACATTGGTTGCGGGCACATCCCTGGAAGGGGTTGTGCAAGAAGCAGCTGGTCGATGTTTCTCTCTCATCGACATTTCTAGCTCTCTAGCTCTCTCCCTTCCTCTCTGTAAGAAAAATCAATAAAATATATATTTTTTAAAATTGATCTCAGAGAGGAAGGGAGAGGGAGAGAGAGAAACATCAATGATGAGAGAAAACCATTGGCTGCCTCCCACACACCCCCTACTGGGGATCAAGCCTATAACCTGGAATCAAACCAGTAACCTCTTGTTTCATGGGTTGATGCTCAACTACTGAACCAAACCAGCTAGGCTGAATGAGTAATGTGTTTTAAGATGGATTTCTGATATAGGTTGGGGGATGCTTGCTCCTCCTATGAAGATTCCACACCTGACTGAGTTTGGATCAATTAGCCCACATTTTGGGTCATGTTGAAGCTATACATTCTGAATGGCTTTAGACCTTGAGACTTGTATACTTGAGAAGATTGGATGTAGTCCTAACCTGCTTCCTCTGCACAGGAAAAACTGTTTACCTCAGATAATAAGTTCTAGGAAGGAGAATAGATAAGTAAAAATAAGCTCCCACATAATTTGAGGCAAAATTAAGTTTGAGAGAACCAACTCTTACTGATCTCTTATTGCTGTAAGTATTTTGTAAAGTACATTGTTATTGAAACCTTACAGCACTTCTTTGAGTTATAGGCATTGGTGCCCTTGTTTTGTTTATGAAGAACCATTTGAAATTACTAGTCTTTAACCACTGCTGAACTACAAAAGTGGCAGTTTTATGTGGTTCAACCTAATTTTCCCAGGGTTACACATGTAGAAAATGGCTCAGCTGGAATTTAATCCCAGATTTGTCTGACTTCAAAGCCCATGCTCTTTTGACCAACTCTCTGATCTCAGCTATTTCCTGGTTCATTATTTCTCTATCTAAGATATCAGATAATGTATACAGTTGGTAAATACATGTAGAGCAAGCATGCCAAACTCACAGCCAGTGGGCTGCGAGTTTGACATGCTTGATGTAGAGGATTATGACAGGAAAGTTCTGTTTGAACCGTCTGGTCAAAGAGAGACATCAAATTGTATGATCATGTGGCAGAATTTATTTCTGTTAGGAGAAACCACAGGTCCTCTTTCTGTTTTGCTCTCACTTCCACCTTATGCTTTTGGTCCTTTTGAAAGCCTTTGTCTTTTGATGCTTAACCAATTTGAGGGTTTTATTTTTAAGTAGCAGCTTGGAGAGTCTCAAACCTTATCCTTCTGCTTTTTCTGTCTCCCAACAGCTGATGCTCATGGCTGTTCTGAACTGCCTCTTTGACTCATTGAGCCAGATGCTGAGGTGAGCAGTCCATTCTTGACATGTGTTTGGGAGAGAAAGTAACTATTCTTTAGGCCCAGGGATTTGTGGGGAATCAGCAGAGGCTCCAGAGAGCTGATTTACCTTCAGAAGTTGGGCTTATTATTTCAAAGTAATTCACACTGTTGGGGAAGACTGGAAGAATGGAGAGTATGTCCCTCTGGGATAATCCTCCCAAGAAAAAGGGGATTGTAAGGGAGCAGAATCTTCTCCTCTGTGACTACTCTATTCCCCAGTGGCTCTGTCAAAGCACCCTTAAAATGCTTTCCTAGGCTTCATTCTTTACATTAGAGATCAGAAAGGGGCAAGCATAGGGAAATGTCCCAGATAAAACATCTCAATACTTTGGGAATGGAGTCAACGCTCCCAATTTTCCACTTTAGCCCTTAGTTTTTTCCCTTCTGTAGAACAGGATGAATGTGCCAATACCCTCTTCTCCCCTTCCATCACTCCCCCAGTCCTCTGTTCCCCATGTAAGATACTCCTCCTGAAAATATATAGGGCTCTGAATTTAGTTCCCCCAGCGGCTCCCAAGTGAACCCAGCACAGACAGCCGTCCGGAGAAGAACAGCAGGCATTCTCAGCCTCACAAAATCAGCAGGGTGAATGGCTCAGATTTCCTCAGGAAGGGGATGATTTATTTCTTAGCCAGGTGAATGAAAGACTTCATTTCGGGTAATCTAGTGAAAGAGTCAAACTGACGGATGTGACTGGCCACAAGCACTAACCACCGGATCTGAGGCTGGTGGATGCTGCGGCCCTGACTGTTCCCAACCTCCTTGTTGGGCTTCTTTTCAAGACCTGAGCAGAGCTGTGGGGGGAGGCGGAAAGGGGGAGGAAGAGGAAAAGCAGTAGAGAGAGGCTTAGAAGGCTTGTCAGAGCTTGAGTGCAAATAGAGTTTGCACTCAACCCCTCCCCGCCTCCCGCCACCACTAGATTGAGTTTTAGCTCTGTTTATTTCCTTTTTTCCACCCACTGATGTCAGCATTTATGAGCAATATCATGAGCAGCATTGTGGCAGGTAGGAAAGAAACAATAGCTCTGGATAATCAACCCTTGACTAGTCGGAAATTAATTATTTTTTAAATCTCTTTCCTGACATTCTTGATCCTTTCTCAGAAAAAAAAAAAGTAGGAAGGGATTTGGAGTGGATTAGCTAAAAAGTTCTTATTTACCTTACTTCTTTGTGTGGTTGGTGAAAACATTTATTGGTTTAGTGCAGGATTCCAACTCGGACAATGTCCTAGGATTCCTTTCACACATGGGCTTGTTTTTCTTTTTTCTTGGGGACGCAGGAAGAATGTAGAGAAGCGAGCTCTGCTGGAGAACATGGAGGGGCTCTTCTTGGCAGTGGATGAAATCGTAGATGGAGGGTGAGTTCTCTCCGACTTGCCTGGAGCTCCCTGGACCGTGTGTGTGTGTGTGTGTGTGTGTGTGTGTGTGTTGGGGGCAGTTGGTAACTGCCGTGTGTGTGTGTGTGTGTGTGTGTGTGTGTGTGTGTGTGTGTGTTGGGGGTCGGTTGGTAACTGCCCTATCCTAAGGCAAGTGGTCTGAGTGGCCAAACCATCTCCACAGTGAGTTGGTCCCTCAGGAGAGTGAACGAAGGTCTCTGTCTTTGTAGGGTGATCCTGGAGAGCGATCCCCAGCAAGTGGTACACCGAGTGGCATTAAGGGTAAGCAGGAGTGTTCCTCTCTATTCCTCCATCTGCTCACTTCCCAGGGCCAGATTTGCAGAGGGTATCTAAGGGTCTGGGCTTGTAGAATATATACAGTCTTCTCCTTTTTCAAAGTCTCACTGTCCCAAAGAAGGCAAGCAGAGGAATGTTATTTCTGCCCCTAACCTGGTACCTAGCACCTCAAATGGTCTTTGTGTAGAGTGCACATTTAATACATACTCACTGAATCACTGATGAAATAGGGATTTTAATATTGCTGGTCCTGAAACTATAAAGGAACTTGAAGTTGGTTTACTCTTCCTTTGGGGTGGATCACAGTCATTTGAAGAGAGTCTTCCTTGTCTTTTAAGGTCTTATAGAATGAGGATAACACCTCTTCATCAGGAAATACTTATTTGCTAGAACCTGTCCTCTTTGGTGCTAGCGATAGCAGAAAGGGGACTCTGAATTAACCATAGAAGGCTCCAGGTGTGCTGGGGAGGTAATGATGGGTGCAGAGAGAGTCCACCAGGAAATTGTGGGGGTGCAGAGATGTCTGAGCAAAGCACATCTTCCCATTCACAGAATGTCCCATCTCTGACCTCCACAGAGTGAAGGCTGACAGTGCTGGGTAATGGGAAATCTTTTCCCTTAACTGCCGTGGGCTCCATTTGCATAGTTTAATCTTCTCCTCTAACATATGTCTCTATGTGGCAAGAGAGAGGGCCCCCCCCACCAACTCCCTCCTTCTCCTTCTCAGGCTGCTGTTGCAGCAGTTTATTTCTTCAAATTAACATGCTGCCGTTACCCATCAGTCCTTGCAGGATCCATTAAACTATCCCTGGCTCCCCCTCATCCTTTCCCTAGTGATATTGATATTCAGGGAAGGTCTTCTCTGATTAGGGAATCAGGTCCTCCTAAGTTGTGGATCACATAACCTGCTAATGACTTGGAATTGAATAAATCTTTTAAGAAGTCCTCCTGCCTTAAAATAGAGGATGGATGAAAGGACCATTTTTTGCTCACAGTCCCCCTGGCCAAGTAAAATCGTGGTTATGCTAGTCCCTAGGAAGGACTGAGAAATTTAAGGTATTTGCCCTTTGCTTCTGTTTAAAGGACCATTGCTTCCTTGTCCAGTAGCAAACGTCAATCAGGTCTTGCTCCAGCTTTCTCTCACGCTAAATGCCGTTTCCTCTGTGTTGTAGGGTGAAGATGTCCCCCTTACAGAGCAGACCGTGTCTCAGGTATGACTTTTTCCTTTCTTCCAATGGACTGGATCACTAAAGAGGCTAGAATAGCATTCCACAAAGTCTGAATGAAAGTAAAAATTGAAGGCACATCTTCCTGGACTCCCTCATATTCTAGAGAATTGGAATTCACACAGCCAAATTCTCCTACCCCACCCCAGCTTCCACCCCAGTTCCCTGTGAGCAGTGGCTGTTAGCCTTGGCGTGTACCCTTCAAACCCTCACTGCCTGATGCTTCATTCAGTGATTTATTCCTCGGCAGAGGCTTGCCTTAAGCAGATGGTCGGTATGTGTACACACACACAATCTCTCTCTCTTATTATTCAAATGAGGGCTAAGTTGGAAATGCATATTCTAGAATATGCAGGTTTTACAGATCCATCCTGCTCCTTTGCAAATAGATTTGTCTACCTGATGGGGGGAGTAAGGGAGAGATTCTGTTTTCTACCCATTTGGAATTCTCACTAAGAAGTCCATCTGGGTGTGGTAGCACATAAACAACCCTTTGAACATATGTCCAGTAACCCCCAGTTTTTTTCTTTCCTCCCAGGTATACCTCTTCTCTCTTCATCCTCCTAATGGATTTGAAATTTTTTGCAATTTCTCAAATTGACAATCTTCTAGGGCCTTAGAGAGCTTCTTCCCATTCTTCTACCTTTGGGGATTTTCTCCTTGCCATTCTTCTAAGGACAGGGAAGGCAAGTGAGGGGAAAGAAAGCCCCGTCCCCATCCCCACCCTACCCCCAGCAAGCCCCTCAATGCTGCCCTTGTCCCTGCAGGTGCTGCAGTCAGCCAAAGAACAGATCAAGTGGTCACTTCTTCGGTGAAGACCCCACTCTTCCTGGCTCCTCACCCCCTCAAAAAATCCACATGTCTGCCGAGACTTCTCATCCAGTTCCCCAACTGATGCTCTCAGGATCATCTCGGGGATCACAAGGGATCCTTAAATCACCATCCTGTCTGTGGTTGCTGCCCCCAAACCTCTAGGCGCTTCCCATTCTCCCCCCCCCCCCCCTCTCTTTTCTTTTACAGTTAAGGGAATAAAGCTCCCAGGAGATGTGGGTGCAGGGCAGCAGAAGCACCTCTTCCTTTCTAGGCTGGATTATGCTCCCATGTCCTCCTACCCCGCATATTTTCTTCACTTCTGTGCCCTTTGCCGCAGCTACACGTCAGATCAAAGCAGGAGAAAGAATGTGCTGAGTGTTTTTCTCCCTCTACTTTTATTCAGCCTTCATCCCAACCGTCCACATGTCCAGCAAGGGGCGGGAGAGGGAGATCTTTTCTATAGAATGAATGGGGGGGTTGGGATAGGTGTATCTGGTCTCAGCCACAGCCCCCTTTACTAGCCTCAGCATTTTCTACCATCCCTTCTTCCTGCCCCATCCTCCAGTCTTGGAAAAAAAGATTGGAACAGCTCAAAGGCAGGGTAAGAAGTTATTTAAATTTTACTGGATAGGGCTTATAAAATTCTGTATTTCAGTCACAGCTGCAGTCTTTACCCTGATTCTGGCTTATAGCTTCAAAACTGCTGTGGTCTGCGTGTTCGCTGTGGGAGTGTCCATTTCTTGGTCCCATACCTTAACTCTACCTTCCCTCCCCGGGGACGTTTGCCTGGCTTGTCCTCTGTACCCTGGAGGAAAGCCAGTCCCTGAACCAAAACTCTGTTCTAGTCTTGGGAGGAAGAGTTTCTGCTCAGAACTGGGGAGGGGGTGGAATTTATGGCTTGGGCCTCTGGGCTCTCTCAGTCCTGTTTGCTCCCCCACATGCTTTCACTCCCCTGCCTTGGGCCTGCAGTCTCCTTGGGCCTGCAGTCTCCGCCGCTTAACCCTATCCTCTCCGCCTCAGCCTTCTCTCCGGGCAGTCGGTCTGGGCTCTTTCCCTCTCTAGGTCCCTGCGAGAGATACCTCTCTTCAGAAAACCTTCAGGATGTGGATTTCCCAGGGAGATGGAGGATGGAACACCCACTTTTGAGTCTAATCTTTTCCCTTGACCCAAAACTTGCCAGGAAAACATCTCAAAAAACCTCTTCCTGAGACTTAGGGTTCTGCCTCACCCACTCTCTGCTCATTCTCCAAGACTGAAGTGGGGTGCACAACTGGGCATATTTGAGGGGGCATTTTGTGTAAGAGATGTCTGGAGTCAGGGGATAGCCACCTTCCTATACTGCTCTGTGCAAAGTGGAATAAAACAGATTTCTTTTTCCAAACTGCCTTTGTGTGATGTTTCTGCTCCTCTTGCTCTCTTTTTGGCAGCTGCTCCTATTCCTCTAGCATTCCCCCCCTCTCCCCATCTTACAATATTTCTTCCCTCTTACCTCAGAGACTCCCCAGCACTCTCCCCCACCATCACTGCCATCCCTAATTTACTGGCCTGTTTGCCTCCTTGGCATCTCTCAGTCCCCTTGCCTGGAAATTGGCGCCAGGGGTGGGGTGGGATAGTATTTTCTCAGTGGGAGACCCAGGGAACTGAGTTCTCCTCCATCCCCCCCAAAGCCAGCTGCCTGCTCCCGCCTCAGCCATTAGTAACCCGGAGACGAGCACCTGCGTGGGGGCTCTCCTCCAGACCCTGCTCCCTTCCTGCGCCTCCCACTCCTGCTCTGAAATGGCGCTGAGCGGGTTATTTATCGGAGCCAGTGCTGCTCCAGAAGGTCAGGACGGTGGTGTAAATAACCTCTTCTCGCCATTTCCCCTTCCCTCCAGAGCCCGCTCCCCTCCCCCTCCTGCACCTTTAGTCTCACAAATGAATGTGGCTGGGCTGGCGCAGAGCCTGGCCCTGCATCTTAATGGGGCAGTGAGCTCACAAGATGGATTTAGCTGGGGATTTTATGGTTGCCGCGGCGACAAGAGAATGCTTTGGTTTTCTTTCCCCCTTCCTCTGCAGGATTTTAAGGAGGGGAAAGTGTGGGGAACTCTTCTCTGCATTGCTGTGTGAAGGGTCTCCTTCTCAGTCACCTCTGCAGCTCATAAAATGGGCCTGCAATTCCAGAATTCAGCAAGAGAAACCGCATTTAGGACCTTTGATAGGAAAGGGCGAGGGAAAGAATGTAATGAGCCTCTCCAGCTTCAAGACATTGAAACCTAGCGTTGTCCAGTCTTGCCTACTCTTCCGTGAGGACCTGGTGATTAAGCTGAGCAGCTATGGGGCACCTATGCTCGGGGTCCCCCTCAGCAGATAGAAAATGCGTGGATATGCCATCCCTGCAGTCTGCGTTGAAATTTGGGATACAGGGGCTGGATGATGGCTAGGTATGTGTCTGCCTGTCTGCAATGGGATGGAGCGCTGTCGGGCATCACCATCCTGATCTTCCTGCTCATCACTCAGCGCTGACCCTGTCAGGAGGCACGTCAGGGTGAGAATTGGTAGGTGCTGATCATTGACAGTGTGGACAATGGAGTTCTCTCCAGTTCTCAAATTGGAAATTTTTCAGAGCTTGTTTTCCCAGCCTGGCCTGGTTTGAACTTTTCCTGCCTTCTGTTTCCCACTGGGAATGGAACTCTGGTTCCCTGACTTACCCAGTCCTCCGGCCAACAATTTTCTTTCAAGACTAGGAGCCAATCATCCCCAGCACTGACTAAGCAGAGCCTGGGGAGCAGGGTCTGATTATCTCCCTCCTTTGGTCCCTTTCTGTCTGATTCAGGGCCTCTGGTCTGTGTTTATGAGCCTTTCCCTCTTCCCCAGGGGATCCTGGGAAGCCCCTCCTCCCCGCGCCCCCTTCCTCCTCTTTGGCTGGGAAAGTGACTGCAGCCTGAACAGTGCCAGACACCTGCCTGCCAGATGTGGCGATTCCTCATTCTTCTCTCCCCCCTCCCCAAATGTCTATCCTTTCCCCACCCCACTGAGCTCAGGCAGAAAGAGCCCCCCACAGGGTGATTTAGTACCACAGCCCCTCTTCCTCAGTGCCCCTCAGCTCCTCTTCCTCCCCTGGTGCCCGTGCTCCTCCCCTCTTTTCCACCTCGTCCTGCAGAGGCTTTTCTGGTGCTGCCTCCTCCCACTCCCTCTCCGGGGACGGCTGGGAGCCCCAGCCCCTGGCCTGGAGGAGGAGTGGGTGGGGCGGAGGTGACTGGCCTGTTTCCCCCATGGGAGAGTCCGGCAGCCAGGGCTGATGTCATTCTCAGTGGCGGGGAGGGGAGGTGGTCAGGGAGGAGGAGGTGAGCGGGGAGGGAACCAGCACTCCCGCACTGCAGAGGAGAAAGAGGGCTCAGAGATCTTCCCAGGTAGGCAAGGGAGCTCAGAGCTGTGGCTGCCCAGTAGACATAATACCTTTGTTTCTCTGGCTGGTTTCCAGATCTTGTCTCTGGATCTGTGTCTCAATATGACTCAGTAGATGCCCCTCAGCTCCTCTTCTCTAGACCTCAAACACACACTTTAAGGAAATTCTTACTCCTTTCCCTCTCTCTTTTATGCCTTTATAAATCTCTCTCCCCTCCCATTTCACCCCTTCCCTCTTCGTTGAACTATCTTGGTCACCTGCTCCCTCCCCCTGCCACTCTCATCCCATATCATAACACAATATGATCCCAGGCTGCCCACCAAGGCAGGGCTCCCCCAGAGCCTCTTTTCTCTTTCCCTTCCCTCCTTGAAATCCGACTGTCCCCCTGGTCTCTAGGGTGGAGGTGAGGTAGGGGAATGGCTGGGCCGAAGAGGGCAGAGACAGGACAGGTGGAGAGTCCAGTGAAGTATGGGAAGGACAGGAAGGTCAAAAGAGAAACACAGTGAGAGTGAAAACGTGATGGGGAGACAAAGGGGCAGAGGCTAAGAGTTAGCAGGAAGCCAGCATAACAAGCTGGGAGAGTGAGAGAAACAGAAACAACAGCAAAACTGGGAGCAGAGAAGAAGAATGGAGAGATGAAGACAGGAAAGTCACAGCTGGAGAAGGCAGCTGGGGAGGGCTGGGCATGGGTCAGGCTGGCTCTCCTGGGCTCACTCCCTCCTTCGGATGGGCCATAAATCTGTGTGTGTGCACACTTGTGTCTGTCTGCCCATCCATGTGCATGCACGCACTGCACATGTGTGCAGGGGTTGGTGGTGGGCACAGGGATGATTCCCACCATATCCTCATTCCCATTTGTTTCAGGAGCCTCCCTCCTTGAGGCACCCCACACCAACCCATTTCCCAGCATTCCTGATGCTGCAGGGGCCATTCCCAAGGTATTTCCACTCCTCAGGAATCCTGGAATGCAGACCTCCTGGAATGTGCAGTCAGAATCTATAGACTCGAGAGGCCCCATCCTCTCACTGCCCACCCCAGGCCTGCTCACCAGCTGCTCCTGTCCATCTTCTCCTCCCACTCTTCTCCTCAGTGACCCTCCCCCCAGCCTCTTACCCTTAGCTGGCTGGGGCCCAGGTTGGAGGGGAGACAAAGACAGGATTTATCACCGGGATAGAGAAGCAGCCAGAGACCAGGGCAAGGGCAATGGCTGACCTCCCTGGGCTGGGAGGGAGTGCTTCACCAGATGCTGGGAGGCTGGGAGCCTGGGTCCCAGTGGCTCTTGCTAACAACCCCTGCCTTTTCCCATTCCAACCTCGTTCTCTTCCTTGTCCCTGGAAACTTAGGGCACAGAGAGAGGATGCCTCTATATGACTTTAGGCCTCTGAAGGAGAACCTGGGAGGAGATGGGTGTCTTAGGGCTATTCTCTTATGGCTAACGGAGGAGGATTTGGAAACCAGGTAGCAATCAGGCAACGGTTATTTCCAGGCCCAGAAAATAGTTCAGGTTTAGCACTGCAACAGATGAGATGGAGAGGGACTTCCTCTAAAATAGAGGAACTTCTCTCAAGAACAGGCCCTGATTACCAGGAGGGAGAGAGAAAGATGATTCTTGGTCCAGAAAGATGGGAGAGAGGGTCTCCCCTGGAGGAAAGGGAGACATGGGTTACTAGCTCCATCCCTCTGAGGCAGCCTTCCTTCCCGAGACCCCCCACTGCCTCCGAAGAGGTGTGAGGAGTGGCCGGACCCTGCCTTTACAGCGGATGATTGGCCTGAAATTTTCTCTACTCAGCAGGCAGCGCATGTGCTCAGAGAGGGAACGGTGCGATCCAGGGGTTTCCGAGAAACCAGACCATGTATCTTTTCGTGGACAGCTCCTGCAGCGTTCCTAGCTGTCCTTGGAGGCCCACCAGCGCCTCCAACATCTCAGGGGATCAGAAGCCTCCACAAACCCAACTCAGAAGCCCTCACACCCCTTTCAGCTCCCAGCACCCAATACCCTGCTTCTCGCCGTCACCCTCCTGCCCTGGGAGGAAGCTGCTAGAGTTACCTCCACCTGAGAAGAGGGTGGGGGGCAGATAAACTGAGGTACCCGAGAGCTTCCAGCCTACCAGTCTCACCACAGTCCCACCAACCCATCCCATCCGGGTCTGGGAGCGGAGACTTGTGATTTTCTTTTAAATGCTTCACAAGCTGGAACCATTCTTTCGGATGCTGATGGAAAGCCAAACTCTGGAAATTTCAGAGCAAAGGGGTTATAAATGGGGGGTGGGGGTGGGGGGAAAGACTGAGAGAGTACAAAAGAATTGGGGGGGAGGGGTGGCGCAGGGAAAGGATAAAATAGGAAAAAAGAAAAGATTCTCATTTTTTCCTCACTCCCCCTCCCCCCAATTGAGAAGGCAGATTTACAGCCGTGGTTTGGGGAGGGGGTGGTGAGCATAAGGAAGACAGATCTGCAGTTCTGCCCTCTGAGTGTCTGGGTACTTAGCTTTAACTCCCCCATTAGCATCAATCCCCATCTTGCTGCCCATCCGTCTTCTGACATCAGCTCCTTCCCCTTTCTGTAGTCCAGGCTTTCTGACCCTAAGTGGCTCTTAAAGGGCCAGTCTAGACCCTTCTCTCCTTCCCTTCTCCCTCTCTAAGCAGCACAGTCTGGTGTGTGTATGTGCGTGCCCGCATACCCACAGGCTTGCTTGTGTGTGCTTTGCGGGGAGAGCTCTTCCCTAGCTCTCTCTGTTCTCTTTAGACGCCCCCTCCCCTTATATTGGGGACCCCATTTTTGTTCACTACTTACCCAAGCCCAGAGCAAGCCCTCTGACTGGGCTGGGGTCACAGCGCGAGGCTGTTGGAGCTGAGTGCTGGGGAAGGCATGTGGATCCCTGGACAGATCCTCTTTCCTCCCTCATTTCCTGGAGGCCCAGGGCCAGGGTTTTTTAAATCCCCACCAGCGGTGGGGGTGGGCTGGTTGAGGGTTGAGGCTCCTAGGCGATGCCCCAGCCCCACATTCCTAGCCTCCTTTCCCAGGGACCCAGGTTGTGATGTGTGGGGGTGGGGGTGGAAGATTTTAAATCTTTCTCCCCGTGAGGGAGGTGACTTGCCAAAGAAACCTGCCTCTGAATTTCCTGGCAATTTTTCTATTCCTCAGCAACTGAGCTTAGAGCAGCAGAGGGGAAGCTGGTTTCTCCTGATTTCTCTCTATCTTCTGCAGAAATGCTGTAACTGCACTCCGGGGGCTATGTGAATGCCGGATGCTTGGAAAGTTCCTCTCCCATCTGCCTTCAATCCTTTCTGCTGCAAAGATCTGTGGTCCTCCGAGGGGCTCTCCAGGAGTCAAGCCCCTGCCTGATATGTGAATCTCATTCTCCACCTCCCTCAGGGCTCCCTTCTCTGGCTCAGGATGAGAGGGAGAGGGTGGGTGAGGGCCTTGGGAAAGTGGTCAGGCTAAAAATAGGGGCTCCCAACTGCACCCCTCCGTTCCTTATTTATCACCTTCCAAACCTCACTCTCCAAGAAGCATAAATACGTATACCTAATTCCTGAAGGCCAGCCCTGCTCTCATAAATTTGACTGGGGAGATGGGCAAGGGGGAGGAGTGAGTGTATGGGGAATGGGGAGCCTGCTGCAACCTTGGGGAAGTACAACGTATGCAGGTGCACCGGACTGTCCCCCTCTGGCCAGCACCTCCGGGTCTTCACTGAGGGGAGGGATGGCTGTTTCTCTCAATAGTCCCTCTGGGGCTTAGACTTTTCTCACTACCCCTGGCCCCGCAAACAAAACCACCTTAGCGCTGTCTTCTCCGTCAGTTCTCATCCTCCTCCCTCTCTTCTTTGTGATCACTTTCTAGTTCTCCTTTCCTGCTCTCTCGCACCTCTCTATTGAGCTTTCCCCTACGTCCATGATCGGCAAACAGCGGCTCGAGAGCCACATGTGGCTCTTCCACAGCCTGAGTGAGTCTATTTTGAAGAAGTGGCGTTAGAAGAAGTTTAAGTTTAAAAAACTTGGCTCTCAAAAGAAATTTCAATCGTTGTACTGTTGACATCTGGCTCTGTTGACTAAGGAGTTTGCCGACCACTGCCCTAAGTCTTGGCTCCTCTCATCCTCGCCCTTTCGGAGCCATTGTCTGAAGAGCAGATTTCCCGGCTTATTCCATCTGGATAATGCTGCTTGGGAAGGAGCCTCTCAGCTCCCGCATCTCCCCGCTTCAGCCCTTTCTTTTCAATGTCCTTTCTCCTCCTCACCTCACTTCCCCTTTCACTCCCCCAGTCTTTTCTCCTCAGCCTTTTTTTTTTTTTTTTTTTTTTTTAATCATCCCTTTGGCCTCCTCAGTTTCCCCTTAGTTTTGGGGCTCAGTATCCTCTCTCCCTCTTCCATCGTCTCTTCTCCCCCCCACTCCCACCCCTCAGCTTCCGCCGCCCATAGGTACCCCCTCCACACCCCCCCCTCGGCTTCAGTCCCCCCATCTCCCCCTCCCGCTGGGTGGAGGAGGAGGGAGGGGGCGCTGAGGCACAGATAGCGGGAGCGCGGTGCTGAGGGGAGGGAGAGCGAGGAGAAAAGGGGGAGAGGGGGCGGAAGCCGCGGTGAGGGGAGGGGCGTCCTCGCTCCCCGGCGGCGCCCCCCTTCCCCGCAGTCACTGGGCCGTAAATCAGGGCCGAGGCAGCTTGGCCAATGGCAGAGTGACTCGTAAATCGGCCTGTCAAGCGCAGCCAATGAGAGGCGGCGCTAAATCAAGTCCTGTCAGCGCTCAGCCAATGAGAGGCCCGCGGCTGACCATAAATCTGCCTGAAAGAGACAGCGGCGGAGAGAGAGTGTGCGGCCGAGCGAGAGCGGCGCGGGCGGGGGCGGAGGCGCGGGCGGCGGCGGGAGGGGCGCGAGCGGAGCGGGTGCGGGGAAGGCGGGCGGAGCGGGAGGAGGGAGAGAAGGAGTTTATGCGTAAAAAGGCGACAACATAGGTACTAAGAGGTGAAGACAGCCTGCAGGACAGACGGACAGATGGAGAGAGACAAAGAGAAGCCTTGAGAGACAGCGTCAGGAAGCCAGGGAGAGGGCTCGGGCGGGAGGCAGACAGATAAAGGAGACAGACACTGACTCACACTCAGGAACACCCCCGCCCCATGCATAGACTCCCCCAGACACGCGTGGGCTCCGCATCGTGATGGACTTAAGGCTGGACTCATGCGCACAATGTACACCCAAAAGAGAGGAAGCCTGAGAGGGAATCTCTCTTTTCCCTCGGCTCTAATGAAATTAGGTTGGGCTGGGGGAGGCCCCCCCAACCCAATTTCGATGTATGAACTGTGGAAGGTGAGGGAGGAAGGGGGTGTTTTCTTGCTAAGATCTGTCTTCTCAGTCTCAGGCTCCAGGGTGCCTTTCTGTGTCCCTTTGAGTCATTCCCCCCCCCCCCCCGCCCCCAGCGACTGATAATTGGGAAGTCCCTCCTGAGGTCTAACCTCAATCCCTATTGCTGTTCATTTCTACTCACTAACACTTTTAAATTGCTTTCATGGAATGTGAAAACGGGACACTTTACAAACCTTCAGAGAATTGTCAACTTTCAGAATCTTAGAAGGTATAATACTTTTAGAGGTTAATTGGTCACTTGATTTTACTTTTATTGTTTTGTTGTTTTTAAAATATATTTTAATTGATTTCAAAGAAGAAGGAGAGGAAAAGAGAGCTAGAAAATCAATGATGAAAGAGAATCATTGATTGGCTGCCTCCTGCTCACCCTACACTGGGGAATTGAGCCCGAATCCCAGACATGTGCCCTGACTAGGAATCAAACCAGGGACCCTTCAGTCCACAGGCTGACATTCTATCCACTGAGCCAAACCAGCCAGGGCTTATTGTTGTTTTTTAATCCTCACGTGAGGATATTTTCCATTGATTTTAAGAGAGTGGAGGGAGGGGGAGAGACAGAAAGAGAGAAACATTGAGGTGAGAGAGACACATTGATTGGTTGGCTCCTCCACACACCCAACCAGCCTGAGCATGAGCCTGCAACTGAAGTGCATGCCCTTGACCTGCACGGACAGAACCTGGGACCCTTCAGTCCGAGGTCTGACGTTCTATCCACCGAGCCCAACTGGCTGGAGTGAGTCTGGTTTTAGAAAGGCTGCTGTTAGACACCTGGGCTGGTACTGACTGAGGTCAGACTCTCTGCCCTCAAATCATGGTCATACCACTTAATAGCCTTTTGACTTTGGACAAATTGCTTAACCCAGATTGTGTTGCTTTTTATTTTTCCTTTGAAAACAAGATATTATAATAGATGCCTTATGGTAAGTTTTGTGGGGATTACACAAAATATATTTACAGGACTTAGGACATTACTGGGGCACATAAAAGAGGGCACTCCTCCCTCATGTTTGTACAGATAATAAAGCCTGAGGCCCAGAATGGTCAAGGGGCCTGCCCAGATTCACAGAGCTAATTATCAGGGACCCTGGACTGACCCTGGTCTCTCCACTCCTGGGCATGTGCTGTTTTTGGTCCTTGTTCATTCGGCCTGCCTGGACCCCAGTAGCTTGAACGCCTGAATTTGATTCCGCTTAGGCTGCTGTGGTTTTTGTGGAAGAGGACACTTCAGAAGCACATGTTCCAGATTAGGAAGCAGGATTCCTGGGCCCTTGGAGTATGTTAAATGTGAGCATATAGATCTGTCTACCCCACTATCTATCTCTCTCTGGAATTGACTTTGCTCTCCCAGTCCATGGCCTTGGGGGTGGGGAGGGGACAGCATGCAGCCAGAGCAGTGTTGCTGTCGACATGACTCATCTTCCACCCCGAATGCCCACCCTGATCCAAGTACTGTGCACAGTAAACATCTCATGAATAATACATGTATAATTAATTCCTTACTTTTCTCCCTACATTTGAGGAAGAGCGAGGGGTGCAGATACCGGGGTCTCCACCCCTGCTGGCAGAGAGGGGAGCGGGGATCTCTGGCCGCCCAGTCCCTCTGACGCCGCCTGTGCTCCACAGGGAAGCCAGAGAGAAAACGCAGAGAACCAGCGTCACCTGGTGGTCAAGGTGCTTTAGGTTGGAGAGTGTGCCTGCAGTCGGTGACAGGATGCTGGAGGAAGGGCATGGTATGATTTCCCCTCAGCCTGGCCCCAGAGCCCTCTTAACGAGGGTCTCTGTTCTGCTTTCATAACCCAGGCAGACAAGAGCAAGTCTGGGGAAGTGAGGGGTCAGGTGAGTTAGCGCCAACCAGTGTGACCCTGCCAGGGCAACTAGAACTGTCATTGTTTCTGCTGAGCTCAGTTTCATTTCCACCCACGAGAGTCCTCTCCATGGTCATTCTCGTTGGATAAATGAAGAGTCAGGGGGCTAGCCTCACTTGAAGTGGTTATCAAAGCTGAATTTAAAAAAAAAATTTTTTTTTGAACTGCAAAACATCTGTTTGCAGGGATGAGGGGGATCCTGGCAGCAGTAGTTAGGGGTAGGAGCCATTTCTGAGAAGTTAAAAAAAGGCAGGCTGCCGAAACCGGTATGGCTCAGTGGATAGAGCGTCGGTCTGCGGACTGAAAGGTCCTGGGTTCGATTTCGGTGAAGGGCATGTACATTGGTTGCAGGCACATCCCCAGTGGGGGTGTGCAAGAGGCAGCTGGTCGATGTTTCTTTCTCATCGATGTTTCTGACTATCCCTCTCCCTTCCTCTCTGTGAAAAATCAATTAAAAAAATAAATAAAAAAGACAGGCTAATCCTCTGAAACCAAACTCACATGCTTGTTTTTGTTTGTTTGTTTTTTTTCACCTGGAAACTCCTCAGCTGAAGACATAGCCATGTCTTAGGCCCACTGCTTCCTGCTCCTGCTCTGACCTGGGTCCCCCCAAACACTTCACGATTAAATTCCAGCTGCAAAGCAACACTGGCCTATTTCCTCCTCCCCCAAAGACCACATCTGAGCATTAAAAGGATGAACTCATTTATTAATAATGAATAATGCACCTTGGGCAGCCGGGGGCTGAAACACTGAGCAAGGGACGGAGAGGTCCGGTTTGGGGGTCAAGGGGAGGTTGCCCGTGAAAATGCGCACAGGTTTTCCTTTCATCTGCTCCATGCCAGCTGGCCGCTCTAGTCCTGGATGAAAGAGCCTCAGATTCCGGTGCCGAGCCCAGTTCTAACGGAGCTTACGGAAACTCTGGAGCCGACGGAAACTCTGGGGGCCTCGTCGTAGCACGGAGGCGTACGCTTGGCGGAACTGGCGGTTCATGGCTGCGTAGAGCACGGGGTTGATGCACGCGTTGAGCCAGGTGAAGTTGGCGGCAAGCATGTGGAGAACCCGGGGAGCCCGGACCTTGGCATCCAGGATGTTGAGCAGCAAGAAAGGGATGTAGCACAGGGTAAAGCAGATGAACACAGCAAAGCACATCCGGGTCACCTTCCCAGACTCTGATGGAGAGTCCTGAGCTTTTTGGGCTCCTTTCGCGGGCCTGGTCTTGGCAGGTGCCTCCTCCGGAGGGCTTTTCTCTGCCGTCTGCTGAGCTGCCTTGCCGCTGCTCTGGTCCCCCACTTCTGACGAGTCTCCTTCCAAGGTCTGGGTGGTGGCGGCACTGGCTGGCTCAGATGAGATCCCGTCGCTGGGCCTTCCTGAGGCCACCCCGCTGTCCAGCTCCTGGAAGCGACCCGGCACGGCTTCCTCCGCGCCAGCCACGTGGTGGGAGCGGACGCTGGCCTGGTGCAGCTTGTACTGCGCCAGCGTCTGTGCCGCTCGCTTCACCTGGCGGTGGATGAGGCAGTAGAAGATGCCGACGCTGCTGAGCCCAAGCACAAAGTAGATGCCCAAGAGGATGGTGGTGTAGGGTCGGCCTCGGATGCGGTCAAAGCTGCAGGTGCAGACGACGGGCACCAAGATATAGACGTTCCAGAGCGGGGCAAAGCTGGCCACCCCCGCCACCCAGGTGCCCACCAGAGCCAGCGCTATCCCCTTGGTGCTGAACACTTGGGGAAAGAGCTTAGGGCGGGCAATGAGGAGGTAGCGTCCCAGGGCGATGAGGCAGAGGGTGAGGATGGAGACGGAGTTGGATGTGAAGAGGAGGAACCCAAACACCCTGCAGAAAGTGGCGCCAGTCCTCCAGTGCAGGTGGAGGTAGGTGTCCACGGAGAAGGGCTGCAGAAGGGTGCAGTAGAGCAGATCGGCCACCGTGAGGTTGGCGATGAGCAGGTTGAAGTGGGTACGGAGCTTGGGCTGGATGGCCAAGGCCAGCAGGGTGAGCACGTTGCCCACGGTGCCCGTCACCACCACCACCACCCCCCAGACAACTGCCACGTAGCGATAGCCCACCACAGACTCATGGTAGCAGGAGAAGTTGACATCAGAGGTGTTCCACATGATGGAGGCTGAAGGGAGTGAGAGGACGAGGAAGAGGGAGTCAGAGCTTGGCTTTGAACTTAGATCTCCCGAACTACTCTGGTCCCTGGGCACCAGCCACCTGAGCCATTCCCAGGCCTCTTCGTCTCAAGACTCCCAACCCTGTTAGTCCTTTCCCGTTCTCAATGATTCTCCCAAGTTCTTTTATTTGTCCTTTTTCTTTTTTCTTTTCTTTTCTTTTTAAAATATATTTTATTGATTTTTTACAGAGAGGAAGAGAGAGGGATAGAGAGTTAGAAACATCCATGAGAGAGAATCATGGATCAGCTGCCTCTTGCACCTCCCCCCACCCCCTACTGGGGATGTGCCCGCAACCAAGGTACATGCCCTTGACCGGAATCGAACCTGGGACCTTTCAGTCCCCAGTCCAACTCTCTATCCACTGAGCCAAACCGGTTTCGGCTCTCTCAAGTTCTTATCTATATATCTCAGTCTCTGTACACTTCAAACTGCGGGCTTTATTCCATATCTATTCACATACCCCAGTCTCTCCAACATCTTTTATTCCTCCCCTTTCCTCTAAGGCCACCCAGGAGTCCCCTGTCTGTATCCAGGACACTGCCTTAGTTCTCTCTGCTGCTCCTTGCTACACACACATGCTGGCCTCAATTTTTTCTCTCTTTTCTTTTCCCTGTTGTTACTGCCTCTGAGATGCAGAGACAGGAAGAAAAGGACACCCGCCACAAAATTACTCACCCGAGTCTCCCAGCCTTCAGTTCTCTCTCCAATGGGAGAAGAAATCAAACTCACTCCAAGGGCCGTCCTTTCTAGTGGGCAGTCGGGCTTCAAACAGGAGGAGCCCTGCTTTCCGGTCTCTTATACTAGGCTGAAAGAATAAGAAACTCCTTACTTACCCAACCTGGGCCACTTCCTTCCTCGTCTCTGGTTCTGCTTGTTCTGTTCTAGCTAGTGAAATCTGGGCTTCTCTGTTGAAATTCCCCTGCTACTAACCCCAAAGCCATACAAATTCTTTCCTTTCTCCTTTCTGATGCCCACGCTCCGTTTCCTTCCTCTCTTTACATAGCAGAGCACCCATAAGGTCATTGCCAAGAACTGCTGAGGTATGGAGACAGAGCACCAGGACATCCGGCCACTTCTCAAGGGGCCAACAGACAAGACCAAGTTCCAGGCGCCATTCCGGGTACCCCAGAGGCCTTGACTTTGTTTTTGGGGAGTACTGCCTTCCCTCTCTCCACGACTTGGTGATGGTTCAAGTCAGAGTCCCATGTGATATCCTAGCACAGGTAGGCCATTTGAGACAAAGGGAACAGGTGCAGAGAGTCACAGAAGTTTAAGTAGAGGTGAACGAAAAGTGTGAGGTAAGAAGCAACAGAGAAGATCCTAGAGAGGAGAGCAAGGTTGAGATCAAGAAAGGCCTTGTCACCAAAACCGGTTTGTCTCAGTGAATAGAGCATTGGCCTGAGGACTGAAAAGTCCCAGGTTCGATTCCAGTCAAGGGCATGTACCTTGGTTGCGGGCACATCCCCAGTGGGGGGTGTGCAAGAGGCAGCTGATCGATGATTCTCTCTCATTGATGTTTCTAGCTCTCTATCCCTCTCTCTTCCTCTCTGTAAAAAATCAATAAAATACATTTAAAGAAAAGAAAAGAAAGGCCTTGTGTATCATACTGAGGAGCTGGGTGTTTTGTATGTTTTTCTGATTTTTTTTGGTGGTAGTTGTCGTTTTTAATATTTTTCTTGAATTTAGAGAGAAAGGGAGGAGAGAAACATCAATCAACTGTCCTCCACTTGCCCCTTATTGAACCTGCAAACCAAGCATGTGTCCTAGCTGGGAACCCAACCGGCAACCAATGATGCTCAACCAACTGAGCCGCACCAGTCAGGGCAGCAGCTGGGGTACCACTCAAAGGTGATGCAGACTGGCACTAAGATAGCTGCGAGTAAGAAGTGAAAGCAGCCGAGACCAGTTTGGCTCAATGGGTAGAGCGTCGGCTTGGGGACTGAAGGGTCCCGGGTTTGATTCTGGTCAAGGGCATGTACCTTAGTTGCGGGCATATCCCCAATGGATCGATGACTCTTTCTCATCGATGTTTCTAACTCTCTGTCTCTCCCTTCCTCTCTGTAAAAATCAATAAAATATATTTTTTTTTAAAAAGTGAAAGCATGCAGGCCTGAAATGAGAGAGAGCAGTAGAGGGACTGCAGTTCTGACAAGAGACAGGCAGGGCCTGAACTAGGGCCCGAGTCAACTTCATGAGCGTGCTACCTGTTCATTGCACTGGACCAAGGTAAAGTGCTTGGCTTAATGTTCTGCAGTCACTATCTTGAGATCTTTTTTGAACATGGGGTCCTGCTTTTTTAATTTTTTTTTTATTTTGCACTAGACCCCACAAATTATGTGGCCAGTCCTGGTTAGGGCAGTGGTTGGGGTAGAGAAGAGATCAGGACCTGTAAGTTAAGAAGTCAATAGGACTTATGTAGTGACTCCTTTAGTGGCTTAGTGATGAAGGGTTGGAAAGAAGGAAGACTAGGATGAACCCCAGTTTTCCAGGTGGATGGTGGTGCTCTTAATAAGAGGGACTGTGGGGAGCGGGATAGGTTTAGGGTCGGGTTAAATCATGAAGTCAGCTTTAGACTAGGTTTGAGGTGGTTGTGGACGATGCTAGTATCCCCGCTCCTCTTACCCCAATCTCTTCCAGCACCCCTCTCTCTCCCCACATGTGACCCGGACCCTGCTTCTCTGGATATATAGGGCAAGACTTCTGGATATGCAGTCTCTGCCGGTAATTATTATCATTACAAGAGGCCCAGTGCATGAAACTCGTGCACTGCAGATGGGGGTAAGGGAGTCTCTCACTACAGCCCGTGTCCTCTTGCAATCCAAGACCCCTTGGCGGACATCCCTCTTGCAATCCCGGATCCCTCACTTACGCTTGGCTTGCTGCTCCTTAGCTCTTTACTGCGTTCAGATTGTTGCTCCTTAGTGCTGCCTCCTGGGTGGGAGACTCCTGCCACGCTGCTGTGCTCTCCAGGGGTAAGCTGGGCTTCTGACTGAGCTGTGCTCCCCCTGTGGGAGCGCACTGACCACCAGGGGGCAGCTCCTGCATCGGATGTCTGCCCCCTGGTGGTCAGTGCGCATCATCCACAGGTGGTTCAGGTCGTTCCTCCATAATGGTTGCTTAGGCTTTTATGATATATTATAGATTATTTTTAGCTGAAAAGACCTAACACAAACAAGCAAACCCAAAAGTACTTGTTAGGTGCCATTTATGAACCCACAGTAATTCCAAGCTGACAAATCTAGGAAGCTTCTATTCCTTCCTCTTTAAGGAAGGAAAGGGGAATAGATTTCTTTAAGACTAAAAAGGGGGTAAAGAGGAAAACGTACAAAGATGAAACTCAGGAGGACCCCATGCCATTCTGTGTTCTGGTGTGGTATTTTTTTTTAATTAAAAAAATTTTTTTTTTATTGATTTCAGAAAGGAAGGGAGAGAGAGAGAGAGAGAGAGAGAGAGAGAGAGAGAGAGAAGAAAACATCAATAATTGATGAGAAAGAATCATTGATCGGCTGCTTCCTGCACATCCCACACTGAGGATCAAGCCCACAACCCAGGCATATGCCCTTGACTGGAATCGACCCAGGACCCTTCAGTCCACAGGCCAATGCTCTATCCACTGAGCCAAACCAGCTAGGGCTAGTCTGGCCTTAAAAAAAAAAAAAAAAAAAAAAAAAAAAGGCTTAACTTTATTGTTGAAAGTATTATAGATGTCTCCCATTTTTTTCCTATTGACCCCCTCCACTCTGTACCCACCCCTCCCAGGGCCTTTCTTTAGTCCTCACCTGAGATGTTCTTACTGATTTAGAGAGAAAGGAAGGGAGAGGGAGAGATAGAGACAGAGACCAGCTGCCTTCCTTTCGTAACACCTAGACCAGGGGTCGAACCTGAGCCTGGGTATGTGCCCTGACCAGGAATCAAACACATGTCCTTTCTTTTCTTTTTTTCTTTTTTATAAAATTGATTTTTTTCAGAGAGGAAGGGAGAGGGAAAGTTAGAAACATCGATGAGAGAGAAACATTGAGCAGCTGCCTCCTGCACACTCCCCACGGGGATGTGCCCGCAACCAAGGTACATGTTCTTGACCGGAATCGAACCTGGGACCCTTGAGTCCACAGGCTGATGCTCTACCCACTGAGCCAGACCAGCTAGTGCCAAACCCATGATCTTTCTATGTGCGGGAGGACACGCCAACCAACTGAGCCATGGCTCATCTGGTCTTTTTTTGTTTGATCTTTTTTTTCTCACCCAGCAGGGATAGCGGGAGGGGTCACAGAGTCACTAGCTATTCTTGGGAGCGTGTGGTTGAACTGAATTCTGGGGGTTCTGGAAAATAGGACACCTCTGTCCCCCAACCCCCGTTATACAAGAGAGGGGTGTGCTCTCCTGTCCCACAGACCAACTAGGAGACCAAAGGTATTCATTCTAGCATCTCTGTAAATAGCATGATCCCAGTTTTTTGGTCTTGGATACATGAAGCCTCAATAAATTTTTAAGAGTCCCAAATCTGCTTATTTTGCAGATGGGGAAATTGGGGTCCAGAGAGGGGAAGGACTAACCCAAGGAAACTATTATATGGGGCCAAGCAGAGCATAGAGCTCAGATTCCCATTCCCTGCCCCCATTTCTCATGCCTCAAGTGTCTCTGGCGTGGGTTTTCCGCCATGGGCACAAAAATCGTGTTTCTTTCCTTTATCTGAGACCAGGTCTAGATCTGTCTCCCTAGATTCGTGAGACACGCTGCAGGAGAGTCTTAGACTAGGGAACTCCTTTTTTATGTGTTTGGCGCCGCCTGGTGGAGTTGCAGAGAATTTGCAACAGCCCTGGCTGCTATCTGAGACCTGGGCTCAGAATGATTCCCCAAGGCCAAGTTTACACTTGAGCTGGACTGGGGGAAAAGGGGTGGTGGTGGTGAGTGGGATGGGGAACCCCTGCTCGCTTTGCACAAGCCTCAGATCTTGCCTCCTTCCACCCCCATTTCCCTAACCCCGTCCTTCTGATCCCATTCCCTGTGTGCCAGTCTCCGTCATCACACAGATACACATCCCTGTGTTGTTGCTCCCCAAAACTGTGGGCAAAGATTGAGAGCCTGAGTCTGGAGAACAGAGGGCAACGAATCCAGACTTTATTGTCAGGGAGAGGGAGAAGGGAAAGACATGGGTCGGGGAGAGAGTTGCTACATCATCAAGCAGAAAGAGTTGAAGGCCAGTGGGGGGGCCGTCCCCCTCCCGGGTCAGTGTGTGGAAGGGATGACAATACGGAAATCACAGGGGGTTGGGGGAGCTCACGCCCCCGCCCAAGTCGTACTGTGTGGTGCCTGGTGGGAGGGGACAGCTCGTAGGTCTGGGGACTGGGATGGGGGAGGCTACAGACTGCAAATCCTGCGGAAAGGGGGGAGGGGGCGGGGGCGAGGCTTCTATTGCTTTTTGCTCACAGTTTTGCGGAAGGCGAGGCGGGGGTGGGCTTGGACTGGACACCCCTTGCCCCCCTCAGTACCCCTTGGGCGATGGGTGCTGGTGAGAAGAATGGAACCCGGACTGGGGAGGGAGGGGAGGGAAGGGCCTATAGGGGCATCTACTTGGTCCCACCCAAGTGCCAGAGATGCCTCCCGGGGCTGCACCTGCGAGGGGCCCGGCTAGGCCTGGGGCAGGAGCGTGGAGCGGGCGGGCACAGTGAGGCTGCAGGCGGTAAAACCAAAGTGCTTATGAGGGATCCCGCCTCTTCCCCTCCCGCTGCGGAGGACGAAGGTGTTCACGGAAGCGCTTCAATGTTGGGGTAGGGGGGCCGGAGTCCCGGAGTCCGCTTATTGCCAAGAAAAATCCATTTCTGCCCTCCCCCGGACCCCGACCATGGCTTGTGAACCCCGTTTTGTGCTAGGTTTGGGGGGAAGGGCTGGATGGACATGGCTTTTGGGAGGGGGGGTGTCTCCAAGGGGGCTCCGGGCGAGACGGCCCCCCCTTTTCTAGGGGAGAGGAAAGGGCAGGGGGCGGGGTTCCCTGAGATCTGGGGTGTTCCCCCCCTTCTGAAGCCCCCCTCCCCCACTACCCCTCCCCTTTCCTGGAACCCCGTACCTCGGGGTGGGGGGGGGAGGAGAGAGATCATTCAGGGAGTGCCAGGAGGAGGCCTGGGTCCCGGCTGGAGGTGGGGGCGTTGAGCGGGAGGGGGTTCAGGGGCTCCGGTCAGTAGGGGGAGAATAGAATGGGTCCATGCGCCGTTCGGATGGGCCCGGGGGCCGGGTGGAGCAAGGGGTGGGTGATGGGCGGTCCCTGGAGAAGAGGCGCTGCCGGAGCTGGGCGCAGGGACAGCGGAGAGCCTGCCGCCGCTGCCATTACCGCAGCCACCGCCAGGGGGCTGGGGAGCAGGCCGCCGGCCAGGGACTTGGGCAGCTCCTTGGAGAAAGTCAGCGTGCTCTGCAGGGGTGGGGGAGGCGGCGGGGAGAGAGAGGGAGAAGTCATTCTTTGGCCCCGTAAACCCCACGTCTCCCCGGGTGCCCCTTCTTCTCCCGGCACCGGGTCCCCAGTTCCGAATGTTGCAGTCCCCAGGGCCTTACCGCCAGCTCCGCGGCGCCCCTCGGCTTCTTGTGGCGGCTCAGGAGCGGGTTGGGCTTCCCGGCCACGCCATCTCGGTGCCGGCGGCTGGAAATGTGCTGCAGGGGTGAGCGGGTAGCGGGCAGTGAGCCCCCAGGAAAGGAGCAACTACCGGGAGGCAGGGCCCTAAGACCGGCGCGCCTGGCCCCGCCCCTTCTGCAGCACCAAGGGCAGACCCTGTACAAGAGCCCTCACTCCAGTTCCCCATTCTCACTCAGATTCCCGGTTCTTCCTTCCCTCTTGGAGGGCGGGACTCCCCAGAATTCCTGGGAAGGGCCTCGGACCCACCTGTTTCAGTTGGACCTCCGAGTTGACCTTGACGTTGCAGATCTCACAGTGAAAGGTTCGGTCCTGGGCAGGGGCCTCTGGCTCCCCAGGGGTGGTAGGCCCCAGGCGAGGGTAAGCTTTGATGGGGCCCAGCCCACTTCGGGCCTCCAGAATTGTCTTGTGCTTAGTACCTGAAACCCACAGGGAGCGGAAAGTAAGGAGCGAAGGGAAAGGCCTCTGGGACTCCTAGGCCTCAAATGCCCACGTTCCCCATACAATATGGGGAGCATCAAGTGTACGTGGGGGGATGGGGGGCCCACGTCCCTTGGGATCCTCCTACCCAAGCGAGCAAAGGGTGGTCAGGGGAAAGTCACAGGGGAAGCGAGTAAGGTGGGGAGGAGGGCTGAGGAAGGAAGGGACGAAGGAACGGGGGAGAGGATTTGGGAGGGAGGGAGGGAGGGAGGCTGGTAGATCTTAGGGGGTACAGGGTATTCAAAGCTAGGAGAGTGAGGATGTAGGGAGCAGGATGGGCTGCGGACAGGGGACTGGGTGGGGGCAGGGGAGTCCATACCTTTGTTATGTGCCTCCAGCTGGGACAGGGAGTTCACCGCCACCTTGCACAGAGCACAGTAGAGCAGCCGCTTGGCCTTCTCCTCCTCTTCCTTGCTGCCCCCGGGCAGGGAGGCTGATGAAGCTGAAGCTGGAGGCCCCGCTTCACCTTTGGTTGCCCCCTGACCCGTCTCCGGAACGCTGGGAGGGGACGGGGAGCCAGGCTGTTTCTCTGGAGATCCTGGGGCTGGACCCTGCCCGTTCTCCATGGAAACTGTTGTTGGGGGAGAGACATCGGGGTCACTCCAGGTGGCTTTTGGAGGAGATTCTTTATGAGGAGGAGACCCACCCCATTTCCTGGAGGGCAAGAGCCCAGGAGTCCCCACCCTGTGACGACAGGCATGCTCTCATGCCCTGGGTCAGAGCCAGATGTGGTCCAGCTGCTGCAGGCTGGGTGTGAGACTGTGCGGCCTGGCTCAGTCTCTGTAAGCTGGGAATCGTGGGGGGTCTAGCTCCACTGGTGTCCCCTCCAGGGTGAAGCTGCTGGCCAACCTCGCCAGGGGGGAGAGGCATGGAACAAGGACTCACTCCTCAGTGGCCTGCCAGCCAGCCTGGGCTTCCTGCCTGGCCAGCGCCCTGCCCAGAGTCCTGCCCGGAACCCACGGAGGCCTATTCCCACGGACTCTAGGAAGGCACAGAGGTGGGATGAGCAAGGAGAGGCTAGGAGAGACAGACACAGACCCAGCAAGAGGGAAACAAGCAGCAGAACCGGAGAGGATAGAGACAAGGATGCAGGCTGCTCTATAATTCATGACTCGATTAAAGATGCACAGGCCTAGGCCTCGGCACCGGGTTCTGGCCTTGGTACAGGGGAAACTCTAGCACTCCCATTCTGGCTCCAGTAGCTGATCCAGTTTCCGAGTCATGGGGAGGCTGGCTCCCGAGGAGGCCGGCGAGGGGGGTGGGAAGCGGATGGGAGGGGACCTCCTGCCCCCTGCAGGTGTCCGTCTGCTCGTGCACAGTGTGGCATTTCCCTTTATTTCACGTATTCATTTCTGACGTCCTTTATCGCCACCTCGATCCAGACAGCACATCTTGGTCTGATTGGGACTTAGTGGCTTACAAAAGCAGGGCAGGTATCCTGATCTCTTTAGAGTAGGGGTGTCGAACTCAATCAGAGAAGGGGCCAAAATCTAAAATCCAGCCTAAATCGCGGGCCGAATGGTTTACTGAACAGTCATAAACTGTCATTGTGATGGAAACGCAGCGGAGTGCAGTGATGACAGCGCGGTGCGGGCCACATTGCAAGGCCTGGCGGGACGGATTTGGCCCGCGGGCCTTGTGTTTGACACATGTGCTTTAGAGAGATTGCCATAGGAATTAAGTGGATAATGTGCATAAAGCACCTAGAACAGCTATTGAAGAGATGCTGCCTACCACCACCATCAGCCCCACTTTACTGAGATGTTATCAAATTAACCCAAGAAGATTAGGCTAAGACGCGGCCAGAACACAGTTAAAACTCAGCTCACCTGCCCAACCCTCTCTGTGCATCCGAGGTGTGTGTGTGTGTGCACGTGTGCGTGTGCAAGCGCGCGAGCATGCTGAGCAGAGGCCTGGTTCCCAAGCTGGTGGTACAGATGCTTGTTTCTCCCTCTGCTTAGTGGGGCGGGAAGGACAGGCAAGGATAAGGAGGAAATAGGCTGCTGGGTCTCTCTGGACTTGGCCGTGACTGACATCTGATGTGGTAATCCCGAGATGGGAGTGGCTCATATCTTCCAGTCAAGATATTCCTTCTTCCCAGTTTCTTGGCTGGGAATATGGTTGAAGATGGCCACTGGCCATGAGGGAGAAAGAATCTCAGAGTCGCCTTCTGTAAACCCGGAAGAGACCTCAAAGGTCTGAATGTTCCACTCCCCCATTTCCTAGGAAAGAAAACTCTGGCCCAGCCGGTTTGGTTCAGTGGATAGAGCGTCGGCCTGCGGAATGAAAGGTCCCAGGTTCGATTCCGGTCAAGGGCATGTACCTTAGTTGCGGGCATATCCCTAATGGGGGGTGTGCAAGAGGCAGCTGATCAATGATTCTCTCTCATCGATGTTTCTAGCTCTCTATCCCTCTCTCTTCCTCTCTGTAAAAAATCAATAAAAATATATTAAAAAAAAAGAAAAAGAAAAAGAAAAGAAAACTCTGGCCCAGAGAGGTCAAAAGATCCACACAAGATTTATCCATAAAACTGTCTGGGGGTCCTGGACTTGCAGTCTTTCCCCTGAGGGCAGCCCTCACGTGCAGGTCCTCAGACATCCTGACTCTCTCCCCTACCCTTCTTCCCAAGAGGAGGGCCTCTCCCTGTTCTGATGGTTCCCTTTTTCTTGAGGAAGTCTGCTAGGTGGCCTCACCCTAGCCCCTCTGAGTCACTGGGCAGTGGGGAGGATAGACAGTGGGAACTCTGTTAAGAGGACCTGGGTGGGGGGTAGGGTGACAGAATGGAAATTTTGCATCAATGTACTTGGCTCCAGGACTCACCTTGGGTGGGGGTGGGGGTGAGGTGGGGGCTGAGAAGGAGAGAGATGAAAGCAGAGGCGAGTTCAGGGGAGACAGGATCAGCTGAAGAATGTAGGAGGGTCAGACATACCTGGGCGGGGGGCTACCCCCTCTCCATTTGGGGGGGTGCTGCCTGTGGGAGCCGTGTCTCCAGGTTCCCGGAGGCCAGGCTCCCTGCCTCGGGTCTTGGCAGCCTCAATGCCTTTGACTCTCCGGGCATGGCGGTTACCCTTGTAGTGTGCCTCGGCCTGGCTCTGCGGGGATGGAGGAAGAAAATGGAAACTGAGATCACCTTTCACCTGACAGTTCTCCCCGCACAGCTCTTTCGGGTCCGGGGTGGTCTCGCCAGGACGCAGGGACTCTCCCGCTTCGCCGGCGGGCTTCGGCGAGCTATGAGGCCCGTGCCAAGGAGGCCTGCTTACTCCCGGGGCTCCGACCAGCTCCTCAAGTTTGAGCTCAGGCCCCACCCACTACCACACCCAGGGCCTGGTTGCTGATTCAAGCTTCCCACCTAGTCCTGAGGTGAGAGGGGAGGATGTCACACCTACAGAATCCTAAACGGGAGGGGCCTGGCAGTCAGGCCAGTTAGCATCCTCTTAGACCCTGGGCCTGTGTCCCCTGGCCCCAGGATCCAGCTTTTGCTGCTTCTACCTTCAGCCTGGGAGTCCCAGAGGCTCTGGGGCCTGGGCTATTGTCCCGTGGGTCTCATTTTCCCTGGAGCCTCTGCAGACACCCTGGAGGACCCTGGCCCCGAGCCCAGCTCTGGAGACAGAGAAAGCAGCAGAGACAGCTGTCAAAACAGAGCCTCCTGGTTGGGGTAGGATAGCGAGGGCAAAACGAAGGGAGGGCTGCCTGCTATTGGCCCCCTCCCCTCTGGTCTTCCCCCTCCCACCAATGAGCGGAGCCCGGGCTGGGAGAGGGGAGGCCTGGGGTTGCGGTGAAGCGGAGGCCTGAAGCTGGGCTGGTCCTGGCTACCCCCATTTTTATGTGTACCCCCTGCTAAGAGCACACAATCCCGGAGCTACAAGGGCACCCAGACGGGCACAGAGCAGAAATAGAAGGCGTGGATAGGCAGAAAAAAAGACTGCCAGCCTTGGGGCGGGGCAGGGGTGTGCAGAGCCTGGCAGCATGGTGTGTACATGTGTGGGCTGGGTAGACAAACAGAATAATGCTTCATTTTCCCGTACTCAGCAGAATGAGGCTCTGCTGTTTTTCTCCAAAAGCTCTTGGAACCTGCACCTCACAAAGCCCCCTCTGAACCCACACAGGAGTGGGGGAGCCTTGGCGGGAGGAGATCCGGGAGACACCCCGGTTCTGAGTTTTTGGAAAGTCCCATGGGAGGGAGGGAGTGGGGGCCAGGCTTTGTGTATGACTTGGAGGGAGGAGGGGGAGAAAGGAGGAAGCCAGGAGGTTAAAGGGAAGCGGATGGGCCAGGGAAAGAGTTCAGCAGAGGCCAAGGAGGGCACAGCTCGGCAGGGGGGCCAGTAACCTAACTCAGTTCTGCACCCAAGGACCAGTGGGCCCGAGGCCACACACCCACCCCAACACTGGCCACCCGTGTCCCAAGAAGTTCTGAGCCAGACATACAGTTCTCTTCAGGGGAGGCGGGCTCAGCCTTAGCAAACTGCTCTACTTTTAGGTTGAAATATAGAGTCACCTCTGGGACATCTCAAGTGCGTTCTGTCCTTGCATGCCCTCCTACGGCACCCCATTCCCTGCTCTCTCCCTGAGAGCCCCTCAATCCCTGCCCCTGCCCCAGAGCTCCCAGCCTGGGGCCTCTCCCCACACCCCCTGGCTGCTCCTGCTCCACCCACTTCGTGGGCGGGTGGCTGGGCTTCTTACCTGAGAATTGAAGCGGATCTGACAGACATTACAGGAAATGATGGGCCTCTTAGTCTTGAGCAAGGGTCCCCCAAAAGTGTGGGAAAGCACAGCCTTCTGTACGGGGTCCATCTGTGGAGGCAGGCTGGGGTGAGCCAGGAGCCCCAGCACAAGTGCATGTCCATCATCCCCCCGGGGACAGGAGCTGGGCTGAACCAACCCCCCCAGGGCCGCTTCCTTATCCGTCAGTATCCTGGGGCTCTGAGTCTCAGTCCTCTGATTTCCTCCCAGCCCAAGGCCCAATCTTCACCGCACTGGGAGGGACCTGGGGACAGACTGGCCCAGGGCTCCCACTGGACAGAAAGTGGAAGCAGTTTGCCTAGAGGTCACACCAGGAGTGAACAGGAGAGCTGGGACTTGAACCTGGACTCCTGACGCAGAAGATCCAACTCGGTCACCCTGACCTATCTCCTGCAGCTCGGCTGATCCACCAGAGGCACACAACAGGAAGTTCCAAAGACCCCAGACCCTAGAGCCTTCGGTGAAGGCCCTTTTTACCTCCTCTCTGGGGTAAGTCTGTCTACCAAGCTGAGCTTCCGGTCCCAGGAGACGGATGATCCCAGAGTCTCAAGTTACCTTAACATGCTCACCCCCTGGACCTCTTTAAGGCAACGGCTTCTAGAAGGAGTAAACACTCAGGAGAGAGTAGGGGGCTCTAGCCAATAACGGGGAATAAGTGGGGGAGCCCAAGAAGCTGGGGTGGCCCGAGGCAGCCCATCTGTCTTCCGAGCTCTCCCCGACCACGGGGCTTCTGGGGCAGGGCTGCAGGGCCGGGCGGGCTTAGAAACGGGTTCTGCCCCCACTCCGGGTCAGCAGATGTCTTTGCAGTCTCCTGCCAACAGTTCCCATGAGGAGGGGAGTTTCTCTCCGAGGCTTCCTGCTATCAGGGGAGAAAGCCAGGGGCTTAGAGGCAAAAAGAAAAAACAACCTGCTTCTCTGCACAGTCCTCCCTTCGGGCCCCTGGCAGCCAGAGAAAGCGGGGATGGAATGCAGCTGAGGCTGAGGAGGGCGATCCTCTGGACTGCTCGTAAAAAGGGAACCAAATTAGAGCTGAAACCTTATCTTCCAGGTGGAAGGATCAAGTGAAACACAGTTGCTGTGGACTTGGAAGGTCCCAGCTCCTCAGCTGAGCCCCTCGTTGGGCCTAGGACCTTATGGTGCCAAGTGAGGCACCGGAGAGAGGCAGGAGTGTGGAGCAGAGGGAGGAAGGCGGTTCAAGTCTGGAAAGCCCACAGTAGGGGGTATCCTGTCTTCTCTGCTCCCCCCCAGTCTCCCCGGCTGTGTGGGTAACGTCAGGAAACGTAGCACCCCTGTGAAGTGTGCTGCCCAGGTGGCCGGGGTAGGGGCAGGGCCGGGCCCAGGTTCAGGCCACTGGTCTCACGGACAAGTGTCCCTCTCTCGGCCTGCCTGCCGCTGGCTGGAAGCAGCCTTTTGCAGTGGCTCGGGTTCACCTCCCGAAAGCTCAGGAACAGCCACATGGGGAGAACGGGTGTGTCTGAGAGAGTGTGTGTGTGTGTCTAGGCAGGCTGTGCTCAATCTGGGCCTGGGTGGAGTGTGAGGGAGGATCATGTGCTGTGTGTATATCATTCATGTATCAACATTTCTGTGTCGGGGGTTCTGCTGACGCCACGAGAGGCCAGGTTGTGTAATCTTCAGCTGGGTGTTTGTGTGAATGTATGATGTGTTTGGCAGAAAGAAAGACAGACCCAACTGGAGACGGACTTTAATCAGGAAAAAAAAGGAGACAGATGACTGCTCTCAGCTCCCCGTCTCCAGCCTTCGGTCCTTCCCACCCAGGGACACCCCGTCCCCAACCCTGCCCCGGGGTTCTCAGTCCCTGGGCTTCCGCACACGCTGAGTGGGGAATGGAAGTCAGCCCAAAGAGAAACCCAATCTGGGCTGGGAAACTTAAGTCGATTAAAATAACAGGGAGAGAGGAGTCGGATGGAGAGGGGAGCGGGGAGGCCCCTGAATCTGTCTATGCCCCACCCCCCCGCCCCAGCCCGCTCCCCTGAGGAGGACTTGTGGGCTATTATCCCAGCATCCATCCCGGACACCGGTCCCTGCCCTACTTGAGTCCTTCTTCCAGGGTCAGAGCCTTTCTCTTGCACAACCCACCCCTCAGGAATAAGCCCACAAACACCAGCGAGGGGTGGGCGCGGGCAGGGAAGAGGGCATCGACCAGTCAGTCCGGTGTGTCCTTGCCACCCTCTCCTCCGGGAACCGAGGAGACACCAGGCTGGAGATGGGGCTGCTGGGCCCAATCCCTGTGCAGGTGGAATGTGAGCCAGAAGTGCTGCTTCGGGCCAAGGTCAAGAGGCCTGGTGACCTAGATGAGGGCTCTCAGGGGAGGGCAGGAGGCCAGCGTCTCCCAGAGCCCGTTCCACTCCAGAGCCCCTTCCCGGGATTCTGGCCGAGGCACCACCTGGGAAGGCCCCCCAAGCGGCCCCCTCCCACCTGCCCTCCACCAGCAGACGTGAAGGGGAATGGCTCCCTGAAGCCGGGGCACAATGAATTGGGAAGGGCAAGGGGATGGGGAGCGGGAAACCAGATCAGGACACGAGGGTGGTGGTGGTGGTGGGGGTTGTGATTATATTTCCTTCCACCGCCCTTTATCTGCTGGTAACTGCTGCCCCTTGTCTGACCACCCCACTTCCCCATCCCCCCAAAAACAAAGGTGAAAAGGGAAGGGGGTGGAATCTCAGCTGGGAAGACCAGAGGGCCAGGACGGACAGACACAGGAAGGAGAAGGAGCTAGGGGGTGTCTGAAGAGCAGGTGGAAGCAGTGGGGGAGGGATGCTGGGGAGGAGAGGCTGGATGGGGTCAGGCTGGGTAAGAGGGATCTGGATCCGGGCGGCACCGTCATTGTAGGGTAGGTGCAGGACCTGCTGGGATGTCTGAAGATCTGGGGGACTCCAAGGACCTGAACAGCTGAGTCTGGGGTACCCAGTACGGTGGCAGCAGTCTGGAGGCACCAGCTGGGACCCAGAGATGGGTTGGGGCCGCGCCGTGTGTGGGGGATGGGCAGGATCACCCGGGGACCGGGCGGAGGGGAGGTGGCCAGCCCCGCAGGGGCGGGCGGCGGGCGGGCGGGGATGGGGTGGGGGCGGGGGGCGCTGCGGCAGCGGTGGGAGCGGGGGAGAGAGGAGGGCACGGGAGGCTTACCCTGCGGGACCCCGGGGGCTGCGGCTCCATGGCCGGGGGTGGCGGACCCGGGCGGGGGCCTCGAGCCGGGCCGGGCTGGGCAGCCCAGGGAAGCGGCTCGCGTTGCCCGGGTGGTTCGGGGCTGTGCGGCCGGGCGGGCCGGGAGGAGGGAGGCGGCGCCGGCGGGACCGGACCGCCCCGGGGGCGGGGCCGGGGCGGGGCGGGAGCTGGGAGAGGGAGAGGCCTGCGGAGGGGCTGGGCGGAGGGCAGGGAGCGGCCACGTGCTGACACTGATTCCAGAGCAGACCCACTCCTGGTGTGAGGGCCACTCGGCCAGCCGATGGGGCATTGCCCAGATGACCTTGGCTTCCCTCCACCGGGGACCCTTGCTGGGTCTCGTGTTCCCACCGATCCTATGGAGGACCCTGTTTCTCTAGTTTCTCTAGCTGGGACATTTCTCCTCTTTTTTCATCCTATCCCCCCCTCCTTCCCCCGCTGACAGGCTTTCTTCCGAGTTCCCAGACGATCCTTCCTTGCTCCCTCTGCACTCGGGTCCCGTGCCCTTTTGCATGCCCCTTTCTGTACTAGGGGAGAGGGCGCGAGCCCAGGTAGCCAGGCGTCCGGCACTGCTCTCTCTGAACGGCCGGAGCTGCGGGCACTCGGGGCAGGACCGGCCTCAGGCTGGGACCTCGGTCCTCACCTCTTCCTACCTCCTTCCCTGGCCCGCCACCTGCTGGAGAACCAGCTTCCCTGAGGTTTATGCTTCGTGCACTTGCTGCCCTCTGGCGGCCCAGCGGGGCAGCACTGGGTGATGGGGGTGGCAGCGGGGGTGGCAGGAGAAAGCAGCACACTCCCCTGGACACCTCCTCATCCCCTCTGGACAGGTTCTAGGATTCCCTCTCTCACTTCTGGATCTCATCTCCTCCCATTCCACCTAGGACACAGAGATTAGTGAAGCAGGGGACTGGATGGAGAGAGAGAGGGAGAGAGGCTGTCTTAGGGAGACACGAGGGATGTCCAAGGGCAGAGGGACACATAATACAGTGATACAGGGAGGAGTCTAGGGATGGAAACTGTCCAATGAGGAGATGGATCCGGAGGTATTAGTCCAGGAAGGGAGAGACTCTGCCACAAATAATAATAATTCCGCCACTACCACCATCTAACGTTGGTTAAGCCCTTGGAAAGTGCCAGCCTCTGGACTGCGAACTCTTTGCATGGATTATCTAATTTAATCTCCACAACCACTATTCCAAGTGCTATTATTATCTTTATTTTATAGACGAGGGACTTGAGGTTATCATTTGCTCAAGGTCGTAAACTAGGAAGTGGCTGAACTGAGATTTGGATTTAAACCCGGGCGGCCTGACTGCAAAGCCATGTCCTTAGCCGCTGCCCGGAGCTGCCAAAGGCTGCGGGCAGCTCTCTGCAGCCTCGTTCCCCTGCAGAAGCCTGCACCACTGAGGCGGCCCACCCGCTCTCCCTCCTGGCTTCTCCATCTCCACAAGGGCCTGGTTCTCTCCACCCCGTTCCCTTCAGTGGCTCCTCCAGTTCCCACTGCCTGATTCTGCTTATTCCCCAAGGCTGAGGCCTTGGCCATACTATCTCTCTCTCTCTGACCCTCCCTTAAATAAAAAGAATAGCAATAACGTAATCATCATAGCAGTTAATACTAATTGAATGTTTACTTTGCGCTGGGCATTATGATTATATAATAGGATCCTCACAGCCTTATGAGCTGGTACACTGTTACTATCTTACTTTGCAGCTGGTAAAACTGAGGTTCAGAGTGGTTAAGTAATTTGCCTAAGGCCACACAGCCAGTGCTTTTATAACATCAATTCAAATCCCGCCAGTCAGATACAAAATACCCTGCTGCACCCTCCACACTCTGCTCCTGGCTTTCTATTGCTATTCCTCGCTCCCCACTAGAGGCAATGGGACCAGGAACCCTGGGAAGTCGGGAATCGCTATGTAGCTTCGTGATCTTGGACAAGTCATTTAACATCTCTTGATCATTATTTCCTTTTCTATGAAATGGGAGCGCCTAGCCGGTGTGGTTCAGTGGCTGAGTGTCAACCTACGAACCAGGAGGTCACGGTTCGATTCCCAGTCAGGGCACGTGCCACGGTTGCAGGCTCGATTCCCAGTGGGGGGTGTGCAGGAGGCAGCTGATCAACGATTCACTCTCATTATGGATGTTTCTGTCTCTCTCTTCGTCTCCCTTCCTCTCTGAAATAAATAAAAATATATATAAAAAAAAATAAAATGGGGGAAATGATTGGTGATCTGAGGGTAAGTGAAAATCAGGTATTTGCACGGGAGAAAGTATTCCCAGCACTTTCTGCTCTAATTACATACAATCGGTTGCACTTCCTCAAGTGCTCATTTCTAGACCTTGTTCATGCTCTCTGCTTCTGTCTGAAATGTTCTCCAAGTCTCCTGTCAAAATCCTACTACTAATTCTTCAAAGTGCAAATAATAGGTCACCTGCTGCAAGTTTTTCCTCTTCTCCCTTTTTCTCCTGCTTAGCTCACGTTGGTCCCATAGGGACCGCCACAGCCAGCAAGCTTTTCTCGACACCCTCTGGGGCTAAATGCAAGCTAAATGCCTCTGGCACAGCTCTCCTTGCACTATAGGGTAACTGTTAGCTTGTTATCTTTCCTACTAAACTGCGAATCCCACAAGGGCGTGGACTGAATCTTGTGTCCTCGACACCAGGCATGGTGCCTGGCACATAGTGGATGCTCAAAATAAACTTATTTTTTTTGTAGACTTGGATTGTTAGTGTCTGTTTCACAATATTTCTTAACTCTTCCTCTGGTTTGCACTACAGATTGCTGCCTTCATGTCTGTGTATCGCCCCTGAATATAAGCTCTTTCAAGATTGGATCGTATCATTTCATCCTCATGTCTCCATCATATCTAGAACATACCTTGCTTATAGTAATTACTCCTCCGTTTTCTCATCTGAAAAATGAAAATAAAATCACAGCTACTCTTTAGGATTGCTATCCAGATTGAGATATGAGAAACATTTTGGAAACTTCAAAGTGCAATACAAATGTTGGTTTAGATTCTTCGAGAGAAGTTTGGAGGAAGTAGCTGGTATGAAGAGAACTCTATTTAGAGTCAGGCTATGGGTTCAAATCATATCTTACGCGCATATTGTGTCAATTTAGATAAATTACGAAACCCTTCTGAGCCATAGTTTCTGTTTTTCATATGTCTAACAGGAATAATAATGTCTACTTTGTTGGGTTGTGGAGAAGATTAAATGAGAGCATGTACAGAAACACCTACCACAGTGCCTGGTGCATAGTTGGTGCTCAATAGATGTTTATAGCTGATTATGGTTTGATGGTGGGTTATCTGAATTGAATAAAGCTGACTTCCCCTAAACTTTTAGCTCTAGCCCAGTCTCCAGGCCACAAATGCTAAATGTTCGAATTTTTGGCTCCATGTCCTAAAGGGGGTTCAGCAGCCCCATGAGGGATCAGCTTCCTCCTTCAACCCCCTGCCCCTGTCAAGGTGAGTTCCCCCTCCCAATCACAGCGCCCCGAAACCCTGGAGTCATCGCTGACTCATCCTCTCTCTTCTCCCCAGCCCCCAAACACCAGTTGGTCATCATGGTCTGTCAATATTTCCTTGGAAATACCTTGCCCATCTCCCTCTTTCCTCACACCCCGCTGTCACTAACACCCACTAGTCTGGCGCTCCAGGCTTCCCTGTGGGCCCATACTGCTGGGGCCGCCTCCTCATTGGCCGCCTCCTCATTGGCCGCCTCCTCTAGCCTTGCCCCCTTCCATCCAGCTGTCCCACTCACCTTCCTAAACACTGTTCTTTATTGACCGACTAATTTGAGAGAGAGAGAGAGAGAGAGAGAGAGATTCATTGTTTCACTTATTTATGCATTCATTGATTGATGCTTGTATGTGCCCTGACAGGGCTTCAAACCCACAATCTTGGTGTATCAGGGCGGCTGGGGCCTTAATCATTGCTCTTTTTAAAAATATATATATTTTATTGATTTTTTACAGAGAGGAAGAAAGAGAGATAGTTAGAAACATCGGTGAGAGAGAAACATCGACCAGCTGCCTCCTGCACACCCCCCACTGGGGATGTGCCCGCAACCAAGGTACATATCCTTGACCGGAATCGAACCCGCGACCCTTCAGTCCACAGGCTGACGCTCTATCCACTGAGCCAAACCAGTTCGGCCTTAATCATTGCTCTTACCAAGTCACTCTCCTGCTCAAGACTGGATAATGGCTGCTTCATATGGTATTAAATCTAGACAACTTGGCCAGCCCTCCAAGACCTACCCCTCTGACCACACCCCCCAGCTGTGGGCTCCAGAGAGATGGAACTCACAAACAGGCATGTCTATGTCCCTGCTTATTTCCTCTTTCTGGATATTTCTGTCTTCAAGGAGAGCCTCTCACCCCTCCCACCTCCTTGTAATCACTTCCACCAGTCTAAGTATTGATACTTCTCGAGATGGTAGACTAGATGAGATGAGGCATATCAAACACCCAGCACAATGTCGAGCCCATAGCAAGACCTCGGCAAATATTAGCTACTAATAAAACTAATATACCAGATAGCCAACAATATTTGTAATAGTCGAAGTAAGGGAGACGGGACCCTAATCTTCACCCAAGGATATTTTTTTCCAGTGATTTTTAGAGAGTGGGAGAGAGAGGGAAAGACAGAGAGAGAAACACTGATATGAGAGAAACACATCCATTGGTTGCCTGGCCCTGGGAGGAGCCTGCAGCCAAGGTACCTGTCCTTGACCAGAATCGAACCCGGAATCAAACCGGGACCATTCGGTCCACAGGCTAACACTCTATCCGCCGAGCTAAACAGGCTAGGACCAGGAAGATGGGATTCTAAGAAGTGAAGGAATTGGATACAAGGGGAAGAAGAGAGATACAAGGGCGGGTGGAGGGAGGGCTGAGGTCACGGGAGCGGTGGGAGGCGGGCTGCGGCTACTCACGGTGCTGTAGTTGCCAAAGAGGCCCAGGGTGGGGGCCGGCTCCAGGGGGAACGGCAGGATTTGCTTGAGGTCCAGCGGGGGCTGCATGATGGGGGTCTGCCGAAGCAGAGGGAGGGGCCCCGCCCGGCTCAGGCTGCCTGCAGGGCGGAGAAAACATCGCGTGAGACAAGAAGACTGAAGCCTGTCAGTCCCACTCCCGGCCGGGGCCCCCACACTCAGAAGTGCGACGCCCATGCACACACACACTTCCCCTGCTCGCTGGCTCCAGGGCAATGGAGCAGGTCCCCGTGGGTCTGGGGGAGGGTGCAGACCAGTCCTTCCCTTCTGGGTGGTTTTCACTTCCCCTTTCTCTAGCCTCCCTCCTCCAAGGCCATTCGGTGTTAGACAGACCAGGGAGAGCACAGGCTGGGCAGACTGCCTGCTGGGCCAGCAGGACTTGGGAACCCGGAGCCCCTGGCCACTCCCTTCTTCTGGTTTCGCTTTTCCCCAGGGAATCCCAAAAGCCTGTGGGTGATTCATCCCACTGCCCAGAGGGGAATACTGAGGCCTAGAGGGCTATGGGATCTTTCAGACGACCCGAACAGTTGTGATTTTGCCCCAATCATAATTCTTAATGAACTGTCCACACCCCCAGAGGGCATAGGTGCATGGCATTGGCTCCGGGTGGTGGACTCCCTGGGGTCCCTCAGGGGGAGGGGGAGCCCTCTCCCAGCCTTCTTGTCCTCCCACGGCCCCCTGTCTGTCTAACCTGGAGGGTTCCACTCCCACCCTGCAGGAGGAACTACAACCAGGCCTCCGGGAGGGGAATGCCTTGGTCTAGCCCAAATGGGAAATGAAAGTCCGGGCCAGCCGCTCCACGGGGCCCAGCCCCCACTCAGACCTTCTCCTCCCGCCAGGGCCCTGGGAGGAACCCCGCCAGGCTCCAAAGCGGGGGGCCCACAGGCCCTGAGGACCCCTCTGGGCTCCCGCTGGCCCAGTTCCCTTCCTCGGCCTCCCCGTGTCCACCAGCTGGGAAACTCCGGCTGCTCTTCCGCGGGGGAGCCAGCCCCTGTCGGCAGCAGGGGTTCCCAGCAGCACAGGCACACCTTTAGGCTGCAAGCTTGGCCCTGTCCTCCCTTGACCTGCAGGGCACAGGGTCCCTCAGATCCTCTCTGGCTCCCTCCACAGAGACGGCCCCTTTCATACCTTCAGCTTCTAGTGCCCGCTGCCCCCAGGCATGGCCTGCCCCTGGCCCACCAGGGGCCCGGGCCTGACAGCGTCCCCTTCACTTGGTTCTGCCCCCTGCCCTCTCCCTTGCCAGCACCCCCCCAGTCCAGTCAGTAGAACCAGCCAATCAGAGTCCTGCAAAAGTGGGGCAGAGGGGAGGGCGGGGGAGCAGGGATTAGGGGAATCAGGAGGAAGAGAGGGAGGGGGTGCGGAGGGCTCAGGCACAGCTGGGGGCAGGGAGCTGGTCCAGAAAGGGCTGGAGGGGTCTGTGTCTTCCACCCACAGCGAGGGCCAGGGAGCCATGGTGCCTGAGGCAGAGAGGGGTCCAGGCTGCAGGAAGCTTGGGCTCCAGGGTCTGAAGGTTGAAGGGAATGGCAGGATACTGGGCTTTGGCCCTCGGGCACTCAGGGGTCTGTATACCCCGAGTCCATTTCCTCTTTTTCTGTGCACCTTGTGTCCATCCCCATGCATTTGGTATGGGGTAGGAGGAGGAGAGGGAGGGAGAGAGGCAGACAGGCATGAGTGAGTAAGAGGGAATGGAAAAGACACAGAAGCAGGAACAAGTGACTGAGAAATGGAACACAGACACAGAGAGAAAAGGACCCAGAACCACGGAGAGATGGAAGAGAGTGAAATGAGGAAGAAAAACCAGGGACACTGCTGGAAAGCTGGACACAGAGCTAGAGACCAGGAGAGAGAGATCCAAGGACAGAAAGCATAGCAAGACAGGGACAGACGGACTGATGGGGGGTAATCCAACCATCTCCCCTTCCCGGTCTGCCCCTCATAGCTTCTCTTCTCTATACCCCACCCTCCTGCCTGGCACACGGGGCGGGGGCAGCCTTAACGAGCCCCGGGTGGCACCAGGAATGGTGAGAGAAACCTGAGCACCCCCAGAGGCCCAGCACCAGCAGCCACCTTAGCAGCTGGGTTGGGGCTGGCGCTTGCCCGCCCAGGCGCACCAGAGGCAGCGGCTCAGCTCCTTGACCCTTTCTCTGGTTGGGTATTATCACATTGAGTCTCTGAGGGAGTGACAGTTCTGTGGAGGCGGTTGATCCCAGTTTTCCCGCTTTTCATAGGAGGAAACGGAGGATCAGAGAAGTCGAAAACTCGACTGATGTCACACAGCGTGTAAGTGTCAGAGCTGGGATTTACGTCGAGATCTGTCGTGCTCTGTAAATTCTCTGCTACATAACCCCAAAGGGCTTCGGTCTAACTCTGAAGCAGAGATCTGAGCGCTGCCTTCCATCTTGTGTGAGGAGAGGGAGGGGAGAGCAGGCTCCATGCATTTGTTGGGATTGGAAGAAAACAGGTTGCAGCCACCCAGTTTCCGACAGCCAGCAACTCATCGTTCCCACTGACAGGAGCCCGGGGGGCAGGGAGTGGAGAGGGAGGGGGGGGAAGGGGGGAAGGGTTGAAATGAGGATGGAGTGAGGAGAGGACGAGAGGTGGGCAGATGGCAGCTGACAGGACGAACAGCAGAAGCAGGGCCCTGGGTTTCAGGTGGTCCAGGACTCAGTTCCTCCCCCACCCCCCTGGGGAGCGTACGGATGGATAGCTGCTTCTTTTGGAGGGACGGCGGTGCCACTTTATGCCTGACACTTCACACATACAGCCTCTCAGTGATGGAGCCACGGCTCACTAGCTGGGGACTAGCCAGCTCCTCTGACTCTCTCGGGCTAATTTTTCGCTTATCAGATGAGAACAAGCAGTACCTGCCTCACGGAGTTCTTGAGAGGATCGAACAAGTTCATGTAAAGTACTGGCATGCTGCGAGGGAGCTCAGTGCATAAATGTTTGCTCGACAGATGAACTCTTATTTTGTAGATGATGACAGACAGCTCAGAGAAGGGGAGTTACTTGACTAAGGTCACACAACTAGTGAGGGATCTGAATCTGTGCGGCTGGCTTTCAAGCACTACACGTTTCTGGGCAGACCAGGGGCGGGCGGGCGGGGGGAGGCAGGAATGATAGTGAGGACTGGGGAAGCGGGAAATGGGTGGGAAATTTAGGTCTTCTGCTATTTGGCTAGCTGAGAGCTTCAGGCAGGTTTGGGGAAGGGGGTGGAGAGCAAATTGGAGTTTGTGTGTGTGTGTGTCTGTGTGTGTGTCACACACCTCAGGCAGGGCAGGGGAGAACTGGGGCCTGGCTGGGGCAGGCCACTCCAGAGCCTAGCTCATTAGAGCACATAATTATCTCCTGCGGAGAGAGCCTCACCCATCTCCGTGGGGAGCTGCCAAATGCTTTATTAAAGACAGTTCCCGGTGAACTTTGGAGGCGAACTCTCAGACCCTTGGATGGATGTCCATCTGTCCATTTCTGTGCTCCACCTTGCCCCGGGCACTTGGATCCTGCTCAGGTGTCCCCTCCAGCACCAAGCCACAGCTGCCTCCTTCCGTCCCACTGAGAGCCCATCTTTTCCTTCCTCTGCTCCCCAGAACTTCTGGCCTGGTCCGAGTCCCAGTGCCGCCTCCGCCGTGGCCACCTGAGGCTGGGTCTGGGGCTTCAGGCCCTTGCGGGAAGGAACGGGAGTGTCTGCCCTGAGCTGGCGCAGGGAGTGGCTGCGTGGGAACGGGAGCAGGGAGGCGCTGGGGCCTGGGTTGGGGTTGGTCTGGAGAATGGGCCAGGAGGAGACTGATTAGTCAGAGGCATCCAGGTTACGACTGCAGGTTGTGTTCCGGCCCACGGTGGTGAAAAGCAGAGGAATTAGACTCTGGGGCCAAGGAGAATTTGGATTCGAGTCTGACTTAGGATTTTTTTTCTCTAATTCATCTCGTTTTCTCTTCAGGCCTTTTGGCCTCTTCTCCCTCCCCAGAAAAGCCTAATATTGGGGATCCAGAGGAGAGCCTTGCAACCCTGGGTCTTGCCTTCTTGAGCAAGCCCCATGGCAACGTCCCCCTTTGCCTCACTTTCCCCCATCTTGGCAGGAGGCAGGCTGAGGGCTGGAGAGGCTTTGAAGTCGAAGATGAAAGCGACAAGGGGATGGTTATGAACAATAACTCAAACATCAGCCCTAATAACCCCGGGGTAGATGTGGGTGGGGGCAGGGCCACAGGGAGAAGGTGGCCAGGAAGGGAAGAGAGAAAAAACAACCCTGGGACATGCTCCCGATCGGACAGGAAAGGGCCTCTTTCAATGGCCCCCCCCTCTGCCCCACGGGGGGCGCGGCTGGAGAGGGCAGCAAGAGGGACCTGGACCGGGGAACTGAGCCCAAACCACCACCTTAGCCCTGGGCCGGCAGGCCGGGCCTTCCGGGCTGCACACTGACTCCACACATCTCCACACGCAGAACCTGCAAACCTCAGCTCGGGCCCTGAGCCCAAAGAGGGCGAAGACGCACGGCCCAGGGCCCAGGCTTCCCGCCCCCCTGTGGGGTGGGCCCAGGAGGGAGTTCACTACAGTGTCCTCCAGGGAGAGGTGCTGGGCACCACTGGTGGATGCAGGCATTCTTCCGGTGTGGGCTCTTGTCCGGTCTGAGCAGCTGCCGGAAGCCCTCGTTAGGAACGATTGATCGGGGAGAGTATGGCTCCCTCTGGCCTGCTCTGGCCAAACACGACGCTGCCCCCGGGCTCACACCCAGGGTGGGGCCCGGGCACAGGGATTGCACAAAACGGAGGAATGTGGAGCCTGTGCTCTGGGAACCTGAGTCCAGGCCGTGGAGGAGAGGGTCACTCTGGGTAGTCTTCACAGACGGGTGGGACTCCCGTCCCTGCGGGGGACGCCCGTGGGAAGGAGGCAGGCAACCAGTCGGCCATTCCCTCCTTCCCTCCTTCATTTAATAGCTCCGATGGAGGGCCAGGTGGAGATGGTCACGCATAAGTGGTGAGAGAGTGAGGAGATTCGGGAGCGGGAGGAAAGAGATGGAGGGAGATGCAGAGCAGGAAACGAAGACAGTGGGGAGTCCACAGGGGTCAAACGAAAGAAGGAAAGCAAGGAGCCAAGGACACACACAGCAGAGGGCTGAGGCCCGCCTGGGGCACCAGCATGGAGCCAGGTGTCCCCGCCGTGGGCGGGGAGCGGGGAGCCCACAGGTGTGTGGGCCTGGAGAGCAGGGCTCCCACCCCAGCAGGGCCCAGGAACGGCCTTAGCCAGGGCGGAGGGCGGAGGTCAGAGGTCAGAGGACAGAGCAGGGGCCTGGAGCCCAGCGGATGAGGAGTCCGCACTCGGCTGGCTAGCTCATCTGCCGGCTCCCCTCTCCCCTCGGGGATCCCTCCGATGTAGGTCATGGGGATGGGGTGGCTGTGGCTGAGGGCTGTCAGGGCCCCGCGGGAGCTCCCCTCCCCCACCCGCACCCTTCCGTTGCCCCTTCCTCCCCGGGGCTCCCCAGCCCCCCAGGCAGGTGGGGGTGGGGGCGGGGGGGGCGGGGAGAGGGAGCCGGGAAGGAAGGGCCCAGGCAGCCGGCGCAGGAGGGAGGGAGAGAGGGGGCAGGTCCTGGCGTGTCGGGGCAGGATGGCTGCGGAGGAGGCAGGATCTGAACCGCAGGGGCCCCGGGATGGACAGCTTCCCACCCCGTCCTCTCCCCAGCCCCCCGACCCCCACCTCCCACCACTCGCACCTCGAAGGAAGCTACACCCACCGTCTCCTCCCTTCGCCTGCCCCCCACTTCCTCCTTTCCCCCTAACCCCGGGCCCGGGAGGAGGTCGGGGGCCAGAGCCTCGGAGGGTGGGGGAGCCGGGTCAGAACCTTCCCTTCAACTCCCCCCCAGCGGGGGGCCCCCCGCCCCCAGCCGCCCGTGGCGGGTCATAGAATATTCATGAGCCTCATGAATACGCAATGTCTCATTATGGGGCGGGGGTCTCACCTAACTGTCCGCCCCTTTGGCATCCCCCGGAGGACCGGGAGCAGCGGCAGCTTCAGGAAGAGGGGAGGGGGGACCCCGGGGAGGGAGCCCGGGGGAGGGGGAGGGGGAGCCGGCGGCTGGCGGGCGGCCGCAGTCCCCGCGGTGCCGGGAGGTTGGGGGGGGGTGACCTGCTGAGAGGGGCCCGGGAGCCGGGAGCCGGGAGCCGCAGAGCCACTCACCGAGGATCATGCTGGGGACCCGGGCGGCCGCCAGCGGCCCGGGGTTCCGCGTCGCTCTGTCCCGGGGGCCGCGGTGGCCGGGCTGGGGGTGCGGGGGGCGGAGCCGGGGCGGAGCCGAGGCCGGGCGGGGCGGGGCCCGCAGCAGGTGAAGGCGGGAGGGAGGGGGGGCCCCGAGCGCCCGGGAGGGAGGGGGCGTCCTGGCGGCTCCCCTCTCCCGCCCGCCGTCTTCCCTGTCGCTGCCCCCGGGCCCCCGGGATTGGCGGTGTCCCCGCAGCCCGGGCTGGGGAACGGGCATCTGGAAGGCGGTGGGAGGCGATGGAGGAACGCAGATGCCCGAGTCCTTGGGAAGGGCTGGGTGTGAGGGCGGGAAGGTGTCACGGGGCTGCCCTGCGGTGGAGGAGGCTAGGTCCTCTGGGAGGCCTGGGCCCCGAGCTGGGTGGGTCACCTTGGTCCTCCAAAAGGATGCGCTGGGCGGCGGCGGCGGCGAGGGGTTGGGGGGGGGCACAGAGAATGTCTGGGTCCTTCTTGTGTCTCTCACCTCAGGGCAGGGGGTGCCTGGGGGCTGGGTCTCAGGTGAACTGCGGGGTTGAAGATGGTTGCCACGTTGATCTGTGACTGGAATCCAAATGGCCCTTAGGGAAGGTTCCAGTGAACAGGCTGAAATCAATGGATCCAAAACGGTGGACATGGAAGCTGGCCACTGAGATCATTAGGGAGCCAGAAGATCCAGATCTGAGGCCCAGCCTGGGGGGGATGACACGGGTTGGGGTGGGGACAGGAGTCTCTATCCAGGGCCTGGACTCGGGGCCCTCCCCACCAAGGTGGACTGGATGGAAGAGGGCTGGGGGAGGGGGTTGGTGAGGTGGAGGGGAGGATGGAGGATAGGACAGAATGTAAGGGCTGGGGACGGTGTCCAGGGAGGCCGAGCGGAGTATGGGACACTGGATGTACCCTAACGACCAACAAAGGGGCTTGGCCGGGGGCAGACCCCTGGGATGTCACCAGAAGACTGGAGCCTGCGAGTCTGCGAGGTGTCTGGGGAAGATGCAGCCGCTGCAGCCCAGACCTGTCTGTACCTGCCCCGAGGAGGAGGGTGGCGGGAGGCCTTCCCACAATGCCGAGCGGCCAGCATCAAGCCAACCCAGGACGGAGGGGAGGGAGGTGTGCCTGGGAATCAGAACAGTAAGATTGAGGGAGGGCGGCAGCAGGAAGGAGCAGGCCGGTGGAAAGGTGGTGGGACTGGAACCTTAGAAGACTCTAGCATGGAAAGGAGAACGGGGACCAGCATTCCTGGGTTCTGCAGGGAAGCTGGGATGAGATGGCTAATTAAGTACAGGAAGTTCAAGTTCCTGTTTCTGAGCCTTAGCAGTCTCGTGCCCTCGCTGCGCCCATCTGGTTGGTTTGAAGGGAAGAGGTTTCTGCACCTGCCAAGACGCTCCGACTCAAGAGCATGAGAATACCAGGGCGGCCAATGCCTTGAGCTTGTTCTGTCTGGTCTGGAGGCCAGAGATCTCGGGGTACTGTGGCCCTGCTGCTCCAGGCTGGCCTTGGGGGAAAAGGGGTGTGTGTGTCTCTGAGCCCATCAGAGGAGCTCCTCTCGCTCTGGACCTGTCTCCCACTCTGCCGTCCACCCCTAGCACCACGGAGCCTGCTTCTTACCCCCTACAGCCCCCCCTCCTGTCCTTCCCACTCTTTCTCCTCCTGGGTGGACCCCAGAACCAGGCGTGGCTGGCTGGTGATAGAGACCCCTTTGCCCGGTCCACCTTCCCCCTGTCCTAGGGCCTCTGAGTGAGGGAGGTCTCTGCAGGGCTGGGGATGGGGGGTGGCTTCGCTTACCAAGGGCAGGCAGCTGGTAAAGGGCGGGGTGACCTTGCAGGCAGCTGGGGGTGGGGTGGGGTGTAGTGTGTGGGGTGAATTCATTATTGATGAGCCCTGCACCCCGGGCTACTAATGAGCTCAGGCCGGCTGCTCTAATTGATGTCAAGAAACTTGAGACCCCCAGATCAGCTTCCCGCCTGCCAGCTGCCTCTCCCGGGCTCCTCCCCCTCCCCCTCCCTGCACCCCCAGCTGCTCCGTTCCCTTCCCAGGGCCTCCTCTCCACCTCTACCAACAGACAAGGACTGGGGCCTCCCAGTTCCCCACCCTAGTCCCTCCAGACCACTCAAGTCTCAGCGGTGGGAGGCAGATGGAGCCGGGGGGGCTGGGAGATTGCGAAGGGGAAGCGGACCAGAGCCTGAGAATGACAGTCCAGGGACAGCGAGGCTGGTGCTGGATTACATCCGCAGCGTTCCTGAGCCTAAGGGATTGTTTCCTATACTGCGGGAGGCCTTGTCCTTCTCTGAGACTCCGTGCTACAGGCACCGCACGAACACACCCTGGAGCACGGGGTTTCTTTCCTTGAGAATTCCCAGTGCCTTGCTATGCCACAGCTGCTATTCTTGGAAATGCTGGGTGGCTCTACTTCATCAGGTCTCTTCTCCCCCAGGAGTCCCTCTTCATTTATAGGCTCTGGGAAGAGGTTCCCAAGGTACAGAATGATCGAGAAGTCACAGATCGGAGTGAGGAGCAACCTTGGTCTTTCAGGAGAGAGATTGTGAGGTGACGCTGGCATTGCTAGGCAGGAGCCCAAGGTAGAAAGACTAATTCCTGGCCCTGGCCCGGTAGCTCTGTTGATTGGAGCCTTGTCCCAGTACACCAAGGTTATGGGTTAGATTTCCGGTCAGGGCGCACACAAGAAGCCAACGGAAGCGTAAATTAGTGGAACAACAAATCGATGTTTCTCCCTCTCCCTTGAAAAGAGTGTCCTGGTGGTGCAGGGCGAGATGGACCTCACAGCCTCCCTTCCCCAAATTTCCATGAATTTGTATCTCTGCTGCCCTCCGGTGGCCGAAGTGGGGTCTAGCACGACAGGGACAATCCCATTCGTTTCTAGCACACCCCTCTCCTTTCTGTGCTGCATGTTAGCACAGGCCTCAAGCAGACAGAGGACCTTGAGGGGCTCCCTGCCTTTCACTTCTCTTCAAAGACCTGAACCTCGTGGCGTGTTGGCGAAGGAGGAGGGCTTGCCCCGTCAGCAAGGCTACGTCTGTCTCTGCTCTAGCCCTCGCCGGTGAGTCGGGCAAGTTACATAACCTCTCTGGACCTCGGTTGCCTCTTGTGTAGATGGGGTTAATTGTACCTACTTCATAGGATTATTTACAGATGTTAAAGGGGTAACGTGGAATATTTAACACCCCTCCCCCCCACCTTACAACAAACAATAAAAAACCAGAACAAAACCCTAGCTGATTTCTTCTGATTTTAGTTTTGTGGCTTTTTCTCTCAACCCATTTCATGATTCTGATTCAGGGAAGCCCGAGTGAGTCTTCCGGACCATCTTCTCCCGCCTTCAACTTGGACCTCCCCCTCTGCATTCTTCCCCAGCCCGCAAGGAGAAGGGTTTCTTTCCTTCTCTCGGAGGTGTTAGGGACCAAGGCTGTGGGGCTGAGAGATGGGCAGGGGTCAAGTCTTCCTTCCATCATTTCTCTCATCGAAGAGAAGGGAACCCCAAAACAAGTTCCCCAGTTCCTGGGGTTATAATCCTGGCCCCCAGGGGAGAGGGGGAACACAGGCTTTCCCTACCCACCAAGCCGTCTGCTTCCAGGATGAGTTTGGAAAAAGTGTAGGAGAGATTCCGGCTCTGGTCAGTGGGGGCCCCGGGCCGGGTTTATTGCACTGCAACAGAGTTTAAATAAGTCCCGGGTGTCCCGAGCCGAGGGGAGGGGCGGGCAGGGGCGGGCAGAGAGAGGAAGGGCAGCGTCAGTGCACCTGGCGGGCAGAACCCGAATCCTGCAGGCCCAAGAGGGTGGGCGCCCTTTCTCCGGGGGACTGGGAGGGCCTGCCTTTGGCCAGGCTGAGGTTCCAGATCTGTTGCCATCATGGCCCCTTCAGAGTCCTGGGCGATTCCCTGACTTCTCCCGAGTCAGAGGTGGACTGGGCCTCCGGGCCCAGGGTGTCCGGTGCAGGTTCAAATGTTGTCCCGAATCTGCCTGGTTAGGTTATCAATGGCCGAGTCTGGGTCCCAGATCAACCCCGGGCCGCGGGTTCGATCTGGCCCCATTACAGTTCCGATCCTCCTCGGAGCTGGTTCTGGGCCAGCCTTGATCCTTGTCCTGGGATCTGTCCTGAGCTGGTCCTGGGCACCATACACAGTTAGTGTTCCTAATTTGCCCACCGAGGTGGGGGCTGTCCAGAGCTGCCAGGTCTCCCTCGCCAGGTGCCAGGTTCTCAGCCGGGGCCTCCTGTGGAACTCTGGCAAGGCGGAGGACAGAGCTTTGCAGGCCGGAGCTGGACAGGAAGTCCTGGTGGCAAGTCTGGCCCAGAGAACCGGGATGGCATTCCCCAGTTCTGGTTCCAAGTTGTTTTTCAGGAAACTCTCTCCAAAATGCAAAGCCTGCAGGGAGGCTGGGCCTCGGTCCCTGGATCGCAGTTCCCCCATCCGCCATCCGCGGGGAGGGCCTGTGTAAACGAGGGTCCTTCACAGTGCATGGGGGTGGGGACCCTCAGCTCCCCCCTCCCGCCTCTGGCCCTTCAAGTATGTCTCTGGGCTGGGAGAGGAGGTCTCCCAGGCCCTCAGCACCTTCAGGAAGCACCGGCCCCCTCCCCGTCAGCAGCCTGAGGGTGGGGTCGCTGAGCCTCCGGGATTGGAGTCTGGGGTTAGGCGTCAGGCATCTGAGGTGGCTGGAGGCTTGAGCTGAGCTTTTTCCATGGCGGTGCCGTAAGGGAGGGAGCGTTTGAAGAATCCGAGCTAATGGTGGGGAAAGGAGGGAAGAGAGTTTAGTCACGGCGGCTCCCGTTTCTCCCCAGATCTTAAGCCAAGGGGGAATGAAGAGGACTCTCTGGTGCTTCTAAACTCCCTCTCTGGCTGAGACCGGTTTGGCTCAGTGGATAGAGCGTCGGCTTGGGGACTGAAAGGTCCTGGGTTCGATTCCGGTCGGGGGCATGTGCCTTGGTTGCGGGCACATCCCCACTAGGGGTGTGCAGGAGGCAGCCGGTTGATGACTCTCTCTCTCATCGATGTTTCTAGCTCTCTATCTCTCTCCCTTCCTCTCTGTACAAAATCAATAAAATATATTTTAAATAAATAAATAAATAAATAAACTCCCTCTCTGGCACAAGCGGCCTAAATGCAGGCTGTCGCGTCTGCCTCTCCAGGGGGCCCAATGGGCAGGAGGGCTAGAGCGGGTATGTGTGTGTGTGTGTGAGTGTGTGTGTGTGTGTGTGTGAGTGTGTGTGCGCGCGCTTTGGTATAAAGGGACCTTTCATCAGTGCCGTAAACGTGCCCCCAGGGGAGCCAGGAATAGCAGAGAGGTTTAGGTTTAAATTTAAGTTCCAAGCCGAAACCGGTTTGGCTCAGTGGATAGAGCGTCGGCTTGGGGACTGAAGGGTCCCGGGTTCGATTCCGGTCAAGGGCATGTACCTTGGTTGCGGGCACATCCCCAGTGGGGGGTGTGCAGGAGGCAGCTGATCGATGACTCTCTCTCATCGATGTTTCTAACTTGCTATCTCTCTCCCATCCTCTCTGTACAAAATCAATAAAATATAAATAAAAAAATAAATAAAAAAATAAAAAATAAGTTTAAGTTCCAAGTCTGACTGCCTCGTACTGGCTGCCTCCGGAGGACTCTGAGGCCGCCTCGAGGGTCTGGCCAGTTGGGGATAGCCGCCACGGTCTTCGGAGGAAGTGACAGCACAAATGCCAGAGTTGCCCCCTGCGAGTAACACTGGTTTTGCAGGCAGAGGCAAACTTGTCAGGTCGATTCAAGAGCCTCTTTCTAAGACAGGGGCTGTAGAAGGAAGGGAAGGATCCTACAGGCAGGGTCAGGATGGGAGGCCCGAGGCTGGAGAACGGGTTTGGAGGCAGATGCTTGGGATTGTGCTGGGCCGAGGGCAGAACCTGAAGGGAGGGCAGGGTGTGCCGGACCTTGTAGAGGACATAGATGAGCAGACCAAGGAGCAGGAGGCCGAGGAGGATGGCGAGGATGATAATCCACAGCGGGACGCCTTGGCTGCCTTCTGCCTTGGTCCACTGCACAGCTGTGGCCACCTGGGGAGCAAGGCAGGAGGTCACCGGGAAGCCATTAGCCCTCCCCACCTACACTGGGTTCCCACTTGCCAATGGGCCTAGACCCACCTCTCACCTCCCATCTAGGGCTAGCAGAATTCTGAACTTCAAAGTTTAAATTCTTAAAAAGTGCGTTACTGCCAAAACCGGTTTGGCTCAGTGGATAGAGCGTTGGCCTGCGGACTGAAGGGTCCCGGGTTCGATTCCGGTCAAGGGCATGTACCTTGGTTGTGGGCACATCCCCAGTAGGGGGTGTGCAGGAGGCAGCTGATCGATGTTTCTAGTTCTCTATTGCTCTCCCTTCCTCTCTGTAAAAAAAATCAATAAAATATATATATATGTTTTAAAAGGTGCGTTACTGTCGCTGATGTCTGGGCCTTCACACTTGCTAGTTTCCTCTCTCCAGAGAACATTCCTTTCCTGAATGGTTAGCCTGGCAGTTCAGGCCTCTGCTGGAACATCACTTCTTCCAGGAAGCCTTTCCCGACCCTGCAAGACTGTGCTCAGTGTCCCTATGATGTGTTCCCGAAAAGATCCTGACACTCAGTGCCTGCCAGGCCGTGAGCTCCAGGAGCAAAGGTGCCCTGTCCACCTGGCTTATCGTTATATCCCTGGAACAGGACACAGTAGATGCTCAATAAATACTGGTTATGATCATCAGGCCACCCCCCATCGAGGTCCCAGCACCCTGAGCCCCACCTTCCTCAGCCTGGCCCTCCGGCCCCGGACCCACCAGAAGTTCCTTTCGAGGCAGCTGCCGGGGCAGGATCCGGTAGGGCATCCTCAGAGCTTCGTACACGGCCTCGCACTGCAGGCTGAAGGGCTGGTGCTCCCGCTGTGGGCGGAGGAGCGGTGTTGAGGGCAGTCCCCCCACCCCTGATACCTGGGATACAGAGCACATACGGATCCCCATGGTCTGGCTCAGGCCTGACCGTGCTCTATTTTGGGCTCATTCTCTCCTGAATCTGTGTCCCTTATGTGAGATAATAAACGTGTAATTGAATAGTCATAACTAAATAATACATAATTAGATGACTGAGTGTAAATAAGAACTTTTGGAAATCATTATTCATGTGGGTTAAGCACTCAGGACAATATCTGGCCCCTTGTGTGCACTTCGTAAACGATTGCTCTTTATTGACTACTCTCACACCTGCTTGTCTCTCCACTAGAGACTCATCTCCCGTCTCTGTTTTTCTACGTTCTCTGCACGGGGATCATCCTCCAGCCCGACCTATAATACCACCTTCTTTGAATGGGCCAGGAAAGGGAAGCTGTCGCTCTTCTCAGCGTGGCCACTAGGTGGCGCCAGGGACACAGCTCTGTTTAAACAAGGGCCGGAGGGGAGGGGAATGCGGGGGGGGGGGGGGGTGGGTGGGAGTGCCCTTTCCCAAATACTGTAGCTAGGACTGGGGGGACGGGAGGGTCAGTCCAGGCAGGCCCGAAGGTGGGGTCAGGGCGGAAGTACAGCTCCCTTACTTGCAGGAAGGTCTGGGCCCGGACTCGGAAATGCAGCTGCAGACTTCGGCTCTCCTGCCGGTGGAGCGGCCCAAGCTCACAGCGCAGCCTGAAACACTCCGCCTCCGGACATTTCTGGGACGGAGGAGGAAGCCTGAGCCTGGAATTCTGCCCTTGGAGAACTCAAGCAGGTGCCCAGACCTCATCCCCCGGGCGCCTTACCAGGACCTGAGGCCCAGAGGCAGGGCTCTGGCCCGGAGCTTCGCGTCTTCGCAGCCGGTGGTTCGGGGAGCCCTCGGGATCCAGCTGGAAGAGGAAAGAGACTGTTAGCGGCCTCTTCCGCCTCATCACAGCATCTAGGTCCGCCTGCACCTGGGCCCAGAGCGCCTTCACTGGTTCTTTTATCCCACATGTGTAAAACACAAGGCCCGCGGGCCAAATCCGTCCCGCCAGGCCTTGCAATGTGGCCCGCACCGCGCTGTCATCACTGCACTCCACTGCGTTTCCATCACAATGACAGTTTATGACTGTTCAGTAAACCATTCGGCCTGCGATTTAGGCTGGATTTTAGATTTTGGCCCCTTCTCTGATTGAGTTCGACACCCCTATCTCCACTGGCCAACCCCGGGGGCAAGTCACCGAGCTCAGCTCAGTGTGCGACAGGGGCATGAACGTGGTCCTGGGAGTTCACAGGGAAGAGGCGTGCAAATCAATACTCAGGCCCCTGCCCCTGCCTCGGGGCCTTTGCACCGGCTCTTCCCTCCTGGAATGCTCTTCCCCAAAGTCTTCCCAAGTAGGTTCATCCTTATCGTTCAGGCCTCCAGGTTTTTCCCCTGAGGGGTCAGCCTTCAGTTCCCTTCCCACTCAGAAAGGTAGGGCTGCGCTTCTATCACGTTTCAGTGCCGGTTAATCTCTCTCTTTAATTCTTACTGGTTAGTGCCCTCCACTACAACGTGAGCCCCATGGGAGGGGAGACCTTGTTAACGTTGCTCCGTGCGGGATTTCCTGAGCCTATACCAGGGTTCACTGAAGGCACCCCGTTAATTAAATACTGTTAACGAGCACACATAAGGCTCCCCAGGAGCTGGTTCAGCTTCTGATCCAGGAGGACAGGGAGGCTGTCAGAGGAACAGAACTGGAAGGCTTCCCGGAGGAGGTGGCATGGAGCTAGGTTCTCAGAGCGTGCCAGGGCTGAAATAAGGGGGGAGATTTCAGGCGGAAGGACTGGTGCACAGCAGAGTCCTTTTCCTGCCTAGGGCCTCGCGTGTCTGCGGCCTCCGGACGCCCATCCCCAGGCCCAAGGCCTGGCTTCAGGCACAGCCTCGTCCCGCTCCCAAACCTCTCCGCCTCGGCTCCCCACCCCCTCCCGTCCCCAGCCTCACCTCCAGGCGCTCCGGGTTGGGGAGGTGGCTGGAGGTGCAGTTGCTGAGCCCCGTGAACCGGGTCACGTAGAGGAGCGGCTGGCCTTCCAGGCGCTGGGGGCAGCTGAGCTCCAGCACGGCCCGGCTGATGGAGCTGGGGCCCCAGTTGACGAGCTGCGGAGAGGAGAGCACAGTCACGGCGAGAAGGAAGGGAACAGCCCTGGCTCACCGCGGCCCGCATCTGCCGAGTCTCCCGTCTCCAGTTGAAGAGGAGCCCTACCCAGTTTGGCTCAGTGGTAGAGCGTCGGTCTGCGGACTGAAAGGTCCCAGGTTCGATTCTGGTCAAGGGCATGTACCTTGGTTGTGGGCACATCCCCAGTAGGTAAGGTGACCAGACGTCCTGATTTTTAACAATTTGTCCCGCATCCCATGGCGTTTTTTAAAAAGTTTCCTTTCCAAAAATCGGGACTTTTTTTTAAAACACTGCGGGACAAAAGAGGGACGTCTGGTCACCTTACCAGGGGGTGTGCAGGAGGCAGCTGATGGATGTTTCTCTCTCATTGATGTTTCTAACTCTCTCTCCCTTCCTCTCTGTAAAAAATCAATAAAATATATATTTTTAAAAAGAGTGAAAGAGGAAAGCAGTGGGCAGAGATGAAATCCTCTCCAACCAATACCCTCCAGGGTGGCTCCCAAGTCCCTCCCCCGTCACTCACCTGGCCTGTCCCTCTGTCTCCCCGGCTGACCCTGCGCAGGCCTTACCCAGCACTCCTCCTCCCTCCACACACCTTCCCGCCCCTCATTCTGCTCCCCCTGGTTCTCCTTCCCCATCAGGCACCGGGGCCCCACCCCTCCCGGTCCTGGCCTGCCCTGCCTCGCCCCTCCTCACCTCATACACATGCTGGACAGCAGGGCCCAGGTCCCCCTCCTTCCGGGGCTGGTCCGGGGGGTGCCAGTCGCTCACTGGGAACAGCACTGCTTCGGGTTTGGAGACGCTGCGGAGGAAGGTGGCTTTTAGGGCACAGCGGGAGGCGCTCTGTGCAGACCTTCCTACAAGTCTCCCCGCGCCCAGCCAGGCCCCTCCCCGCGGGCACTGACCCGTTAAGGGAGACCTGGGCTTGGGCCTCCACCGACAGCCGGAAGGAGACCACCTCGCTCTGCGAGTTGTTGAGGTTCTTGCTGTGGGAAGGAGACACGGCGTTGGCGCTGGAGCCCAGCCAGAGAGGAGCCCGCTGGCACGGGCCTGGCTGGGCCCAGCGCGGCTGCAGCCTGCACACACACACCACACACACACACACCACACACACACACACACCACACACACACCACACACACCCCGCCCCAGCACCTACCTGAGGATCTGGAAGTCAAACTGGATGGTCTTCTTCGTGTCCCGGAGGTGAGGAACTGTGAACCGAAGGCCACTCCAGAGCTGCGGTCAGGCAGGAGGACGGGGAGGCTGAGAGGCGGGGCCTTCGCCTCACCGCCCCCAGCCCAGCCCTCCTTCCCGCCCTCCTGCCCGGCTTACACTGGCGCCGGCCTTCATGGGGTTGCCCAGGTCACACACCAGGAGGCGGCTCTGGTTCACGGCGAAGTAGTCACAGCTCAGGCTGGAGAAGTTCTGGGGGGGGGGGGGGGGGCAGGAGCGCGGGTGAGTCCTGGAGCTGGGGCGGGTGCCCCCTGGCAGGGTGCCCCCCCCCCCACGCCCCGCTCGTACCCCGGGGTGCCTGACGAGTCCCGAGTACTCGGCCTCCGGGGGAGCCGTGACCCGGAGCTCCGCCTCGTAGGCGCCGCCCTCGCCCACGTTCTGGGCGTGGAACGTGAGGTTCAGCGCGTTCTTGTCACCCAGGTACACGTGGTTCTGCTCCCTGGAGGGGCACACGGGGCGAGGGACACGGGAAGTCATCTCCAAGCCAGGACAAGAATAGAACAACAACAGACGCCGTTCACGGAGCTCCCACCCTACGGCAGGCGCTAGGCTAGCTGCTTTCTGTAAACTGTCTCGTTTCACGTCTTCCAAAAGGCGAGGGGAAATAGGTGCCATCCTTCCCAGGACACGGCTGAAGAAGCAGCGGAAACTCGGAGAATCTGAGAGACTTCCCAAGGTCACACAGCCAGCCAGCCAGCATGCCCCCGTTTGCAGGGCCTTCCAGGGTCCCTGTCCCGCTCCCGACCGTGGCCTCTGGAACCCCCCGCCCGCCCGAGCTCGCCTTCACTCACCCGAACACTTCCAGCTGCAGGTCTGGCACACAGATGTTGTCTTCTCCACAGTCCAGGAGGATCTGAGCCTGGGGCGGGGCGGCCAGCGGAGGGGTTCAGAGCCCCCCCCTGGGCTGTAGGCAGGCTCCCCCCCCCCCCCCCCCCGGGCCCCTCTCCTCCTGGCTCCCCCGCCCTGTCCTCACCTTGTCCTCGATGCGGCTCTTGCTCTGGTAGTGTAGGACTGGCCGGAGGCCGTGGCTGTCCACGGGGGCCTGGGGGTCCAGGGAGAAGTTGAGGGCGATGTGGATCGGGGAGAGCTTGTCCCGGAACTCCGACTCATTCTGGGGCGGGGGAGAGGGTTCACAAAGTCAGGGGACCGTGCTCCTCACGCTTCCGCCGGCCCAGGCAGGGCCTTCGCGGACCCGAGTCCAAACGTGCCCGTCCTCATCGCCTGGGCGGCCCGGGCGGCCGGCTCCCAGCTCCGGCAGCAGGGTCCCCTCCTCAGCTCCGCCTCTGCCTGGAGCCTCCCCGTCTCTCTCCCTGCGGGAGGGGCCCCGGTTCTCCCGGCCCCCTCCCGGGCCCCTCCGCGCCCGCCCGCCCGCCCAGAGGCCGTACCCGCAGGTAGATCTTCATCTCGCTGCAGTCCTCCCGGGCCCCGTTCTGGATGAGCAGGGTCTGGGTGAGGGTCGCCTGCCTGGAGGCCAGGAACAGCGCGCGCCGCACCCCGCCCTTCTGCTTCTGCCAGTCCAGCTGGAGCTCCACCGTGAAGCCTGCAGCCGGGGGAGGCGGGGGTGTGTGTGTGTGAGGAGAGCCTGCCTCTCCCTCTCCACCTGTTCCGAGAGGAGGGCAGTGCCCACGCCCCAGCCCCTCCATCCCCTCCCGGTGCCTCCTTTACCGATGGTATCAGGAACGTGCTTTCCGGAGGCGTTGAGGCAGAAGCTGAGGTTGATGCTGGAGGAAGACCAAGGGGAGAGCTGATGTCCCCACCGGACAGGGACCCCCATGTCCTCTGCCTCTCTCCCAGACAGGCCCCGGCTAGGACACCCCCACTCGCGCCCTGCTGCAGACCCGGCCTCCCGCCTTCCTCCGAGGCACAGGCCGAGGCCACGGCCGGTCCCTGCGACCTGCTGCCCCCAGCTCACCAGGCCACAGGGTTCCCCTCCAGGCTGCAGCTGCGCTCCTCTGGGTTGAACATGGCGGGGAAGATGGTGAGGGAGGCCCTGGCGGACACGATGGGGCGGCCCCTGCCAGGAGTGGACGTGGGGACAACAGAACTGAGACCCTGGGGAGCCCGGGCAAGCAGCTGATGCTCCAGCCCCAGGTCCCGGTCCTTTGTACACGAACCCAGCCTCAGCCTTCTGGAGGAACGCCCGTTCCCACTCCTCCCGGGCTGCCACCCTGGAGTCCGTACCTGTACACCACCGCCTTGTCCACACCAAAGGACCCCACAATCAGATCTGCAAGAAGCAAGAAACTACCCTTTAGCCCTGACCAGTTTGGCTCAGTGGATAGAGCGTTGGCCTGTGGACTGGAGGGTCCCAGGTTTGATTCCAGCCAAGGGCATGCACCAGTAGCGGGTGTGCAGGAGGCAGCTGATTTATGTTTCTCTCTCATCCATGTTTCTAACTCTCTATCCCTCTCCCTTCCTCTGTAAAAAAATCAATGAAATATGTTTAAAAATTAAAAAAAGAAAAAGAAACTACCCTTTACAGAAAGCCCCCCAATTAGGATCCTTCCTTTCCAACCCTTCTAGTTTCATGGCTCGAGGAGGCCGAAGTGAGGGGACATCGCCACCTGGTGGCAGTACCCCAGAAGTGCACCCAAGGACCTGAGGAAAGGGCAGAGGGGGGTAAGGGGGCCAGCGCCCAGGGAACTGTAAGTGGAACAGGGCCTAGGGAAGCACACTCACCGGGGTATCCGTTGCCATCCAGGTCTCGGCCCCCTCGAAGGGCAGAGCCAAAGAAGTTGGGAGTGTGGCCAGCGGCCCAGAGGGGCAGCAGCACCTGGGAAGGCTTAGAGCCCAGCCCCACAGGGCTCCCCGGAAACACAAAGACCACGCCCTGCTGGGTCTCCCCGCCAAAGGGAGCCCCGATGGCCACATCTGCAAGACACACAGCACACACCAGTCAGCAGGCCCACATCCAAGAGTTCAGACCTTTACCACCAAACCCAGGCCCCAGTCCCCTATCCCTCCCCAACCCCCGCCGTCGCCCCCAATATTCCCATTTCTTCAAAGCCACATCGTGGGAAGACGCTGGGGGTCTGGGGATCCCAGCCACTCTCTCTCTAAACCCCTCCTGACCCTCGACTCCTCCTCGGCTCTTTGCACTTACCGTTGTAGCCATCTTGGTCCAGGTCCCCCAGGGGGGTCAAGGAGCTTCCAAACCGGCCAAACTCATCGCGGCCGGTGAGGGTGAGGGAGGGCGTGGGCTCCATGCCGGCCGGCTGCTGCAGGTAGATGTAGACCCTGCCCACCTCCTGGAGCCGCCCGTCGGCTGTCCGCTCCATGAGCAGCGGTGCTCCCACCAGCAGGTCATCCAGCCTGGGGGCAGGGGAACCGTCTAGGCCTCATCCTGACACCCTGCCTGGCCACCTCCCCGCCCCGGTCCAGGGCCAGGAACTCCCAGCATCCTGCACCCCAGGCTCCCTCCCGCCCGAGCGAGAAGCGCTGAGGCCTTCTGGTCTTAGTGCTCCGGCCCGTGGTCAGCAAACTGCGGCTCTTGAGCCACATGCGGCTCTTTGGCCCCTTGAGTGTGGCTCCTCCACAAAATACCACGGCCTGGGCGAGTCTATTTTGAAGAAGTGGCGTTAGAAGAAGTTTCCGTTTAAAACATCTGGCTCTCCAAAGAAATGTCAATTGCTGTGCTGTGGATATTGGGCTCTGGCCCAAGCCGGTTTGGCTCAGTGGATAGAGCGTCGGTCTGCGGACTGAAAGGTCCCGGGTTCGATTCCGGTCAGGGGCATGTACATGGGTTGCGGGCACATCCCCAGTAGGGGGTGTGCAGGAGGCAGCTGGTCGATGTTTCTCTCTCATCGACGTGTCTAGCTCTCTATCTCTCTCTCCCCCTTCCTCTCTGTAAAAAATCAATAAATATATTAAAAAAAATATATATTGGACTCTGTTGACTAATGAGTTTGCCCACCACTGCCCTCGGCAAAGGGATGTGAGGACAGGGAGAGCCCAGGGGAGAAGCCTGGAGGGAAACGCTCCTGTGTTTTCCTGTCCCCATTCTTTCTTCCCGGGAGGGCGTCATGGTGTGCCTGCCGCTTCCCGCTACTCACCCGTCCCCGTTGGTGTCCGTGGCAGCCACTGCGTAGCCGTAGTAGGAGGCCATCTGGGAGGACAGAGGAGCAGCGCTGGGTCAGAACTAGAATCCACAGGGGCTATGGAGGGAGGGCAGAGACTCCAGGGAGAAGGGGGCTGATTTCACTGGGTCAGAGCTGGGGCTTGGCGGGGGGCAGAGGGCCACACTGGGCTGGGGTGCGGGGTGTCCTCACCTGTTCCCCTGAGAAGTTGTAGAGGGATCGGATGTCTGAGCCATTGAGGATGGTGACCTAGGAACGAGGAGAGATGCCCATTGGCCCTGGACTCCCAGCCCCGGGCCGGAGGGCAGATGTGCACAGACAACCCAAAGGCAGGCATTCCTTGGAGGCACAGACTGTTTGTCCCCTAATTCCCTCCTGCGCTTTGCCCTCACATCCCTATTTCTATGCCAGTAGCTCAGTCCCTCAGCGACGTTGTTCTCCCTATCACTTATCAACGACTGTCAGATCGAATATCCATCTGTCGATTGCCCATGTCTACCCACTAGAGTGGAAGATCAATGCAGGCAGGAGCTCGGTTTTGTTCTTTGCTTTCTCCCAAGAGCCTAAAGTCGTAGAGAATCAGTCATTGCTGAATGACCACACTCATTCTTCCTCCTCCAGCTCTCCCAAGCCACACCCGCATCTTCCCCACGTCCCCTCTGAGGGGCTGGCCCTGTCCGTCACCAAGTCTTCTGATTCCTTGCTCTCTTCCCCGCTCTCTGCTCAGAGTCCTCTCACAGGAAGGCTGGAGAGCCTCCTGCCCGCCTCCCTGCCTCAGGCTCCCTTCCTCAGCACCCTTTCCCCTGCAGCAGAACCAGGAGGGACCCCCCCACTCCCCTCCCCCCCCACCCCGCCCCCGGCCAGCTGGAAAACCCACAGCAGTGTCCGGGCCGGTGGCTCAGTTGGTGGAGCATTGTCCCATATACCAAAAGGTAGTGGTTTGATCCCCAGTCCAGGCAACTGACTGTTGCTTCTCTCTCTCTCACTCCCCACTCCCTCCTCTCTCTTTAAAAATCAATAAACACATATCCTTGGGTGATTTCTTTCTTTCTTTTTTATTTTATTTTAAATAAACCTTTACTGTTCATATTATTACAAAAGTTCCTCATTTCTTCCCCCCTCCACCAGGTTCCCGCCCCACCCTCTGCCCTTTCCCCACCCCCCACTGTCCTCATCCATAGGTGCACAGTTTATGTCCAGTCTCTTCCCGTACCCCCCCCCCCTCCTCTTTTCCATTGGGTGAAGATTTAAAGACACACACACATAAAAAACAACCCACAGTGGTTCCCTGCAGCCACTATCCAAGCCTGGACTTCTTGAGGCTCTGGAGAACTGGCCCCAGCCTGTCTGCTTCTGCTCAACCCTTCCTCCTCCTCAGCCCAGGAGCCTGCTAAACGGGCCTGACTTTCCCCCTTTCCCCCCTGCATTTCTCCCGCCTAGGATGCTCTCTCGCCTCATCTCCACTGACCCTTCACGAACCTTCTCCGATGCACCCCTGCCTGGGAAGGAGGCTGTTCCTCTCCCTGACCTGATAACCGCGGAACCCGCTTCCTGAAACTGACCGCGGTGCGAGAACGCGGACTTTGGAGTAAGACAGACCTGCTTTTAAATCTCTATCCGGCCGCTCTCTAACTGTGTGACCTTAAACGGCGCATGCTAACACCCTCCCCCAGCGGCTGGAACGGAACAGAAATCACCGGTGGACTGTGCCACTCACTGAGGGGCGCTGAACAGCAGCTGCCCCTTGGGTTGTAATTACATGTGTCTTATCCTGCCTCGCGGATCAGAGGCACCTTATGAGATGAGGTGTGATGTCTTATTCGTCTTCTTATCTCTTACCTTGCTTTAGTAAATGTTAATTGAACAAACTCCTACGGCAGCCTTATCTGTAACCTTTTTAAAGCACTTGTCATGGTCTAATAATAACAGCTACCAGTTGTACACTGCTCAACAGGCCACTGAGCGCTCCCACAAGCATGACCTCATTTCATCCTTGCGAGAGCCCTGAAGTCAGAACTATTATTATCCCATTCTGCAGAGGAGAATGAGGCTCAGAGAGGGTAAGGAGGCTCAAGAATTTACAGAATGAAGTAGAATGTGAATAAATAAAAATAACAGAAGGAGCCAAAACCGGTTTGGCTCAGTGGATAGCGAGTCGGCCTGTGGGCTGAAGGGTCCCAGGTTCGATTCTGGTCAAGGGCATGTACCTTGGTTGTGGGCACATCCACAACAGTAGGGGGTGTTCAGGAGGCAGCTGATTGATGTTTCTCTCTCACTGATGTTTCTAGCTCTCTATCCCTCTCCCTTCCTCTCTGTAAAAAATCAATAAGATATATTAAAAAATAACAGAAGGATGCAAAACAGGGGTCCTCAAACTTTTTAAAGTGGGGGCCAGATCACAGTCCCTCAGAGAGCTGGAGGGCCGGACTATATGAACTACTAATTCCTACTGTAACACCTCGGCTGCGCTCACTGCCCAAAAAACCTGGCGGGCCGGATCAGACTCCTCTGCGGGCCGCATGTGGCCCGCGGGCCGTAGTTTGAAGACGCCTGCTAGAGTAAGTGCCAGAACTTGAATACAGGTCTGACCCCAGAGCCCATGTTCTCATCCACCTTCGGAATTCTCACAAAATGACCCGCGTGTTTTTTGTGTTGTTTTTTTTAAATCTTCACATGAGGATATGACCCCATTAATTTTTAGAGATGGTGGAAGGGAGGGGGGTAACAGAGAGAAACTTCACTGTGAGACACATCGATGGCTTGCCTCCCGCATGCTCCCAGAGCAGTGCCCGAATGGAACCCGGGACCCTTTAGAATGGGGCCCACACTCTATACGCTGAGCAAACCATCTAGGTCACATGTGTCAAACACAAGGCCCGCGGGCCAAATCCGTCCCGCCAGGCCTTGCAATGTGGCCCGCACCGCGCTGTCATCACTGCACTCCGCTGCGTTTCCATCACAATGACAGTTTATGACTGTTCAGTAAACCATTCGGCCCGAGATTTAGGCTGGATTTTAGATTTTGGCCCCTTCTCTGATTGAGTTCGACACCCCTAATCTAGGTCAGTGGTCGGCAAACTGCGGCTCTTTGGCGCCTTGAGTGTGGCTCTTGCCACATGCAGGCGCGCGCGTACAATGCGATTGAAACTTTGTGGCCCATGCTCAGGCGTCGGTTTTCGGCTCTCAAACGAAATGTCAGTCGTTGTACTGTTGATACTTGGCTCTGTTGACTAACGAGTTTGCCGACCACTGAGCTAGGGCACATGTTTTTGTGTTCAGCGGGTGGGAGGCCCGGGGAGAGGGGGAAGGAGAGGAAGGGAGTGTCAGGCAGGTCTTACATAACCGTAGGTGAGGTTTCCTTTTGGCACGCCAGCAACGAAGTCTGCAGAGAGGAGAGAAAGTTGTGGACTAATGTGGGAAACAAGGAATCCCCAGGAATGGTCAGTGTCTCAGTTCCACCCCCGCCCGAGCCTGGGGACACACTCACCCTCTGTGTCATCACCACTGAATTCACCCACGGCCACCGAGTAACCTGGGGGCCAGGGGGGATGGGCATTAGTATTCTTGCTTCGGGGACCCCTCTGCCCAGGCCCATCTCCCACCCGCCCCCCACCCCTGCAGGCCCTCACGGTCAGCGGGCACACAACAGGCATGACAGCGGGGCTGGGGATGCCCGCGTGGGAGGAGAGGAAGCGGGGAGTGTGTGAGGGCAGGTCGGGGCGCCTGGGGCGGCCCCGGCTTCCTCCCACCGGCTCGCTCACCCAGGTAGCTGTCGTCGTAGGAGGAGCTGGCCTGGCGCGTCTGCAGCTGCCCCTGCACCAGGTTGATGAGGTACTCGGGGTAGTAGGACCCTGCAATCTGCTCCTGGGTGGCCGACAGGATCTGGCCTGGGCAGGGGACGAGGAGGAGAGGGAATGGAGGAGGACGAGCAGGGAGGAGAGGACCGGGGGTGGGTGTGCCCGGGTTAAGGTGACCAGACGTCCCGATTTTTAACGATTAAAACGCCGGGGGACGCGGGACAAATTGTTAAAAATCGGGACGGTCCCGCCCAAAGTGGGACATCTGGTCACCTTAGACTGGGTGGGATCTCAGAAGTCTGGCTCCAGGAAGGCCGGCTTGGACAGGGTGGCAGAGGAGGACACACGAGTCTCCACAAAGGGAGAGGAGGACTGGGACGGCCCGCAGGAGGGGGGCTGGTGAGCTCAGGCTGGGGGGAGGGGGGAAGGACGGGGCCTGGGCCAGGGCCTGGGAGTCAGCACAGCAGGACTTACCTTGCCAGAAATAGCTCCCGGGTCCACCCAGCACCACACGCCCGGTCTGTGGGGGGGAGGAGGCGAGTCTACCTGTGGTCCCAATCCCCCGGGCCCACCCCTCACGGCCACGTCCCTCCCAGGTCACCTGCTGGCTCACCTTGGTGAACTCGGCACTGAAGCCGCCTTGGCAGTACCCCTGGCCGGCCGCCCAGCTGAAATCTGTGGGGGAGAAGGCGGTGGGAGGGAGGCCCATGCCCACGGGCCACGCAGGAAAGGAGAGAGCTTGGGGAAGGGGGTGGGAGAGGACCCTGCGGAAGGGGCGGGTTTAGGGACTCGGACAGAGAGGGCGGGCGGGGCGCAGGCCACCCCGGCCTACCTGAGCGGCAGGGAGCGTACTCCAGCATCCGGGTGAAGTTGTCGGTGGAGAGGTAGCAGGTGCCCACGGGGTCGCTCAGCGGCTCCTTCTCGGTGCGCCAGCTGTACAGCGGGGCGCAGGCCTGGGAGGGCCCGGGAGGAGGGAGCCTTAGGGTTAGACCAAGGAAACCCTCTCCCGCCCACCCCGGGCCTGTGTCCCATGGAGCCCGACCACCCCCCGCCCCCCAGCCTGCGGGCCCCTCACCAGGATGGAGGAGCCGTGGGCTCGCACCGTGGCTCCGAACCACTGGAAGGACTTGTACTCCACGGGCTCCTCCCCCTCCGGGCTGGACAGCGAGGACTCCAGGACCCGAGAGCCTTGGGGGAGGGAGAGAGGGCGTCAGGCGGGTCGTGGGCCACCGAGCCCGGCACAGCCCCTGCCCTCAGCCGGGGGCGCCCCAGCACTGCGAGCCTAAAGCCCAGGACGTCCTGGGGGCAAGGACAGAGGGTCTGCAGACTCTGCTCGCTGTGGCCCGCCTCACCCTCCGCTATGCGCCCACCTGGGGTTCTGGAGCAGCCTGGCTCTGGCCCGGCTGGCCAAGGATGCTTGCAGGGAGGTTGGGGCGGGAGGCAGTGGGGGAAGAAGTGGCTGCACTTCTCTGTCTGAACCTGGACTGCATCGCTAAGCACCTTGTTCTCTTCTCGATCGTTCTCACATCTCTGGGCTGCTGCCCCATGGACCCCTTCCGGCTTCCCCACACCTTGTCTGTGCCCATGGGGCACGGATATGTACCTCACACAGGACATCCTTTCTCATTCCTCTGACTCTTACCTGTCTTTCAGGTTAAAAAACAAACAAAACACCCATCTGTTTCGTGATCTCATCCCCCACCCCCCACCGTCTCCATCTGCTTAGGCACCAGCTCCGCTTTCTGTCCCCGAAGCCAGATATAGCTCAGCAGGCACATCCTTACGCCACCATTCACTGGTTGTGTGACCTTGAGCGCGTTACTTAACCTCTACTTCCTCAGCTCTGAAATGGGGATAATAATATCTTGCACAGTTGTTGGAAGGATTAAGTGCGTTAATATTTATAAAGTGCTTATAGCGGCGCTGGGCACAGAGCAAGTGCTCCTGAAGGGTTAGCTGTTGTTCCTGTTTATCTCTGGCCTCCGTCTGTCTCCGCCGCCCTCCCCCGCCCCCATCCCTGCATCCACCCTGGGCCGGGAGCCCACGGAGGGCAGAGGCCTGGACCCCCGCAGCCCCAGCACAGCGCCAGGCGAGCACCATCCCTTAGTCAGTGCTCGGCTAAACGAACCAAACCGCCTGTGTGACTCTCCCAGTCTTTGTCTGCGTTACTGGCCTCCCTGAGTTGTGGGTGATTCAGGGGAAATGAGAGCCACATGTTTCTGAATCATGCCCGCCCTCCTCGGGCTGGGCTGGGCTGGGAACGTGGGGCGAGTGCCACGGGGCCGCTGTGCGCTGCTCGCTGTTCGCTGCACAGAGCGGGCACCGCCGTCAGAGCAGGGAGGGCGTGTGGCCAGGGAGCTGGGCAGGCTCTCCCCTTCTCCCCGGGCCCCACCCCCAGGCCCTCCAGACCTTCCCAGGGGGTTGGTTACCTTTGCTGTCAAACACAATAGGGGTGCACTGTGCCAGGCTGGTGGCCCAGGGGCAGAGGTAGACAGCGCCGCCCTGCAGCACGCCTGGCTGGCTGGTGTTCGCCTTGGGCGCTCCCACCAGCACGCTGACCCTGTGAGGGGGACGGAGAAGCGGTTCAGGGGGGCTCCTGGCCCTTCTTCAGTTTCCCAAGACAGGAAGGACCCAGGCCTCCGGGCCAGGGGCTGGCTGGGGTGGGGTGGGTGCCCCCTGCGTTGTATTTATATCTCAGAAGATGCCACAGATGCCAGAGGCACAGGCTGGAGTCAGGCGGTCCCCATGTGCCGCTGTCACTAACACAACCCCTCCCCTCCTCCTCCTCTACCTTCTTCCCCAGTCGTTAGAGAGAGGAGCCAGAGTCTGTCCTGGGAAGGGAGAGAGGGGCCAGAGGTGCTGGCCTCAGCGTCTCCATCCCTCTCCGGACCTGCCAGGGCTGGAGGTGCAGCCTCCGGAAGCCAGGTCCTCGCACCTCGCCCGTGCCCTCTTGTCCCAAGCCAAAGCCTTTCCTGGGCCGAGACCCAGGCATCCGGCTGCCCCGCGGTCCAGCCGCCCAGCCCTGGGGCGTGTAGGGGGAAAATGTGAGTCTTGGAAATCAGGCAGCAGGAGTGGAGAGGAGCTGGACGGTGGTGAAACAGAGCGTTCCCCTGGGCGTGGGCCTGCCTTCTCCTCGGCTCTGGCCTGGACCTCCCCGCTGGGGCTGGGGCTTTATCTCTGAGCCCTTCTCCACACGCCGTCTCTGGGAGCCTGAGTTCGGAGCCTGCCGTACTGGAGTCTTAGTCCCAGACACCGTCCCCCAGGCCCCCCCAAACCCCGAGGAGAGGGTTGCCTTTGCTGAGGGACCTAGGTACCGGGGTGGTCATAGTTAAGGTCCTGGATAATCTTCCCGTCTTTGGCTCTGTCTCTGCCATTTCTTGGTCCCTTGCCTCGGAGGCTTCTGCTCAGCAGCCAGTCTTCTTGGCGTTCTCCTCCAGGACCCTCCGTGAGGACAGCATCTGACAACCGGGCTGGCCCCGGGCCCGGGCCCGGGCCAGGGTCCCTGCACGCCGTGGCCTCTGCTCTCCTCCCGTACCTGCCTCCGCCCCAGGACTGCTGGCTCTCTTGGTTTCCATGTTGGAGTTTTCTCTCTCTTGATCTCAGATCTTAGGCTTCTCCATCTCGGGTGATTCCCATCCCCTTCCCGCCTCAGCATTCCCATACCCACTCCTTCCTGCTAGTGGGATACTTCCGTCAGCCTTTACCAGGAAAGAGCATCCATGTGGGGATTGTGTGAGAGGTCACAGATGCCGGGTTTGCCTTCCAAGAGGGACGGGTGGGGAGGGCGTGAAAGGGGTGGGGTCCTACAGAAATAGGAGGTGGCAGCCACAGAGGAGACAGCTCCCAGGGACTGGGCGTGGGGAGCGAGCAGGCCAGAGGATGAGAATGGAGGGAGAGGCCAGGGTCCCGGGGAATGGGGGGGGGGGTGTGTGTGTGCTGAGAGTGAGAGAGTTCCTGGAGTGATGGGGGGCGGGGTGCCAGCCTTAGTTACTCTGGGGACAGGAAATGTTTACTGCCTGTGGCTTCCTGTCCGTTTCCAACCTCTCACTTCTCCGTTTGTCTCCCACCAGCTGGGCCCCACCCTCTGCACTCAGGCACCACATGCTGCCGAGGGTGGGCGACGCCGGGGGTGGGCGACGGGCGGCGGCCTGGCCAGTGACCAGGCCCAGGAGGTAAGGCAGGTGGTGGGTGAGGTTGCATTGTCCTCGGGCGGGGCCAGCAGACAGGGGTACAGCCCTCCCCTAGCTGGGGCAGCCCCAGGAAAGCTGTGGGACAGGAGGCAGTGAAGAGAGCGCTGACCGGCGTGGCTGGTGTGGTTTAGGGGCTGAGTGTCGACCTATGAGCCAGGAGGCCACAGTCTGATTCCTGGTCAGGACACATGCCCCGTTACAGGCTCCATCCTGTGTGAGGTGTTCAGGAGGCAGGAGATCAGTGATTCTCTCTCATCATTGATGTTTCTCTCTCCCCCCTCCCCCTCTCCCTTCTTCTCTGAAATCAATTAAAAAAAACCTTTTTTTCCCCAAGAAAAGCGCCCTGGCCCAGGATCAGCACTGACGAGGGGCAGGCACTAGCTCAGTGTGGCGTGGGCCATACTCTTCCCCTCTCTCTGGCGCGGAGGTTCTGTCGGCCTCGGGGAGTTCTGATAGTCTATTTCCAGGAGGACACTAGGCTGTGGCTAAAGGACCTGGTTCTCCCGATTTTTAAAAATATATATATTTTTATCGATTTCAGAGAGGAAAGGGCAGGGAGAGATGGAAACATCAATGGTGAGAGAGAATCACTGATTGGCTGCCTCCTGCACGCCCCCCCCACTGGGGATGGAGCCTGCAACTGGGCATGTGCCCTCGACCGGAATCGAACCTGGGACCCTTCAGTCCGAAGGCTGATGTTCTAGCCACTGAGCCAAACCAGCGAGGGCCCACTCCCAATTTTTACCACACCCCCGCTCGGCTCTGGCCTGGCCCTAGGAAGAAGCCTGGAGTTTGTCTGAGAGGGTTGGGAGGTGAGAGAGAGACCTTACAGAGATGGTAAAGCCCCCGAGCTCGGGGGCCAGGGGCATGTGTAGGAAGGGTTAGCAGATCCGGCATGGCAGGTAAGGGACACCGACTCCGATCCAGACCTGCCTCCGCCACCCACGGCTCATACCCAAGGGTTCAGTGGCCCTTCTGACCCAGTTCCTCTGAGTCAGTCTACTAACTAGTGTCCCTGCCTGTGACACCTGATGTCAGGGATGGCACTTCACATAGCTTATCCTTATTTTCCCACTTCTACTTCCTACTTCCTAGATCCTGGACTAGTTGGGCCCCCTTAGGGGTCCAAGAAGGTAACAATGGAAGGCCCTTGGGCTATTTTCTTTATCTTTTAAAAACCTCACCAAAGGACATTCTTCCCATTGCTGTTCAGAAAGAGTGGAAGTGAGGGAGGGGAGGAGGGAGACAGAGAAACACTGAGGTGAGAGAGAAACTTCGGTTGGTTGCCTCCAGCATGCGCCCCAGCCAGGGCCAAGGACCAAACCTGCAACCCAGGCCCGTGCTCCTGACCGGGAATCGAACCCCAGACCCTTCGGTGCTCTATAACCACTGACCCACACCGGCCAGGCGCTCTGGGTTATTTCCAATTTTTCAGAAAGCCTCATGGGAACATGCATTTACCTGATAAGGCAGCCCAGGCTAATTAAAGCCTCAAGTACATTTACTTTTGGCTGGGATTACATCAACTCTCGTAGAGAGCCTGACTATCTCACGTTGGTCACAAGCTCTGACTGGCAGCTCTAGATGTCTTCTTGTTCTCACTGCCAGCTGATACAAAATGAGAAAAAGGAATTCATGATTTCTTACTACATGCAGTTGGGCATGCCCTCACCGGTTTGGCTCAGTGGATAGAGCGTCTGCCTGCGGACTGAAAGGTCCCAGGTTCGATCCCTGTCAAGGGCATGTACCTTGGTTGCAGGCACATCCCCAGTAGGAGGTGTGCAAGAGGCAGCTGATCGACGTTTCTCTCTCATCAATGTTTCTAACTCTCTTTCCCTCTCCTTTCCTCTCTGTAAAAAGACAATAAAATATATTTTAAAAATAAAAATAAAAATAAATAAATGCAGTTGGGCAGTTAATCCCTTCTAAAATATGGAGTTCAAGGGAGGAAATAATTGCCATCACTTACTTTGAAGCCTTAGAACCCCGGAACTCCAGAGTTGGTTCCTGGAGACACGCTGCCACCGCGGGAAGGCACGGCGAGGGCAGCCCCTGGCGTGAGGGCTTCCTTGTAGATGCCTCAGGGCTGCCGCCCGCGCGGACTCAGGAGCTGGTTTGGTCTGACACTCCTCATCTCCCTTTAGGGCAGCGGTTCTCAACCTTCCTAATGCCGGGGCCCTTTAGTACAGTTCCTCATGTCGTGTGACCCCCAACCATAAAATTATTCTCGTTGCTACGTCATAACTGTAATTTTGCTACTGTTATGAATTGTAATGTAAATATCTGTGTTTTCTGATGGTCTTAGGAAAACCATCTAAACCTGTGGGTCACGATATTTACATTACAATTCCTAACAGTAGCAAAATTCAGTTATGACGGAGCAACGAAAATAACTTTATGGTTGGGGGTCACCACAACAGGAGGAGCTGTATTAAAGGGTCCCGGCATCAGGAAGGTTGGGAACCACTGCTTTAGGGCAACCTCTTTCCCCTTTTTATATAGAATGTCCTGGTAAGATATCATTTGAGATTTTAAAAAAGGAAAGAAAAAAACTTCAATTAAAAATACCTGCTGACTGAGTCCCATGGGAAAACTTAGTCCCACAAAAGCGAAGTAACATGTCCAGGGTCACTCTGAATCCTTCTGCACGTAAGAACCGGAAGCTAGGAATACCGATTCCTAGGCCGGGGTTCTGGCTTGCCCTGTGGCCAGTTTATCTCCTCTTCTCTCCACTATCTCCCCGGCCAGGCTTCTGATTAACCAAGATCCTGTTCAATAGATGGTTACTGTTTCACTCTGTTGGCCTGACAAGGTTGGGGGCGGGCAGAAGCAAGTGGGCCAGGGCCCAGGCCCTGCAGTCCCTCAGCGGCCCTGGCCAGGCCAGAGGACGCATGGCTCTGGGTCCTGCAGTGACTCTAAGAAAGTGCCTGGCTGGCCGGGCGGGAGAGTGTCCTCTGCCTCTGCCAACTAAGTGTCGGAGGGAATAAAGAGCTGGACGAAGGCAGTGCACCTTTAAGTCTGTGTCCTAGGCCAAGTCACTTCCTTCGCCAAGCCTTGGATTCTCTACCCATAAAGTGATGGGTTGCTCTTGAATGGTCCCTAAAACAAATTCTAGTTCTAAACCTCTATAACTCCTGATGTGTGTGTATGTGTGTGTGTGTGTGTGTGTGTATATATATATATATATATATATATATATATATATATATATTATATTTGATGGAGCAGTAATGCCTCCTCTGCCTAATACAAAGATCTTGTAATGATCCAATGGAAAAACTGATATGAAAGTGCTAAGGAATGCGAGGGACTATTAGTACTAAAACTGCTACAAGCAAATATTAAAAGCAAATAAGAAATGAGAGAAAACTTGGAAATAGAGCTAGGTGGTATCTAGGGAGGAGAGAAGCAGAGACAGAAAAACAGCTACCTCATTCCAATCAGGCCTGCCAGGTATTGATCACCCTCTAGGGGCCAGGCGCCTTTATCTGTATCGTCTCATTTAGTCCTCAGAACGGCCTCAGAAGTCGGGTGTCTGACTGTCATAAGAACCCCAGGCTGGAGGGCCTTAAGCACCAGGCCCCGGTCACACCCAGAGCGAGCGGTGGGGCCCGGTGCACACCCAGTGCGGCCCGACTGAAGGCTTGGCCCTTGCCTCCCAGGCAGACTCCCAGGTGCTCATCCGGCCCTCGGATGCTGTTTGATGCCCGGGGTGAGAGGATGCAGAGGGACCAAGAACACAGCCATGGCCCCAGGCGAGGGCTCTGCTGGGGCCCTGGGTGGAGGAGGGGGTGGAGTTGATCACTGGGAGGTGGAATGTGCGGAGTCCCCCTCTAAGAGGGTATTGTAAAGAGAAAGGAGAGGGGGCGTGCAAGCCAGACACCTGGCTCTCTCGGGAGGAAAGATGGCGGGAAGGGGGAGGGGAGGGGTGAGAATGCTGGGTCCTGTCTGAGAAGGGGCTTTAGGGACTGGGGGTCAGGCCAGGGGCCACGCAGACTGGCCAGGAGGCAGATCTTTAAAACCCACCAAAGGGTATTTTCCCCATTGCCTTTCGCGAACCAGAAGAATGTGCAGGTCCAGGTGTTTGAGGACTCTCTGGAAAGGGGGAGGTGTGGGGCAGGGGAAGGGGAAGGTTACCCAGATACTTGGGAGGGTCCCCACCTCTCCTTCCCTTCCTCTGCGTGCCTCCAGTAGGGCTGAGGTAGCGGCATTTCAGGGGGCCTTGGGGAGGCCAGGTCTGGCAGAGGTTCCAGGCCAGGGTGATGCAATGGGGTTTGGGCAAGAGGCCAGGGGGGTGGGGTGGGGGCTGGGTGGGGACCTTGAATAGCCCAGAACCAGCAGCTAGGGCCTAACTATCTTTTTTCCATTTCCCACATCCTCTCCAGACAATAGAGAAACTTACCCCCCGCGGCCCCCAACCCCCCCTCCACAACTGAAATAGCTGGAGTAATCCTTTTCTCCAAAAATTAAAGGAGTGGCGATCAGTTAACTGTATCAGGTGTAAAACCAGCTCCCCTCCGGCAGAGTCCTATCAAACCCCGGGTGTGATGGGGGTGGGGGGAGAGAAAGAAGGGGGGCGCGTGGGAGGCTCAGAGCCCAGAGGGCAGGGTGGAGGTCACTGTGGAGGACCAGGAATCCGGCATCTGGGAGCCCCTGGATGCTGCCGGGAACAGCCACCTCCCCTCTCCCCAGCCCCGGACATTTCAATGGAAACCCTGGTTCCAGCGTGGCCTCTGCTCCAACTTCGGTCTCCCCATGCCTCCCCACTCCCTGGGCTCTCGGGGTCCGGCCTACGGTCGCCCCGCTGAGCGGGGAGTGGGGGTCCTCCTGTGAGCCTCCCCCCACCTCCGATGCCCCCCGAGTCTGCCGCTCCTGGGCCCCGCCAGCCCGCGCCTCCCCGGCCTCCGACCCCAGCCCCAGAATTCCGGCCTCCGTCCAGTTCCAGCCCACAGGCTACAGGAAACCAGCTTTTCTCTTCCTCCCGGAGCCGGGGAAGAGGGAAGCCGCCCGCCCCCCTCGGGCGCGCACACACCCCTCCCGGCGGACACATCCGCGCCCCCGCCCCCCGCCCCGGCGCCCCTCGCGCCCGGGTCCCCGCACCCTCCCCGAGGTCCGGGACCCCCCGGCAGAGCAGAGGCTGCGGGTGGAGGCGGAGTAGGAGCCCGAGGAGAAAGGGAAGAGCCGCCGTCCCCTCCCGGGTCTCTCCGGGTCTGAGTTGGGGGGGAGGGGAGGATGGGGCTGGCCCCCGTGTAACCTCTGGGCCCTCCCAGCCTCCGGCTCCCCTCTCCCCGCACACAGCTCGTTCCGCTTCCACCGGCTTCCAACCCGCACAATGGCCCTCGGGGGCCTGGGGTCCCCCAGCGGCCCGAAAAGCCCTTCCCGGCCCCCGTGCCCCCTGTGCGCCCGCGCCCGCCGGGGTCCCGGCCCGAGACCCCGCTCTCCGTCCCCGCGCCGCCTCCGCCTTGGCCCCGGGTCCCCCGCCCGGACTTCCCCGGGCTCCGGCGTCGTGTCCGCTCCCCACCCCGCACCCCGCACACGCCTCCCCGCTCATCTCCACCCCAGGCCCCCTCCACGCCGGCCCCTGTCTCCTCCCTAGTCCCGCGCAGGCCCCCAACTTCGGCGCGGGCCCCCGACTCCAGCCCCAGCGCTTCCAAACTCCGCCTCCCCGCGCAGCCCCGGAGCCGCCAGACTCAGCCGCGCCCCCGCTTCCAGGCGCCCCCCTTTCCCCCTCCAGCCCGCCGCCAGCCCTCCCCGCTCACCCGTCCGTCCCCGGCCGGTAGAACTCCACGGAGAAGCCGAAGAAGGAGCCGGGGGGCCCGGCGAGCACGGCCGGGGCCTCGGCGTCCAGGTTGAAGCCCCCGGCCCGGGGCGCGGGCGGCAGCAGCAGCAGCAGCGGCAGCAGCAGCGGCAGCGGCGCGGGTCGGTGCCGGGGGCCCCGGCGCGGCCGCCCGGCGAGGAGCGGGGACCCTGGCGCCCGGCTCCCCATCGCGCCCGCTCTCCCCTGTCCTGGGGCCACCGACCCGGAGCCGCTTCCTAAACCTCCCAGAGGCGAATGACTCAACGCGGGGAGGAGTTTGCCAAACTCCCGGCTGGGCCCTGCCCCCGCCCGCCGAGGGGGTGGGCGGGGGGGCATTCCTGGGTCCCTGGGACGCCGAACCCGAGCCCCGCACCCCGAAGGGGCGTGAGGGGGGGGGGGTGCACCTCTGCGCTCCCCTCTCCCTGCCCCAGCTGGAGGCCGGCGGCTTGGACTGGGTCAGACTGGGCGGGATTGGGCTCTGCGCCCTCCTCCCTCGGCGTCCCCCTCCTCCCTCCCCCCTCCTTTCCAGATGTACAACGTAAACGCTCGGAAAAGGACTCGGAAAAAGGGAGCCGAGAATTTCCTAATGAGGGAAAGAATCACCTCTGGAGGGCGGAGGGAGGCCGTGTGTGTGTGTGGGGTCGCCCCCACTCCTTCAGGGAGGAGACTCTGGGGTCGAGAGGGACAGGAGACACCTCTGGCACCCGGCCAGCTGGGATTCCCCCTGCCTTTCCGGGGCCACCGGGTGCCGGGGCGCCTGCCAGCCGGGTTTGGGACTCGGGAGTCGAGGGACAGAGCGCTCCCGACCTGACGGAGGGCCTCCGCGGGCTGCTCGAGTTCTGCCGCCCGTCACTCCACGGAGTTTGGGGTCCCCCACCGGGAGGGTTCCGCTCCCGGTCACAGCCTTCCTGGTTGTAGGGTGGGGGAACCTCTGTGGAGCTCCGTCCCGGAGTCTGGCAGTGGACCGAGAGCCCGGGAGTGATAGGGCGGGCGGTGTGACGGCCCCTCCGGGTCTTCTTGATAAGACCCACGTGACTCCTGTAAACCAGGAGAATGGCAGCGTGGGGTGGGGGCAGAGGGGGGTGTTATCTTGCAAAGGGGCCACCCCATTCTTCCCAGATCCCCCGGGGAAGTAGAGGAAGGAACTCTGCAGCCAGGGGAGGCGGCGACCCCCTGCCCACCCCTTCCTCCACGCCTGGCTCGGCGTAATGAGATCACCTTTCAGGATTCTAGTCTTTATCTCAGTCTGGGGGAGGGGGACCTAGGGGCCTAGATCCTCTCCTAACCTCTTCTCCTTTCCTGCCCGTCCCCTCCAGGACTTCTTTTCCCTCCAGAACAATAATTCTCTGAATCAAGCCCCGCTCCCTCTGCTCCCCAGGCCTCTGCCCTCAGGGACTCAAAAGAAAAGTGCCCATAATCAGTGCTTTTTCTTCCGCTTTGAGTTTTGTTCTGCTACTCTACTTTCTGTCCCAGATCACCCAGCTTTTCCCCCCTCCCCCCTCCCCCTTTTTTGAAAGCCCGTCTCTAGAGCCAAGGAGAAGCCAGCCGGTTAGACTGTAGGATGATGCTGGCCCCCAGCCCACGCTCACATCTGCAGGTCCCGACGTTTTCTGAGGTGAGGGACGCAAGCAACCTCTGGGTCAGGAGCCTCGGCACAGCCCCACCACAAAGATAACCTCTAGGCAGAAACCTCTAGGCCAAGGGCGGAGAGCCCCTTTTGGGAAGAGAGGAGCTGAGGCCTGGCTGCTGTGCAGTCCAGCAAAGCACACGTGTGGGAACCCGGTTCTCTTCCTTTTCGGCCTAGGCACAGGCTCTTTAGCTTTTCCCAGGATCTAGGAGCTTGGGGCAGAGGGGGGAGGGGCGCGAGGAGGGAGGTGTGTGACTCAGCCCCTCCCAGGAGCCTTGGTGGGGGACAGGGGACATAGCGTCCTACTCCAGTCCTCTTCCCAGCTCCACCGCCCCCCAGCCTTGGCCAACTCAAACAGGCCCCCTCCCTGTCCATTCCTTGCTCCTGTTTACACGGGTAGCCCCTTAGTCATTCTCTGGCTGGCTTCTCCACTCTCCCCAGCATCCCTCCTCTCTTGGCTCTCTCTGCCCTTATAAGTCCTCTCCCAGTTGCCCCAACACCTCTTGCCTTCCCTCTCACCAGGCCTGCTCCAGGCCAGGCCTGGACTCCAGGTTTCCTCCTAGCTGGAGCTGCTTCGGCATTGCCCTCCGGGGCTGGAAGCTGCCTGGGAAGGTCAGCCAGGAGGGTCCCTAGAGGTCACCAGCTCAGCTTCAGGAGGAGGAAGTGGGTGTAGAACAAAGTGACTGGTCCAAGGTCACATGGCCGGCCAGTCAGTGGCGAGTCTAGAACGGAAGCGTTTGGACTCTAAGCCCAATGCCTTCTCCTCTCAGCGCATGGCCCTCAAGAGGCTCCATCGTCTCTCAGTTTTTTCCTGTCTTGTGTATCTCTCAGCTTGTCTCTGACCCAGCCCGTGCGTCTCCCAAGTGTCTCTGCTTTCTTTCTAGGACATGGCCTCTCTGGTAACCTCTGTCTCTCCATCTCTCAGGAGGAATGATTTGCTGTGGTGACAGACTGTGATTAATCACGGTCTGCTTGACAGAGGAGCAGAAGGGGTGCAGGGCAAGGGCGGGACGCTCACCAGGCTCCTGCTGTGGCCAGCCTGCCTGCCCAGTGGCTGGAGCTTCAGAACCAGAGAGTGAATTTCCATAGACATTTCCATAGAGGTGCACATCCGGAAGCCAGGAGCCGTGCTGAGTTCCAACAGGGTGGGAGGATTAATAGCGTTATTTAGCATGTGCCACCTGCCTGGCTCTGGCCTGGACCTGTAACTTGCCTTTATCTCCTTTAATCTTCCCAACTATCCAGCACTAAAAACGTTATGATCTTCGTTTTACCGTGGGGAAACTGAGTCCCAGAGAATGAAGTGCCTCGCCGAGATCAACAGAAGTAAAGGGGCAGAGATGGAATCCAAGTTCATTCCCAGTGGCTTTCAAAGCCTGGTGCTTTTCCCGAGGCACTGCTAGTTGAGTCCCCTAAACCAGGCTGGGTTCCTATAGGGGTGGGGGGATATTGTGGAGCAGAGATTTTTAACCCAGGTCCCTCATTCCCAGTGTGGGGTGGAGGAAAGAATTGGGTGCACAGTCCATCCATCCTCTGAAACCGGATGGAAATGTGTGTGTGTGTGTGTGTGTACGTGATTACTCTGCACTGAGGCTCGATTGCTTCTTAGATCCTCAAATGCCTGGAAATTCTGAAGCTGGCTGTCTTGCTCTCAGGAATAGGCCTTGTTGAGCCTGTGAAAAGCCTGGCTGGGTGGCATTAGCTGGGTGAAATCTTCATGAAATTGAACTTCCCAACTGGGGTGTAGTAGCTGTACAAATAGGGTGTAGGTGTGCTGAGATCTCGTCCATCCCCTCAGTCCCCGCAGCCGGCAAAGGCCCCGGGCTGGTGGCTTCTGGCAACAGCGACCTCTCTTGCTTATCCCAGGGGACTGTACACATCATACGTCCGTATGAGATGCCGCAAAAAAGGCTGGGAAGAGTTGGCTGGACAAAGGGGCCAGAGGGGCTTGTTGGCTTGTGGCTCCTGGCTCTGGGCCTGGGGTCCCACTCCTGCCCTGTGGTGGGGTGATGAATGGGAAGAGGGAGGAGGGCGGGCTGCTAATGGAAGATTATAGAGCTGCAAGGGGATTCCTGGAAGGAGAACAAGAGCCCAGTTATCCCGGGAGTCTGGGTCCAGAGCCAGCTGAAGCTGGGGCAGTGCCGTGTGTGTGTGTGTGTGTGTGTGTGTGTGTGTGTGTGTAAGAGAGAGTAATTGGAAAGTACAGGAGTGGGTCATTTGAACCCTGGGGTTCTGTTGCTGCCCTGACTCAAGGTCTCAGTCTGGAGAAACTGATGGCTCCATCATATGTGAGTCACCAGCCAGAACTTAAACTTCCTGTCTGACCCCATGTCCCAGACCTAAAATAAACCCCAACTCCCTCCCCTTCCCATCCCCACTTTGCTCAGAGAACAGGGGGGAAGGATGAAGGATGTTCGCCAGGGTGACAACATCAGGCCTGGGGGATGAGCTGCTTGGGCTCACTGGGTGCTCCGGGACCCTGCTATCTCTCTAAGGACCAAACTGGGAGATTTTCCAGGCCGGGCTCAGCTAAGCAGGGACGGCAGGACAGGGATGAGGGGAAGGGCACTGATTGGAGAGGGACAGGGCTAGGGACACTGGGGTAAAAATCTATAAGACCCAGGGGTCCAAAGCAAGCAGATCAATGAGAAGGAATTTCCCCTACTCCAGCTAGTGCCTGCTCTTCCAGACCCTCTTCAGTTTTTCTAGTTTTCTTTCTTGGCAATAGAATTTGGCAATAGAATGTAACAATCCCAGATAGGAAGTTAAAAAGGAAGTAGGATTCTCTGGGGCGTCCTAGCGCTGACATCATTGGATTTGCTCGGCCCCCCCCCCCCCCCCCCCCCATTACTCTCTGTTCTTTTTCTCTCTTGGCGGCCATGGACCTACCTTGGGAGAGGAGAGGAGGGCCTGGAGCTCCTGGGCTCCAGGGCCTGGAAACCGGAGGAGAGATCTTCCGGGGTGGGAGCTGTGGGCCGGAGCTTCAGTTTCCTGGGATGGTCTTCACAGATGTAAGCACATCTGGAGCCCATCAGGGAGGGACCTGGAGCATCAGGATTCTCAATACACATCTGACCGAGCCTGGGAGGCTCTGAGGAGGAGACAGGCATTCTCACTCACCCCCACGATTTGCCCGCCATTTCCAGTCCTCTCTCAGGAAGGATTACCAATCCCAGACAGGAAGTGAGGGCATTGGCAAGGGCCAGGAGGACGGCAAGAGGGATTACACCCAAATCCAGACGTACTTTTTCACTAGCTTCATCTCTTTCTGACTATAGAAGTGACAGCATCTCTGATCGGGTGGGGACCAGGGAGTGTGTGTGTGTGTGTGTGTGTGTGTACAGCTTCAGTGTGCCATTTGTCCTTATCACAAAGATATATTTGCTGTGGTTGGGGATGGGAACCAGCATGTCCCCCTTTACTCTTCATGAAAAGGCCTAAGAGTTCTCTCGACCTCTGGCACTTCTCACCCTTCTACCCACAAACACACACACACACACACACACACACACACACACACACTCCTTCCTCAGCTGCAAATTCCTCCCTGTCCATCAGCGCCTGGTAATGAGCACTTTGTTTCCAGGATCACGCACAGGGCTAAGAACAGGTCCATCCTCCTGCCCTTCCCCTCAGGGAGACCTAGCCATTGGGTGTGCAGAATTAGGAGGTAAGTGGGGTACAGTGGCCTCTGCAAGGGATCCAGGGGTCCCCAGCAGCCAGCCCCTCGGGGTAAAATGGAAAGTCTCTGGGGCTGAGATTCAGGCTTACTGATATGGAGCACTCTTGAGCAGCAAAGCTCTCTCTTTTTTCCACAGCTTTGGCTTGAGGTGGGGGAACCAAGCCTTAAAAGAGTGTGTGTGTGTGTGTGTGTGTGTGTGTATAATTCCCCCCCCCCTCCATTGATTTCAGAGAGAAGGGAGAGGGAGAGAGAGACAGAAACATCAATGATGAGAAAGAATTATCAATTGGTTGCCTCCTGCATGCCCCCTGCTGGGAATCAAGCCTGCAACCCAGGAATGTACCCTGATCCCAAATTGAACTGTGACCTCCTGGTTCATAGGTAGATGTTCAACCACTGAGCCACACTGGGTGGGCACAAGTGTTTTATTTCTGGGTCTAATTTACCAAAATTGGGTTTCCTGCCTTATCTGCAGCGAAAGTTTAATGGCTATGCCTTCTGAGCCTCCATCTCTTATCATCTCTGGCCTCAGTCCTTGACTGGATTTCACAAACCCCAAGGGGAGGAGATTTTTGACCCTCTGGCTCAGAGCCTTTTCAATAGCTGTCCAGCAGCTCAGAGACCAGAGACCACTGTGTCCCAGGCTCTGAGACAGGTTTGACTAGAGGGTGCCAGCTGACAGAATTGTAGGGCTGAGGCCTTCAGGTGTCTAAGATAGAGGAGAAACGTGTGGTAGAGATTGGCCTGGGAGGTTTGGGGTTTGGGTAGAGAGCTGAGTGGCTGGGGGAGGAAAAGGTGGGATGGAGCTCTAAACCCTTACTACCAGCTCAGCCCTTTCTCTCCGCCACACCCTCACACCCAGCCTGCTCTCAACCCTACCCCCCAAGCCGATTGCTTACAGATGTTCCGAGGAAAGGGGTGGGGCTGAAAGGAGAAAGGGGAGGTAAGGGGTACAGGGAAGAAAACCTGAAAGAAGGAGGGGGAGATTCATGGGAGGGTGGGCAGGCGGGCAAGCCTGTGAAGATGAAGAGTGGGAGATAGACAATTGGAGAGCAGGGCCCAGCTGGTGTGGCCCCGCCAAGGAGCGTGGGCCTATGAACCAGGAGGTCATGGTTCCATTTCCGGTCAGGGCGCATGTCCAAGTTTTGGGCTCCATCCCCAGTATAGGGCGTGCAGGAGGCAGCCAATCAATGATTCTCTCTCATCAATGACGTTTCTCTCTCCCTTCCCCTCTCCCTTCCTCTCTCTGAAATTAATATATATATATATATATATATATATATATATATATATATATATATCCCCACACAGTTGGAGAGGGCGAGAAGAAATGAAAAAGAGTGTTTGCTTTCTCTGTAATTCACCCTACTCAGTGCAGGCAAATTCATCCTAAACCAAGGCTCTGATGATGTTCTCAGCTCAAAACCTTCCATGGCGCCAACCTTTTTAACCAATAAAGTTCTGTCTACTCCAAAGTACCTAGACCCGCACATGGCACATAATCAGTGCCATTGACCCAGTTCAGTGGGGGAGAGGGGGGTGTGGAGAGAGGAGGCAGGCAGGGGTGTGGGGTCATGGAGTGTGGGAGATGGATAGAAACGGGCTGGGGGCAATCCTTTCTCCTGCTGGGTTGGGAACGCTTTGCTGGCCAGTGAGGGGCAGATGAAGTCTGCTCCCCACCCCCTTCCCATTGGGGACCCAGCTTTCTGTGCCCTTTGTCGTTCTGTGGGTCCTTGAATCGCCTCTCTTCCTTCTCTGGTCCCTGCCCTCCCTTGCTTCACCTCTTGTGCACAGATTTCCAAGGCATCTTCCTCCTCACTCCTCACCCTGCCGGCCAGTCTCCCTGGTCCCTCTGCCCCAGGTTTCTTTCTCCGTGTTGGGAGCATGGGGATGAAAGAGCGGAGGTGTTCGCAGCTCTGGTTTGCTCTCAGCTCAGAGTCTCTCTTCCCCCACCACACTGGTCCAGGGCTGAGATGTTTGTGTCTGAAGTCCCTTTGGCCTCTTTCCTGCTCCTGAATCCCAGGGGTGGCATTTGAGGGTGGGAGGAGGGGTGAGGTCCGAGGTGGAAAGTCTGACGCGGAGTCCAGGCCCCCAGCCCCTCTCAGACGGGCTGAGCTCATCTCTCCAAGCAACCACAGCTGGACATTTTCCATGCGATCACCTCAGGGAGGGCCGGCTGGGGGAACTCAGACAGAGCTGACCGGCTTCACAAGGAGGCTCAGGCCCGGGACGGAGCCCTCAGGTGCTGTCAGGCGCCTCGGCTGTGCTCTGCGGGGAAGCCCCGCGCGGAGGGAGACGCAGGGCTGGAGAAGAGCCAAAGCCGGGATGGCTTTTGGGGCCGAGTTGGAACAGGTTTCCCTGTCCCTGCACATGAACGTTCCGCACTGTGCTGGCCAGGCTGGGAGCCGATACCGTGCGATGTGAATGTTTGTGTGAGGTGAAAACACATGTGTTTGTGTGTGATCCGAACGTCTGAACATGCTTCTGACTGTGTGTGTGCATGCATGCGTGATGGGGCATCTATGTCCAGGTGGTCAATGGGTCAAAGATGTGTGTGGTGTGTGTGTGTGTGTGTGTGTGGTGTGTGGTGTGTGGTGTGTGTGTGTGGTGTGTGGTGTGTGTGTGTGTGTGTGGTGTGGTGTGTGTGTGTGGTGTGTGTGTGTGTGTGTGTGTGTGTGTGTGTGTGTGTGTGTGTGTGGTGTGTGTGTGTGTGTGGTGTGTGTGTGGTGTGTGTGTGGTGTGTGTGTGTGTGTGGTGTGTGTGTGTGTGTGTGTGGTGTGTGTGTGTGTGGTGTGTGTGTGTGTGTGTGGTGTGTGTGTGTGTGTGTGTGTGGTGTGTGTGTGTGTGGTGTGTGTGTGGTGTGTGTGGTGTGTGGTGTGTGTGTGTGTGGTGTGTGTGTGTGGTGTGTGTGTGGTGGTGTGTGGTGTGTGTGTGTGGTGTGTGTGTGTGGTGTGTGTGTGTGGTGTGTGTGTGTGGTGTGTGTGGTGTGTGGTGTGTGGTGTGTGTGTGTGTGTGGTGTGTGTGTGTGGTGTGTGTGTGTGTGTGTGTGTGTGGTGTGTGTGTGTGGTGGTGTGTGTGTGTGGTGTGTGTGTGTGTGTGTGTGTGTGTGTGTGTGTGTGTGTGTGTGTGTGTGTGTGTGTGTGTGTGTGTGTGTGGTGTGTGTGTGTGTGTGGTGTGTGTGTGTGGTGTGTGTGTGGTGTGTGTGTGTGTGTGTGTGTGTGTGTGTGGTGTGTGTGTGTGTGTGTGTGTGTGTGTGTGTGTGGTGTGTGTGTGTGTGTGTGGTGTGTGTGTGTGTGTGTGGTGTGTGTGTGGTGTGTGGTGTGTGTGTGTGGTGTGTGTGTGTGGTGTGTGTGTGGTGTGTGTGTGTGTGTGTGGTGTGTGTGTGTGGTGTGTGTGTGTGGTGTGTGTGTGTGTGTGTGTGTGTGTGTGTGTGTGGTGTGTGTGTGTGTGTGTGTGTGTGTGGTGTGTGTGTGTGTGTGGTGTGTGTGTGTGTGTGTGGTGTGTGTGTGTGGTGTGTGTGTGTGTGTGTGTGTGTGTGTGTGTGTGTGGTGTGTGTGTGTGTGTGTGTGGTGTGTGTGTGTGGTGTGTGTGTGTGTGTGTGTGTGTGTGTGTGTGTGGTGTGTGTGTGTGTGTGTGTGTGGTGTGTGGTGTGTGTGTGTGGTGTGTGTGGTGTGTGTGTGTGGTGGGTGTGTGTGTGGTGTGTGTGTGTGTGGTGTGTGTGTGTGTGGTGTGTTGTGTGTGTGGTGTGGTGTGTGGTGTGTGTGTGTGGTGTGTGTGGTGTGTGGTGTGGTGTGTGTGTGGTGTGGTGTGGTGTGTGTGTGGTGTGTGGTGTGTGTGTGTGGTGTGTGTGTGTGGTGTGTGTGTGTGTGTGTGTGTGTGTGTGTGTGGTGGTGTAGTGTGTGTGTGTGTGGTGTGTGGTGTGTGTGTGTGGTGTGTGTGTGTGTGTGTGGTGTGGTGTGTGTGTGTGTGTGTGTGTGTGTGAGATTGCCTTGCTCTCTTCCCAGTGCAGGGGAGGTGAGACGGCTGCCTGCTCTCCCCACCACTCCGTCCCTTCTCTAACCCGTGGCCTTCTCTCAACCGCAGATAGGAGGAGGGCCGGAGAGAGCCCACAGAGCAGAGAGAGGAAGGGGTCTCTCCTCTCCAGAAGAAGTTGGGGTGAGGGGCTAGTTGGACGGGCTGAGAGGAGAGCCCCCCCGCCCCAGGAATGGCAGCAGGGGCTGCAGGGAGAGTGGCCTGCGGCCCCCCGTCACAAAGGCCACTGGACTGGAAGCATGAGAGGGTGTCCAGCATGGGCCTCTGCACCCCTTTTCCCCTCTCCCCCAGACCCCGAGATCTTGGGGCAGACTGGAGGCGCTCGGGAGGTGGGGAGGCAGGGAGGGGTGGGCAGGAAGCGTTGGCTGTTTGTTCCCTCTCTTTCCTGCCGACTCCTTTGTGGTGGCAGACGGGCTTCCTTCCTCCAGGCGGTACCCTGGCTCCCAGCTCATTTCCACTCTCTGCCCCTCAGCACAGCTCCCGTCTGGCACGGAGCGCTGTTTCCAAGCTGGCTCTTCTGGGAAAGGAGAGCTGCATGAGTGGGAATAGGGGCTGAGGAAGCAGGTGAGAGGCCAGTCTGCCCTTCCATCCCATCCAAGGCCAGCAGCCCAGGCCTGAATGAGCTGTGGAGTGGCTCAGCTGACGGGAGGCGCTCTGACAACGCAGGGACCCAGGTGCTTGGCTACCTGGGGCCTCCTCTCCTTCAGCCCGGATGAGGAGAGAACAGGCTGGAGGGACACCCCACCCTCACCCTGGCCTCTCTTCCCTCTCTGTGTCCCTACTTGGCTGTCCTTGCCTCAGTCTGCCCCTGCCCCACCTCCCACCTCCATCCACTGCCCTACAAGTCCAGGAATGTAAGTCTCCTCTCTCACTCTCTCATTGATTAGTCATGGGCACCCCGATCCCCCAGGGAACCGTTACTCACCCTTGGGCCCCCCCTCCCCAGCAGCCGTCTCCCCAGAACTGGCTGAATTCCTGTAGGAGGAGCTCACGGAGTTGGACGTGGGTGGGGAGGGAGTGGGGGGTGTGGGTGGTGGACGGTGTCTTAGAGAGAGCCAAAGCAGCAGCCCTCCCGCTCCCCGATACACACGCACAAGGAGGCCGTGCTCCTGGCTGTAGCTACCTGAGTGGCCACAGAGGTTTGGGCAAAAGGGCCGGGACTGAGGTCGAGGCGTGTGTGGAGAAGGACCCAAAGCGACGGAGCATCTAGTCTCGTCACCAGTGCCGGCTCTGGGGCCGGGATGGGGGCCTGGGGCCTGCTCTTTGGACTTGGCTGAGTGCCCAGGCCTGGCCTCTGTCTCACAGAATCAGACAGGGGCCTTTCCCAATAAGGAGCCTCCCAACTCCGGGTCTGCTCCCCTGCTGCCCCCACTCCCTCTCCCCTTCACGGCTCCTCTGCCCTAAAATGGCCACATTTCCCTTCTTCCCTTCCTCCTTTCGGCCCCCACACCTAGGCTTGGGCCCCAGGGGAGAGGAGGGGGCTGGGGGAGGGTAGGACCGCCCAGGGGCCAGATGGGAAGGTTTAGATGAGGGTGGTGGGATCTCAGGAAGAGAGGGGAATGAGGCCACACGGACGGACGTATATAGGGGTGGGGATGGAGGCTTGGCTTCCTGGAGTTATTGTGTGTGTTTTTGCATAATAATAATATGGTACCTATACTATTATACATACCATTATTCATATACAAGTTATTACACAGATTATAATACATGCTGTGTATTCTAAGAGCTTTCTATGTGTATTCACTCATTCGATCGGCACTGCCACTCTAGGCAGGAGCTGCTGTTGACCTATCTGGTAAGCTGCGGAAACTGAGGCAGAGAGACTCAGTTAAGGAACTTGCTCAGGCCACGTGGAAAAGCTGGACTCAAACCCACGCAATCTGCCGCTCGCTTTGTCTGTGGAATCCTTGAGCCTTGCTGCCGGAGGCGTGGGAATGCCGAGCGGCTTCGGAGGTGCTGATGCTCACAGAAGCTGCCACTCACACGTGACCCGCTGGGGACCCTTGGGTGTTTGCATGGATTCAGACTAAACACTCCCGAGAGCCAACGACCCATGTTTTTAAAAAAACAAAAACAAATCTATTGTGGAGTGACATGCAAATGATATGCAGGCTAGCATGGAAGCCAAATGAGCGAGGCTGGTGGGGAAGGGGGGGGCGGGGGAGGGATGCAAGAAGAGGCCGAAGTGAGAGTCAGGGAAGAGCTGGGAGAAGGAAGAGAAAAAACAACAGGAGTGTGTGGAGGGACTTCCGCGGGCCCTTCTCCAGCCTTTTCTTCTGTTCCAGGCTGTTAGAAACAGTGATTTATTCTCCCCAGTGAGGCGGGGAAGGAAGAAGGGTTGAGAATTCTTCTCGCCCTGCGGCGGACAGGGACCTCCTGGGATGGATGGAGGTGCTTGCCTTGGAAGTTGCAGCGTAAGGGAGACTGCCCTTTTCTGACCCTCAGCTTTGTCTTTTCCTAAACTGAAGAGATTGGACGAGACGACCCCTGAGGTTCCACCTCCAACACGTTGAGCTTCCGACATGGGAACACAGTGGGGAAAACCAGAGTGGGGCCAGGACTAAACAAACACTTGGTAACTAGGATGAGCTCAGGGCTCCTGGGGAAAGGCGCTGCAGCGGGTGATGGGAAGGAAGCCAGGCCAGGCAGGGCCCAGCCCCAGAAAAGTGAATGGACAAAACTGATTCATTCATTCATTCATTCATTCATTCAACTCTTCCTTCAGAAATTAACATCTAGGAACCCGAACTTCCCATTCAGGGAATAATGAGAGTATGAGCTCTGGGTGTCTGGGAAAGGCACAGTCTCAGGGCCCTTCACTCAGTTTTGAAGTTTTGTGAGAAAAATGAGCATTTAAAGATATGCACCCATGCCACCTGACAAGTACCAGGTACAGATCTAAGCATTTTACATATATTACCTCATTTAACCTCAAAACAATCCTATGAGGCAGCATGTTTCACATCTTTCACCAATTTACCTATTTGACCTTCACAACCACCCTGGGAAGTTAATAAGGGGAAGATCTTTTCTGGCTCTGGGTTCGAATAGGCTTAGCTGAGGGGAGGGTTGGTGTGCCGGCCTTCCAGCTCTGACAGCTGGGAGATGAAGAAGTACTAACTGGTAAGGTCACCGTCACCGACAGCCACCAGTCAGAAGAAAATGGCAATCTGATATGCTGGAGAATGTTTCTGAGAAGTCCTGGGATAGGAACCTTAAATCAGCCAAAGGATCTTGAAAGGCCAGAGGCAGAATTCTGATTCAGCTAGCTGCCTTTGTTTCCACCAACAGCTGGAGATAAGGAAATGGAATACGTAGTGGGGCTTCCCTATTGTTGGGGGCTGCTGGGAGGATTTTAAGTCTTTCAGTGATTGTCAAGTAAAGGCATTCTCCCGTCACTAGGCGGGGAGGTGGAGGTGTGAGTGTCAGTGACGGGGGAGGAGGGGGTGGTGGTGGAGACGGTTCCCCTGGTTGACCTCCGACCAGCCAGGAGAGCCTGAGATTTCTGAGGGAATTTGCCAAAAGGGCACTGGTGGGGAGGGCCCGTGTGCTTGGGCTCCAGCCGGGGGTGAAGTCAGAGACATAAATCATGCCTCCCAACTGCCCATTTCCTCTTTGCGCTCTGTTCCCAGCCAAAAGCCCAGCTCTCCCGCCAGAGGAGTGAGTGTGGATGTGGGGGAGGGACCAAGATGCTGGAAGAGGGTGGTTGGAAACTGGAATTAGTGGGAATTAGCTGGGACTACAAATCTGGTCTCATTGGTGTCACGCAGTGGGCTCAGGGCCAGGGCTAGTAGGACAGGGAGCCGGGTTGTAGATCCCTCATTCCCTTGGGACACACCCACAGCCACACCCAGTCTGCTGAGCTCTCCTCTCCTACAAACAAAGCCGCGGAGACGCGCCTGGAGGCACAGACGACTACATAGACACACTTCCTCCTCTTCCCTCATCCAACTGTTGCGCACTTTTGCCAGAAATCCCCATATCTTCTGGAGCAGCAATCTGCGCTGGGAAAAAGGAGTGGGGGTTGAGAGGGATAGGCATCCTGGATTTTCACTGAGAAACATCCTCCTGCCGAAAACGGTGTGGCTCAATGGATAGAGCGACGGCCTGCAGACTGAGGGGTCCCAGGTTCGATTCTGGTCAAGGGCACCTACCTTGGTTGTGGGCACATCCCCAGTAGGATGAAACAGCTGATCGATGATGTTTCTAACTCTCTATCCCTCTCTGTATAAAAATCAATAAAATATAAAAAAAGAAAAGAAAAGAAACTTCCTTTTCCTCCTAACCAGTTTGGCTCAGGGGACAGGGTCCTGGGTTTGATCCAGGCCAAGGGCATATACATTGGTTTCAGATTGCATGTGGGAGGCAACCAATCGATGTGTCTCTCTCACATGGATGTTTCTCTCTGTTCTCTCTCCTCCTTCCTACCTCCATTCTTTCTAAAAATCAATGAAAATAAATATCCTTGGCTGAAGGTTAACAAAAAAACAAAACAAAAAAGAACAAAACCAGAAACATACCACTCTAGTGATCTAACGGGCCTGCACTGTGTCCTCTCTTTTGTCCTTCCCCCTGGGGACAGGTCGCCCTTCAGGAGAAAGTGGGCTATGGTCCTCCCGGTGTGCAGTTCCTCTGACCCCAGTGAAGGAGGAGGCGGAGCAGGAGCATGAGATGGAATATCCATGTTGGGCGGGTATCGAGGGCAGGAAGTTGAGAAAGCTACTCCCTAATGTTTTCCATTGGCTTGGGTCCAGGCTGCTGGGTCTTGTCTGACCTTTGGTTGGCTTCACACTCAGTGCTCATTTTGGGGGTAACACGGGAGAGAAAGGGTTGCTCTGGAGAAAAGGTACCCCTTCTGTCAGCCCTTTTCCAGGTGCCTGTTCTGGATTGACTACAGAGACTTGGGGGCCTGAGTAATTTCATCGAGCCTGGGACCATCCCACCCCTGCCCAGCGTCCTTCTCCACGGAAAGGAGTTTGCCATGCCCCATCGTGGTGTAATGTAAGTACTTAACATCTAACAGGAACCATGATGCTTTTATTTTGGGCTAAGTTGGCCCCATTCTGTTCTCTGAATTGTCTGCTTACACCCCCATTAGACTGGAAGCTTTAATGGAACAAGAATTGTGTGTATGTGTGTGTGTGTGTGTGTGTGTGTGTGCGCCAGTTGGCACAGCCCCAGACTAGCATTAGGAAAGTAACACAGGGATGGGCAAAAGTAGGTTTACAGTTGTTCGTATAGAAAATAATACAATAATTAATAAATAATAATATAAGAATTTGCCGAAACTGGTTTGGCTCAGTGGAGAGCGTCGGTCTGCGGACTGAAAGGTTCCAGTTTCGATTCCGGTCAAGGGTATGTAATTGGTTGTGGGCACATCCCCAGTGGGGGGTGTGCAGGAGGCAGCTGGCCGATGATTCTCTCTCATTGACATTGACATTTCTGACTCTCTATCCCTCTCCCATCCTCTCTGTAAAAAAATCAATAAAATATATTTAAAAAAAGAATAAACTCTGTCTCCCATATTCACAACTATAAACCTACTTTTGCCTCACTTGTACACTTTTTAAAATATATATATATATATTTTATTTCAGAGAGGAAAGGAGAGGGAAGGATAGAAACATCAATGATGAGAGAGAATCATTGATTAGCTGCCTCTTGTATGGCCCTGCTACTGGGGATGGAGCCTGCAACCTGAGCATGTGCCCTTGACTGGAATTGAAACCTGAATCCTTCAGTCTGCAAAAGATCCTCTATCCACTGAGCAAAATGAGCTAGGGCTGTACATCTTCCTTCCTTCCTTCCTTCCTTCCTTCTTTATTGATTTTTTTTACAGAGAGAAAGGGAGAGGGAGAGAGTTAGAAACATAAATGAGAGAGAAACATTGATCAGTTGCCTCCTGCACACCTCCCACTAGGGATGTGCCTGCAACCAAGGTACATGCCCTTGACAGGAATCAAACCTGGGACCCTTGAGTCCAGAGACCGACACTCTATCCTCTGGCCAAACCCGTTAGGGCTATACACGTTTCTTGATATGCAAAGAGACAATGTAATAATACTGAGGAGAAAAGATCTTGGGAATGCTCAAATATATTTTTTCTAAGAAAAGAGGAGGGCCACTGAAATGGAGGTAAACTGACACCAAGGCCTCCCTGCTCTCCCACTTCTGAAAACCAGAAAAAGCTGCTGCTCCTCTTCTTCCTCCTGCCCTCCTCCTCCCTGCTTCTCCCCTCCCCCTCTCCGCCTCCCCCTCCTCCTTCTGGTTAATCCTCATCTAAGGATCTTTCTCCATTGATGTTTGGAGAGAGTGGAAGGGAGGGGAAGAGACATACAGAGATAAAACACCAATGTGATAGAGACACATCCACTGGGGCATTGAGCCTGCAACTGAGGTGTGTGCCCTTGGCCAGAATTGAACCTGGGACCCTTTAGTCTGCGGTCTGATGCTTTATCCACTGGGCCAAACCAGAAAAGGCTTCTTTTAAATACACCCTCTATTGCAGTTACTTGAGTCTCAGTGTTTGAGTACTGTCTCACCCATATGCCCAGTCTCACTTGGTTCCTGAGAATCCAGCATCCAGAATGCACTGTTTCATTCACCAAGGCCCACCCGAGCCCTGCACACATTTCTCCAGCTCACTCTAACGCTCAGGGATGTCCTGCTCTTCTGAATTCCTGCGCTCATAGCCTGGACTAGACAGTCTAACACTTAATTACAACAGGGTATTTATAAAGTCCTTGTGTAACTTAGAAACTGAATACATTTGGATGTGCATATGATAGGAGCAACTATAAATATTTTATGAAAGCATAGCCCATGAAGTTTTTAATGCTAACGTTTGCTTTTTGTTAATGTGCTTTTAACTTGCACAGGAAGAGTATATGTTATACTGGAAAGAAGACCTGGGTTTGAATGCAGCCTCTCTCCTTTGATAGGTATGTGACCTTGGCAAGTTACTTAACCTCCCTGAGTCTCAGTATTTTAATCTGTAAAATGGAGATAATACTTCCTCACGATTTGTTGGGAGAATTAAACTAATGTACTAGATGTACAATTACCACAGTGCTTGACTGCAAATATTAAAGATTCATTCAATCTGTCTGATAAATCTGAAATCTATTCAAATGTAATGGAATGTATTTTATAGGTCAGTTCTGAGCACAGACATTAAAAGCCTTCCTTAATCTCCTCCCAGTAACCAGATTTCACTAGTCACAGCACTTATCCCACGGCATTGTATCTCCTTGTTTAATGTATCTCCCGACCAGACTAAGTTCTGTGAGCTAAGGATCTTGTTTGCTTCTGTTTTGCCATTGCCTAGCACCGTGGTCGGCAAACTGCGGCTCGCAAGCCACATGCAGCTCTGTGGCCCCTTGAGTGTGGCTCTTCCACAAAATACCACGGCCTGGGCAAGTCTGTTTTGAAGAAGTGGCATTAGAAGAAGTTTCAGTTTAAAAAATTTAGCTCTCAAAAGAAATTTCAATCGCTGTACTGTTGATATTTGGCTCTCCTGACTAATGAGTTTGCCGAACACTGGCCCTACATCAGTGAATATTATTTGAATAAGCTGAGCCTTAAAAAAAAAAAAAAAAGGTGATATAAACATAGCACAGTGATTTCTGAAGTGTATCACAAAGAAATTTAGTTTTTTATTTAGCAAGATAGTCTTCTAGCAAGATAGCATTTCTTGCTATCATGCTTTTAATGTCCATTCTATTCTTGAAATGTGTCTGGAAATATGATCCAATTACTTGTTAACCTGACCAGTCCCTACAGAACTATATTTGGTAGGTGTGGCAGAGACCAGTGTTCCAACATCGTCTCCTCTTCCTCTGCTTAGTAAATAGGACCCCTCCACCCTGTCTCCCGCACACTTTTTACCAGGGTACGTGGCTGCTGGCTGGATACTAGTCTGCTCAGCCTCTCTTGCAGAACGGGGTGGCCGAATAACTGAGTTCTGGTCAATGGGATGTGAGTGAAGTTGTGTGTGTAACTTCTGGGTCAAGTTCTTAAAAGGGAAAGTTGATTGCCCCTACTTCCTCTTTCTTCCTTTTGCTTGCTGGGGCACTGTGACAAATTAAGCAAGCCACCTTAAACCAAGAGATGCAAGCCTTCTCCATTAGCCAAGGACCATCTATTTCCGCACTATCACTTTATTTGAACCACCCTCTATTTGTGGAGCTCTTTGTATAGCGACATGGACTATATTTTTTGAATAAAGATTAAGATTACCATGTAATCTGTTAGCCTGCTCTGAAGAATGTTTTCAAGGAGCTCAAAAATAAAACTGAGCCCTGGCTGGTATGGCTTAGTTGGCTGGGCATTGTTCTGTGCACCAAAAGGTTGACAGTTTGATTCCTGGTCAGGGCACATGCCTGGGTTGTGGGCTCCTTCCCCATTAAGGAGGCAGCTGATAAAATGTTTTGCTCACATTGATGGTTTCTTTCTCTCTCTCTCTCTCTCTCTCTCTCTCTCTCTCTCTCTCTCTCTCTCTCTCTCTCTCTCTTCCTTCCTCTCTAAAAATCAATAAAAAGTCTTGCCGAAACCGGTTTAGCTCAATGGATAGAGCGACGGCTTGGGGACTGAAGGGACCCGGGTTCGATTCCGGTCAAGGGCATGTACCTTGGTTGCAGGCATAGCCCCAGTAGGGGGTGTGCAAGAGGCAGCTGATCGATGACTCTCTCTCATCTCTCATCGATGTTTCTAACTCTCTATCTCTCTCCCTTCCTCTCTGTACAAAATCAATAAAATATATTTAAAAAAAATCAATAAAAAGTCTTAAAGAAAAACACTGAATCAAGTTTCAATGAAAATAGAATCTGCTGAAGTCTAGTGAAAAGTGTGAAATTTGTTGTAGCACAAGCATATTCAAATTTCTTGCAGGTTCACAAACATCCTACCTCATCTATTTAGCCTAATATATTATTTATGACTAGAGGCCTGGTACATCAAATTCGTGCATGGGGCTGGCCTGGCGGGGAGGGGGGGAAGGGAGGGGGAGTAGTGTCCCTCAGCCCAGCCTGCACCCTCTCCAATCTGGGACCCCTCGAGGGATGTCCAGGACTGCTGGTACCCAACTGCTTGCCTGCCTGACTTCCTGATTGCCCCTAACCACTACTGCCTGCTAATCTAATCACCCCCTAACCACTCCCCTACCAGCCTTTCACCCCTAACTGCCATCCCCTGCAGGCCTGGTCACCCCCAACTTCCCCCTTCTACTGGCCTGGTCCCTCCCAACTGCCCTCCCTTCTTGTGTCCACATGGAGGCAGGATCTTTGACCACACAAGGGCAGCCATCTTGTGTGTGGGAGTGATGGTAAATTTGCATATTACTCTTTTATTAGATAGGATAGAGGTCTGGTGCACAGATGGGAGCCAGCTGGTGTGCCCTGAAGGGTGTCCTGGATCAGGTTGGGGGTTCCCTTGGGGCAGGGGCAGCCTGAGGTGGTTTGCAGGCTGGCCACGCTCCCTGGCAACCCAAGCGGAGGTCTGGTATCTGGGGTTTATTTATTTTCTACAATTGAAACTTTGTAGCCTGGAGCAGAGCCAAGCCTTCTGCTTGCTCCCTGGCAGCAGCCATTTCTGTTGGGGTTTATGTATCTTCTACAATTGAAACTTTGTAGCTTTCAGCGGAGGATTGGGCTGGCCAGGGTGTGCAGAAAGCTTGGCTTCTTCCATTGCTGGGGCAACCCTAGCCTCCCACCCTTTCCATGGGATTTGTTCACCTTCTATAATTGAAACTTTGTAGCCTTGAGGCCTTGCTGGCAAGGGCAGGTGGAAAGCTTGGCTTCCTCCATTGCCTGGGAAACCCAAGCCTCCCTCCTGCTCTCTGTGGCTGTAGCCATCTTGATGGGTTTATTTCCATATTTGCTCCTGATTGGCTGGTGGGCATGGCTTATGGATGTAGTAGAGTGGTGGTTAATTTGCATATTACTCTTTTATTAGGTAGGATAACTTTGAAATCCAAGATGGATGGATGATGTAGTAGCCAATCTCCAAGATGGACCAGTGATTTTCATCTCCTGGTATTCATGCCTTTTCTATGTTCCCTTACTACCTTGAATCATGGCCTGCCTGTGTGATCAACACAACACTGTGAAAGAGAATCCTAAACCTACCACGACAAAAAGAAAACCAGGCTCATCTGGGTAACATCCCAGGCTACGTCAGGAAAGATATTGCTCTTTCCATCTTGGTCTTCCCCTCGGTTCACTTGATCTGAGGGAGACGGCGGCCACGCCATGGCACTCAAGTAGCCCCATGGAGAGGCCCATGTGTAGAGGAACGGAAGCCTTTCACCAAAAGCCATACCAGCTTGCCACAATTTGAGTTCACTTATATAAGTCATCTTGCAGGACAAGGTGGCCAACCCATCAAGTTTTAGATAAGTGCAGCCCCAGGTGAAACCTTGACCATGACCTCATGAGCAACAATCAAGCCAGAGCCACCTACCTACGCTGCTTCTGAATGCCTGACTCACAGAAATTGTGGGAGAGAATACATTTATTGTTGTTTTAAGTCGCTAAATTTTGGGAATAATTGGTTATGCATCAATAGATAACTAAAATAGACTATAAATTCCTTGAAAATAGCATTTGTTTTACACTTGCTTCACTTCAAGTTATGGCATCAACCATCTCTCTGCCCCTGTATTGGAGATTAAAGCATACTTAAACATCTGGTGGAATATGAGAGGTGAAATGACATTGCCCTTGAAATTCAGCATAATACAACTAGATGAAAAAACACAAGATGCTAATCAGCCAGAATATTCTGACCATTTTTTCTTCCCTGAGGGTTTTTAAGGTCCCCCAGGGTGGAGGTGAGGAATAGAACTCAGATGAGTATTATTATTTGTCATTTTGGAGTTTCCCCAAAACTCTCTGTTCTCAATTATTATTAAGTAGAATATTCTCTTAAGTCTGGGTATATAGGGAAGCTTTGGTGGGTGGGGAATTTTCGATAGCCTCTGGAAACTCACCCAGGCAAAGGAAGTACGACAGTGACGGAGGGAAAGTAAATGACGATGTCTCTCTTCATAGGTTAAGTTCAGGCACTGGTCCTTTCCTAGGGGTCAGGTAAACACTGCTCAGGCACCCAGAGCTAACAGACTCATCCGCTGTGGAGATGAATGTGCAAGAAGGGACCTGAATAAGGAAGGACAGCTCTGGGGACAATGAAGAGGAAATGAGAGACAGGACCACGTTCACCCCATCACGGGGTAATGAATGGATGGTACCCAAATGAGCATCATTTCCTTTTTGACGTGGTAGCTTTAGATTCTTTTAGTTACAAGGCTGACTATAGCCTCCAGCCTTTCAGTGTTAGAGGGTTAGGAGAGTTGGACCTCTGCCCTCCAAACCCTGTGGCCGCGGGTGCCTAGTGTGGGAACAGACAGTGGGAGTGGGGCCGCTGTGAACTCAGAACTTTCACTTCCCCACTCCTCTAGCACACGGTCCCCTTAGCTTGGACATAGCTGATGCCTGGCTCACACGGGGTCTATGGGCGCTAGACTGGTGGCCCTCCACAAGAGAAAGTCAATCACTTCTCAAAATCGAATAGCAGATGTTAGAGAAGGAAGATATATGGATACCATCTAGCCCAATGTCCTCATTTTATAGATGAGGAAACGAGGCTCAGGGGAAAGAAATGCCTTGCCCAAGGTCATACAGCTAATGTGGGGTATAATCCCGGTGTCCTTACGCCCAGTTAGCTCTGTCCACCACGCCACACTTACCTTCACTTTACTTTCATCATATATTCCATTTTATCCCACTAACTGCCAACTTTATTCTGGGTCATCTTCAGGAAGGTCCATTTCCAGACCCCACCTCCCCCCATTGGAAGGGTAAAGAGCTTCTGCTTTGTTTTTAGGTAAAGTAGCTGTTACTCGTTTCCCCTGTCTCCCTTTCTCTTGTTGTTCTCAGTGAGGAGCTGAGTCTGTTTCTCCACACACAGGAGGATTCTCAGTTCTGGGCTCCATTCAGTTGTGGTGGGGAAGCTGATGGGCACAATGCCTTGGGATGCCCTCCATGTTGGCAGGCTTATTGTACCCAACTGGTGGTCATGGCCTAGTGCCCATTGGCAGGGCGGATTCCCATCCATGCTTTAACTTGATGCCTGGCATCTGTGGATGCCAGACGGCTGACTGGCTGGATACCTAGGCTGCCTTTTGCCTGGTCGGCTGGGCCTGGTTTGTGTCACGTTTGGATTTGTGTATAGGAGGGTGGTCCCTGCATGGATTTGAGATACTGGCAGTTTTAGGAAGGTGGTCCCTCCATGCATTTGAGACACTGGCAGTTCTTGTCTGGCAGGAAGGACACCTCACTGCCAACCTAGAATCTCTGATGAACAGCACAGCACCCCTTGGACTCCAGGTGCTTCAAATGTGTCTGTGATCCCCCTCCTCTTCTCATCTTTCCTCCATCATTCCGTGTTTCCCCGAAAACAAGACATCCTCTGAAAATAAGACCTACTTACAGGTTTCCTTCTGAGTGAAATATAAGGCATCCCCCCCAAAATAAGCCCCCCCCAGGCTAAACATGAGAGATTTGGTCCACTGATTCTGAAAGAAATGGAGTCATAAGAAATTCACCAGGAAATTCAGGAATTGGATTGTTATGATGATGTTCCAGAAGATGATGACATGATTGTCATTGAATAAACGAGTAAATTCTCGATACTGTTTGTCTGGTTTGTGTTGACAACTACCGTACTACCGTACCGTATACAGGTAATAAATTTCCTTTATTTTCATTTAACAATAAATGTGTACCGTATTCTTCTTCATGGAAAAAATAAGACATCCCCTGAAAATAAGACCTAGCGCATCTTTGGGAGCAAAAATTAATATAAGACACTGTGTTATTTTCGGGGAAACAGGGTAGAGTTCTTTGTATCACTCCTTCCTAGCCTGAAACCAGAGGCTGACAGGTGACAGTCTCAGACCAAGGTTTCTAAGAAAGTGAAGGAAGAGGAATGGGTACATGTGGGTTGGGATGAGTGAGGACCAGGAAGCACCAGGAAGCAGCGAAGTACCCTGCTTCCTCTCCCCACCAGCTTCAGAAGACTGTGGAAGGAGTCATTTCCACTGCAGTCCAAGGCAGCCTTAGACTGGATCTCCACCTGCTGGCCACCAAGAGATCAGCAGCTCTGTCTCTGCTCTTTCTTTAACAGACTAAAAAAAACCGATTCCATCTTCATTTCAAGGTTGAATTCTTCCTTCTCAGAATCTGTTGAGGTTGGGAGACTGAACGGAGGGAGTCCTGGCTATAATTCCCGGGGGATAAAGACCTGGGGTCCTTTCCCTTTCTAAACCTCTCTGAGGCTAGAGCTTCACCTCCTTGCTTCGGTTGCTTGAGGGTGGTTGAAATCTATGCCCCTCCCTCCTCACCCTGGCTGACTACGCCCACAGATGGAAGCAGCAGGTAGTGATGTTGTACTTGGACATAGATCACAGGGTCCTTGTTAGCCTGATGGGAGGAGAAGCAATTACTTTTATTATCTCTCTTCCTATCTGATTCCCATAGGGGAAAGCCTAAGTTTTTTTTTTCATATTCACCCTTCTCCTCTTCCCATTCCTTTAGTACCATTAGCAATAGTTCAGTCCCTGCTGAAAACATGGGTTTAGGAATCCTGAGACTCCCTGGGGCTACAGCTTCAGAAGTGAAGGTCAACTATGTCAGGGAAAGCTCTCAAATTAATACTTTTCTTGGTGAAATGGAACAATGTCAATGAACACCCTTAAAATTGATCAGGATAAACAACGTCAATCCATGGAGGTTACAGGGCTAGGAAAACAAATCAGACCCAGAAATTTACTCCCCTTTCTCAGCTGACATTCTGACTTATCCAGGTTGAGAAAAAAGCAGTCATTAAAAAAATTTTTTTGGATGCCTAATCTTGATGGAAAAATACCCTTTAAATTTCTCAAATTTTGTCTTAAAAGGAAGACATCAATGAGTTAAGACAGTGTGGGGGAAAATCTTATGCTGCATGTATTTCATGTCATTTTGGTGTTAGGTATCCTCAGTTTATTCATTAGAGCTGATGTGTATTGAGTGCTTAGTGTTAACACTCTTAATAACTTAAATGCACATGATCTCACGCATCTAGGGGAAATAATGAACAACATAAACTGATGAATAAAAACAGACCCGGAGACAGAGAAGCAGTGATCAGACTGTAAACCTTAGAGGGAAGGTAGGGGATGGTGGGGGTAAGGGGTAAGTCCTCAACCAAAGGACTTGTGTGCATGCATATAAGCCCAACCAGTGGTCATGGACAATAGGGGGTGGGGACATACGTGGGGAGGGATTTGGGATGGGAATGCGGAGGATGAGGACAATTATGTGATACCATAATCAATAAAGAAATAAAAAAACACTTAAATGCATTTCCCCCACTTACACCTTTAAATCATCGTATGATTGAGGTTCTGCACCTTTATTATCCTCATGCTCTTAATCACTACAATGCTATACCCTTTACTTTGTGATTAGTGTGTAGATTTTTTAAAGGACCTATTTGGGTCTATCTTCCTTGTAAATGCCTTAAAAAGAGCCTCTATTCAAAGTGATATGTGATTGTAGAAAATTGATGCATCAGAGTTATATAAGGTGTATTGCGAAAAATAGATTCCAATGTGCTACCTCTAGATAATCCGTTTCAGGAAATCTGGACCTAAGCCCAGGAATCTGTATTTTAAAGCAAGCACCCAAGTCCCTCTTATAGAGGTTGATAGGACTGTGTGGGTCCTCTTCTGTCCTCTGTCAATCTAATTCGATTGTGCTTCAAAATGTCTGAGGATAATCAGAATTAGAAACTACATGTGGGCTTTGGAATTAGATTTTCTTTAACAATAATATACCTGAGAACAGTGGTACAAAGGCAACTTATGTAAGCTTAACCATTTATCCTAAAGGCCTTATAGGTCCAATGCTGTCTTTCCTTTCTTTCCTCCCCCCCCCCCCCTAAAGATAGTTATGCAGTAAAATTTTGTAGATAAGTCATTAAAAAAAAGCACCCAAGTAATTGTGATGTAGGTAATATTTGGATTATGTTTTTGAGAAACACTGTCTTTGAATATAAATGACCTGAAAGTAGGACTGTAGCTATAACAAATCTTCATATGTACATCCCATTTAATTTGGCTGCATGTAGCAATAATGTAACACTGGGGTTTGGATCATCCTTGGCTAAGAAGAAACACTGCTCAGTCACTCTGCTACATTTTGCACCGAGGGGAGGCAGCCCTATCTATTAGGGGCCCTTAGAAAAGAGGCTATATGTTCTAAGTGATTTTTTTCTTTTAAATTTGAATGATCTTTGCGCAGATTTGATGAAGGCTGTACAGTTTTGACATATAGGCTTTAGGGATTCTGCAGTCCTCACTAAAGAGGGCAGAAAATAACATTATTTTTCTCTACCTTTTGAAATGCACAATGCAGGGGGCAGGGTAAAGGGAGGAGAGTCAGGGGCTAAGCTAGAATTGGTAAACAAGCTTTGAAGAAACCAAGAAAGCATTTTCGCGGGGAGAAATGAGGGGCTGCACGCAGCTCCTGTACCACGGCGTTCTCTGAGACAGCACCAGTCACTGCTGGCTGTTTCCCATTCTGAAGGAAGTAACAAAAAACAGCATTGGCAAAGAGGCCCTGGGCTTGTTTGGAAATGGCATTCTGAAAAGCAGTTTACATCAGAGAAGAGAATGAAGGAGAAGTCTTGAAGAAAGAAAGGAAAAAAAAAAAAATTGGGCCAAAAAACACAGCAAGCACCTTAAATAGCCCAAAGGCGGCTGCAGGGACCCGGTGGAAAATGATTTAACCCCCGGCCTGGCTAACAGCCTGGAGGATGCTTTTAGTGCACGTTTTCTAACAAGCCTGGCTCCTGAGGTTGTGATGAGCCTTCTGGCTCCTAGAATCAGTGATGGTTCTTTGAAAATGTTCTTTCTCCCTTAACTCCTGGGGACAAATGAACCAAAACCCCAAACTGGGAAACTAGGGAGCTTCCTAAGTTGCTCCTGGCATTTTAAAGACTGTATTTGAGTCAATACGGTGAAGGCAGCAACCCCTTTACTTTCTAGGTTACTTTCTCCCCCCACCGCTTCTCTCATGTCAGCTGGATGGACTCTGAGAACAGTTTCAGGTTGATAGGAAAATTTTACAGAATGATCAAAAGCAAAGCAAGCCCTAGAAGTGATTACATAATCTTCCTCCTCTTTACTTTATAAATTCTTTTTTTCTTCTTCAGTTGAATAACTAGAAAAACAAAATTTTCCAGTTGGACCAAACCACGGAGGTATCTAGTCCAACCTCACTTTAGAGAGGAATGAGGCACAGAGAGTTTAACTGGCGTATCCAACGTCACAGGGCTGTTCTTAGACTCAAGATAAGCCCGTCAAACTCCTGGTTCAATGTTACCTCTCTTAACTGCTTTCATAACCACTTTTCTCAAGTAGTTTTCGCCTGCCCATGACTACTTAGTACTCGGGTACTATAGCAACACATATTTGGCTTTTTTGGCAGGCACGTGGGGTGGTTGGCAATGGTACTTTTTCTGTGAACTTTGAAAGCAACTTATTTCCCTAAAAAAAAAAAAGAAAAAAGAAAAAAAGAAAAAGAGGCTGACCTCAACCTTGTCACAAAAACAAATATTCAAAAACCACCACACACCCTAGAGTAAACTCTCAATGTTCCAGGTACTGATTATCCAGTTTCCTGTTCTCTTCTCTGCAGACCAGCATTTGGATGTTTACATTGGTCAGTAGCTCTGCAAAAAGTCTGATACAATATATGTTGTGGGATTGTTTGTAGCAGCTTCCTGATCTCTGATTGTAGCTATGGTGCTGTGTTCTCAGACTCAGCACCCCAGAGGCGGGCGCTCCCTTGGCGGACCCATTCGGTAGAGTTCTGGAGCGTCATTGCTACGTACCTTCTCCTCCAGCTACTCAAATGGCTTTGTAAGCACTTAGTAATTCTGTCTTAAGTTTCCTTCATGCTTAAAAATATCAAGATACTGAGAATGGCTTCTGTTTCCTATTCTAAATCCTATACAACAAGCATGTCAAACTCAAAGGCTAACACGGGCCAAATAAACAGGTTTAAGTGTATATGGGTTGCAAAAAACCCCCCCAAAACCCAAAAAGCTTCAATTTTCATAGAAATGTAGGTTTATTTTGATAGAGACATGCTGAATACAAAGGGCTGAAATAAGTGAGTAATTGTTAACATAAAATAATAGAACATTTTACTAAGAGTTAATATATATATTTTTTGAACATTAACTTGCCAGACACTGAATAATTGCACAAATTAATAAGGGTAATGCAAATAAACCTATTTTTCTTGTTTTTCTAAAGTGAGATATTTCCTGTTGCGTACACCAAACAAGTCAGCCCAAGACTAAGGATGTGGCAATCGCTGCTAGTATTAGTGGAGAGAAATGGTGCGCCTGCACCTTAGGTGTGTAAGGGAAATGAATGCAACACGATCATGGTAATCAGCCATTAGTAAATGTTGTAGTTCGTTATTAATAATTAGTAGTCCTGCGGGTTCCGTGGGCCTAACTGCAATCAGGACCAGGTCCCCCTCCGTGGCCCCTGCCTCGTGAGCCTCCTGCTAGCAGCCCTCCCCCTCGAGGGTCCTGGGCCTCTGCCGCCCATTCTCTGTGATGCTCTTCTGCTCCAGCAGCCCCGCGACGCTCCACGCTAACAGCCCCCGCCCCACGAAGCTCCATACTCCTCTGCCTCCGCAGCCTCTCAAAGCTCCACACTCATACCTCCCGCCCTGCTTCTCCACCTTGCCTCTGCCACCCTGAGATGCTGCTCTGCCTCAGCCACCCTGGGAAGCTCCACGTTAACAGCCCCACCCTGTCAGGCTCCTCGGCCTCACTGACCGCCCTGCCACACTGGGAGAGCCCGGCAGGTCCTCTGGCCGTTTGGACCCACAGATCCCTCCTCTCAGCCGCCGCTGCGGGCAGCCAGGGGCCAACAGCTCCAACTCCCTCAGCTCTCCAGCCTGGCGTTGTTACTGGTCGTTACGGACCCAGGGTTTTTATATATTAGGATTGGGATTATGTATAACAGGATATTGTAAAAACTAAGTTATGAAATTTTTATTAAAACATTTCTTACATACTGTTGTATCAGCTGGGCTGCAAACATACTCATTCTGGGACCACGAGTTTGACATGCTTGCTATATAGGCATTTAGAAAATAATTACAACGTAACTCATGAACAGTTCCGGTCAGATGGCGGGGAAGGTGGATGCTGAACTCACCTCCTCCCATGACTACATCAAAATCACAACTAGATTATAGAACAATCCACCTGGATAACCATCTGAAGAGTAGCGGAACAGAAGTCCTGTAACTAAGGATGTAAAGCAGCAGCCATATGGGGATGTGAAGATCCAAAGCGGAATGGCCCTGCACCCATGGGTAGCAGTGGAGGGACAGCGCAGCTGCAGCGGCCCCTCTGAGGAGCAGGCGGTCTCAGCCCCAGGCCAGGCTCTCCAGGCCAGGACACCAGTGCTGGGAAGAGGAGCTCATATAGCATCTGGCGTGATAACCAGTGGGGATTCTGTCTGCCCAGGTAAGATGGAAGGCTGCTGGAAACCCAGGCGTCCTCACTTACAGGCACTCACCTTGGGCTCTGGTGGAGGGACAGTGGCTCAGGGGGCACCGGAAAAATACACAGAGAAAAATACAGTGTTGTGTGGTTTCAGGGAGGGGGATGGCTGCCATTGTCCCTGTGGGTGAGCCCTCTGTCCACAAGACTGAATCTGAATCCACATTAGCCTGGTGGACTCCGCCAGCTCCATCCGGATGATTCCGAGACCCAAGCGCATGGCCTGAGGCTCTTTGGGTGGCAACCAGCCTGGGCAATACTTTTTAAAAAAAACCTTGAGCAATTTTGGTCAGGCTCGGGTTGGGGGTGGTGGTGTAAGAGATATGCAAGGAGAAACTGAGTTGTGTGGCTTTAGGGGAAGGGCTGGAGGGTCAGCTGCACCGTCTCTGTGAGCCCTCCCGCCACATGACAAATCTGAACCTGCCTTAGCCTGGCTCCCCTAGCTCCACCCTGATGACTCCCTAAAACCCTGCCTCACCACAAAGGTCTGCAGGCCCCAGGCGGTGGCAGCTGGCCTTGGTGTGCCCTGAGATTTTGCTGAGTGGCCTCAGGGCCCAGAACTGGTGCCAAATTTGAATCTGTATTAACCTGGTGATCATCACTCGCTCACCCTGTGACTCCCTGAGACCCTGCCTCACCCAGCTCCCATACTGACTGAGGCCTTTTCAGTGACAGCAGGTCTCAAGGTCCCTTGGACCTCTTGCTGATCTCCCCCAGACTCAAGACTGGTGGCAGCTGGCTTTGGTTCATAGTGTGGCCCCTCCCATGTGCATCCAAGTGCAAGACAGGCATCTACCAACCACAGATCACTTTGTAGCTCCAAATAGGTAGCCCTGGGCTGGTCTGACCTCTGTGGGCCCAGAACCAACACACCTGGTAGTTGGTTTCAGACCACAATGGAGCTCCACCCAATTAGCTCCACAAGTGGCACACCCAAAGGGAGGCCTTGGCAGGCACCAGACCCTGCTGGGTTGAATCCCATTCCATGTGGCTAGATCCCACAAAGCAGCTATGCACTGTGATCATGGCCAATCCTCACAGCCAGCCAGCCGGCCTGTGGGGCAATCCCACCCACTGACACGCTAATAGCAATCAAGGCTCAACTACAACAGGATCCACACAATCCAAATAAGGGATACTGCTGGAGCACCAGGGTCAGGTGACCATGGAGACTCTACCACTGGGCCCTGTAAGACACCTGGTGCATTAAGGCAACCGTGCCAAGGCTGAGACGTAGCAGCTCTACCAGGTAAACACAGAGAGAGCCAAAATAGGGAGACAAACATCCCACATGAAAAAACAGGAGAACGCTCCAGAAAAAGAACTAAATGCAATAGAGGTAAGCAAGCTATCAGAAACAGAATTCAAAATCCTAAATAAGATGAACCTAAAGAGGCCCACACCAAGACACATCATTATTTTTTTTTAATTTTAAAAAAATATATTATATTGATTTTTTACAGAGAGCGATAGAGAGTTAGAAACTTTGATGAGAGAGAATCATCGATCAGCTGCCTCTTGCACATCCCCTACTGGGGATGCGCCCGCAACCAAGGAACATGCCCTTGACCAGAATCGAACCCGGGACCTTTCAGTCCACAGGCCAACGCTCTATCCACTGAGCCAAACTGGTTTCGGCTCAAGACACATCATTATTAAAATGCAAAAGGTTAATAACAAAAAGAGAATTTTTTTAAAAGATAAAAAAATTTTTAAAAAATTAATTTCAGACAGGAAGGGAGAGGGAGAGATAGATAGAAATATCAATGATGAGAGAGAATTCCTGAGGATTGAGCCTGACCAGAATCAAACCCAGGACCTTTCACTCCACAAGCCAATGCTCTGTCCACTGAGCCAAATCGGCTAGGGCCAAAGGGAGAATTTTAAAAGCATCACAAAAAAGACAGTTAGTTACTTACAAGAGAGCACCCATAATACTTCCAGTTGATTTCTCAACAGAAACTTTTCAGGCCAGAACAGATTGGCACAAAATATTCAAAGTGAAGGAAAAGCAAGTACCTACAACCAAGACTACTTTGCCCAGCAAGGCTATTAGTTAAAATTGAAGGAGAGATAAAGAGCTGCTACCAAAGCAAGACCCATGTATATGCTGCTTATAAGAGACCCACTTCAGACTGAAAGACACACACAGCCCTAGCCAGGATTTCCCAGTGGTTAGAGCACGGCCTGAGCACTGAAGAGTCTCAGGTTTGATTTCCAGTCAAGGCCACGGACCTGAGTTTCAGGTTTGACCCTTGGCCCTGGTGGGGGTATGTTGCAATAGAAGTGTCTCTCTCACATCGATGCGTCTTTCTTTCTCCCCGCTCCCTCTCTCCCTTCCTTTCTTTCTAAAAATCAATAAAAAAAACCAAAACTTTGGGTGAGGATGAACAACAAAAAAAGACACACACACTGAAAGTAATGAAGACATATTTCATGCAAATAAAAATTTTAAAAAGCTGGGATAGCAATACTTATATGAAACAGAATGGACTTTAAAACAAAGGATAATAAGAGACAAAGAAGAACATTTCATAATGATAAAGGGATCAGTCCAATAAGATGATATAACCCTTGTAACACTTATGTACCAGCATAGGAGCACCTAAATATATAAAGCAAATATTGATGATCATAAAGGGAGAGCCTGACAGTAATATAGTCATAGTAGAGGACTTACACATCACATTGACATCAATTGAGCAATCTTTTAGACAGAAAATCAACAAGGAAATACAATCTTTTTAAAAATATATATTTTATTGATTTTTTTACAGAGAAGAAGGGAGAGAGATAGTCAGAAACATCAATGAGAGAGAAACACTGATCAGCTGCCTCCTGCACCCCCCCCACTAGGATGTGCCCGCAACCAAGGCACATGCCCTTGACCGGAATCGAACCTGGGACCACCCCCCCAGTCCACAGGTTGATGCTCTATCCACTGAGCCAAACCAGTTAGGGTAGGAAATACAGTCCCAAGTGAACATTAGACCAGATGGATTTAATTGATATTTTCAGAGCATTTCACCCCAAAGAAGAAGAATAGACATTCTTCCCTGGCTGGTTTGGCTCAGTGGACAGAGCGTCAGCCTGTGCACTGAAGGGTCCCGGGTTCGATCCCGATCAAGGGTACATGCCCAGGTTGTGGGTTCAATCCCCAGTAGGGGGCATGCAGGAGATAACTAATCAACGATTCTCTCTCATCATTGATGTTTCTATCTCTCTCTTCCTCTCCTTTCCTCTCTGAAATCAATAAAAATATATATTAAAAAAAAAAGAAAAGAATAGACATTCATTTCAAGTGCACAAGAAATATTTTCTAGGATAGATGACATGATAGGTCACAAAACAAGTCTCAATAAATTTAAGAAGATTGAAATTATATCAAGCATCTTTTCAACCTCAATGGTATAAAACTAGAAATCAATTACAAAAAAGAAAAAGAAAAGAAAAGAAAAAACACATGGAAATACAAATACATGAAAGCTAAATAATATGTTACTAAACAATGAATGGGTTTTAACAATAAGACCAAAGAAGAAATAAAAGGTAGTTTTGAGACAAATGAAAATGAAAACACAACAACCTCAAATCTATGGGACACAGTATAAGAAGTCCTAAAAGAGAAATTTATAACACTATAAGCCTACTACTTCAAGAAACAAGAAAAATCTCAAATAAACAACCTAAACTTACACCTAAAGGAACTAGAAAAAGAACAACAAACAAAGCCCAAAGGGAGTAGAAGGCAGGATAATAAAAGTCAGAGTGGAAACAAATGACACAAAGTCTAAAAAAACAATACAAATACAGCATAGGAAACACAGTCAATGATATTGTGGTGACTATGTATGGTGCTGGGATAACAGAGGAAGCACTTTGTAGGGTATAGGATTGTCTGATCACTAAGCTGTACAGCTGAAACTGGTACAAAATAGTATTGAATGTAAACTGTAACTGAAAAATAAGTAAAAGTTAAAAAATAAAAAAGTAAAAAAATAATACAAAAGTCAATGATATCAAGAGCTGGTTCTTTGAAAAGACAAATAAGATTACTTTCAACAATAAAGATAAAATTAAAAAATAGAAAAGATAATCAGGATTGATAAACCTTTAACAAGATTCACCAAGGAAAAAAGAGTACATAAATAAATGAAATCAGAAATGAAAGAGAAATAACTGATACTGTTGTGGCAGAACTCTGAGGGAAGTTTAACCTTTATTTCGCAGATCTGCCAGAAAAAGCACAGGATCCAAAGCTTGAACTGAACTCATTGGGGAGGCTCTGACCTACACATCTCCTGTGGCTGGCCCCTGAGGGTCAGTTTTGGCGGGGCCTTGGGGGGGCATGCTCCTTAGCTCCGCCCAAGTCAGCTGTGGCCCGGCCCAGGGGTAGGCTCTGTAACAGAGTGGGGAAGTAAAACTACAGTTTTAACCAGATACTGAACTAGGTTGCAAGGTTCCCCATTTTCCTTTTCAATATCACAGAAATACAAAGACTTATAAAAAAAAAATACTATAAACAATTACATGCCAACAAATTGGACAATCTGGAAGAAATGGTTAAATTCCTAGAAATATACAAACTTCCAAGACTAAATCAAGAAGAAACAGGAAATCTGAATGAACAGATTACTACCAATGAAATAAAATTAGTACTCAAAAAACTCCCAACTAACAAAAGTCCTGGGCCAGATAGCTTCACAGGTGAAATTTATGAAACATTCAAAGAACAATTACCGCCTATCATACTCAAACTATTAAAAAAAAAATTCAATAGGAGAAAGGCTGCCAAATTCATTTGAGGCCAGCATTATCTTGATTTTAAAAACAGACAAAAATATTACAAAAAAAGAAAGTTATAGGCCAATATTTTTGATAAACATGAATGCAAAAATCCTTAAATATTAGCAAAACAAATTCAGCAATACATTAAAAAGATCATACACCATGATCAAGTGGGATTTATTTCTAGGATGCAGGTTGATCTAATATCTGCAAATCAATTAATGTGGCACATCACATATATAAAATGAATAAAAATAATAAATCATATCAATAGAGGCAGAAAAAGCATTTGACAAAATCCAGCATTTTAATAAGAACTTTCAGCAAAGTAGAAATAGAGAGATCATACCTCAACATAATAAAGGCCATATATGATAAACCCACAGCTAACATTGTATTTGATGGGGAAAAGCTAAAAGTATTTTCCTTAAGATCAGGAACCATCTTTTTCTCAATGGGTTTGCCACCAAAATACAGGTGTCATGAAAACCATTGCTAAATATAAGCCAAAATGGAAAAGGAAAATACACACATCAACATCTTGAAAGAGAACGAAGTTGGAGATATGCTGCCTGATAGCAAACTATACTTCAAGGCTATCATCATCAAAACAGCATGATATTGGCATGAAAAAAGATGCACAGACGAATGGAAAAGAATAGAGAGCTCAGAAATAAACCCATCAATATATGGTCATTTAATATATGACAAAGTAGGCAAGAACATACAATGGGGTAAAGATAGTCTATTCAATAAATGGTGCTTAAAAAATTGGATACATGCAAAAAATAAACCAGACCACCTTCTTATACCACATACAAGGATAAACTAAAAATGGATTAAAGACTTAAATGTAAGACTTGCAACTATAAAACTTATAGAAGAAAAAATAGGCAGTAACCCCTTTATATTTCTTAGTAATATTTTTTTTGACATATATCCTCAAGAAAGGGAAACAAAACAAAAAAATAACAGATGGGACTACATCAAATAAAAATGTTTTTGCACACAAAGGAAATCATCAACAAAACAAAAGACAACCTACTGAATGGGAGAAAATATGTGTCAATGATATATCCAATAAGGGGTTAATATAACCAAAATTTATAAAGAATTCATACAACTAAACATCAGAAAAACAAACAATCCAATTAAAAGATGGGCAGAGGACCTGAATAGACACTTCTCCAAAGAAGACACACAGATGGCCAACAGACATATGAAAATATGCTCAATGTTATTATCACAGAAATGCAAATGAAAACCACAATGAGATTATCACCTCACACCTGTCAGAATGGCTATCATTAATAAGTGAAAAAAAAATAGTCTTAGTAAGGATATGGGGAAAAAGGGAACCTTGTGTACTGTTGGTGGAAATGCAAATTGGTACAACCACTATGGAAAATAGTATGGAGGTTCCTCAAAAAATTTAAAATAGAACTACTTTATGACACAGCAATTCCACTTCTAGGTATGTGTCTGAAAAAAAACCCCAGAACACTAATTGGAAAAGATATATGCACTCTATGTTCATGGCAGTGTTATTTACAATAAATAAAATAAAGGAAGCAACCCAATTGTCCATTAATTGGATAAAGAAGAGGTGGTACATATATAAAATAGAATATTATTCTGCCATAAAAAGAATAAAATCTTACCATTTGAGACAATGTGGATGTACCTAGAGGATATTATGCTAAGTGAAATCAGTTAGACAGAGAAAGACAAATACCATATGATTTCACTTATATGTGGAATCTAAAGAACAAAATAAATGAAAAAACAAAAATAGAAACAGATTCACAGATACATATAGAACAAAGTGATATTGTCAGATTAGGGGGTGTTGGGTGGCTGGTGGGGGGGAAAGTGATAAAATTAAAAAGTTCAAATTAATAGCTACAAAATAATCACAGGAATGTAAAATGCAGCATAAAAATAGTCAGTAATCTAGACTAATAAAAGAGAAATATTCAAATTGACCATACCTCTATGACACCCACCAGCCAATCAGGAGTGAGCATGCAAATTAGCCCAACAAAGATGGCAGGTAATTTGCGTATGCAGGTGCAGAGTGAAGACTGAAGACTGAAGGCTCTGGACCAAATGAAAACTGAAGAGGCTTGGCTTCTCTGCTGCGTCTGGAGCAAAGTATTTTAGAGTGCTAGGTAGTTACTAGAATTATCAGGGAGATCACTTGTAAATTATATGTATCTGCCCACTATGCTGTACATCTGAAACTAATATAAAATAGTGATCTGGTATATGGATTTGTGCACATTGAGAGGAAATTAATTAGAAGGTGGCTGGCAGGGTGGGACTAGGCAAGACGGGCCAGACACACCCTGGAGCCAACCTCCTATGGTCCTTCCCAATCAGCTGCACCTGGGGTGGTGCTGTGGCTTGAAGGGTATCTGCAGAGTAAGTGGAGTCCTTCTGGCAGGTGGGGTACCTCGGCCTGGCCTGCAGAAATCATGCTGAAACTGGCTCTCTAATATCCCCCTAGGGATTCCAGAGTGCAAGAGGGCACTCTGCAAAGCTGCTGTCCTACAGGGTGTGGAACGCAAATGCAAGTATGCAGTTAACCAGATTTGAGGCCAACAGTGCCTCAGCAATAACATAACCCATGGCTGAAGGTGGAATGGTGTGGCCCTGTGTGGAATTGGGCTCTCTCCTCTCTGGTTTTGGGTGCGTCACCAGGGAATCACTGTCGCCAAGTCACTGCAGCTCCACAGCTCCTTTGTTGAGCACCTGCCCCCTGGTGGTCAGTGTGCATCATAGCTACAGGTTGGGCAGACACTTAGCATATTAGCCTTTTATATATACTGAGTTGCCTGATAATGATCTCTGAAAGCATAATAATCTGGCCAGTGTGTGTGTGTGTGTGTGTGTGTGTGTGTGTGTGTGTGTGGTGTATATTTTCTAGAGGCCCGTTGCATGATATTAGTGTTATAGGCCCCTGGCTTCACTAATGGCTTGTCCACGAGTCAGCAAATCCCCTCTCCCCGGCCATCCGGAAGCAGGCACATCCCCGTTCCTGGGCCTCCCGGAGCCAGCAAGTCCTTGCTTCTGTCTGGGGCACCACTCCAGTAGCTCCCTCTGCTTTCCTCCTTCCCCTCATAGCAGGCTTCACCCCGCTCTGCACGTGCATATGCAAATTAACCTTCATCTTTGTTGGGTTAATTTGCATACCCACTCTGATTAGCTGTGGGTTTACAGAGCGATGGTTAATTTGTGTGTTTCTCTTTTATTAGGTAAGATATAATACATAAAGTACTAGAGGCCCAGTGCATGAATTTGTGAATGGGTGGGGTCCGGCCAGCCTAGGGGATATGAGCGGTTTGGTCAGCCTGCCTGCTGGTCAAACTCCAGGTCAAGGGAACAATTTGCATATTAGCCTTTTATTAATAGGGTATACACTGAGTGGCCAGATTATTATGCGTTTAGAGATCATAATAATCTGGCCACTCAGTGTATATAGACTAATAGCCCTGTGTATGAATCTGTGTGTCAGTAGCTCGCTGCTGCCCTCCTGTGCTCTCCACTTGCTGCCATGCCCTTCTGTAGCTCTCTGCTGCCTGCTTATAGTTTGCTGCCCCACCCTTCTGCAGATCCGTGATCTCGTCGTTATGCAGTTGGTTGTTATGTCTATGGCGTAATGGATAATTAGCATATTCCTCTCTTATTATATAGGATATTGAATGTCGACTATAATTGAAAGTTTAAAAATAGTATAAATAGAAGATAGTAGAGTCTATACCAGAGAGCTGGAAAAGTTACCCAAGGAAGTAACATTTGAGGTGGAACTTGAAAGTGGAATATATTAAGCAGAAAAGTGTTGGGAAAGGGAGGGAACACATACATTTTAGAAATCAAGAGTGCCAAATATGTCATTAAAGAGTATAATGTGTTAGAGATGGTGAGTTCACCAAGCCTAGACTATGAATGGGATGGGGAGAGATGAAGTTGGAGCATTTATAAAATGCAGTGGGACTAAGAATACTGCATTTGGGGATAGATGAACTGACTACACTTCTGATTCAGTAACTAAGGAACTAAGTAACCCTGGTCAAACCTTGTATAGTTTACTCAAGGCCCAGGGCACGAAATTCATGCATTTGGGGGAAGGGGCAGGTTCCCCCGCCTGGCCTGTGCCGTCTCACAGTGCTCACAGCCCTGCGATCAATTGCCCCAAAGAGGTAGGCTGGAGCTGGGGGTCATGCCTCCACACTGCGTATAGCTGCGGGACCCCCAGCCTCTGCGTGGAGCCGCAGGACCCGCCTCCGTGCCATCCTGGTGATGGGTTGTTATGCGTGAGGACATCACTGCATAAGGGCGTCACGACCACACAGGCTTTTATCAGCATAGATGACCCTCAGTTTTCTTACCTACCAAATGGAGACCCAATAATATCTACTTATTGGGGCTATGTGGGATTAAATTGACAATGCATATAAAGTACTTGGCACATGCCAAGTGCTCAAAAAGCCTGCTATTTTCCCCCCCAAATATATTTTATTGATTTTTTACAGAGAGGAAGAGAGAGGGAGAGTTAGAAACATTGATGAGAGAGAATCATCAATCAGCTGCCTCTTGCACACCCCCTACTGGGGATGTGCCCGCAACCAAGGTACATGCCCTTGACCAGAATCGAACCTGGGACCTTTCAGTCCCCAGGCTGATACTCTATCCACTGAGCCAAACCGGTTTCGGCAAGCCTGCTATTTTTATTAGGTAAACTGGGAACAGATTACAAATATCTTGAATGCTATGCTAAGGCAGGTGGAGGATAAACTGAAGTGCGGAAAATCTAATGGCTAAACGACTACTTAGGTGGTTGCTCTAACAGGCCAGGCTAGGATGAAGGTCTGAAATAAGACAGTGGCAATGGAGATACAAAGAACCAGTTGGTTTCCTTAGTCATCTCTGGTATTGAAATGCCAAGATTTGGTGGCTAATTGAATGTGAGGGAATTCTGAAAAGACTAAGTGAATAGTGACATTGTGAAGAGCAGCTCCAGGTGGTAGCTGAAGTTGAAGGCTCTAAATGCCTGCAAGTACAAAGCCTGTATGAGGCAAGTGGTCCTAAGTAATTATTTTGTGCATAACATCGATATGGCTCCTCCCACAAGCATGATAAGAAACAGCCTACTGCTGAAACCGGTTTGGCTCAGTGGTAGAGCGTTGGTTTGCGGACTGAAAGGTCCCAGGTTCGATTCCGGTCAAGGGCACGTACCTTGGTTGTGGGCACAACCCCAGTAGGGGGTGTGCAAGAGGCAGCTGGTCGATGTATCTCTCTTCATCGATGTTTCTAACTCTCTACCCCTCTCAATTCCTCTCTGTGTAAAATCAATAAAATATATTAAAAAGAAAAAAGAAAAAAAAAGAAAATCCTTAAAAAAACAAAACAAACAAAACAACAACAACAGCGTACTGCTTCTTGAATGCTTCAGGGAGTGGGACTAAAATAAACCTCTGGTCTTGCAAATTAGGAGGTTGAGTGGAGATGGTGAAAACAGAGTAGGCAGACTGCAATGGATTAAGGAATAAGCAGGAACTGGAGATCAAGTATAGATAATTTTTTCAAGAAATGCCAGCTCTAAAGGGAAGATGCAAGCAATAGCTCAAGAGGGAGTGTAGAGGGTGCGGTGTATTGGTTTACTGAACCCCTGCAGTCCTCGAGTGTACATAAGCTGGAAAGCTAAAAACTACATTTCCCACAGTCCCTTGTACCTGGGGTTCAGATGTGATTGACATTTTGCCAATCAGATGCACTAGTATTTCACTTGAATTCTGAAGCCAGCAGGGTTAAGACAGAGGGTGCAGGGCATCCATATGGGGCTGATGATAACAGCAGAGATGTGTTTCTTGAACTGGCAGCTTCCTAACTGCAGAAGCAGCAGCAGCTCCTTGAGCAGTCTTTGGGAGTTATTTTTGGAAATTCAGTCTAGGGTTTGTTTTATCAAGCCTTCCCAACAATTCTGTGATCCATCTAATGCCCTGTAACATTTCCCTTCCTGCTGAGACAAGCTCAAATGGATTCTGTTTTCTGCAACTGAACTCTGATTGATACAGAAACGGTATGTGTTTAAAAAAATGAATGTAGACTGACTGGTGTGGCTTAGTGGTTGAGTGCTGACCCATTCACCAAGAGGTTGCTGATTCGATTCCTGGTCAGGGCACACGCCCGGGTTGTGGGCTTGATCCCCAGTAGGGGTTGTGCAAGAGGCAGCCAATCAATTCTTCTCTCTCATTGAAGTTTTTTCTCTCTCTCTTCTTCTCTAAAAATCATAGGTCCATGCTTAACTACTGAGTCACACCAGCTGAGCAATTTGTTATGTATCAGTAGATAACTAATATGCTGGGATACAGTACAAGGTAGTAGGATGAGTTAGCCTTGGAGAAGAAGTATACCTCTGATAAAGGAAAAGATGGATGCTGCAAGAGTTAGATCTAGAAATAGAAAAGAAAAAAAAAAGAATCTAAGTTTGATGACCAGTATTTTCTCTCGAGTGGAATAGGCAAAGCCACTGGCTGAAAGTGGTGGTGGGAAGTAGAGACTATAAAATTGAGAATAAAAAGGGTGCAAGGGTAACCGGTAAATCTGAATAAGCCAAATAAGATGAGTGCCTGGTTAAGAAATCATTCATCTGCAGCATTGTCAGTTGGCATATTTATGTGGTTTTCTATCACTATGCACAATACTCTAAAATAAACCGAGTAAGAGGCAGTGGGTTTCACTTGACTTGGGAATTTGTGAAGTGAGACACTGGACAACAGTGGGGTCAAGGGAACCCTGGGTGATAATTTAGGCTACTAAAATGACTGACCATGGAGTACAAGCTGGTAGAAATGAAAATGAGTTCAGAAACTCTAGCTTGAAAGAATAAGAGGTTGAGTGCAAAATCAAAATTTAAGAAAGCAGGATAGTTATAGAAGCCCGAAGCAGTGAATTAGAAACCAGAAGTCCCACGTTATGGTCACAGCTCACTACTGACAAGCTGTGATAAAATTTTCAGGGCTTGTCTCCCCTCCCCCCAACTACTCTAAAACCCTAAGTAAGAACAGTGGATTACCTATAGTAAACACTGTATAAAAATTTTAGCAATTACTCTTTAACTGTTTTAAAATAATATATTTGATACATACATATGAAGCATAAGATAAACACTGGGAAATGCATCACCCAATTAATAAACAGACTACTACTAATACACTGTAATTTTTCCTGATCCCACCCCCTGGCTTCTCCCCTAGAGATAACCACTACCTTGGGTTTTGTGTTTATCATTCTCATTCCTTTATTAAAAGATGACATTTGCACATTTGCTCAGGGCCTGCTTCTTCATATATAAGATGGAGTTTTAAATTAGATGTTCTCTAAGCTCCCTCCAGTTTTAAGAATATATGAGATATAATAGATAGATGTCAGAGTTATATACCTAGTGGAACCATATCAGTGCTTATTTTTAAAGGGTTTTGTAAAGTTAAAACACTGACTCTTTTGTTGAAATCTCCAATTCACAAAAGGATATCTCAGTGGAGCTTCTAAGCTCAAGATCAAGGCTTCCCATCACTTTCAATTTGCACCTCTGCTGCAAAGTTCTACTCTAGAGAGAACCAACACAAGGACCTAAATAACCCCGTCCAATGGAAATCTGACTCCAAAGCCCGAGGAAATAAAACTAAAACAGGTGAACCAGAAAAGCACACTTTATTTTAGTATTTTAATAACAATTAAGAGGCATGGTTGATATGCAGTTTTTCATAAAACTGGACTTATTTTCTGTGTGTGTGTGTGTGTGTGTGTATAACAAAGTAAAATATTAAACTTATCTTCATATTTACTCAAAGGTTCTTACACTATTTTAGTTTCATATAAAACAGTCTTTAATTAAGATAAACACAAAAGCAAATCTGACCATATGGTTGTTCTTAGGATGCTGTTCTTCCTATTTATATGCAACCTTAGATTTTATATGTCTCACCAGATACCAAGTTTATAAAACTGAGCTGCACCAGGCAGTAGAATGGCCATGTATAGGGGAAATCCCCTGTTCACACACAGGTGTGCATTCTTCAGACTGCTATAGCTGGAACAAAACTGGCTGAGACTGTTGATAGGAGATAACAGGTTAATGTCTTCAGTGCCTCTGAAAAGGCCATGACTGTAAAGTAGGATACAAATATGTTCCAAAGCTTAACAGTATCAGGAAGATAGTGACCAAAGGAATGAGCTGTTACTACAGGAATTTAGGAAGTTTTCCTTATTCTACCCATTGTACTGATACAATAAATGAATGTTTTCTCAGAGGTCTCTTCTTCGTAAGGCCAGTCTTGCCTTGATCATATAAATGATAGTATACAAATAAACTTGATTTTTATATCCTGCATCTTTAAAAAAGGTAATAAGTATAATGTTATCTCCTTGGTTTCTGCCTACTTTTGAGCTTCATGTAAATTGTGAAAAGTACAAGTAAAGGAGGCTAAGAATGCCAATACAGGTACACACATTTTGTCTTAGAGACTAACACAAGCAGCTACTGTTCTCCCTCACCAATGAAAGGAAACTGCGGTGCATTATTTGAAATTAAACCTGCATATTTTCCTTGTTTAGCTCAGGTACAGCTACCAGGAGAGCTAAAAGTCCTTCATTACTTACATTTGTTTATTCCTAGTAATAATATCTGCAAATCACATAGGTACTTCTAGAACCCCTATAGAGAAAGGCAATTTTTCAAAAAGGAAATCCTCTCTTTGGGGTAGAATCTGGAAGCCCTACATAAGATCAAAATGTAGGACTCAGAGGCTCTGAACTAAGGTTTTGAAACACCTCTGTATTTAACCAGAACACTTGACTGTAACGGAAATTAAGATAGAGTATACAATTCTTTTTTTTAAAATATATTTTATTGATTTTTTACAGAGAGGAAGGGAGAGAGAAACATCGACCAGCTGCCTCTTGCACATCCCCTACTGGGGATGTGCCCCCAACCAACATACATGCCCCTGACCGGAATCGAACCCGGGACCCTTCAGTCCGCAGACCGACGCTCTACCATTGAGCCAAACCGGTTTCAGCAAGGTAGAGTATTCAATTCTTTATCTTCCACTGTTCACATTCTGAAGGGAGGGTATCATTCCCAAAAGAGAGTCTAAAAGATAAGTAAACTTCTCCTCCCAATATCTGACAGAAGTAGTAAATAGTTACTTTTGTTCTAGTGTTTGAGAATCTCTAAAAATCTCCAGGAAACAAAGACCAGACTAGTGAATCCTAGGCCCAATAAAAACCCCAAACAGTCTCTGAAAGCTCCTAGATCAGACAAATTGGTTGATTTAATCATTAGTTTACCAAAGAAACAACAGGATTGTCTATTTGTGAGCTAATAACACAGGCAGCCAGTCATCCTCCTTTGTGAATGTTATACTCCAAAGGGTCAGATGTATTGTGATTAAATTCTAGTAGTCGTGAGCAAAGAGCTGTTTTCCTAAAATAATGAAATCAGAGTTTTCATTTGCTTTTCATAAATGTTAGATGTTAGCCTATCACCTCTTTAGATATTAAATAAAACCACAAAGTAACTATTTTCTGTTTAATTCTTTGCAATGAGACTCATATCCCTGTTTGTTTCTCTTAAACTAGGTAGTTCTGAGTTACAAGTGTAGTTTTGTTCTGTCATCATCCAAACAAATGAAATCAAAAGGGTTTTGCATTTTCCAGTAATAAGGCTATTTTTAGATAAAGTGTTTGTGAGGTATTGATACACAACATAAGTGACCAGAATTAGGGGCATAAAGGGTGTTTTTCCCCTTCCTCTACCCTCTCCAGAAGAAATGGCCTAGTTATTCACTTAAGATCACTCAGCTAAGCAGAACTACTAATGTACTGGGGCTTATCTTGAACCGGTTTTTAGAGTTTGGAACTAAAGACACAGCTCTGCTTCATCAGGGAAGAACCTTGAGTAAAACTGGTGGAAGAAGGCCTACTTCCCCTTATTGTTACTCTGCTTGAGAGATCACTTTTGGAATTGTCAGTATGCTCCATCCAAGTTCCTATCTATACCAGATCACAAACCCCTCCCATGCCAGACAGTTTTAAAACCAAACCGAGTCAACCACACAAAAACAATCGCAACAATCTCTGGGGAGATTATGAAGTCTCCTTGTAAGGGCCAACAAGATCCTAAGATAGCCAGACCTTTGGATGTTTTAAAATCTAACTTATTACACATATATCCCAGGGTTGTCAGCAGAGCCCTCACACATTTCAACTTTGAAACTTAAATTTGACACACAGGTGGAAAGCCTCTCTTCTCCGCAAGTGCACTTGTTCCTCCCCTCCATTCTAATCTCCACTCCTATATAATCTATATCTAGTTTGACAACTAGTACAACATCTAACTGGAATGTAGGAGAGAGAGATACAAGAAACCTATCCTAGGTTGGAAATATTTAGACAGAACGGGATACTTTGCCTTATAAATGCTATTGATATCTTGGTGACCCCGGATAAAGAGATGCACTGAGCAAATGGGGCCATTCATACTAATGGGAAAAAGAATTTGGTCCATGTATGTCAGAGAACACAAATATTCAGTTACTTTTTTCAACCCAAGTTTCTTGCCTGTGTTTCCTGGCTTCTTTAAGATTCTTTAAATAATTATGCTTCATTAATGTGGAATGGGATGTGCATTCTGATCTTGGGGCTCAGATACTTGACCAAACTATCAAGCTATCTACATCAATGGTTTATTTGAAATAGTTGTAAAAGTACGCAGAGTTTTTCTTGCATCAAATGACTTAAAAGGGAGGAGGGGGGAAAAAAAAGGCATCTGTCAGTTTGAAAGTCACAGACAGTTTATCTTTCTATAATTAGATTAGGAAAAAAAATGAAGAACCCACTGATAGCAGGAAGAAGCAAGAGTCTTCTAGGTTCAGTCATCTGTAAGGAAATGAGAAAAAAATTTTTAGTTCCTTTCAATGACAAAGGTAACAACTACATGTGACAATACAATTAAAACACAATTAAAATCTCTTGGTTGCTGGAGGAATCTGCTATTGTTAATGGTAGAGCACCAGTACCTTCTGACCCTGAGCTCTTTAGTACCATTAAGCAGATAGAAACTTGTTAATTGAATTAAAAGCATTCTATACAGAGATCAATGTACACTCCTGTGTCAACAGTTTTTTGACTGATGAGGAAATCAGAATTGACTAGGCAATTGACTCTGGCAGACAATTCTGGATTAATTCTAATTAACTTATATTGATCTTTTTTTTCTTTTCACTCTACTACACATTAATTTACCAATATTTTCTGAGCTATTACAATGTACATTAGGTGAACAAAAATTAATATTACTTGCTTTTGAGGCACCTATTAAAAAATGGAGTGGTTGATAAACACACAAATGGGATAAAGCATAGACTACAAGATAAACAAATCCTTTTCACCTCTGTGCATTCAAAAAAAACTTTCTATACAAAATTAAGTCCTTAAGGGAATAAGTCATGTCTTCCATTTCTTTTATATCCTTCCAAAGAAGCTAGAGAATTCTGCAACAACAGGCATTCAAAAAATGATAAGAAGGTCTGTTGCTATTAAAGAGTCTTAACTAACAGAGGATAATTTTTTTTCTTGGTTCCTCAGGGGTAACACAGAAAAATAAATTTAATTCCAAATGAGAAGTGTATCTTTTCTTAAGTTAAAGAGATAAAAGTTTCTCTTAGGCTTTTGCCTTAAGAGTAGCCATTTTTACTAGGTAACTATCCATACTAGAGCACCAAGTATTTTGTACAGTGTGTAAGAGAAAGATTCAAAGTTCATGATTTATCCAGATCTGTTTGCACTTTCCTGGCACACCCCAGTGCTATTGTCTCTCTTTTCCTTTGGGGGTCAGATATAATTTTATGCTTTCCTGATGTATTTAACAATTTAATGTCAGAACCTATCAAGAAAAATGGCTGATACTGGAAGCAACTGATAGTTATGGTCCATAGCTAAGGAGTGTTTACTTTTAGAATCTCTTTTTTACTTTTGACCAGAAGAAACATCTGCTTTGGTATAAAATGAGCCCTAACTCACAGAGGATACAATTGATTCACTGTCCAGAGGAAGTGAATGAACTCAAAGGTAAGAGGTCAATCATTCATTCACTAAATATTCACTGAGGACTTACTAGCTCAAAACAGAGGGGGATATACTCCCACCCCTAGCCTTTTAAAATATTCCTTTGCCAGGGGCAAATGCAGCCAGGACAGCATTTGAAGCACCAAACTTGGCTCCGTTATGGTTAATAGGGTAACCTCAAGGAAAGACTTCATATGTGAAAAGTAAGCTTTTTGCTCTCGTCATATAGATTTTGTGAAGTTCTACTAAATCAAATATTCAGATAAGATCAACAGTGCAAGACTCAAGACTCTTAGAAATCCAAAACTTTTAAGAGCTCATTAAAAAGAGTATGAATATTTTGATGTGTTAAAGTGTACTGCACAGGGAAAGAACTGCAGAGCAGTGAAGCACAGCTGTCTGATTAATCTCAGCCCATTAAAGAGGTGTGATAGATCTACAATGCAACACTGATAAAAAAAGAAAAAAAGAAAAAAAGAAAAAGGCAATGTGTAGTAACTCTAGGGAAAGCAACTTGGTGTGTTAACTGAATTCTAATTTAATCAGTAAATGCCTATTCATTAGCGTGTAAAGCCATAACAGAAGCTATATACTTAAAAAACATAGGGACACACAAAGCTTTAATTTGGTGCCATAATCTGAAAGAAAATTGGACCCAAATTGCTTTATGTCCAGTTAAATCTTGCTACCATCTGAAAAGATAGTGAAATAAAACTGAAACACTTACTTGATGGGATATTCAGTTACTGTGCATTTCCATCTACAGAGTAGAAATATTTCAAAATAAATACACCACGTCAACTGAAATTCATTCCATCCTCTACTCTTAACTAAACACAAACAATTTATTTGGGTATACTGAATCGCAATATAAAAGTAGAAGAATGCATTCATTCACTCATTCATTATTTTTAAGCTCTCACTCAAGGACATGTGTTTTTATTGATGAGAGAGAGAGAGAGAGAGAGGGAGGGAGGAAGAGGGGGATGGGAGTAAACAGGAGGAGGGGGAGGAGAAGGAAAAGGGAGTGGGAGAAGGAGAGGGAGAGAGATATATCAATTGGTTGCCTCCCATATACGCTTGTACTGGGGATTGAACCTATAACCTGGATATGTGCCCTGATCGGAAATCGAACCCAAGACCTTTTGGTGCATGGGAAGACACTCCAACTAAACCACACCATTCAGGGTTAAAAGTAGAAGAATTTAAAATTAGTGATTGCATTCTACTCAAGATCATGAGAAAAGAAGGCAGTTCTTTACCTATCAAGCCTTCTGACATACGATTTGGTGATCTCATTTGTTGGGCAAGTATCCAAAGGAAATTTTTTTTTTAAAGGAAATCCTCTAGCCACCTGAAAATTAACTCAAACTGTAGCAAAGACTGAAACCAAAGGAATCTGAATTGGGAGGCAACATTAGAAAAATAAAGTGCATATTAAATATGATGGTTATCTTGGGTGTTCCACATGTGGGAATTTCTTTACCAGGGTGGTATGATACAAATTTAGTATGTTTGCTCAGCATGGCCTCTGATGTCCAGGAAGGACATTTAAATACTATTTTTATGCTGATTCTTATGACTCATAACTTTCATGTTCTCTCTACACATTTCCTTTTAGGTCCCTGAAATCCAATTTCTAATTCCAATTCCCTATTGATCTTATGTCTTGAAAGTCAGGGATGACTTCCTCCTAACTAAAATCAATAGTCTTTTTGTTATTATTATTAATCCTTACCTGAAAATATTTTTCCATTGATTTTGTTTAATACATTTTATTGGTTTTTCACAGAGAGGAAGAAAGAGGGATAGAGAGTCAGAAACATTGATGAGAAAGAATCATCAATCAGCTGCCTCTTGCACACCCCCTACTGGGGATGTGCCCGCAACCAAGGTACATGCCCTTGACCGGAATCAAACCTGGGATCTTTCAGTCCACAGGCCAACGCTCTACCACTGAGCCAAACCGGTTAGGGCTTTCCATTGATTTTTTGAGAGAGAGTGGAAGAGAGGAAGTGAGGGGGAAGAGGTGTGGGGGAGGAAGAGAGGGAAAGAGGGAGGAAGGGAGGCAGAGAGAGAACAACAACAAAAAAAACACCTCACATCGAAGTGAGATATCATTTGGTAACCTTCTACATGCACTCCAATCACAGTCAGGGATTGAACCTGCAACCCAGGTACATGCTTTTGACCAGGAATTGAACTTGCAAACCCTTTAGTGCTCGGGCTGACACTCTAACCACTGACACACTGGTCAGGGCAATAGTCTTTTAAAAAATATGCTCTTAGTTTATTTTTTAAAACGTTTTTATTGATTTTAGAGAGAGTGAAAGGGAGAAGGAGTGAGAGAAACACTGATGAGAAACATCAATATTGATCAGCTGCTTCTTGCACACCCCCTGCTGGGGACTGAGCCTACAACCTGGGCCTGGGTCCTGACCAGGAATTGGTGCTTGCGTTGACACTCAACCACAGGCCACAGTAGCCAGGCTGGGCAATAGTCTTTTTATTGCTTCCCAAATTTACCCGTGGTGTTTAATGTCAGTGGTCACCTTATCTGGGAAATATTCTTTTGGTTTCTGTGATCTTGTACTTTCCTAGTACTAACCAGAGCCAGGACTAGGATGAACAGAGTGAGGCCCTTAGGGTGCAAAATTTAAGGAGGTGCTCATTCTCAGGGTTATGGAAGTGCAAGTTACACTGACTAAACATGTCTTTGAATATCAAGATTTACTATATTAGAACAAAGGAAAGAATAAAAGTATTCTGTCTCATTACACTTACTGTTTTTCCATGGCAGAACATACGGCAGAGACTTGGGAACGCGCATGCCTGAAGCCAGGTTACTCTTATGTTCCATAACTATGTTGCTTGCAGGGCTGCAAAAAGAAAGACAAATCTGACTATGCCAGCATATCTGTATTCTTCAGGCAAGCACACACAAGACAATCAAAATGTGTGTTTTTTTTGTATTTTGGGGGAAAACAAAACAGCCTACATTATAAAATGTAAACACATTTCCATCAAAACATTCTTGCAATTAGAATGATTACTATTTCTCTGGAAAGCTCACTGTTCTGAACAGGCATTAAGATGGGTCTCAGTATTTTCATTTCTTAGAAATTGAGATAAACAGTAATGCCATCTACTGTTCAGTTGTAGAACACACACATCAACTCATTCAATAAACATGAGATAAAATAAAATGCCAAGACAATCATACCAAGGGCAACAAATATCAAAGAACTGAGAAAAAATTAAAACTGTACCAATGAAATTCATTTTTAAGTTTTTCTATCATAGTGAACACACAAAGTAAGGTACACTTACAATTACTAGCTGACCTCAGGAGCCAAGAAATAAAAATGGATTAAGTATTCAATTTGGGGGGGAAATGAAGTCTAGCATTTCATTTCTTTATTTTCTAATCCATAAATAGTCTCATTTGGATTTGAAATGTGATCTTCTAAGGGTTAAAGATAAAATAATAATGAGAAATCTTATAGATTTCAAAATTATATGCAAAATTAGTGTGAAGAAGAAATGCATTTCCTCCCCTACCAAACAGGTATTTTGGATTCTCCACTCTTAAACAACTATTAAGATTACTTTTTCCTTAAACACTAGTTAGAAAAAGTAAAAATGATCCACGTAGTATAGCTGGGGATTTTTTTTAAAAGAATTAAAATAATATGAACCTAGTAAAAAACTCAACTAAGACATAATATCTGGCACCACTGTCTCCTTTGCTAGACTATAAACTAGTATTTCTGTGTTCCCACAGTGATTAACACAAAGCAAGTAACCTTTTTATGAATCAAGGAAGAAATAAGAAAAATAATCCACCAAAAACATATCTAGACTAAGTTACTACCAAGTAATGCCATCAAGGAAAGAGATCAATTCATGCTTTGGTGGCTGTTTTTGGTAACAAAGCACTCTGATTTGGGGAGACAATGCTCGGAATGAGACAATTTCATTTACCTGTTCTTGCCACAGTAGTTGGCTGTGCCCCAGACAAATGGGGTGCTGGTCTGTTCCCACAAATCTGCCAAAGGAAGCAAAACATAGTTTGTGGTATAAAACACCAGTTTATGCTAGTTTAACTTGTAATAACTTATAATACACCTAAGTTAAGAGAAGGAAGTAAAAATTGATCAAGTACCTTGTCTAAGTGACACAGTAGCAGGAATTTAATTGAAGAATATAAACACAAAGGACATAAGTAATAATAAACGTGCCTAGTAACAGCCAAACACAGATGGCATAGCACAATTTATGGAAAAAAACAGATGTAAAGAAGTGCTTTTTCCAAACAAGAAGGGAGAGGCTGTTTCACATGTCTGCACAGCCATACAAATGTGCTCGTTTTGGGGCCCAATAAAAATAACAAAGCATTTCGAACAACATGGCATGTTCATAAAAATGGAAAATCTTCCTTCTGTCTAAAGCAAATGACTTGAGATTTAGATATTGTGCAGAAAAAGATGCAGAAGCACTTACCTTTATCCCAGTCTTCATCACAAGGAGGGCACTGCCATGTGCTCTCAACCAGAGTCTCTTGTCCAAGGTTCCGGGTTTGGTTGACTGAAAGACAATAGAGATTTTGACATGAGACTGGGACATTGCTGACTTATGTGTAAAGGGATTAGTGGCCAAATATGTTGCAGGGTAGCCCAATGGGTCTTTGGTTCTCGAAGATATACAGAGTGGTCTTATCCCCTTGCTGAGAGAGGACATGAAAAAAACACAAAGATATTTATCATATCTGTGGTAAAAGCATTTTTTTAGTTAGATGAATTATTGGTAAAGTGAATCAGGTTGTTTAGAAGAGAAAGCATTCTGACAAACACAACCTGACATCCTTTTCCTGCGGAAAGTATTCTTCAAATATGGAAAGCCAAAAATCAAGGTGACAATGTAGCATAACACAAATTTAAAGGGGCTAACCTATAGTACAAAAACATTTCAGCTAGCCAGTCTTACCAATGTCTTGCTCTATACAACTCTTGTCATCACAGCTTGAAATATGATGACTGATTTCGGTCCGAGGAACCTGATGGCGAGCATTGAAGGGACAAGTAGCCAATTTGTTTGCGACATCAGGATGATTCTGTGGAACAAAAATTAAGGGGTCTATCAATTCTCTGGACCTCTTAAAAGTCCAAGGGGCATGGCTCAGTTTTATCTATAAATGGCTCCCCTAAAATCTCTCAATATACTTGCAGCTTAGCTATGATAGGTAAATTCATACTAGAAAATTAAGAGGAAATTTTTTTATCACTCATACAGACCATATAGTATCTCAAAATCATCAAAACGTAAGTCTCTTTGTTATGACTATAGAAATTGAAAACACAGATTTTGGGTTAAGCGGCTTATATGGAGGTAAAGAGCAAATTTAGAATTGGGTATTAGAACTACATCTTCTCTCCCTGTTCCTAAGAGTCATGAGATTCAAGTGGCACAGCATGTAATGGTAGAGCTCTTTGGATGTCTTTGAAAGCTGGTATTGAGGATACCCAGTAATAATAAAACATTCCCAGTCTGCACTGCAGTAATCCCTGTTACTGCTATACAATAGGGCTGGAAAATAATTGTTGGAAGGGAGCTGCAGAAGAACAGACCAATGATTTTTCAGATTAACTTGGGAACACTTATTTAAAGTAATAATGCCTAAAATGAGGCTCTGAACAATCTGACCTTTATTTCAGTTATTTCACTAAGGAAAAGTCCAAATGATGAGTCTACTCTGCTGACCAAGTTTCTTATTAAGACAAAGTATTTAATGTTACTCAAATCTTATAGTAATATACCAGCAATTAAGAAATTTACTTACTAGGAGAAGAAAAAGATATATCACACAATACCAAAAAATAAATAAATAAAATAATGTGAAATGGGGAGAAGGCTGGAAAAAAAAAATAGAGGATGGAGAAAATTGTGAGGGCATTTGTTTCCATGATTTTTCTAAGGGATGTCAGGTATTCCAATGCAAAGGTTTTGTGGCCAAAGATCAAGAGCATTAGAAGAGGACATTGTGGTGGTATCTTCAGATGCATATGGTCCATGTTCAACTTTAATCAAAAGATTAAAAAAAGCTGGAGAAATAAAAATTAGAATTATAATCATATCTCCAGGACTACAAAAGAAAAACTCATGAAAGGATGTTAATACATACATAAATTGTATGCTGTTTGGATTAAGTACCAAAACTGTTTTCGAAGCATCAGTCCTGGCAGAACTTTGGTCTCTGTATCTGACATTAGCACTCTAACAATCTTTTCAAAGTGCCTCAGTTAATATACCAGCATCAAAGTAATTTACATCAGATAAGTATACAAAAGAATGACCAGAGAAGAAACTCTAATAAGCTGGTTTCCTTCCCCCTCAAAGATGCTGTTGAAATTTGGAAAAAGAGTTATATTTTAGGAATAAGTTTTTCTTGGTCTAACCTCTAACTATTCAACTTCTCTAAAATTTATAACCAAAAATATCAGAAATCAATGTATTATTGACTCAATCCTTATCAGGACAATGAATGCATCAAATTCACAAGACAGAAGAGATTTTCTCATTGCTAGCAAAAATTAGTGTTTCCTCTTTTTACAAAGGGAGAAAGATTCCAGAGAAGCCATTTATCACTATGGGTGCTTATCACTAGTTGGGGGGAAAAAACAAAATAGGAAAAAACTTATGTACCCAAGGAGTAAATAAATTCCTTTCTATAAATGTTGGTATTTAATACAGACGTGGATTCCCAAAAATAATTCTGGCAATTTAACACTTACGTTAAAATCATCTGATATTTACAGAATTTGTTTTTTCAAAAGAAGAACTGAGGGCATCATAGGGCAAATTATGAAAATATCCTACCTTTTTGCACTTGATGAGATGATAAGGAAACCTGCAGGCTCTGATCTGGTGGTTTCTATCATAGGGACATGGTAATAGCTTTTCAGGGTCCAAGGAATCGACTGAGAGAGAGAGAAAAATAGGATAAGTATAAAGCTTAATATGTTTTTGGATAACTACAGGATTACCAATGTATTTTCTTTATTTTAAAGCATTTTATTTATTTAAAAATATTTTTTATTGATTTCAGAGAGGAAGGGAAAGGGAGATAGAAACATCAATGATGAGAATCATTGATTGGCTGCTTCCTACACGCCCTCTACTGGGGATGGAGCCGAAACAAATGCAAGTGCCCTTGTCCAGAATCAAAAGTGGGATCCACACGCCGAACTGGCTAGAGTAGGCGCAATGTATTTTCATGTTTTTTAAAGGCACAATGTATTTTCTAACAGAAACTGCAACAAGAGAATAAGACATTCTGAAAACAACTTGAAATTTAAATAAAAGGGTAATTAAACATTTGAAAATGAACATTTAACTCTGATAAGATAAAATTGTGTTAAGCCCAGTAAAACCAGTGATCAAAAGATAAGGTTTTAGTTCATATTTGGTTGTACTTAAATATTGCTGTTTTCACCCAGCTGGCATGGCTCAGTGGTTGAACATCAATCTATGAACCAGGAGGTCATCACTGGATTTCTGGTCAGGGCACATGCCCAGATTGTGGGCTCAATCCCCAGTGTGGGGCATGCAGGAGGCAGCTGATCAATGATTCTCCCATTGATGTTTCAATCTCTCTCTTTCTTCCTTCCTCTTTGAAATCAATACAAATGTAAAAAAGAAAAAAAATACTGATGTTTTCATTGTTGGTCACCCTTACTATTAAACAAAAAATTACATGACATGACATTTTCTTTTTCTTTTCTAAAAGTGTTAATTCAGGGTCATTTATATTCTAGCTAGCCACCCAGAGCTTCCCAACCAGTATGCTGAAGGTTGGAATGAATAGTGTGCCAATATTTCAATGTAGGAGTCCACATACATGTGTTCCCATACCCAACTGTCCTAGGGCAAGTTGAGGATAGTTACTCCTGCTCAAAAGCATCCCGGTCTATTTGCTAAAAAAGCACTGTTCTATATCAGTGATATGTTTTATGGAAGACTGAGAAATACTCGTTGATAGATGAGTTCTTTTTCACCTGTCTGCTTTAATTCACTACTACTATAAGTAGTTCCTGATCTTGGTTACTCAAGTTACCTCTTAGATGAAACCAATACCTTTATTAGATAAGTAGTTTTACCTTTAATATTTTAATGCATGAGAAAAAACCAGAATTTTTTAATTTAGTGATTATCAAATTTGCCATATTAAAAACAGAATAATCTGCAAATACAGAGCTTCCTGAGGTTAAGACACCTGCAGACATATGAAGCTGCTATGTGAAAGAAAGCCCCTAACTTATATCATGCTATTTAAAACTACTCCTAGAAGGCTATACTTTCAGGGGTTATTTCCATAGTTTGGAATTGTGGAAATTTCTCTGAACATGTCTCTCAGAGAAGTTTCTCTGAGCATATAACTACCCTTAGGGTTTACAAGATGCCCAGGTTGAGCCCCAAATTTTAATAGGCTGATTAAGGACAGGAAATTAAACGGTTAAGCACATTCTCAGTATATTATGAGGATGAGAAGCAACCTAATAAAATGCTTTGTCCCCATTGAAGGCAATGATAAAAATGAAATAAGATAAACAATTCACATTTGATAAAAGGTGTATAAACCAGGAGACTGCTATGAAAATCAGAAGCTAGTGGGGAATTGAAACAGACAGTTTCACTGGAAGAGTGGTAAACATGGAATAAATTGCTAACCATGACCATGATGTAAATGAGCCAGAAAGGTGACGTGAAGGACAGAATGAATAGGAAGAAAAAAATCTTAGAGGACAGGCAGGCTTATTATGCCAAACAGGCATATCCTGACCAGCAATCTTTTTTTTCCTTTCATCTTTTTCATTCTCCTGGAATTTTTAAAATTTCTTTATTGATTATGGTATTACATAATTGTCCTCATCCCCCCATTCCCATCCCAAACCCCTTCCCATGTATACCCTACCCCCCTGTTGTCCATGACCACTGACCAGCAATCTTTTCACTGAAGCTTCAGGACACCCAGGGTGAGTTCACAAATGAAATTCGTATTAAATCCTTTCATTTAGTCCATTCCATCACTAGCAAATGTTAAGCCATGTCAGCAGCAGACAGACTGGATGTACCTTATGATTCATACACACTTTACTGCCCACACAGTGGCATACGTCAGACTTGAAAATGATAGTTTTCTACCATAATGCTTTACTTTTTGGTCTCTAGTAATTTAGGTTAGCTCTAACCTGCTTTTTTTAGATTTAAAATTTTTATTTTCTTTTTCATTAAAAAAATTTAAATGGCTATAAAATATATGCAACATAAAATTTACCATATTAACCATTTTTAAGTGTACAGTTCAACTGAGTTAAGTATATTCACATTGTTGTGTAACTAATCTCCAGAATTTTTAAAATCTTTATTGTTCAGATTACAGGTGTTCCTCTTTTTTTTCCCCCCTCCATAGCTCCCCCCCCACCTGATACCCCACCCCACCCCATGTCCTTACCCCCTGCCACTGTCTTCATCCATAGGTTTAAGGTTTTTTGTCCAATCTCTTCCCACACCCCTCAGACCCCCTTTCCCTTGAGAACTGTCAGTCCACTCCCTTTCTATATCCGTTTCCATTATATTCACCAAGCCATTCTGTTTTTCAGACTTTTTATTCACTTGATTTTTAGATTCACTTGTTGGTATGTATGTATTTGATGTCTTTTTGTTGTTCATAATTTTTATCTTTACCTTTTTCTTCTTTTCTTCTTAAAGAATACTCTTCAGCCGAAACCGGTTTGGCTCAGTGGTAGAGCGTCCGTCTGCGGACTGAAAGGGGTGGAGTCTCAAGGCATCACTAGACTAGGGCGTGGCAAGCAGTGATGGCTGGTAGCCAGCCGTCCCATGCCTCCAACTGCATCCCCGCATCTTGCACCCCAGCGCAGCAAACAATTATTCCTGCACACAGCTCTGCAAGGAAGCTACCCTCACTTTCCAACCCCATGGCAGACAGTCCAGCTTCTCCCCATAGGAGTTCGGGTCCTGCACATCTCCCCAGAAGCTGGATTTCAGAGAAATCTGGAGCTTGTTTCCCTTTGGGTTTAAGAAAGCAACGCCTGCCGCCGGCCCGGATCATGTGTGCTCCGTACCTCAGCTTTTCAGTGTTTGTGCACTGAATGCTCTTTTCCACTTTCTTTCTAGTTGTAGAACTTCCACTTAGCCAGCCCTCCCATGGCTCTGGGTGATAGACATTTTGTCTTTTAGTTGTAGTTTTGAAATAATTGTGCGAGGCAGCAGTTTAGGTGTTTACTTACGCCGCCATCTTGGGTTCCCTCTGCCATAATTTTTTTCATCTTACAAGACTGAAACTCTATATTAGGGGTGTCGAACTCAATCAGAGAAGGGGCCAAAATCTAAAATCCAGCCTAAATCGCGGGCCGAATGGTTTACTGAACAGTCATAAACTGTCATTGTGATGGAAACGCAGGGGAGTGCAGTGATGACAGCGCGGTGCGGGCCTCATTGCAAGGCCTGGCGGGACGGATTTGGCCCGCGGGCCTTGTGTTTGACACATGTGCTCTATATCCATTAAACAACTCCCTATTCCCTTTTCCACCCAACCATGGCAAACACTGTTCTTTCTGTTTCTGAGTTTGACTAGCCTAGATACTTCACCATCGTATTTGTCTTTTTGTGACATTTATTCCACTTAGCATAATGTCCAAGTTTCCTCCATACTGTGGTTGTGATGGGATTTCCTGTACCTATTTTTACTTAGAAAAAAAAAAAATCTTACCTGAGGATATTTTTATTGATTTTAGAGAGAAAGAAAGGGGAAGAGAGGGAGGGAGGGAGGTAGGGAGAATGAGCGAGAGGCAGCGAGACACAGAAACATCCATTGGCTGTTCCCATAAGAATCTCCAACCTAGGTATGTGTCCTGACCTGGAATTGAATCTGTAACCTTTTGGTGTATGGAACAACACTCTAATCAACTGAGCCAGCAGGGTAGGGCTGCCTTTTTTCCTCCCTTAACATATCTTTGTGCTCCTTCTATGTGCGTCCATATAAGGAATATTTCATTACTGCAAAGAAATGTCCTAAAATTTTTAAAAAAAATCCTTACTCAAAGATATTTTTTCCATTGATTTTTATTTTATTTATTTATTTTAATAAACCTTTATTGTTCATATTATTACAAAAGTTCATTTTTTTCCTCCTCCACCCTCTGCCCTTTCCCCACCCCCCACTGTCCTCATCCATAGGTGCACAGTTTATGTTCAGTCTCTTCCCACATCCCCCTCTCCCCTTTTCCCCAAGAATCATCAGTCCACTCCTCTTCCATACCTCTGATTCTATTGCATTCAACAGTTAATATTGTTCATCAGGTTTTTGAATCCCTTGGTTTTTAGATTCACTTGTTGATAGTTATGTATTTGTTGTTCATAATTTTTATCTTTATTTTCTTTATTTTCCGAAAGAACCCCCTTCAGCAATTCATATAATTCTGGTTTGGCGGTGATGAACTCTAGTTTTTTTTTTTTTTTTTTTTTTTTTTTTTTTTTTTTTAATTAGTGAAGCTCTTTATCTGGCCTTCGATTCTGAGTGATAGCTTTGCTGGGTAGATTATTTTTGGCTGTAGCTTCTTGCTATTCATCACCTTGAATATTTCTTACCATTCCCGTCTGGCCTGCATCGTTTCTGTTGAGAAATTAGCTGACAATCGTATAGGTGCTCCTTTAAAGGTAACTACCTGCTTTTCTCTTGCTGCTTTTAATATTTTGACTTTTGCTCTTGGAATTTTAATTATGATGTGTCTTGGTGTGGTCTTCTTTGGATTCCTGTTTGGGGTTCTGTGCTCTTCCTGGACTTGTAGGTCTAATTCTTTCACCAGGTGGGGAAAGTTTGCTGTCACTATTTCTTTCAGTATGTTTTCAGTATCTTGCTCTCTCTCTTCTTCTGGGACCCCCAAAGTTCTGATGTTGGTTCGCTTGAAGTTGTCCCAGAGGTTTCTTACATTACTTTCAACTTTCGGGATTCTCTTGTCTTCTTGCTTCTGTGGAGGAGTGTCTTCTGGCTCTTTATGTTCCAAATCTTTGACTTGATTCTTGGGATCTTCCATTCTGTTTTTAGGACTCTATAATATTTATTTCAGACAATGTATTCTTTATTTCTTGTTGATCCCTTATTATTTCTTGTTGATCCTTTTCCATATCTTTATAGGTCTTATCAGCCTTTTCTAGGAAATCCTTGAAAAACCTTATAAGCATGATTTTGAACTCTATATCCAGTCGCTTTTTGTTCTCAATTTCTTTCGTTTGTGATCTGTTTCCTTGTCTCGGCATTTTCCCAGCTTCCCTGAGTTGGTAGCCTTAAAAGTATCTGTGTTCAGCTTGGATGGGGCGGAGTTTCAGGGTGGAGCCTAAAGCCTTGGCTTCCGTCAGCCACACCCTATGAGGTTCCTGAGTCTCAGTGTTCCTCAGGGTCCTTCAGTACTCGCTGCAAGCACCTCTGAGAGAAATGTGCCCTCGAGTTTCGCATGCTACCAAACAGTCTAGGCTCTCCCCCAATGAACCTGGAACTGGGGTTCAGTTCAGTTGGAAGTGGGGTTCAGAGCAGTCTGGAGCTTTTGTCTCCCTCCTGCTAGGGCAATCCAGCGGCAGTCAACCGCCCGTTCTCTGTGCACAATGTGCGCGCTTCCAGGACTTCCCCTCACCGCTCCCCTGGGTTTCTGCCTCACAGCCCAGGCTCCCTCTGTATGAGCCTGGGTCCCCAGGGTCTGGCCTAGAACTGGGGTTCAGTGTAGTCGGAACTGGGCTCAGCACAGTCCAGAGCTTTTGTCTCCTTCCCACTAGGGCAATCTAGCAGCAGAGTCAACGGTCCGTCCTCTGCGCGTAATGTGTGCAGCTCCTGGGGCTCTGCCTTTCGCCGCTCCCCTGAGATTCCGCCCAACAGCCCAGGCTCCCTCTGTATGAGCCTGGGTCCCCAGAGTCTGGCCTAGAACTGGGGTTCAGTGCTGTGAAATCTGGGGTTCAGCTTTTATCTCCTTCCCACTAGGGAATGCCAGCCAGGCACTCAGCCTCCCCCTCCTCTCTGGCTCCGTCCTCTCCGTGCCTCCGTACCTTAGGCTTTTATAGCTCCTCTGATTTTCCTTCTGGTTTTCTATTTCCTTCTTGTTGTAGAATTTCCAGTCAGTCGACTTTCCTGTACTTCTGGGTAATGTCCATTTTGTATTTTAGTTGTATTTTATTGAAATTGTTGTGTGAGGCTGCAGTTAGGTGTTACTTATGCCGCCATCTTGGCTTCTCAAGCCTGTTTTTCTCCATTGATTTTTAAAAAGAGTGAAAGGGAGGTAGGACTGGAGAGAGAAACACTGACCGGTGGCCTACTGTACACACTCTGGCTAGGGGAGGGGCTGGGAGTAAACCTGAAACTGAGGTACATGCCTTTGACTGGGAATCGAATCTATAACCTTTAACTGTAACCACTGAGCAAAACTGGCCAGGGCTCATAGATTCTTAATCATTTCCCTTACTGATGGATATGTAGGTTGTTTAGTTTTTACTATTATATATAACTAGAGGCCCAGTGTACAAAACGCGTGCATGGGTGGGGTCCCTCAGCCAGGCCTGCACCCTTTCCAATCCAGGACCCCTCGGGGGATGTCTGACTGCCAGTTAGGCCCGATCCCGCAGCAGCAATCGGACATTCCTCTCACAATCTGGGACTGTTGGCTCCTAACTGCTCACCTGCCTGCCTGCTTGATTGCCCCTAATCACCTCTGCCTGCCAGCCTGGTCACCCCTTAACTGCTTCCCCCTGCTGGCCTGATTACCCCTAACTGCTTCTGCCTTGGCCCTCACCACCATGGTTTTGTCTGGAAGGACATCCAGAAGATGTCCAATCTAATTAGCATATTACCCTTTTATTAGTATAGATGCTGTGACTAACAATCTATTATATACTTCTTTGTGCACTGTATGAGTATTTGTATTTGGCAGATACCTAAGAGTGCAATATTGATGTATATGTTTGGGCAAATAAATTATTCTAGGTTTTGTTTTCTCAGTGCAAAATTTGAGTGTCAAATAAAGTCATTTTCAGGTCTCTTTTGGTTCTACACTTGTGTGATTCTAGTGCTGCCTCCCTTTTGATTTCCTTGGCTAGCTAAGAATCCTAGATTGCTTGGGAAATAAGAATATTCCCTAGGATTTCTTTAATCATAAAAACTCAATCTACATCAACAATATTATACCATATTACTCCTCAAAATAGAAAGGATACACAGGTGTCCCAACTGCAGCCCTTTCAAAGCTTGATGATGTCTCATACCTCTTTATTTAAATTTTAAATATTTTATTTCAAATTTGGGCACTTCTCTACATTACTATCATATTATCCATTTCTCTTCAGCAGTTTAGGAGAAATATGAATCTTTGCTACACATTAGAAGTCTTGTCAAACATAATATTGTATGCAAGTTAACTTATTTTCTAAAAGCAAAAAGTACATACTGTAATTTTCTTCCATGTTGGAAATGAAGAAGCCGAATCCAAGTGCTGGGGAGGGAGGGAAAAAAGCAGTGGTTCAGTGAGTCAGAATGAAATGTACATAAAGGTGGCCCCAAGAAGTAAGAGTCAAACTGGGATTGAAGCTACCCAAGTTCAATATGAAAAACCTTTAGTGCCCTCCTCCCTTACATATTTCCTCCCCCTTTTTAGCATTCTTTGTTACTTTAAAGCATTTCAATATCATTGTTTAATTCACACTCGGAATAAATTATAGGGCTCCAAAATAGTTAAGAAAAATCACATCTGACTACTAATTTAAAATGCATTGAGGTGATGTCAACCTACTTGAAGTGCCATTAAGTAGCCAATCACTGTTTACCATCTGTTAGGGTTTGCTGCTGCTTAACATGAGAGAGGGCAAATCAAGACCACAAGAATACTATTGTTTTTAAAAAAACCGGGATGGAAAGGCTGCCAGTCTCGCTTCCTCCTCCCTGACAGTTGGGAATGCTGGAAGCCTGTCAGTCAGTCTGTACACTCAATCCATCCAATATGCCCAGAGACATTCTCGCTTACTATTTTCATGACTTTTCTTAAACATGATCAGGAAGTGCCACATGTTTTCCACTGATGCTTTACCTCCCCTCTGTCTCCCAATCTCCTATTCCAGTGGTCGGCAAACCACTGCTCGAGAGCCACATGCGGCTCTTTGGCCCCTTGAGTGTGGCTTTTCTACAAAATACCACGGCCTGGGCAAGTCTATTTTGAAGAAGTGGTGTTAGAAGAAGTTTAAGTTAAAAAAACCTGGCTCTCAAAAGAAATTTCAATCGTTGTACTGTTGATATTTGGCTCTGTTGACTAATGAGTTTGACGACCACTGTCCTATGCTAAAACAAATAGAGCTAGTTATTTATTTAAAATTTTTTTAAACAGACTTGGTTATTTAATCTCTCCATTTAACAGTCATTCCTTCCATGCTTTGAGGTAAAATTTCTGAATGTTAGGACTTAAGAACTTTCCATTTTATGGGTAACAGAACCATAAAGAACAGGTCTGTAACAGAAGTGTGGGAGATTAAAAGACAAGAATTGGTTTTGTAGTTTGAATTCTCTTCTACTAGAGATCCCTCCTACTGCGCATTGTGATTAAATAAGCTTATCATTATGGGGAATTAAATAAGATTATCATTTAGGAAAAAAACCCCTAAATTTATACAAAACCATCCAATAAGAAACGTCTGAAAATTGGCCAGATTTACAGTTATTCCCTCTGGAGCAAGCTCTCCTATAATTCCATATCCCTTCCCCCCATTCTATGACATAAGCAGCCTTGGAACCCATGAAAAGAAATACCAGCGACCAGCTGGAACCCTAGTTTATTAATTTGCTGCAGAGCCCAGGTGTTAATTATAACCATTAGTGAAAATGGCGTAAAAGTGTTTGTTATGTCTGGATTAGGAAATCCTGACGTTTCTTTCGGCATGTTTTACTTGTACATGGCCACTCTAGACTTTTAAAATAAAAATAAATGAAGTTTGGAAGGAAGAACCAAGTTATTATATTCCTTGATTTTCAGGCATTTAAAGGGATGATCAGCACTCCATCCTGCCCTGTGGGGGCAAAAAGGCTAATCCCAGTAGGGAAAGGCCACTGGAATCCACAGCCTCATCATCAGCCTTGTCCACCTAAGCAGCCTTCACATCCAACTGTGAACGGGCTCTCTGTGTCTTTTCCCTGGCACTGGATGCGCTGAAACGGGCAAATGACACAAAGGAGTTTCTAGTTTGGGGGGGAAAGTGGTCCGAGGTAACCGGCTAAGGGGCTCAGGAACACAGCGTTTCTTTCTTTACACAGAACATTCCGAGTAGAGTTAAGCAACGGGACAGACCAGGAGAAGAGGGGGAGGTGGTTAACTTGTTAACTTGTTTGTAGACAAAGGAGCTCGGGCGGCCCTCGAGGGGGCGGGCGAGGCGGGAACCGCCTGCGGCCGAACAGCTGCGTGGGGAGAACCGCCAGGCGGAGGGCAAGGGACACAAAGGAGTTCCAGTCTGGGGGGGGGGTACGTGGTCTGAGGCAACCGGCTCCACAGAGCTGGGGCTCAGGAACGGTTTTTCTTCCTTTAAGCGCCGGCCGGCCGCGGGCCGCGGGCCAAATGGTTAAAAAGCGGGACGCCCGGTCACCTTCCTTTAAACAGAACATCCCGAGTAGATTTAAGCCACGGGACGGGACAGGATAAGAGGGGACGGTGGTTAACCTGTTTGTGGGCAGAGGAGCTCGGGCGGCCCTCGGCCCGGCCCTCGAGGGGACGAGGCGGGGAACCGCCTTCGGCCGAACAGGAACCGCCGGGGCGGAGGCCGGGGCCTTAAAGGGGAGAGAACAGATGGCGGAGGCGCCCCGGCACCCAAAGTGAGTCGTTTGAGGGCCCAACGCCGGGGCCGCCACGTCCTCCTTACCTGAGTCCAGTCACCCTCTCCACACAGTCGTCTCCACACAGTCGTGTCCACCCGGCGCCCTGGCAACGCTCCCTTCCGGCGCCTGACGTTAGGGCGGGGCTCACTTCCGGTGCCGCTGACGTAGTCCCGGCCTAGCTTGGGCTGGGGGTGCAGCCGCTGTTCTCCTCGGCGCTCCCTCCTCTGGCCCTTTTCCCAGGCCTCAGGTCACCCCCCGCCCTTTGGGTCCGCCCAGGGGGCCCCCAGGAGGACGGCGGCCTTGCGTGGGAGGAACGCGCTTCTTCCCTGGCTGTGCGGTGGCCATCTTAGCGGAGAGAACGAGGGCTTAGAAACGGGCCTTTGAGGAGGGAGTGGGGCAGGTTAGAAGTGGGATGCTGGTTGGAAAGAAGCATTGTTTATGGAAATTGTCTAGATAGAAAGGTAACTGAGATTTCGAGGGCAGAAATGAGGAACATTATAAAGGCGATAAGCAGGCAGATCAGCCAAAAAAAACACACACAAAAAAAACACCCAATCACCAAGGACAGGAGTCTAATTGGTTTTGTTTGGCACAAGTTGTAGAACCTCAAAAGTCAGTAATAGTTCCTAAGAATGCTTGGTAGGACGATGCCCTAGTCTCATTAAAGGGAGTTTTAGAGTTCAGGCGAGAGCCATAGCTGGTTTGGCTCAGTGGGTAGAGCATCAGCCCCAAGACCGTCCAGGGTTCATTCCCAGTCAGGGCACAGGCCTGGGTTGCGGCTAGATCCCCCTAAGTAGGGGGCCCCAGGAAGCAGCTAATCTGTCACTCTCATCATTGATGTTTCTATCTCTCTCCTCCTTCCTCTCTGAATTCAATAAAAATATATTTAAGAAAAAAAATTAGAGAGGTCAAGAAGGTCAGAAAGTTATGACTTGATAGTGAGAATCCAAACATTTATATTGTGAGCCTTTGTTCTGGAAACTGATACAATTTTTTTTTTTTTTTTAATGGTTCTTGTCCCTAAGGTTGGTTAAGCAAACAGGCCCCAAAGTGGGTGAAAGTTTAAGTGGAAGTACAACAAAAGCCAAGAAGTGGTAGAGGCTATAAATTTTTACTAGGAAGAAATCAGTGAGGCTTACGGTGACCATGGAAGGCTTTATGGAGAAAAGGGACTTGTGGCCTTTGAAGATTAGACAGAAAAAAAAAAGTGTTGACACTACAGGTAGATCTGGTGATGCTATTTTGCAAAACCAAGAAGTAGAAGTGTGATATTACAAAAATTTGTGTATGGTCCATGGTATAAGTGGCAGTCTGGGAGATCAGTTTGAATGCTGAAATATTGTATTTTTGGAACAGTTACTTGGTTTATAGAGCTTAAATGTGACTTAGTAGAATCTATCCTGACAGCAAGGAACTGAATATGGCTTCAGTGGAAAGGATCATGGAAGGGAAGCGTTTTATTTTTACATGAATAATTTGTAAACAAATTATCAGGTTTTTTTTTTTTTTTAATTATCAGCCCTTTGGCTGAAGAGAGTGTAACCTATAGCCTTTGATTCATATTAAGATCCTAAAAAGAAATGTATTAATGGAAGTTGGGCCAAGCCATCTTGTCAGCAGATGATTCTTAATCTTGTCTGTGCATTAGAATCTGGGGAGCTTTTAAGACATAGTATGCCAGGTTCCCATCCTGGACCAATTAATCAGAAAGGGTTGGGCATAGCTATTTTTAAAAGGCTGCCCAGATTATTTTAATGTGTAGCCAGTGCTGAAAATCACTGACCGAGGCACTGTTTTGAATTTACAAAAGCTATTCTTTCACCTGGGTGCCCAGGATGATTTCTATGAAGAAGGAGAAAGCTGTTAAAGTGCTTCTTGAAACATAATTGCTAAGAGTAAAAGCTTCATTTCAGGCTCAGCACAAAGCTTTTTAGAAAAAGCTGCTGTTTTGGCAAATCAGTTTTAGGTTGTTAGGAATATCTTACAGTAATCTTTATGAAATCCTCAACCTCTGAATTCATCTCAACATCATTCATGCAGATTGGTGGGGCCAGAGTGATTTTAAGTAAAATGTGATTTTTTTTTTAAGGCTTTAAATTGCAGTAGTCTGGTGAAATTGTTGACATTGTTACTGTGACCCATAAGTACTTTCCATTCAGACACCTGCAGATCGAAATTTCAGAGGAAGAAAAAGCTGAGGGTTTGAGAGGATGGCGAATGGGTGCCAAATCAGCATCTAAAGTCAGGCTTCACTGCATTCAGTAATGCCTTGTCCAGGTGACAGGATCCTCAACTGGTAAAGCTGTTCTATGTAGCACCAGTAAACAAGCCCACCAACTTAAAAAAAATAAGCAAAAAACCCAAACTGCTTTTCATTGGAGATTTTAAAATAAAAATGCACCACACATTTATTCTTTCTATTTTTAAATGCTTTGTTCATTTCTTTCCAACCCAGAAAGTTCCTGCTTTATCTGAGATCCCTGCTGAGCTTTTTCAGACTTAAAAAAAAAAAAAAAAAAAGTCAACTTGAATATCTTTGAAAGGGAAAATACAATGAGAAACCAAGGCATTTACACAGGGTCATTTTAGGAGCTAGCTGGGATTAATACCCTAAATTGAATCTCATCTGTGCTGGTTCTGTCTGGTGATATATGATATTTTATTATATACTAGAGGCCCGGTGCATGAAATTCGTGCATGGGGTGGAGGGGGGAGTGTCCAGACTGCACCCTCTCCAATCTGGGACCCCTTGAGGGATGTCCGACTGCCCGTTTAGGCCCTATCCCAGTAGGGTCGGGCCTAAATGGGCAGTCTGACATCCCTCTCAATTCAGGACTGATGGCTCCCAACTGCTCGCCTGCCTGCCTTTCTTTTTGCCCCTAACTGCTTCTGCCTGCCAGCCTGATCACCCCCTAAACACTCCCCTGCCAGCCTGATTGATGCCTAACTGCTCCCCTTCCCGCCTGTTTGCCCCTAACTGTCCTCCCCTGCAGTCCTGGTCACCCCTAACTTCCCTCACCTGCAGGGTTGATTGCCCCCAAATGCCCTCCCTTGCAAGCCTGGTCCTTCCCAACTGCCTTCCTCTGCTGGCCTGATCACCCCCAACTGCCCTCCCTTGCAGGCATGGTCCCTCTCAACTTCCCTCCCCTCCTGGCCATCATGTGGTGGCCATTTTGTGTCCACATGGGGGCAGCCATCTTGTGTGTTGGAGTGATGGTCAATCTGCATATTACTCTTTTATTAGATAGGATAGAGGCCTGGTGCATGGGTGAAGGCCAGCTGATTTGCCCTGAAGGATGTCCTGGATCAGGGTGGGGGTTCCTTTGGGGCGTGGGGCAGCCTGGGTGAGGAGTCTGTGGTGGTTTGCAGGCTGGCCACGTCCCCCCGGCGACCCAAACTAGAAACCCTGGTACCTGGGGTTTATTTATCTTCTAAAATTGAAACTTTGTAGCCTAAAGCGGAGCCAAGCCTTCTACTTGCTCCATGGTGACAGCCATTTTTGTTGGAATTTATTGTTTTGATTTGCATGTCTTGGACTCAGCTTTTATTAATGAAGGAATTTGAATAGTCCTTGAGATTCTTTCAGTCTTTTAGAAAAACCCTATGAAACTTAAACTTTAACCCATCAGAAGACTAAAATATTGAATTTGTTTCTGGTTTGAATATTGTCAACGAAGTCCTGGTTCTCTCATCTAATTATGGTTTCTGGTTGGTAGTTGAGTATATAATTAAAAATAGGAAAATTATTCAATAAATTGCAGTTGCAAAAGATTTCAAAATGAGAGATCCTTGGGGGAAGCATTGCTTTAGAGGAGGGTGAAAAGTTGGGGCTGGTTACAACTTTTTGGGCAAAGTAGCAGGGAGCCATTCTTCCTTAATATTTCTATGATATAGGATGTCCCAAAAAATGTATATATACACTTCAAATAATTATAAAGTCAGTGGTTATCAAAATACATTTTATTTTCAAAATTAAGTAAACAAAAATATATTAAGATGCCAACAATGACACAAATTGTTACCTAAAAACATGACAATTAAAATTTCTCTAAAGTTTGTTTATTTATTTACTAGAGGCCTGGTGCATGAAATTCATGCATGTCAGGAAGGTGTTCCCCAGCCTGGCCTGCACCCTCTCCAATCTGGGACCTCTTGGGGGCTGTCCAACTGCTGGTTTAGGCCCAATCCATGGGCAATCTGACATCCCTCTCACAATCTGGGACTGCTGGCTCCTAATCGCTTGCCTGCCTGCCTGTCTGATTGCCCTTAACTGCTTCTGCCTGCCAGCCTGATCACCCCCTAACCGCTTCCCTGCCGGCCTGATTGACTCCTAACTACTCCCCTGCAGGCCTGATCGCCCCCAACTGCCCTCCCCTGCTGGCCTGTTTGCTCCCAACTGCCCTCCCCTGCCAACATTCTTGTGGTGGCCACCTTGTGATGATATGAGGTGGCCATCTTGTGCCCATCTTGTGATGACATTGCATGTGACACCACCTAGGCTTTTATTATGGGATTTGAGATAGGGAGGGTGGGAGAGAAAAACATTGCTTTATTGTTATACTTATTTATGCATTCATAGGTTGCTTCCTTTTTCTATTTAATTTTGTTCATCATTTAACTATGCATACCCTCTTCCACCACCACACATCATCCCTCCCCACAGCAATCTATCCCCACAGTGTTTTCCTGGTCAATAAGTTCTCTCTCTCTCTCTCTCTCTCTCTCTCTCTCTCTCTCTCTCTCTCTCTCTTTCTTGCTCAACCTTCCCAACCCTCTAACTTATTTTTTATTTTTATTTTCTTAAACAATCTAGGTTTAAAGATGAGCTGAGGTTAGGAGAGAAGAAGGAACATGAAACCTTCTAATGGATTAATTTTTTTGGTAATGTAGTTTTGATTTCAGAGAAGGTAGAAGAAGAGAGAGATAGAAACATCAATGATGAGAGGGAATCATTGATTGGCTGCCTCCTGCTTTCCCCCTATAGGGGACTGAGCCTGCAACCTGGGCATGTATCCTTGGCCAGAGTCAAATCCGGAACCCTTCAATTCACAGGCTGACACTCTATCCACTGAGCCAAATCAGCTAGGACTCCAATCTCTTTTTGTGGCAGTTTGTGAAGCTAAGTGTGGAAAGTGACAGTTACAAGATGAAAAGAGCCTCTGTTCTTGAATTATTACCAATACTTGCACAGGGATTGTATACAAAGACAATTCTGTTAAACCAGGATATTAACACGGTTTGTATTTTTTTTAATAATATATTTTATTGATTTTTTACAGAGAGGAAGGGAGAGAGATAGAGAGCTAGAAACATCGATGAGAGAGAAACATCGACCAGCTGCCTCTTGCATACCCCCTACTGGGGATGTGCCTGCAATCAACGTACATGCCCCCGACCGGAATCGAACCTGGGACTTTTCAGTCCGCAGACTGATGCTCTACCACTGAGCCAAACCGGTTTTGGCTACAGTTTGTATTTTATTATTAAAGGAGTTTGCATCGCCCTAGCATACATCTTAATTTAATATTAATCTACCTTGTGAAGTAGATATTATTTTTTTCATAGATGAGGAAGAGAAATAACTTCCATTTAGGACAGAGCCGATTTGATTGAAAAGCAAATGAGTTCTCCATTATAACATATTGAATCTTCAAGACATTAGTTGAGATAGAATATACCCCAACCTTTCAGATTATAAATTTTACTTTATACCAGTAATTTTTCTATGGACACTGACAAGATATTGATAAGGTAAGAAAACTCTTAATTGTTGTAAGTGAATTTAGATTTTAATGAGGCTCATTTAAAAAAAATCCTCACCCAAGGATATTTTTCCATTCATTTTTAGAGAGAGTGGGAGGGAAGGAGAGAGAAGATAGAGGGGGAGAGAGAAGCACTGATGAGAGAGATATATATTGATTGGTTGCCTCCTGCATGTGCCCTTACTGGGCTGGGGCTTGAACCTGCAACCCAGGTACCTGCCCTGGATTGGAAATCAAACCCACAACCCTTTGGTCCACAGACTTATGGTCTAACCACTGAGCAAACAGGCCAAGCTAGACTCATTTTTACTTGGTTTCCTATCTCAGATTTACTATTTTGATGTTTTGGGCAAAGGATTTTGTGGTAGGAGTAGTAAGACAATTATTCAGGGCTGAAATACTTACTAGCTATGAAGGCCTTAAGATCTAAGCCTTCATTTCTGACTGTGTTCACTCTTTCACCCTTGCTCACCTATGATCCAGATGTCAGGGTCAGGAATCTGATTGTCAGCATTAAAAAGATTTTCACTTGGTTCCAAACTCAGAGAAATCATTTTTGGAAGGTTAAATGGCTCTGAAGTAAAGCAGAACGTAAGTTGTAGAAACAATAGGATATTCCTTCTATGTTTTATTCCTCTCACTCAGCTAAGCGTTCTATAGCTATGAAATATGGAGGGCAGGGAGCAATAGAATTTGATACCACTTATCTGCCCCCTAATGAAAAACTTACGTTTACCATTGGCAATTCTATGGACAGTTAGCTTGATGTTTCTTGAGCTTTCTGATTAGGACAAGCTTTATATTTGCCATTAACCACCTTTCTAGATACATTTGGATTTTTCTAAAAGGCAAAAGTTTTTGTTAAACAGCTATCAGGTTTTGCCTGTATTCTACCCTCCATTCCTTTCTGGAAATGCTGACGACATTAAGAACTGAGAACTGCTAGATGCTATGTATGGTCAGAAGCCTTTTTAAAAAAATTAATATATATATATATATATATATATATATATATATATATTATTGATTTTTTACAGAGAGGAAGAGAGAGAGATAGAGAGCTAGAAACATCGATGAGCGATATTGATCAGCTGCCTCTTGCACACCCCGCACTGGGGATGTGCCCGCAACCAAGGCACATGCCCCCGACCGGAATTGAACCCAGGACCTTTTAGTCCACAGCTGACGCTCCATCCACTGAGCCAAACCGGTTTAAGCACTTCTTTTTTTTTTTAAACTAAGTATTTAATCTTTTGTATTTTGAGTTTATTTCCCCCCCTCCAGTGACTTAACAGTTCTTTTGAGGAAAACTCACCTTTCTACATGAGGCCAGATGATATTGTAACCTGCTGGTTCGTAGCCCATTGTTTAAGTCATAAGGACATATTTTTAAGGCCTTTGGTTCCATGATGCCTAAATAGCAGGGACCATGGATTGGCAAATAAAATATTGACATTTGAGATCAGGTGGCCTTTTTTTTGTTCTCAAAAGAAGAATGGTATGAAAGATATGGATATCTCAAGTCCTACTTATGAAACTTTTGGATAACTCAAAGCAATAACCTAGCCAGTTAGATAATAGGAGAAATTCACTGCTTATATACCTCAGAAGACCAAAAAATAACATTTATACATCTTTTTTAGTCTTACAGATTGTTTTAAGTAGAGCACTTTAAATAGAGTATTAAATAGGCAGGCTTCCTGGGAATACTCATAATCCTGGCATAAGATGAAGTTTAACACCATAAGCTTGAGTGCTGGGAAAGCAACTTGAGGCAGCTGGTTCATTTACCTGTTTAGCATTGCCCTCTTCCACCTCTTCTCCAAATGTATCTAAATTAAGGTCTTTATCAGAGGAGAACGCTACTTGTCAGATAAGTCAGCATAGTACTTTTGGAGAGAGAGGGTTGGAAGAATGAACAATATCATGTTCAAGTTCAGGCTACTTTATACTTATCTAAGAACTAGAGGCCTAGTGCACGAAATTTGTGCATGGGCGGGGAGGGGTGTCCCACAGCCCAGCTTGCACCCTCTTACAATCTGGGACCCCTTGGGGGATGTCTGACTGCCGTTTTGGGGCTGATCCCACTGGCAGTTGGACATCCCCCTAATCGCTTGCCTGCCTGCCTGATTGCTCTTAACTGCTTGCCTGCCTGCCTGATCGCCCCTAACCACCTCTGCCTGCCTGATTGCTTCTAACCACTGGCCTGTCTGCCTGATTGTCCCTAACTGCTCATCTGCCTGCTTGATCACTCCTAACCACTCTGGCTGCCTGCCTGATTACCTCTAACTGCTCACCTCTGCCTTGGCCCCTGCTGCCCTGGCTTCGTCTGAAAAGTTATCCGGAATGACATCTAGAAGGTCATTCTGAGGTCTGGCCTAATTAGCATATTATACTTTTATTATTATAGATGGCAGTCTGAAATCTCTGAAGTTGTAGGTATTACCATATGAAGACTCCCAGAAATGAACTAAGAACACACCATCTAAAATCTGTTGCATTTTACTGACTATAGGAGGTCTACCTTCCCTTATGGTTAGCTGTCTTTAGCTAACCCAGCAGACATTTACTTCAAGGCAACAGATATAGCTGAGATTTCTGCAAAGCAGGGACAGCATAGTCTGATAAGGGGGGGAAAAAGATCAAGGCAGACTAGCATAAGCAGCAAGGATAGAAAAGTGCCTAGAATAGCCCATTTCAATTCTGCTTTGTATCATGCCTCAGGCATAGACAAAGGGCACAGAATTGGACTGTTAAATGTCAGTTTTCCTGAGGGAATTTAGGTGATTAAGTCCAGGGATTTAGATTCAGGTACCTTTCAGGAACACAAACCAGGTTTGTATTTAAAGCTTACACTGCATTTTAACGATTATATTAGAGCCATGAACACTTATTATGAAGTAAATTGGATCTCTGGAAAATAAAGAGTATAGTGTGGCTTCTGGTTAAGATGGGGGTAGTAGGTAAATGTGATACACAAATCCTCCATGATCACATTATAATTACAACTAAACTACAGAACAATCATTTAGAACCACCAGACTTCTAGTTGAATAAAAGTCCTAGGACATAAAGAAGAAGCCACATTGAGACTGGTAGGGGGGCAGAGATATGAAACAGGCTGGTTCCACACCCAAGTGTGATAAATAAAAATTAGGAGAGATTTCTTGGTTTCAGAGGTTCCCCCTGAGGAGTGAGGGGTCCCAGCCCCACACTAGATCCGTCAGTTCAGGGTTCCAGTGCCAGGAAGAGAAGTCCCCATAACTTCTGGTTGTAAAGCTCAGCAGGGAATGAGGCTGAATGAGACAGATGGCAGCTGGAGTTGCAAGAGTTCCTCTTAAAGGGCCCATTCATGGAATTACTCAGGTTTTCTTGCTCTTAGTGCAGCACTGGGGCAACAGCTCAAAAGACACCAGGGACGTACAGGGAGGAGCTGAATTGTCTGGCATTAGGGCAAGAGCTGGAGGGGCAGCTTTCTCCCAGACTGAAGTGCTGGCAGAGGCCATTATTCCTTTTCTGAGCCCTCCCCACACAGACCCAGAAGACTGATGCCATATCTGAGCCTCCATCAACCTGCCTACCACCATTAGCCCAACCCTTGGTGATTCCCTGAGACACTGAACCACACAAGTTTCAAGCTCAACCAACCTGTTTCTAGTGACTCTTCCAATGGCCTGTCTTGGCTCATGCTTCAAACTTTCCTAAAAATCTCTCAAACAAGCAGCATCTGGCCTCAGTGTGCCCAGTATCTTATGCTATGTGGCCTCAGGTTTGGCACTAGTGGCAACTGGCCTTGGTCCACAGCTTGGCTTTGCCTGGGCACTTCCAAGCCTAGCACAAGTAGTAGCCATCTGCAGATCACTTTGTAGCTTATGCAGGGCAACCCTGGGCAGAACACATGTGGTGGCTGACCTTGGCCTGCACCTCCTGGGAGGCCCCAGAGATAGTGCACCAGATGAACAGCTTCAAGACCACATAAAAGCAACACATTCAAGAGGCAGATTAAGCAGGCACCAGAACCCTGCTGAAGTAAGTCGTGCTTTGTGGGTTGGGCCCCAGCACAGTTGGTCCTCCATGGTGGTTGCAGCAAGTCCTTGCAGCTGATGGCCTTGGGCTAAGTCCCTCCCATTGACATGCCAACAACAATTAAGGATAAGCTACAACAGGAGGGTGTACATAACCCACATGGTGGGGTGAGGATGTACCTGGAATGCCCAGCTTGGGTGACTGGGGAGGCTGTGCCATTGGACCCCACAGAACATCTGCATAAGACCACTCTACCAAGCTCAGGAGATGTAGCAGCTCTACCTAATACATAGAAACAAATACTGGGAGGCTGCCAAAATTAGGAGACAAGAAACATGTCTCAAATGAATGAACAGAACAAAACCCCATAAAAAGAGCTACTAGTAAACAAAATGGAGAAAAGCAATATAATACATGCAGAGATAAAAAACACTGTGTATGAACTCAGGGGAGGAGTAGTTGAGCTTAGTAAGAACTTCAACAAAGAGATAGGAAACATAAAAATGGAACTGGAAAACATAAAAAAGAACCAGTCAGAAATGAAGAATACACAGTGGAGTAGATGAACTAGAGCAGTGTTTCCCAAAGTGTGGTACGCATACCCCCAGGGGTATGGGATGAGTTTGGTGGGGATATGCACTGCACTGTGCTTAGCTGCGCCTAATTCTACATTCTCATGAGTACGAGGGTTACTCAGCGTTATGAAAATTATAGAAGGGGTACACATATGTCAAAAGTTTGGGAAACACTGAACTAGAGGATCAAATCAGAGATTTTGAAGAAGCAGAAACCACTCAATCAGAATAGCAAAAAGAAAAAGAATCCAAAAAGTGAGTATAGTATAAAGAGCCTCTAGGACAACTTCAAGATATCAACATTTGTATCATGGAGGTGCTGGAAGGCAGAAAAGAGAGAACAAGAAATTGAAAAAATAATTATGAAAACCTTCCTTAACCTGGTGAAAGACATAGACATACAAGTCTAGAGAGTCTCAAACAAGATCAATCCAAAGAGACTCACACCAAGACACATAAAAGCAGCAATAGAAAAGCAATTGGTTACCTACAAGGGAGCTCCCATAAGACTGTCAGTGGATTTCTCAAACTTTGCAGCCAGAAGGGATTGGCAAGAAATATTCAAAATGATGAAAAGAAACTACAACCAAGATTACCTTAGAATTGAAGGACACATAAAGAGCTTCCCAGACAAGAAAAAGCAGGAGAAGTTCATCACCACCAAATCAGTAGTACATAAAATGCTAAGTGGCCTTCTTTTAAAAGAAGAAAAAAATATTTTAAAAATTGAATAATAAAATGACAATAAATACATTTTTATCAACAATCAAATTTAAAAGATAAATGAACAAGCAGAACAGAAACAGACTCATAGATACAGAGACCATTTTGATGGTTGCCAGATGGGAAAGGTGTTAGGGAGATGAGTGAAAAAGGTGAAGGGAATAAGAAGTATAAATTGATAGTTACAAAATAGTCACAGGAATGTAAAGTACAGCATAGGGAAATTGCCAATAATTTTGTAATAACTATGTATGGTGTCAGATGGGTACTGGATTTATTGAGATGATCACTTAGTAAGTTATATACTGTCTAACCCTGGGTTATACACCTGAAGCTAATACAATATTGTATATTAATTGTAATTGGAAAAAAAAAAAGCTAGTCCTACTTGATTTGGCTCAGTGAATTGAGCATTGGCCTGTGGACTAAAGGGTCCCAGATTTGATTCCAGTCAAGGGCACATGATCAATCCCTAGTGGGGGGGCATGTAGGAGGCAGCTGATCAATGATTCTTATCATTGATGTTTCTATCTCTCTCTCCTTCTCCCTTTCTCTCTGAAATCAATAAAAATATATTTAAAAATAATAAAGGCTACACTATAATATAATACTGTATATAGTTATCTTTAGATTTTTAAAGATAATGGGAAAAGACTTTAATACCTAAATATTACCCTCAGATAACTCCAAACCTTTATTTTAGTCAATAGCCTAGTTTGACCACACTGATAAGACTGGTCTCAATAAACAAAGAGTGCTTCAGAATAGGCAATGAGAATCAGCAACTTTGAATTATTCACCTAATCCTATATAATAAAACCCTAGTATGCAAATAGTAGACTGAATGATGGAATGAACGCTCGCTATGATGCGCTATTAGCCACCAGGGGGCAGATGCTCAGCACAGGAGCTGACCCCAGGTGGTCAGTGTGTTTCCACAGGGGTGCACCACTCATCCAGAAGCTGGGCTCATGGCTGGTGAGTGCAGTGGCAGTGGTGGGAGCCTCTCCTATCTCTGCGGCAGTGCTCAGGACCCCTTGGGGGATGCCCAACTGCTGGCTTAGGTAGTTGGACATCCCCTGAGGAGTCCCGGACTTCGAGAGGGTACAGGCCGGGCTAAAGGAACTCTCCAGTGCATGAATGTTGTGCACCAGACCTCTAGTTATTAATAGTTGAATATTAAAGTAAGGAGGCCAACATTATAATGGATGTCATTTGGTTTAATATATGTAGCCTTGGTGAGACCTTGATGTATCTTGACACTAAAAGATCTTGAGAACTACCTTACCCTTGAAGCATTTATCTCAAGAGTCCAAAAGGAAGTGTCATTCGAAGAGGGAAACAATTCTCTGTAAGGCAAATAGCTGAAATTTGAGGAGAGGGAAAGTACCAGTATCTTTCATTCAAGTGATATGAATAAGTTTTCTGTTCAAGCTACTCAATTCCTCTTTTTTCCATGGTATGCTCTATGGCTTCTCAGAGGTTTGGAAGTTTTTGATATTATATTTAAGTCTTGGAGAAGTGGTTCTCAACCCTGCTTCTGTATGAGAAACACTGAATAGTTTTAAAACGACAGTTCCTTAGGTCCCACTCCAGAGGGATTGGGTTAGAATCTTCATAAGTGGAGTCTGGCTAACTGTGGCTTTAAAAGAGTCCCACAGGGGGTTCTGATTTGTATGTAGGGTTACGAGGCCCTGCTCTGGTGACTGAAACTACCCTTGGATGGGCTCCTTTGTTTCTAGGAGGAACTCCAATACAGTTTCTCTAAAGACTACCAATTGGCATGATTAATCCCATTTTATTTTTTCCCCTTTTCCCAAATGTTATTAAAGGAAAAGCGATGATGGTAAATCTCTAAAACATAGTCAATTTTCTGGGATTCTTCCCTTGAAAATGTGATATTTGATTTTGAAACACATACCACAGTGTGCATGGTTCCCAACTGTACTAAATAGGTGAGAGGCTAAAATCCTAAAAGGTTCATCTTCCAACTTTCCCCAGTCTGTGGTCTGTCTTTGGATCAGCAATAATTGTCTGAACAGCTACTATGTCTTCATTAATTATTTTTAAAGGCTTCTACTTAAAAATTTTTTTTGCCATTTTTATTTTATTTTATGTTTTATTAATTTTTTACATAGAGGAAGGGAGAGGGATAGAAAGCTAGAAACATTGACCAGCTACCTCCTGCACACCCCCCACCGGGGATGTGCCCGCAAGCAAGGTACATGCCCTTGACCGGAATCGAACCTGGGACCTTTCAGTCTGCAGACCGACGCTCTACCACTGAGCAAAACCGGCTTCGTCCGAACCTGGAAACTTTTAGTCCACAGGCCAACGCTCTATCCACTGAGCCAAACCTGTTTTGGCTGTCTTCATTAATTTTTGTCTGTAGCTCTCTGAGCTCTTCTCTATGCAGCAATCACAAAATTTGAGCAGCTTCATTAAGAACTGCATCTCCTGTGTCAAAACCAAGAATATGCTTGTGTAAAGCAACAGGCAACCCCTCTTTTGCTTGATTTGCAACTGCATCCTGTGTCAGGTGTTCCTGGACCAAAATGTGAATTGCCTTAAGCATTACCAGCTAATTATCATGACATTGAATCTGAAGGTTAGCCAAAGCTGTTACACCAACCTTAAAATCAGGATTATTAACATCCAAATTGATCAATGGCTCTGCATTTTTAGCTGCATTGTCAGCATTTTTTGTATTATCAGATACCAAGTCCTTATATTTGTCAGCGTTATCTCCATATTCAAGTCTAATGGCTAAACCAAGAAGCCAGTCAATTATTTCTTGTGGATCTTAAATCTTCAAAGGATAGCTAACATCTGTGAGATACTTTTCAAAGAATGTGGGCCAGTCACTGCTGTGGCTGTTTCTTAAATTACCTCTGTCTTCAATCTTGTAGTGTCTGATTTTTCTGGTCTTCAAGCCAAACAACAGTTTCTTAATTCTGTTTCATCTTTGCAGTTGAAGCCAGAGGGGCTGTGGTAGTTGAGGGCTGTCAGCTTGCGGCGGAACATGGTCCTGGCTTCCCTCTCTGTCCCCTGCACGTCGGCCCGGTTAATCCCATTTTAAAACCTGAACTTTTTCTTTATGGGGCGCCAAGTAGAATTCCACAGAAAGTGCATGCTCATGCATACTCAGAAATCAAAATTTTATGTTTTTGTTGGCATTCCTAATTTAAGTATTGAGCCAAATGCTTATATATACCATATTATTTAATCACTTCCACAGTTGTGTGAGGGATGACTACCATTTTACAGGTTAGGAAACTATTGAAACCTGTAAAGAATTTTTTTGTGAGTTTATTTGAGCCAAACTGTTGACATATGCTGGGAAGCAGAACCGCAACGGACTGAGATAATGCTCCGGAGAATGGCGGGTCACGTTTCTATATTTATACATTGCAATCAAAGGAAAGGGACGTAGGTGAGTTACATGAAATTCATTGGTGATAGATTAGGGAGGTGGGACAGAGCGAAGCGGGGAAACCTCTGGGATAGGGTAAAAGGTTAAATGATGGACAGGAGCTTCTTTCACAGAGATGGATACAGGATACTCTAACGTAATTAACAGTTGACAATTAATTTGATAACAATAACAATGAGGGAATGTCTGGAGGCCATTTGTTGTGCCCTGAGGGGGTCGGGGTAAAAAGGAAGTTATAAGTTAGCCAGACATCTCACAGATATGTTATCTTAGATGCTGGAAGGCAGATGGGCTCAGTAAAAGTAGATCAAAGTTGATCTTTGTCAGGTGAAATATTTGGGACATGACTACCTACTATAACCTGTTAGATATTTAATTTTCAAACCATCTTTTGTGGTTATCTTAGGTCTCTGGGTTTGCAAGACTGCCATGCAGGCCTTCCCTGAGCTTGTCAGGTTAGCATGTGGCTCTTTTCTTTCACAAGTACCTGGTTCATAATAAGTACCTCGGTCATCACTTTATGTGTAATAACTTACTTAATACTAGAGGCCCAGTGCATGAAATTCATGCATGGAGGGGGGGGGGTCCCCTCAGCCCTGCCTGCACCCTCTAAACTGGCAGTTGGACATCCCTCTCACAATCCTGGACTGCTGGCTCCTAATTGCTCACCTGCCTGCCTGCCTGGTTGCCCCTAATTGTTCCCCCTGCCCCTGCCTGCCTGGTTGCCCCACACAGCCTGCTGTTTAGTTATTTGGTTGTCCCTCACTAACCCCCCTGCCAGCCTGGTCATAGGCAGCCATCTTGTGAGGGTATGAGGGTTAATTTGCATATTACCTCTTTATTATATAGGGTTTTCCCCAAATTAGGAAATATTAGTAATATCATTCCCATTTTATAGGATTTGTAAAACTGAGCTAGTGAGAATTGGGATGTGAATTCAAGCTCTCTGGCTTCAGAACCTAAATCATAAGGCTTAGCTTAGTGTACTCAACTACACTTGAACCCAAAATCCTGTCTGATGATGAAATGTAGGCTTTTCTTGTATTAAGTACAGGCAAGTAAATGTTTCCAGGCCCAGCAATCTTACAGTTCAGCTGGGTGGCAGTATAATATGAAATGGACAATTAAAGGTAGACCTGAATTTAGTAAAGGCTGGACTTGCGTCTATTTGTGCTAGATCCAGGAGATTGACTAGGATTTAGGTCAGCCAGAGGGAAAAGCATACGTAAGGGAGAAAGGTAGAATGAACATAGCATAT